>NC_082706.1:188509949-189184949 GCF_030144855.1 Hypanus sabinus
TCATCTGTCCTAACTAGCTTCCTAATAGGAGATCTAATATTGCACCCTCTCTAGTCGGTACCTCTATATATTGATTGAGAAAACTTTCCTGGACATATTCCTGAAGTTCCAATCAATATGTGGAAAATTAAAATCCCTTACTATCAGAACTTTGTTTTCTGCAGTTGTCTGCTATCTCTCTACAGATTTGCTCCTCCAATTCTCGTTGACTATTGGGTGGTCCATAATACAACCCCATTAATGTGATCATACCTTTCCTGTTTCTCAGCTCCACCCATTTGGCCTCGGTAGACAAGCCCTCTAATCTGTCCTGTCTGAGCACTGCTGTAACATTTTCCCTGACTAGCAATTCCACCACCCCCCACCCTTCATCCCTCTGCCTCTATCACATCTGAAACAACAGAACCCTGGAACATTAAGCTGCCAATCCTGCCCCTCCTGTCGCCAAGTTTCACTAATGGCTACAATGTCATAATTCCATGTGTCAATCCACACCCTCAACTCGTCAGCCTTCCCCACAATACTCCTCACATTGAAATAGACAGACCTCAGAAGATTACCACCACACACAACCCTTCTATTTGTGACTTTGCATGAACTTTTAACATCATTTATTTTCACCCCTGCTCTACTATCTGCTCTGGCACTCTGGTTCCCATCCCCCTGCAAATCTAGTTTAAACCAATCCCCCCCACCCCAGCCAATAGCACTAACAAACCTCCCTGCAAGGATATTGGTCTGCTTGTAATTCAGGTGTAACCCGTCTCTCTTGTACAGGTCCCACCTGCTCCAGAAGAGGTCTCAATGATCCTGAAATCTGAAACCCTGCCCCCTACACCAGTTCCTCAGCCACGTGTTCATCCTCCAGTGCATCCTATTCTTACCCTCACTGGCACGTGGCACAGGTAGCAATCCTGAGATTACCACTCTCAAGGTCCTGCTTTTTAACTTCCTACCAAGCTCTCTATACTCACTCTTCAGGACCTCCTCACTCTTTCTTCCTCTGTCATTGGTACCGATGTGTACCATGATCACCCTCCCACTTATGCACGCTGTGCACGTGAATAGAATGCTGTGCACGCGATCAGAGACATCCCTGACCCTGGCACCCAGGAGGCAACAAACCATCCAGGAGTCTCTGTCACGACCACAGAACCTCCTGCCTGTACCTCTAACTATCAAGTCCCCTATCACTACTGCTCTCCTCTTCTTTGCTCACCCTCCCTTCTGCCAAAGTATACCAAATCGGTATACTTGTTGAGGGGAATGGCCACAGGGGAGCCCTGCTCTGCCTGCCCTTTCCCTCGCCTAACTGTAACCCAATTACCTGTGCCCTGCTCCTTGGTGTAGCTACCTCCCTGAAGCTACTATCTATAAATTCCTCATTCTCCCGAATGATTCGGAGGTCATCCAGCTCCTACTCCAGTTCCCTAATGCGGTTTCTTAGAAGCTGCAGTTGGATGTACTTCTTGCAGGTGTCGTTGTCAGGGAACCGGAAGTCTCCCTGACTTCTCACATCCTGCAAGAAGAGCATTCCAACATCCTGCCTGGCATTCTCTCTAAACTTACTAATTAAAAATGAAATCGAATGAGGAAAAAAAACAACTTACCAGAACCTACCCTCGACTCTGCGTGTTCACGCCGAAGCCTGTTGAGTCAAAGCCATCCCATTCTGCTCCCTCACTCCAATGCCCGCTCTCAACGCTGCCCACTGTATATAGTGGTCTCTTTTTTTTAAAACCTTTGGTGCTCTACATCATACATCTGCACAGTCTAGCTTCTTTTCCCCGAGCAGTGTAAAAACAATGACTTCTCTCCGAGATTCCTTTACTCCTTCACTCTCAGCCTCTTGCTTCGATTTAAATGTGAACAGCACAATGGCAAAACTAGTGGAGCTCCTGCCTCATTGCTCCAGTGCCCTAGATTTAATCACGACCTGTAACATTTAAATATTCTCCACGAGAGCATGGGTTTTTCCCCATGTGCTCTTTCCTCCCCTCGCAATTCAAAAAGATGATATGTAAAAGCTCATGACACTTGATGGAAAAAAGATCATTTTGATTGAAGAGGGAAAAGAGCAAGTATAAAAGAAAAATAAACAATCATATAGTAAAAAACTTATGGAACATGCAAAGCAATTAATTTCAAACTTGCACAATTAAACTAACCTACTATTCAAAATGCTATTCCTAAATCAAGCAACACACAAAATGCTGGAGGAACTCAGCAGGCAAGCAGCATCTACGGAGAGGAATAAACAGCAAAGTTCAATGCAAAAGTTATTATTACAGTACATACATGTAACTGTATACAACAGATTCCTTTTCTGCAGGCATACTTAGCAAATCTATATACTGTAAGTAAGATCTGTACACATCAGGAACTGTAAAGTGTGAACTGTGAACAAACTGTGCAAATGCAGATATAAATAAAAAGCAATAAATAACAAGCATGAAATAACAATATAACAAAGCCCTTAAATAAGCCCTATATTAATGTAGCCATCCCCTTTTGCTCAAGAGCCTGATGGTTGAGAGGTAGTAACTGTTCTTGAGCCTTGTGGTTCAAGTCTTGAGGCACCTGTACTTTCTCCCCAAAGGCAGCAGCAAGAAAAAAGCATAGCCTGGGTGGTGAGGATCTCTGATGGATGTTGCTTTTCTATAGCAATGTTTCATGTAGAAGTGCTCAATGGTTGAGAGGGTATGGGCCAAATCCACAACCTTTTGTTGAATTTTCCTATCAAAGGCATTGGTGGTCCCATACCAGGTTGTAAACCAGCCACTCAGCACACTTACCCCACACATCTGTAGAATTATGTGAAGACTTTCAATGACGTGCCGAAACTCTGCAGACCCCTGAGGAAGTAGAGGCGCTGTTGTGCTTTCTTCACAATAATATTTATATGAAGGGTCCACAACAGGTCCTCCGAGATAGTGACAACCAGGAATCTAAAGTTACTGATGCTCTCCATCTCAGGCTGAGACTCTTCATCAGGGTTGGACAGGAAAAGCAAACAAGCCAGAATAAGGTGGAGTGGGGGGTGGTGGGAAAGTGGAAGGAGTACAAACTGGCAGGTGACAGGTAGTAGGCCTGAAGACGAAGGAATCTGATAGTGGACCATGTGAGAAAAGGAAGGGCATCAAGGGGAGGTGATGGGCAAGTGAAGTGAAGAGAAGAAGGGGAAGGCCTTGATCTTCAAACATCTTTTACTCAGTTGATTAAAGTCTGTTCTGGTGCATTGAAAGTGAGGGTGATTTTCTTTCCCTCATCATTTTGTGTATACCTTCCTGAGATGAGAAATTATCCACATCTTCCAAGGGCTTGTGAACTTTAATTATTATGTGAAATAAATAGTTTTGTGGTCTACTCAGATGTTGACCGTGAGGTTGCTGTACACAGGCGTCATCTTGACATGAAGAGTCCTACAGAAGATGCAAGTTTCAGACTGCGCTGCACTCAGGACTTCAAAGCAGATTATGAAACAATAAAGCAAAGCAAAGGAACAAGTCCTTCAGCCCACAATTCTTATCACCAATCAGGATGCCATTCTAACTAATCCCATACACTTGCACATCTATATTTTTCAACTCCCTATCTTATGTACTGTATCTGATGCCTTTTGACTATAATATAAAGTATAAAGAAACTTTTCTCAATTGTCATGAAATCCACAAACTCTGTCTATAAAGGTTTCTGTCATCCAGGTCATTGTATATCAAGCAGTAGTGAATGAAGGCAACTGGACTCAATGTGTTGTCCAGAAGATGTTTCGCCACTCATTGACGAGGTTTCTTCAGTTCTAATCCATAGTAGGTAATTTTCCAGTTTATAAACTCCGAATTGTTGAAAGATAAAACAATTACGTAAGGCTTGTTAGAAGTCATAGGGAGAATGAGAGGGTCATTAGTCTCATCTTTGCATGAATGAACCCTCATATGGTTGCTATACCTTTCAACAATTTAGTCTATAAGCCAGAAAACTACCCACCATGAATTAAAACTAAAGAAGCCTCCGGATGAGTGGCAAAACAACCTCTAGACAACACAGCAAGTCCAGTTGCCTTAACTTATTACTACTTGATACACATCTTCTGGTTACTGACTCATCTAGTCTAGTCTAGGAATCCTTCCTCCAAATTATTAGGTGATGCCAGGTGGGCAGGAAAGGTAAAGGGTTGGAGAGGGACGAATGTGATAGGAGTGGACCATACTAGAAAGGGAAGGAGACTGGTACGCGGGGGAGGCGATAAAAAGATGTGAAAAAGGTAAGAGGCCAGAGTGGGGAATAGAAGAAAAGGGAAGAGGAAGGGATTTTTCTTTTAAACCAGAAGGAGAAATCGATATTCGTGCCATCAGGTTGGAGGCTACCCAGACAGGTGTTGTTTCTCCACCCTGAGGGTAGCCTCATCATGTTGTAAACTTCTTTTGATCTACCCAATGCAAAGATACCACATACTACGGTGAAAGTAACTTTAACTCTTTATTAGCAAGTTACTCAAGAGAACCCTCCTTAAGCACTCTCTCTCGGAGGCAGCTTCGAGGGTCTCTCCCTCCTGAAGCAAATACAGTTCTTTTCATATACATGCAGTCACGTACACAGATACATGTGGGTTCACCCCCTTGGTTTCTGTACAGATGAGTATTGTTAACTTTATCAGTCATAAATTGTTCGTATAACAGTTTTTAATTGCTACTATGTCTGGATACAGACAGGCACAGGCTTACCACCCAAAACCTCCTGCCCTTGAAAATAGCCACTCTTTTTTATGCTCATCTTGCAGGTACCATAAGGAATACAAGGCAAAATAGGTTTCTCACAGCAAATAATCAAGCAATGATACAAGTTACTCTAAGCAAAACCAAAGTTAAGCGCAGATCGCATACCAAGGATGTCAACTGCTCAGCTCATCATATGAGAAAGCATCTGTGCATCTATACTCTTTTCCTCAAGCTCAGCTTATCTTATGAGAAAGCATTTGGGCTTCTATAATTTTTTCTCAAGCTCTTAGCTGCTTATGACCCTTACAAAAAATAGCCAGGGTCACAAGCGGCCTACGAGATGCTAACTTCTTAATATTACAATCGTGGCACAAGAAGCAGCCATGGACCAACATGTCAGAACAGAAATCGGTATCGGAATTAAAATGTTTGGCCACTGGCAAGTTCTGCTTTTGGTGGATGGAGTAGAGGTGCTCAATGAAGCAGTTCCCCCAATTTATGATGGGTCTCACTGATTGTAGAGGTCACATTGGGAGCATCAGGCACAATGGACAACCCCAACAGATTCACAGAAGTGTTGCCTCATCTTTAAGGACTGTTTGTGACCCCGAATGGAAGTGAGGGAGGTGGTGATTAGGCAGATGTATCACTTTGGCTGCTTGCAGGGATAAGTGCCAGGAGGGATAATGGACAAGGGAATTACGGAGGGAACTATCCCTGTGTGAAGTGGTAGGGGTGGGAGAAATAAAGCTAAGTTGGGTGTTGGGTGGTAGGGTTCCTTTGAAGATAGTGGATGATGCAGAGAATGATGTGCTGGATGTGGAGGTTCATGGGGTGATAGGCAAAGACACAAGGAACACCATCACTGTTAAAGAAGCAAGAGAAAGGATGAGCATGAATGCTTGGGAAATGGAGGAGGTGCAAATGAACACAGCATCAATGGTGGAGGAAGGGAAACCCATACTTTGAAGTAGGAGAACATCTCTGATGTTCTGAAAAAGAAAACATCATCCTGGGAACAGATGTAGCAGCAGAGAGGAAGGAACTGAGAAAAGGAATAGCATTTTTTTTATACAGGAGACAGTGTGTGAAGAGATATAGTCATGATAACCATGAGAATCGGTAAGTTGATAGATGGCCGTCGACAGCTTAATTCTAGAGGTGGAAAACGGAGAGATCAAGAAAGGGAAGGGAGGTGTCAGAAATGGGCCAAGTGAACTTAAAGGCAGAATGGAAGTTGGAGGCAGAGTTGACTAACTTGACTGAGTTCAGCATGGGTGCATAAAGCAGCACCAATGCAAACGTTAATGTAGCAGAGGAAGAGATGGGGAAGAATTTTGAAGCATGAACTCTTCTTTGTAGCCAATGAAAAGGCAGGCATAGCTGGGAGCAGCCAAAGGAAAAATGTTATTACTTAGTGCCTTTCTATCAAATCTATTGTTAGCTTTTTCAGCTCTAAAGAAGAACTACCAATTTCTCAGTTGAAGGCCTTCAGGATTGCAAGGGACAAAACTAGACCTCTCTTATATCAGAATGGTGATATCAGAAGATATCAGAATGGTACTCCATGAGTGGACCCAAAAAAGATGGGAGATCTTAAATGAATTTTTTGCATCTGTATTTACTCAAGAGACAGACACAGTCTATAGAAGTGAGGCAAAGCTGCATCAACTTCATGGACCCTATACAGATTACAGAGGAGGTATTTGCTGTCCTGAGGCAATTAGGGAGGATAGTTCCCAGGGCCTGACAAGATAATTCCTCGGACCTTGCAGGAGGCAAGTGCAGAAATTGCCAGAGCCCTGGCAGAGATATTTAAATCATTCTTAGTGACAGGTGAGGATTGAAGGTTAGCCAATGTTGTTCCACTGTTCAAAAAAGGCTTGAAAAATAAATCAGGATATTATAGGCTGGTGAGCTTGACATCAATAGTGGGAAAATTATTGGAACGTATTCTAAGGGACTGGATATACAAGTACTTGGATAGACATGGACTGCTTAAGGCTAGTCAGCATGTTTCATGTGTGGTTGGTTGTGTCTAACCAGAATTAAAGAATTTTGCAAGGAAGTTATCAAGAAAGTTGAAGGCAAGGCAGTGGATCTTTAAAAGGATCTAGTGCTTTCCTGGCATATACGACAAATAAACTCACCTTGGGCTTCCAGCTGGGCACAGAAAGCCCAAAGAGTTTATTCTCAGCGGATTTTCTCGATATAAGACTTCAGCAAGGTATTTGACAAGGTTCCATATGTGAGGTTGGTCAAGAAGGTTCAGTGCTCAGCATTGAAGATGAGGAAGTAAACTGGATTAGACATTGGGTTTAATGGGAGAAGCCGGAGTGGTAGTAATTGGCTGCCTCTCTGACTGGAGGCCTGTGACTAATGGAGTGCCACAGGGATTAGTGCTGGGTCAATTGTTTGTCATATCAATGATCTGGATGATAATGTGGTTAACTGAATCAGCAAGTTGCAGATGACACTAAGACTGATAAAGTGGGCAGCGAGGAGTACTATTAGAGCTTACAGCGAGATCTGGACCTGCTGGGAAAAAAAAAATGGGCTAAAAAAAAATGGCAGACAAGTGTGAGGTGTTGCACTTCGGTAGGACCAACCAGGATAGTTCTTACATAGTAGTTCTTACAATTTTGGTCTCTGTCCCTGTAGTTATGAATTGTGGCAAATTTTTAACATCAATTTTCCTAATTCTTCTGCAGACTTATTTCTCTCATGTTGATTCAGTTCATCGGGAGTCTGTCACCATCATTTCTGATTTACAAGTGATACACCGAAACACGAATACAAAAAACAGCTTTCCTGACGAAGAATTCTGGGGAAATACTTGCTTCCACCAAGTATGGGAAAATAAAGGCATCTATCAATCCCCACTTTGTCCAAAACATGATGGGGGACACATTCCTTCCTACGAACAGCTGCTTTTCCTGACATTTCATGTAAACAAGGCAGCATACGAGGTTTTGACTTTGTTCCATGTTCTAAGTATCATGCACAGCTCCATGATTATCAACAGACCTGCCAAACTCCCAATGACTTTAGCAGGTGAACCCCATGACAAACACCATTACCACTCACCGATTATCAGCATGCTTCTCTAATCAAAAGTCCTTTTATTAAAAGGAAGTGCAAGTAAAATAATGCCAAGGTTATCTATAGAATAGATCTTAATTAGGTGATTTCTTGAAAATTTAAGACTAAACTATAAAATTAGCCATTAAAAAGTTGACAAATATAAACGTGAAAAGGAAATTGCAATTTATACTTCTAAATGCAATCAAGGTTAAGAGCAGGTTCTATTTTTGAAACACATCTAATCAATATTTAATAGTCAGATGCATTCAAATGAAGTTTGACACTCCAATTTGGCACAGAGCTATATTGTGTCACCTGGCACTGATGTTTTAAAAATAACGCAGTGGTGTACTAAACTTATAAATTCCCATTTATATTTTTGTGCCAAAGAGAAAAAGTATCAACTGCTTTGTAATCCAACAGCAGGTAAATAATGCCCATAATTCCATATACAGTGGATTCTGGTTAATTGGACACATCAGATCCAATACATTTTAGTTTAAAGGTATAAAAGAGACATACTATTATTTAACTGAGTAACAAATTATACATTTAAATAAAATACAGAACAAATTAGAACACTACCAATACTACTACATAGTAAAAAGCAGTGCATAAACTCCTAATAGTTTTTGATGGAAGAATTCATCCACTGTGTGCTACTACGTTCTTTTGATTGATTGTAAATGCAACAAAATCAGCGGAGACACCTCGTGCAGATAATGAACTACGTTCACTGCCTTTCGGCATGAAATAGTGTTGCGAAATTTTTTTCAAAAAATAAGTAAATTTCCTGGCATCTTGCATCATAATTAGCTCAAATTTTGATGTGTCATCTTCACTTCCTTCATCATCACATTCCTGCTGCTTTTTCCTATCGGCATCTATCAGCTCAAACATTTAACATAAAACATGCACACGCAACTGACACAATTTAAAAACCATTCTAGGTGTAGTGTTTATTAGCCACAGAAGTGCATGCAACTGACGCCAGTTAGAAACTGTTCAGCATTGACCAATTAAGCAGCAGAGTCCCAAACAAACAAAGGGAATCCCAGCTACTTTCTTGATTTGTTTTTGTTCTTTTTTAGTTGCCCCAAATAAGTGGCTGCTCCACTTAGCCAATGGCCTAATTAACCTGAATCCACTGTACTAATCTTTAGATGTCATAAGATAAAAAATGAAGTGATAACATATGGCAGAACAATCACTGCAAACAATGGGGAGGCAAGCTAAGGCGAGGCTGAGTTGAGAGTCAAAGCGTACAGGTGCAAGGCACAGTTCAGGCATATTTGAGGCAAAATTGAGTGAGCAGAGCAGAGGAGAGGCAGATTCAAAGCCCTTCCACCTAAACCAAGAGTGAGTCTTGATCAATCCAAGCACCAGGCTAATTTAGAAAGGTAGGCCAAAATGTGGTAGCGGGTTCCAGGCCCAGAGCGTATCGATGCGACAGGGCCTGGGTCCAAATGCAAAGAACAGCCAGCTGTTTTGACAATTTAAACACCGGGCCAGATGAATTGAAATGGCAGGGTGTCACGACAAGAGGCAAGGGTTGGGCCAGTTCTGCTTGATGCTTCACGACATTTACTCCACTCTGAGCTGAACTGAGGCAGAGGCCTGCTCCAGGCTTCATGTCTATGGACTCACCTTTGTTCTGAATGCTATTTGCTTACTTTTATTGTTCTGCGAGATTTGTTTTTCTTCTCTCTGCACATTGGGTGATTGATGGCCTCTTTTTTTAAAAATGGGTTATTTTGGGTTTCTTTGTTTTGTGACTGCCTATAAGGAGATGAAACTTAAGGTTGGTAATAAATGTACTTTGCACTTAGAAGTGAACAAGAGACTGTCAAAAGAACATTTCAGATGATTTTTATCAAGTTTTACATGGGCTTATGAGCAATGGCTAGTCTGGTTTATGTGTTATCACCTAAACCAGAAGCGCAAGTTATAAATAAACATTAATACCTGGCCTTATGATAAGCTTAACCTCCACCTCTTTCCTACTGTGAACACTTCCCCAGGAGGCTTCTTGCATTCCAACTGCTAAGACAGGCCAACAACTGCTAATGTTACAATTATTTATCCTTATTCAATTACTCTCCACTCTACAGTGCCAGTGCATGGCCAAGTGGTTAAGGCGTTCGAGCCTTGGCTGAGGCTGTGTGTGTCCCCTTGAGAGCAAGACACTTAACCACACATTGCTCTGCGACGACACCAGTACCAAACTGTATGGGTCCTAATACCCTTCCCTTGGACAACATCGGTGGCGTGGAGAGGGGAGACTTGCAGCTTGGACAACTGCCAGTCTTCCATTTAAAAAAAAACCTTGCCCAGGCTTGCACCCTGAAAACTTTCCAAAGCGCAAATCCATGGTCTTTCACGACTAACGGAGGCCTACACACTCTACATCATCTAGTCTCCTTTTACATTCAATGGCACCAATTGTCCTGGATAGTTGCAAAATGAACTGCAATCATCAGTTTGCTCATTTTAATTTTATCATGTTCTACTAATTAAAATTGACTCCAAAATTAGAAATCAGACTTTTATCATACTTTATCATTTCTTAGCATTTCCAAATATTAAATGTTCCTGTTCTGAATACAGAGTTCGTACAAACACAACTAATACACCAAATAAAAATGCAATGATTTGAACACTAGCTTTGAAATATTTAAAACCTATTACAGCTTAAATCAGGCCAAGCACAGTAAGGCTACATCTACACTAGACCGGATAATTTTGAAAACGCTGGTGTCGCGTAAAAACGGTAGGCGTCCACACTATGCACTTTTAAAAATATCTCTGTCCACACTGAAACGGAGATTTCGGCGAATCTCGCCTACTGCGCATGCGCAGGACACATCTACCAAAAACAAGCGACATGTTTGGTGTTGAATCTCGCTGTGAAAGTGCGTGTTTGCTCAGTTACAGACTAGAAAAACTTAAGACGACAGGCAGCTGTTGGCTCTTGCGCAAGAAGATTTAAAAGTAAAAATAAAACAAATTGCCTAAAATACTCAAATACTGAAGCGTACGGAGGCAATCGACAGGGAGTTCACGGACTGTATGACCCAGCTGACAACAAACATTGAAAAACTGACCAATTCTGTTGCATTAATAAAGCACCTTGTTAAATGTATAAAACATGTCTGCATCAGTATTATCTTGTATTTCCATACAATGTTACATTAGGCTGTTACACATCTATTGTCAGAGAAGCACTTGCATAAATAGGTAAACCACCTTCATACGAGCAAGGACAGAAAACAGGACAGTGAGTACAGTATACTTATTTATTCAGTAAGTTATGGGTCAAAGTATTTGGTGAGTACATTTCTAACTCTTCTGGCTTCAGTCTCATTACCGTCTGATCTGAAATTGTTAGATTACGTTCAAGAAAACAATGAAATAGCGCGCTGCCGTCTGACAGCGTTTTCAGAAGTCTCCGGTTACGCCATCCACACTGATCTGCCCGAGCAGCGTTTTCAAAAATATTCACCTCGGAAAGTGTTTCTGAAAAGCTTTGGTTTCGGGGGACCAAAATGCTGTTTTAGTGTGGACAGAGGGTAAAAACGAAGAGAAAAAGCTTCTGTTACAGATTTATCCGGTATAGTGGGACGTAGCCTAAGATCACAAGACCATAAGATATTGGCCATTTCACCACGGATCCATTTTCCCTTTCTCCTGATTTAGATCTCAGTATATTTTATAAAAGAAAAAAATAATCAAAAACATCTACAATATTATGCACATTATAAAAGCATAAAAGCTGATGCCATGGTACATTATATTATGGCGCAGAGTTTCTCAGAACTCTTCTTAGGATTCATCTGGAAGAGCCCTGCAGCATTCCACTAAGTGGTTAATAACATTATGCCATGATGCTGTATTAAGAAAATGCTTTATTTAGAAAAAATATAGATTACTGAAAAAATAGGTACAGTCAGAATTAAAGTAGTTGAAAATGTACACAAATCAATACCTCCAATTACAAAGGTAAATGGATCAAGGCAACTAAACAAGTTCTGTAAAATATTGTAAAAATGGGGAATCACTTTGATGACATTATTTGACTGTCTTGGCTCCCAAGCAGACAGCAGGAATTAGAGGAACAAATATGCAGGGAATATCATAGTCTGGTATTAGAACAACAGAGTTGTATAGTAAGTGATTTTTCAAACTTTTCTCATGTTGACTGGGACTGCCAAAGTGCTGAAGATCTAGATGAGACAAAATTTGTTAAGTGTTTCTAGGAAAATTTTCTAAAGCATTTTTGCAGATAGCCCTACTAAAACGGGAGCTAAACTGATGTCCTGTAAAATGAACCTGGGCAAGTGATTGATTTGAATGGGCATCAGGGTACACTTTGGAACTAGTGAACACAATTTTGTTGGTTTCAAGATAATTGGAAAAAGATGGGGCTGTTAGTTAAAATCCTATCTTGGAAAAAGTTTTCTAATATTTCAAAATTAGACGTGAACTTGCAAAGGTTAATTAGAGAGGTTGTTAGCAGGTAAATAAATAACTGTCAAGTGGGAGACTGATAAATGCTAGATCAGAAAAATTAAGGTCAAACTGCTCCTGTTGGAGTGAACGGCAAAACCAACAGAACCCTGGTTGACATGGAACATTAAGCCTCTGGACAGTTAAAAGGAGGCATGCATCAGATATAGGCAGCTAGGATGCAGGACAAAAAGAAAGGACAGGAGATATCCCTGCAGATAAGAGAAAGAATCCCAAAGATACTCAGCATATTAAAAGCAAAAATGGAAACTAGGGAGAGACTAAATCTTAAGAATCTGTGTAGTAATCTGCACGTGGAACCACATGCAAGGTCTTTAGGGAATATTTCAACAGTATTTACTGTGGAGAAGGATCTGGTGGTTAGTGAGTTCGGGGAAGAGAAAAGTGATATCCTGAAGCTTAATCAACATTGAAGGGAGGAGGGTGTTGACAGTTTTGAATCACAAAGTCCTTGGGTTATAACCAAATGGACATTGTGGAATACAGGGAAGAAATTCTGGGGTTGGTAAAGATATATCATCGTTAGCTACAAATGAAGTGTTATAAGAATGGATGATGGCTAATAAAAATTTACCAATTAAAATACAAAACATATTAATTGATTCGGCGGGGAGATATGCAATTATACATTGTCAATTTTTTTCAGAACTATGGACTCTTATGAATATTTATGCACCAAATGAAAATGATGTAAAATTTATACAAGAGGTCGTTTTGAATTTGGCTAACGCACATGACAAAATATTAATAGGTGGAGATTTTAACTTTTGTCTAGATCCAGTTTTAGATAGATCAACAAAGGTAGTCACAAAATCAAAAGTAGTAAAATTAACTCTATCATTGATGAAAGATTTAAACTTGATTGATATATGGAGAAGAATTAATCCAAAAGAAAGAGACTACTCATTTTATTCAAATAGACATAAAACATATTCAAGGATAGATTTTTTCCTATTATCAATGAATATTCAAGATAGAGTGAAAAATATGTAATATAAAGCGAGAATATTGTCAGATCATTCTCCTTTGGTAATGACAATGATAATGACAGATAAAGAGAAGTCAATTTATAGATGGAGATTTAATTCAATGTTATTAAAACATCAAGATTTTTGTGATTTTATGAAAAAGCAGATTCAGTTCTTTTTAGATACAAAGTCACATTCAGTTGATGATAAATTCATATTGTGGGAAGCAATGAAGGCATACTTGAGAGGTCAGATAATAAGTTATACTTCTAAAATTAAGAAGGAATATATGATAGAAATAGATCAATTGGAAAAAGAGATTACAAAATTAGAAAAAGAATCTCAAAGAAATATGACAGAAGAAAAACGAAGACAACTTATTAATAAGAAGTTACAATATAATACACTCCAGACATATCAAACAGAAAAAGCAATTATGAGAACTAAACAGAGATATTAGGAATTAGGTGAAAGATAACATAAGGTCCTTGCATGGCAGTTAAAAACAGACCAGACTTCTAAAACAATAAATGCAATTCGAACAAGAGTAAATAAAATTACTTATAAACCTTTAGAAATTAATGAAACTTTTAAGAATTTTTATTCTGAGTTGTATAAATCAGAATCACAAAATGATAATGTCAAGATAGAAAGATTTTTAATCACAAATAACTCTTCCAAAATTAAATACGGAAGAACAGAAGGGATTAGATATGCCTTTTACATTGAAAGAGGTCGAAGAAGCCCTAGGATCACTTCAAAGTAATAAATCCCCAGGAGAAGATGGTTTTCCACCGGAATTTTATAAAAAGTTTAAAGATTTATTAATTCCTCCTTTTATGCAGTTAATACATCAAACAGAAAGAACACATAAACTTCCAGAATCTTTTTCAACAGCTATTTTAATAGTATTGCCGAAAAAAGATAGAGATCTTTTAAAGCCAGCATCAAACAGACCTATTTCTTTCTAAAACACTGATTATAAAATAATAGCAAAAGTCTTATCTAACAGATTATCCAAATATTTACCAAAATTAGTACATATGGATCAAACAGGATTTATTAAAAACAGACAATCAGCAGATAATGTAACCTGGTTATTTAGTATAATTCATTTGGCACAAAAGAGGGAGGAAATGAGTGTGACAGTTGCTTTGGATGCAGAAAAAGCATTTGATAGATTGGAGTGGGATCTTTTATTTAAAGTATTGGAAAAATATGGATTAGGAGTATCTTTTATAAAATGGATTAAAACAAATATTAATCCCAAAGCTGAAGTAGTGACAAATGGTCAAATTTCTACACCATTTCAGCTAACAAGGTCAACTAGGCAAGGTTGACCATTATCACCTGCTTTATTCGTGTTGGTGATAGAACAATTAGCTGAATTAATTAGAATGGACCCAGATATTAAGGGTTTTAGAGTTAATCAGGAAGAATATAAGATTAACTTATTTGCTGATGATGTTCTGCTTTATTCAGCAAACCTATTGCACGTTGCGTAAATTATCCTATAGATTAGAAGAATATGGGAAAATATCAAGTTATAAAATAAATTGGGATAAAAGTGAAATTTTACCTCTTATTGAAGGAGATTATAGTCAACGTCGATTAATAACTCAACTTAGATGGCCAACAAATGGTATAAAATATTTAGGTATAAGAGTTGATAATGATATAAAGAACTTGTATAAATTAAATTACTTACCATTATTGAAAAAAATTCAAGAAGATCTTGATAAATGGATGGTATTACCAATAACATTAGTAGGTAGAGTAAATACCATAAAAATGAATATATTCCCTAGACTACAATACCTATTTCAATCATTACCAATACAACTACCTCAGAAGTTTTTTCAAGAGTTAAACAAATATGTGAGGAAGTTTCTTTGGAAAGGTAAGATGTCAAGAATATCGTTGGAAAAATTGACATGGAAATTTGATCAAGGAGGGTTACAACTTCCAAATTTTAAGGATTATTATAAAGCAAACCAGCTTAGATTTATTGCATCTTATTTTGAGAAAGATAAACCGGCATAGATTAGAATAGAACTAGATAAAATAGGAGAAAATACACCAGAAGATTTTATATATAAATGGGAATCTAAATGGATACGGGAAAAGAAAGAATCTCCTATATTAAAACATTTGATTGACTTTTGGAAAAAGATAAATGTTGATGATGAGACAAAGAAATCTTTATTAGCAAAGAGATCTTTAATTCAAAATAGACTTATTCCTTTTACAATGGATAATCAACTTTTATATAATTGGTTTCAAAAAGGGATTAGATATATAGGAGATTGTTTTGAAGGAGGTATATTAATGTCATTTGATCAATTAAAGAATAAATATAAAGTATCAAACAATACTCCTTTTTGTTACTTCCAACTAAGAGCTTATTTAAGAGAAAAATTAGGTCAAACAATGTTATTGCTAAAATCTAATGAAATTAAAACTTTAATTCAAAAAGGAAAGATTAAAAAATTTATTTCTTATATGTATAACTTGATTCAAAATCAGGCAATTAAACAAAGAGTCCATAAGACAAGACAAAAATGGGAAAGTGACTTGAATATTAAAATTGAAGAAACAACTTGGTCAAGACTATGTCTTGATAGTATGACAAATACAATAAATGTCCGGTTAAGATTAGTGCAATATAATTTTTTACATCAATTATATATTACACCACAAAAAATAAATTAAACACAAATTTATCCAATCAGTGTTTCCGATGTAAACAAGACATCGGTACTTTTTTTACATTCTAGTTGGTTGTGTTCTAAAATTCAACCTTTTTGGACAAATTTAAAAGTTTTATTGGAACAAATTATTGAAACACAACTTCCACATAATCCAATATTATTTTTACTAGGCGATATTGAAGGGATAAAACCGAAACCCAAATTGAATAAATATCAGAAAGAATTTATAAAAATTGCATTGGCAGTAGCCAAAAAGTCTATTGCAGTTACTCGGAAATCGGATACATACTTAAGTATAGATCATTGGAAGAAGGAAATTTATGGCTGTATTCCACTTGAAAAAATTACTTACAATTGAAGAGATAAATATGAAACATTTTTGAAAATTTGGCGCCCTTATTTACAAAAGACAGGATTATATATATAGGTGCTCCAAAGATGAAATAATTGGTTATTTGGGGAAATAAATAAATATATATATACTAAAGTTATTATGAACTCCATGGAGCATGTGGGGATCTTCCGATATCCAGGCACTCTTTCTTTCTTTCTTTTTTATATAGGGATGTTAGGGGGGAGGGGTTAAGGGGAGGGGGTAGGGTATATATAGATTTTTCTCTCATAGATTTTTTTATTTCTGTAATTATTTGAAAACTCAATAAAAAAAGGTTTAAAAAAAAGAATGGATGATGGCTAATGTTGTGCCTTTAAGAAGGACCACAAGGACAAGCCAGAGAATGAAAGACTAGGGATGGGAAAGTTACTGGAGCAGTTTCACAGACACAGGATCTACCTCTATTTGGAAAGACAAGGACTGACTAGAAAAGTCAGCATGGCTCTGTTCGTAAGAGATCTCTCACAAATTTGATTGTTATTCTAGGTGACCAAGATGATTAATAAGGGTAGTGCAGTAAATACAGTCAACTGAGACTTCAGCAATGCCTTTGACAAGGTCCTGCAAAGTAGTCTGGTCCAGGAGGGTAGAATACACGTGAATCCAGACTGAGATGGCCATTTTCCAATTTCCTTGGTGGTTGGAGCTATGAGTATAAGTGGCAGACTACTTTTCTGATTGTAGACCTGTAATCAGTGAGGTGCTGTAGAGAGTGGTACTTGTCACTTCCATTGACTTAGAAGAGAATGGTGGCAGCTTTATTAGTATATTCACAGATTACACCAAATCTGGTTGTACAATGAAGTTTGACAAAGATCACAAATGGATTTAGATCAACTGGGAAAGTCAGAATGGAATTTAACTCAAGACAATGTAAAGTGATGCATTTGTGGATGGTAAACCAGGCCAAGACATACACAGTAAATGGCATGATCCTGAGAGTGTTACTGAACAAGAAATTAGGGAACAAATTCTCTGAAAATGGCAACACTGGCAGACACTGTGAAAGAATGTTATTTTTAACCTGGGCATTGAGTATAGGAGATGGGACATCTTGTTAAAGTTTTAACAAAACATTAATTAGGCCACATTTTGAGTATTGTATTACTCTTGTCATTGCTATTGGAAAATGTGATTAAATGAGAAAGAGGGCAGAAAAAGATTCATAAAGATGTTACTGGACTGAGCGCTTGAGTTACAAGGAGTTTGGATAGGCCAAGATAGTTTTTCCTCAAGGGTTATAAAATATGGTGCTTAAATAGGAAGAAAAATCAGTCTTTTTTCTCAACTATTTTGTCCTGTTTCTAAAACAGGACAAAATAGGTTTAAGGTGATAGGATACAGTTTGGAAGGCACAAGGAGCAAATATTTCCCTACCCAGAGAGTCCTTGGTATATGGAACAACCTTCCAGAGGTGGTTATACAGGCAGTTACAATTAGAATTTGGACAGGTACACAAGACATAGGAGCAGAATTAGGCCACTCAACCCATCGAGTCAGCTCTGCCATTCATCATGGCTGATCCATTTCCCTCAACACCATTTGCCTGCCTTCTCAACCTTTCACACTGTGACTAATCAAGGACTTATCAACCTCCACCTACACACACTCAGTAATCTGGCCTCTACAGCCACCTGTGGCAATAAATACCAGATTCACCATGCCCTGGCTAAAGAAATTCCTTGTCTCTATTCTAAAGGAACATACGTACATCATGAAGCTGTGTCCTCTGGTCCTAGACTCCTCAAAAAGAAACATCCACTTCACATCCACTATATCTAACTTTGCAAAATTCAATAGGTTTCAATAAGATCCTCCCTCATTCTTCTGAACTCCAGCAAATACAGGACCAGAGCCTTCAATTGCTGTTCAAATGATAATACTTTTATTCCTGGAATCATTCTCATGAACCTCCTATGGATTGGAAAAGTTTAATGTTCAAAGTATATATATTTTACCATACATTACCCTGAGATTAATTGTCTTGTGAGCATTCACAGTGAAAAGTAAGAAACAACAGAATCAATGAAAACATGCACATAGCAGAGGTAGACAAACAAAAAAGGGATCTGAGCCAAATGCACGCAAGTGAGATGAACATGAACAGACACTTTGTCATCGTGGATAAGTTGGCCCAAATGGCTTGTTTCCATCCGATGTAACTCTGAATCTAGATCTACAAACCACTATATACTGAACTGATCATTGAACACAACCCAATTACTCACTTTCAAGAACTCTACCACTCATGTTCTCCGTGTTACCTATTTACTTATTTTGTATTTGCACAGTTTGTCTTCTTTTGCACACTGGTTGCTTGTCAATCTGTGTAGGTTTTCACTGATTCTTTTGTATTTCTTTATTCTACTGTGAATGCCAGTAAGAAAATGACTCTCAAGGTAGTATATGGTGACATATGTACTTTGATAATAAATTTACTTTGAACTTAGAAAAGTGTTAAAATGAATGACAAAAAAATGATGCACATGTCACCAAGCTGCTTTTAGAATAAATCAAAGTTTTAGGCTTTAAATAATAACAAGAGATACATAAAGGACATCTTGCACCCAGAAAGCAGCTTTCCTTGCTTCAGGAGAGTTAAAACAAATTAAAATCACTTTTGACCCACCCCACCACTAGCTTTCTCAACTTGTACACAGAAAACAAAATATGGTTGAAGTCAGGCAGCTGAGCACAAGATGATTCCTCAAACACAGGAAAAAGATTTGATAATATTGTTGATAGTGGACCGTCTGTGCCCTCCAAAACTCTAGTAAGGTGGTGGCACATTCGATTGCAGCGGCTTCTACAGGTCAACCAAAGGTGTTGTTTTTCTTTTACAAATCGCAAGACCTTACTGGACATTAAGAACTTAAAAGTACTACAGGTCTACCCCACCAGCAAGTTGCTCAATGGTAAAAAATCTGAAGGACCAGATCGTGCTGCTACATATATCGGTGTGTTGAGGCAGCGTGCAGTCTAACAAGGAGTGACTACCTTAGTCATTTTTCTTGTGATCGCAAGATCCTGTTGGACATTGGTAACGTGGAATGCTACAAGTCCGATTTACTAATTTACTAGCAGGTGGCGGGTGAGCTACGTGAAGTTGGAGCAAGGACTAGGTCTCAAGCCACACTGTCAACTGTTTACAGCCACCAGGAGAGGCATCAGAGTCAATGTTCTTTACTGAAGGCCGTATTGGGTGGCATCCAAACTGAAATCAGTGCTGCTCCCAGTGTTCGCTCAGCAGAAGACTAGCTATATTGTGCTTGATTGCAGATTTTTGCAACATTCATGGACTCAGGGTCTTGGACTATATTTTGTGTGACTGTATTTTATTGATATCTTTTTATGTGCTTCCCATCTTATACATGTCTTTTGTTGTGTGTGACTGTTAGCACTAAGTTTTGCACCTTAGCCCGGAGAAATGCTGTTTCATTTGGCTGTGTTCATGAATGACAATTAAACCAGAACATAAAAAGACTGGAACCACAGAGCAAAATGACTGCACTTCTGTACAGTGAGAGAGAAAAAAATAATCAAATATTTAGGTACTTGGACAAATTGTACTGGCCAAGCTGTTAATGGCTTAAATCACTCTCTGAAGTCTTGTAGTCTTATCAGATAAGAAACTGAAGAGCAGGGCCTGGAGGAAAGCAGTGAGTACCACAGCTATAAGGAAACAAGAAAGCAAAGCAAAATCATTGATTTGGTTATACCTTTACACCATTTGTAGCTTCAAAGAGCGATTGAGAGATAAAAGAGATCACGAGATACAAACAGAGGATTAATTAGCTACTCAACTCAATCACGTTGTTCCCATGTGATCATGTTTAATTCCTGTTATCTATCATTGTGCTCTGCAAAACAAAGGGAGGTGCAGTCAGCAAATATTACAGCTGCTACTTTGAACTTTAGGCAACAAACTGAAAGATACGTTGTTGAATACAAACTCACTAATCTTGTCTATACAAATGAGATACCACTTGCATTGCAGCTAAATGCAATACTAGAGGCATCAACCTCTGCTACTACTTCACAAAGCTTGAGACCTTCTATTAAATAATCCTCACTATTCACCACACTATTTCCCCACCACCACAATTCTCCCCCCCCCCCCCCAGGACTCCATTTCATTCAATCAAGGGCTGTTGTAGCAACACACTGAATCTACATCTGTTTGAAATACTCCCCCAAAGTTAATCACTCATTCCTTCAATCTCATGTTGTGCTCCCAATTTTTTGTCATTTTACATCTGCTTATGTCTCCCAGCTTGTTTATCTACTTCAGTGTATTCTTCCTAACACAATGCATGATTTCCTCATATTAACAATGCATAACACAAAGTACAACACTGACATTGAAACTCAACGAAATGTTATGCAATTACTACACTTCTCAATAAGTGCATCCAAGTACTTAAATCAAATTGCATTGCAAAAGATATATCACATTAAGCAAAGCTATTTTGAAGTCAGACAAAACTGGTTTCCAAATTCTTAAAATAATCTACCAATCACAGTAGCCACAACAGTGCAAATCAATAACATGCAGTATCATGTTCAAAGTTTCACAATACATATTAAACGTATGACTGCAATTCCCTCTACTGTCTGTAAAGAGTTTATACAGTCCTCCTCCATGACCACCAAGGTTTCAGGTATTCCCACCTTCTTGAACATTCCAAAGTAGTACAGGGTAGTTAAGTTGTGGGCATGCTCTGTTAGAACTAGAAATATGGCAGCACTAGTAGGCTGCCCCCAGCACTTCCTCAGAGAGTGGTGATTATTGATACAAACAATGCATTTCACTGTATGTTGCAATGTTTTGATGTACATGTGCAAATACAGCTAATTGTTAATCTTTAATTTTTAAATTCAACACATCTTGACATCTGCCAAGTATTTGTGTACTTTTCAAGATATACTGTACAATCCTTCATTTTAGAATTTCCTTCATTATAATCTTCTTTCCAATGAACTATAAACTAAAGCGAATTAGAACCTACCTCTTACAAATAAAAAGGTGAACAGATTTTAAGGTAAAAATTAATATTTAAAGCATAAGTAAATAGTATGTAAACACAGATTTTGAAGGACGAAGTACTTAATGCCAATCTACTATCTAGTTTGATACCTGTCCCCTCCCCGCACACCCTTCTCTACATCTTCAAAAAATAAATCTTTGAAATTTTCCTCCAATTTTGATGAAAATTCATAACTCCATCTTGCTTTTCACCTATTTTTGACTTTTTTATTATGGAAAAGGCACAGTTAGAATTTTTCTGCTCATCACTAACTACAACCAAGTGAAACTGCAGTTTTTCTAATGAAGATACTTCCACAAAGGAAATTTCAGTTTAGAACAAGCCACAATGAAAGGAGCAGTGATATAGTGCCAAGTCAGGATGGAATGCTACTTGAGGGGAAACCTAGAAGTGGTATTTCCTACATGTCTGTTGCCCCGACCATCTTGGCTGGCATGTTGCTAGGTTTTGAAGGTATTGTTAGATTTGACCAAGTAATTGCAGCAATTTTATTTACACAATGCATACCAGCTGCCACAGAGTTCACTTTAGCTATTCGGAGAGCTGGCCATTCCACAAGGAGGCAAAGTCTGCACTGTGATCAACAGCCTTGAAACAGGATACACACAAGACCTTCTTCATTTAAGCTGGTGACTTCAACTAGGGCAACATCAAGAGTGGATTACTAAAATACTACCAGTCTCTTATTCCACCAGGGGCCCTAAACATCTTTAACTATTGCTACACAACAAAGATAACAACTGAGCCCCCGACCCCACCCCTAACACTTTAGAAAACAGGTGGTGCTCCTTCACCCTGCTTACAAAAAGAAGCTGCAACACAAGAATACAGCCAGAAAATCATATAGTACTGCCCTGAGGAAATAGATGAGTTCTTATACAACCACACAGAGTCAGTAGACTGGTCCATGTTCAAAGACTCAACCTAGGTGATTATGTCATCACTATCACTATATCAGCAAGTACATTGAGGACTATGCACCATCAGGTCAATCTCCCCACTGAAATCCAGGTCTGTGGCATTTAAATCAGGTGACTCTAAAGCAGTGCTCCCCAACCACCGGGCCACAGACCGGTATCGGACCGTAAAGCATGTGCTACCGGGCCATGAGGAAAAGATACAATTCAGTGATATGAAACAATATGAGTCAGCTGTACCTTTCCTCATTCCCTGTCACGCCCACTGTTGAACGTGAACGCACGCAAGGTCATCAGTTGCCTAAACGCAGTGATACCCTCGCGCAGCCAGTGAGAAGTGCTGTTGCTACTAGCCTGGAACACAAACAGATGGGCGCCGCCTCTAAACTTGTTTTGCACACCAAATGTTCGTGGGGAACCCAGTGCTAATATATTCGCAGACGACCTAATTCGGGCTTAGGGTTTCACAAGTAGAGCAGCTAGCTCGCTGCGATCTACTGAAAGTCATTCCTCGAGACAAACAAACCTTTGTCGGCCGATAGATTCTACGGGGGGGGGGGGGGGGGGGTTGGGCACTCCTCGCTCGGTCGCTCTCTCCGGACTGCAACCGCCACAACCCTGGAACAGGGACCTCCAGCCCTGACTATGTCCTCTCACCCCACCCACGACCAGCTGCACCTGGCCAAGGCGTCTGGTGGCAGACAGGCGGGAAGCTGGAGTTCAGGCCTGGAGGCTGTCTAATGAGGCAATAAAGCCCTCAAAACTGCTTTGGTACTTTGAGTCCAAGCACCCTGCACTTAAAAGACAAACCTGTTGAGTTTTTTTTTTGAGTGGAAAAAGAGCGAGAGCAAGTGGGACAGAAGCAAGTGCTGATAGCCACGTAAACTAAATTGCAGAATAGATTGGACATAAGGAACCTCCTTCAAATATTGCTGTATTCCGGTCGTGTTTAACATCTCCCCCCCCCCCCACCAACCCGGTCCTTAAGAATACTGTCAATATTAAACCAGTCCGCAGTGCAGAAAAGGTTGGTGACCCCTACTCTAAAGCGACAGGGTATGCAATGAGCTCTCCCTAGCATGGTGCTGGCTAATGTGGTCACTGGAAACCTAAGGGCAAGATTGTTGTATCAGAGGGATGTTAGTCCTGTTTCACTAACACTTGGCTCACCCCGACACTTCAAACACAACACTCCAGTCCGTGGGGTTTTCAATCCACCAGATGGAGTGAACTGTAGCACTCAGAAAGGGAAGAGATGGTGGGGTGTGCTTCATGATAAACTTATTGTGGTACTCAGACAGTAGTCCTGTGTTAACTTTTATAACACCTGACTTAGAACATCTAATGATTAAGTGTCAAATGTTCTACTTAATGAGAGCACTCTCTGCCATGATCTAACAGCAGTTTACATACTGAAGGCAGATGTCAAACAAGTACTCAGCGTATTGAATATCATGATTAACAAGAAACAACCTTCACCTGACAACTTTCACACACCTGCCAGGAACTTCAATCAAGCTAGCTTGAAAAAGTCTTTACCCAACTGTCATCAGCATTTCACCCGCAGCACCAGAGGACTCGACCATTGCTGCCTACCATAAAGAATGCCTACTGTCCCATTCCTAGACTGCATTTTGGGAAATCTGATCTTCTGGCTGACCTCCTTCTCGCTGTGTACAGGCAGAGCCTAAAGGGCAAGGCGCCAGAAGCAAAGACAACAAAGTGTGGTCACAAGAGGCAATCCTACAGGATTGCTTTGACTTGGTGAACTAAGCCACGTTCAAGGACTCAGAGGACCTGAATGTATATGTCAGTTATCATGGACCTAAAAAGACATTTGTGGATAAGTGTGCCCCCATAAAGTCATTCAGATATGAGATCATCCTTTAGGAGTGTCAACCCATGGAAAGCATCTGGTGAGTACTGAAGACATGTGCTAATTAACTAGCTGGCGTGTTTACTGAAATCTTCACTCTTTCACTTTGGCAGGCTTAAGGTACCAACCTACTTCAAGCAGGCTTCAAATCATACTGGTACCAAAAAGAGCATAGTAACCTGCCTCAATGGCTTTCATTCATCAGGCAAGGGTGCAACTAATGAAACTTAACTGAGATAAGCTATGAATTAGATGTGTTTTTTTATAATACAAGTGCAGTGCACATCATACATTTTAATCGTCTGGAAGGGAATTTAGGTGGCATGATCAACAAGTTTGCAAACAACATCAAATTTGGTGACAGATAAACAGAAGGTTGTCCAGGATAGAATCAAGGAGCTAACCCAGATCAAATGGGAAAGTAGACAAGGGCACAACTAATGGAGTTTAACTGAGACAACCATAAAATGATGCATTTTGGGAAATTAGCCAGGCAGAGTTCAGGGGAATGCTATTGAACAGGGAGACCATGGACCTCTGAAACTGGCAACACAGGTAGGCAGAATGGTGTAGAAGGCATATGGTTTGATTGTCTTCATCAGCAAAGGCACTGAGTATATGATTACTGGTTACAGTCATACCAAATCAGTTAGGCCACACAAACTATTGTGTGCAGTTCAAGATGTCATGCTGTAAGAAGGATATGATTGCTATAGGGTGCAAAAATGATTTACAAAGATGTTGCCTAGACTAGGTTTGAGCTTTATTGAGAAATTGTACAGGTTTGGATTGTTCCTCAAGAGTGGACAAAGCTGGGGGGAGGGGTAACTTAGAGAAGTTCATAAAATTGTGAAGGGCATAGATTGAACAGATAACACAGCCCTCCTCCTCTTCTCTTTCCCCAACCCACAGAGTCCAATGACTCTTGAATGCCCCCCACTATCTCTACAGCTTTCAGAACCCTAGGGTGTAGTTAATTTGGTCTGGGTGATTTATGCAACTTCTCCCTGTAATAGCAACTGCACTAACTCCTCTTCCCTTACACCCTTCAAGCTCTGGCACACTGCTAATATCTTCCACAGCGAAGACTGATGCAAAATACTTTTAGTTCGTCTGGCATCTCCTTGTCCCTCGTTATTATTTCTACAACCTCTTTCTAGCAGCCCTATATCCACTCTCATCTCAGATATATATATCCACTCTCATCTCAGATATATATATATCTACACACACACACTTGAAAAAGCTTTTTCTATCCAGCTTGATATTATTTGCTAGCTTGCTTTCATGTTTCATCTTTTCTCTCCTATTGATTCTTTTAGTTGCTTTCTGTAAGTTTTTGAAAGCTTCCCAATCCTCTACCATCCTGCTAATTTTTGCTTTGTTTTATGTCCTCTCTTTTGCATTAGCTTTGAATTCCCTTATCAGATGCAGTGGTATTATTTTACCACGAGTATTTCTTTGCTTTTGGAATACATCTATCCGGCACCTTCCTCATTCTTCCCAGAAACTCAAACCATTGCTGCTCTGCTGTCATCCCTGCCAGCATGTCCTTCAAATTTACTTTGGCCAGCTCTCTCTCATACCACTGAAATTTCCTTTACTCCAATGAATTAGTGCTACATCAGACTTTACTTCCTCCCTATTAAATTTCAAGTTGAACTCAGTCATTTTGTGATCACTGCCTCCTAAAAGTCCCTTTACCTTAAGCTCCCTAATCACCGCCGGTTCATTACATAACACCCAAATTAGTATAGCTGATCCCCTAGTCAGTTCAATGACAAACTGCTCTAAAAAGCTGTCTCAAAGGCATTCAACAAATTCACTGCCTTCAGATCCATTACCAACTTGATTTTCCCAATTTAATTGCATGTTAAAATCTCCCATAACTATCATAATATTGCCCTTTTGACACACCTTTTCTATTTCCCTATTGTATTCTTTAGTCCACATCCCAGCTACTGTTTGGAGGCCTGTATATAACTGCCATCAGGATCCTTTTACCCTTGCAATTTCTTAACTCAGCCCACACAGATACAACATCTTCTGATCCTATGTCACATCTTCCTAATGATTTGATGCCATTCTTTATCAGTAGAGCCAAGCTACCGCCCGACTATCCTCCTATCCCTCCGATACAATGTGTTACGATGGACATTCAACTGCCAACTGCAACCATCCTTCAGCCACGATTCAGTGAGGTCCACAATATCATACTTCACAATCTGTAATAGTGTAGCAAGCCGATCCACCTTATTTCTTGTACTCTGTGCATTGAGATATAACACCTGGAGTAGCGAATTTGCTACCCGTTTTGATTCTGCATCCCTAATACACTGATACTCACCCTGCTGACTGCAATTTTGTCTTATCATGTGTCTGTCCTTCCTGGCAGTCTGACTGCGTGCTATCTTTGCTTTTTTACTATCCCAAGCCCCTGAACTCAGGGCCTCATCCTGCCAAATTAGTTTGAACCCTCTCCAACAGCTCTAACAAACCCGCCCATGAGAATACTGGACCCCCTCAGGTTTAGGTGCAACCTGTCCCATTTGTGCAGATCATATCTCCTCTGGAAAAAATCCCAATGATCCAAAAACCTGAAGCCCTGCCCACTGCGCCAGATTCGCAATCACGCACTTATCTGCCAAATAATCCAGCTTCTACCCTCACTGGCATACGGTACAGGTAGCAATCCAGAAATTACTATTCTAGTGGTCCTGCTTCTCAGCTTTTTGCCAAGCTCTCCAAATTCTCTCTTCAGGACCTCTTTACTTTTTCTTCCCATGTCGTTGGCACCAATATGTACCAAGACACCTAGCTGCACACCTCCCCTCCAAAATGCTGTGGACGTAACCCAAGGCGCCCCTGACCCTAGCACCTAAGACAGAACACACCATTTGGGTGTCCTGTTCACATCCACAGAATCTCCTGTCTGTTCCTCTGACTATTAAGTCCTCTATCACTACTGCTTCCTTCTTCTCCCTCTTTCCCTTTGCATAATGGACCTATGCTCAGGTGCAGTAATCTGGTCCCTGGTAATAAACAATAATAATGACACATGTTTTAGCAAATTGAATATCTTCTCTCACTTGTATTACACTAGAAAAGAACATGGTATGTGTTAACTTGTTTAACCACAAGTTGTCTTTCTTTTCTACTTAACTATTCTTGTAAATCTCAGGTGATTAGAGAGCAGAGCGTTTATAATCACCAAATCATTGAAAGATGCAAATCAGAAGAGCTTGGAATGACCAAAGTGACTCCAACCAGCACTGAACATACAATAATGGCAAGTTTATATAATGTCAATTAGTAGAAAGCTGTCAAATTTTCAAGAAAAAATGCACATTAAGTAATCAGAGCAGTACAAGATCAAGAGTGACATTAGCAGCCCAGGAGAGAGGCCAAAATGATCTAGTGGGCCAATTGTGGCCCATCAGTAATAAATTATGCAAAAATATAAAATGTTAACTGAAGACAAAATTCCATCCACCAACATCAATCTCCTCTAAGAACAAATAAGATCTACCTACAAATATTGCCAATCAGCTGGATGAGGGCCAAAATGAACAGTTTATGCCAACTATATACATTCTGGTTAAGTATATTATGTCCCTTTAAAAAACAGTTCACCAAAAAATCTGATAGATGCAATATGCACAAGAGCTCAACACAAATACTGTAATTACATATTTTCTAAATACTTCACATCAGTCAGGTGTCCTACGTCAGTCATGTGTAAGTGACTCAGACCTAAGCAATTACTGGACATGGATTACCTTGTAAACAAAACCCTGTTGTCTTGCACAAACGGGTATTTGTATTGTACTTCTTCTGCAAACATTCAAATGAATAGAAATAGCATATAATCTACAAAAAGGAGCCATTTATCAAATACTGAATGTGCTTAAATGCAAGTTTAAGAACATTCTTTTCTCGTACTAAAGCATAACAAATGTTACAACTATTATTTTAAGCTGTACTAACGAATCATGACTGGCGAATTTAACTCTTGCAAGTGTCCTTGCTAATGAAATACTTTCCGTTGGCTCCGACGGGGTGGTGGG
The DNA here is from genome assembly GCF_030144855.1 of Hypanus sabinus. NCBI lineage: Eukaryota > Metazoa > Chordata > Chondrichthyes > Myliobatiformes > Dasyatidae > Hypanus > Hypanus sabinus. The sequence goes on from NC_082706.1 coordinate 188,538,260, forward strand.
GGTGGGGGGGGGGGAAGAATGGAAATTAATAGACCAGCTGTTATCACAAAAGCCAAACACCCCTCAGGGTACGGCTTCGGGCGGTGGTCAGAACATGGCAGCCTCGGCAGATTAATTTTATTTTTATGCAATCAAATTAAATCACCAAGTAAAATCGTGAAGCAGGTGAAGATGACGTTAAAAATGAACGGTAGCTATGTGCTCGGCTGGAGCACTCGCAAAGATGGAATAAGAGCAGCAGTAGCATTTGCCTCGGATTCACCCCTTAATGATTTGAATCAGACGGCGACGCCGCTCGACTCCACGATGAACGCGGCTCGGGTCCGCTTACCTTCGTTGGAAGAATCCATCCCTCCCTTGTTTCTTCACGAGCACGGGTAACGAAGGAAATGTGGAACTATTCCAGCTAGCGGGCCGACCCTGCAGCGCGCACTCCCTCTTGCCTCCACTGACAGCGATACCCCTCCTCCCTCCTGGACTCGGTTCAGCCCCACACCTCCGTCCCCGCCCCGCCCCCGTTAACCGCTTTTTGCAACGACGTCGGTTGCTTGTCCACGTCATCGGGCACGCTCAAACACGTGCTGGCTCCGCCGCCGGGAGCGCGCCGGGCTCGAGGTGCGCAGACGCACGCGGAGAGCGCGCTCGGGGTGGCGGCTGTCCGTCTGTGCGCTCGAGTCTTGGTTGTTGGGCATCGAGGGGCGAAACTGCGCTTGCCATCAGCGGTAAAAAAATAATAATCCCATTAAATTTTTATGTAATGAGTGAAGCATGCTAGATTAGGTCACGCATTTGAACCAAATGCTGTTACTGTCGAGTCCATTGATTGTCTCTAATATGATTAGTAAATAAAATGCGTTTCTTTCAAAATTAAGATCATAAGATAGATATAAAGGGAAAGATCATCCAACTCTTTTTAGCTAATTTTCTCGGAAAGATTATGCACTTCCCACATGATAACATTCAAGTATTCAGAATTTTGCCACCACTACTTTGTCCAGAAGTTCATTTAGTTTTTTTTCTAATTTGGGGATATGAACTTTTGACATCCATCTGGAATTCATCTTCATCTCCAACCTTGAACAAACCCTGACCAGCATCACAAAGAGAGAGAGAAAAACGGTCCTCCGTCATGGGGTTGGAAAAGGTGGAATGGTGTTTTGGCCAAAATAATTTCAATTGAGCAACACACACACAATGTTGGAGGAGCTCTGTGGGTGAGGCAGCATCTATGGAAATGAATAAACAATCAACATTTCAGGCTGAGACCCTTCACCTTCATCAAGTTAAGCTGAGAAGCATACGCCCAATTCCCCAATCCACACTCTGCCTCCAGCTTGACTATGTGAGTGTCTGAAGACAAATTGCAAAGGTATCTGCATCTCCCCTGCCACGACAAGTTCCAGTGACTGCTCAACTGACCACTGCAAGAAATTCACTGTTAGAAACATAGAAACCTACAGCACATTACAGTCCCTTCAGCCCACAATGTTGCGCCGACCATGTAACCTACTGAAGAAGGGGTAAGCAGAACATCTAGATTGTCTTGAAATCCAGCAAATTATGACCTGTGAATAAACCTTCAGCTTCTCTCAAGAAAACATTAGGACTGGTTTGATGAAAATGCCAAGGAGGTGTAAGGCCATGTTAAGTGCAACCAAAACATCCTTAGATTGGAATTTCTACTGTGCCCCAAATGACAAGAGACAGTTCTACAGGCACCTGAAGGCTAAGGTTCGAAAGAAAACCCATAACCAAAGAAAAAACTGATGGTTGTGTGGTACAGATTTTTTATTGTCTGTAAGACTACCTGTAACCCAACCACTGAAGATCCTTTCCCTTGAGAACTTAGAATAAAGGCAAAATTGTCAAGAAAAAAGTAGTCAGAACCCATCAGAAAGAACACCAAGGAAGTGCTCAAAAAGTTAAAGTAAATTTATTATTCAAGTATGTATATGTCACCAAATATTACCCTGAGATTAATTTTAAGCAGGCATTCACAGCAGAACAAAGAAATACAACAGAATAAGTGAAAAACTACACAAAAAGACTGACAAACAAGCAATGTGCAAAATAAGATAAACTGTGCAGATACAAAAGGGTAATAGTAAATGTAACCCTTAGGTTCGGCCAGCGGCGTTAGTCTCAGGGAAGACAGTCTCCAGCCCCACCAAACTTGTGAAATCTCATTTGTGGGGATGCTGTGTGATGTGTTCCCCTGTTAGAAATCGGGAAAGAACAGACAGTACACCATATGCAATTAAACGATTGAGCTTTATACTTCTTAATTTGACTATAGGGTTAGTAAAGAAAACAAAAAAAAGGGGCCAATTTTAACAAGACAGTCTAATGTGTACATTGGAGCTCATGGTTTTCCGTCCATTAGTTCCCTATCAATTTCCTCCGAGCATTGTTGACTCTCAGACCATCACTTCAAGTCCACTCCATCTTGTGGTCTACCAGCTCACTCCTCTCGCGTCTTCTCTCTTTATCTCTCGCTGACAAAAGACCGAAAATACCTCCTCTCAGACACACAAGAAAGAAACAACACTCCTCTCATTGGATGGCACACGTTCCACATTATCTCTAATCATAACCCAAACATTGCTGCTACAGAGAAACCGTTACATTAGCATGAAACCTTTCCCAGGGTGTTACATAAATAATACTGAGAACATAAGTTGTAGAATCCTTGAAAGTGTGGGTCAATGTTCAGTGATTATTTCAGTGAAGTTATCCACGTTGGTTCAGGAGCCTGATGGTTGTAGGGTAATAACTGTTCCTGAACCTGATGGTGTGGAACCTAAGCTCTTGTGCCTTCTTCCTGATGGCTGTAGCAAGAAGAGAACATGGCTTGGATACTGGCAATCCTTGATAATGGATGCTGTGACCTTGTTGCACTCTTCACTCAGTCATACTACAAAATATCCTCTCTAGGTTCTCTATCATCCAGACCAACCAGAAGTTGAAAAGGTCTTCTTATGCTAATTGAAAAACTAGTAACTTTTGAGACCAGGCAATACCTCTGTTGAAGTTCTGAAACTTAGCAGAGAGGAACCCCACTCATGCATTCATAACATCATATGCTGGGAAGCCTTGAATATCAGTGAGTCTAGATACATGTTGGAGGACCACTTCAACAACCACCTTTTCTCTGTCTACTGCAACAGCCAGGGACCTTGGTGGCCACCCATTTCAATCCCACTTCCCCTTCCCACACACCAACATATCTGAACACAGCCTCCTCTACTGCCATGATGAGGCATAATGCAAGATGAAGGAGGAACACCTCATATTCTGTCTGGGTGGTCTCCAATCTAATGGCACGAACATCAATTTCTCTGACTTCCTGTAACTACACCCTCTGCTTCTCCCCCTCCCCGCCTTTGTTTCCTTCATGTTGGTGGCCCTCTCACCCCTTCTCTTCCCTTTCCCAACTGTATGACCTGTCTGTCACCTCTGTCTGGCTGCCCACCTCCTTCTCTTTATCCCATGATCAACTGTTCTTGCCTATCGGATACCATCTTCAGTGCTTTACCTCTTCCACCAATCACCTTTGAGCTTCTTGCATCATTTCATTTCATGTTCCCTCCCACACCCATCCACCTTTCTTCCTTCCTGCTAGATTGTACTCCACCCCTCCCCCTACCTTCTTGTTCTGGATTCTGCCCCCTTCCTTTCCAATCCTGATGAAGCGTCTTAGCCCGAAATGTCAGCTGCTGTTTAACCTCCATAAACACTAGCTGACCTGCTGAGTTCCTCCAGCTTGTTGTACGTGTTACTATGTCAGATTGCTCTTTATTGGTTGCAGTTCAGCATTCAACACAATCATACCCTCAGTTCTAATTTTAAAAAACTCTAGAACCTGAGCCTCCGTACCTCCCTCTGCAACTGGATCTTTGACTTCCTCACTGGGAGACTATAGTCAGTGTGGATCAAAAATAGCATCTCCTCCTCACTGATACTGGTGCACATTATGGATATGTGCTTAGCTCACTGCTCTACTCTCTCTACACCCATGACTATGTGGCTTGGTACAACTCAAATGGCATCTATAAGTTTGCCGATGACAGCTATTGTTGGCAGAATTTCAGATGGTGACAAGGAGGCATACATGGGCGAGATAGATGAGCTAGTTGAGTAGCATCACAACAAAAAATTTCCTCTCAGTATCAGTAAGATCAGTGAGTTGTTTGTAGAGTTCAGGAAGGAAAGTCAAGGGAACATGCACCAGTCCTCATCAAGGGATCAGTAGCGGAAAGGGTGAGCAGTCTCAGGTTCCTGGGTGTCAACATCTCTGAGGATCTATTCTAGGCCCAACATATTAATGCAATTACAAAGAATGCACTACAGCAGCTATACTCCATTAGGAGTTTGAAGAGACTTAGTATGACACCAAAGACCCTCACAAATCTCTACAGATGTACCATGGAGAGCATTCTAACTGGTTCCATCACCATCGGGTTTGGAGGGGCCACTACACAGGATTGGAAAAGGCTGCAGAAAGTTATAAACTCAGCCAGCTCCATCTGGGCACTAGCCTCCCCAGCATACAGCATACCTTCAAAAGGCGATGCGTCAAAAAGGTGGTATCCACCATTAACAATCCAGGATGTGCTCTTTTCTCATTGCTACCACCAAGGAGGAGGTACAGAAGTCTGAAGACACGCAATCAACATTTCAGAAACAGCTTCTTCTCCTCTGCTATCAGATTTTTTAATGGACAATGAACCCATGTACAGTACCTCCCTTTATTTTTCCTTTTCTTTTGCTTCCTTTCTGTACTAATTACTTAATTATATATGTATATATACATAGATATATACACACACACACATTTTTAAAATTGGGTAATTTACAGTTTTTTAATATTACGTATTGCCATGTACTGCAGCTGAAAAACAACAATTTTCAGAACATACTGTGTGCCAGTGAAACTAAACTTGATTCTGATTCTGACAATTGGGCAACACTCATAAAAGGCTTTTATTCTGTTAATCAAAAATGACTCTGGACTATCCTTCTCAAATTTGTAGATCGCAAAAATCCATCTCCATTTCATATCTGTTAAAAGATAGATTGAAATATGTGATTTTTAACTAATGGATCCAAGGTACACCAGTCTAAGTGTAGCATGGTGTCAAGCGAGGCTATGTCATCACTTTGATTGGGAGACTGTTTTGCCGAGCACCTACACTTCATCCACCAGAAAAAGCAGGATCTCCCAGCGGCCACACACTTTAATTCCACTTCCCATTCCGACATGTTGGTCCATAGCCTCCTCTATTACTGCATTGAGGCCACACTCAGCTTGGAGGAGCAACACCTGGGTAGCCTGATGGTGTGAACATCAATTTCTCAAACTTCCAGTAATCATTTCCCTCTCCCACCTTACCTGCCCATCAACTCCCTCTGGTGCTCCTCGACCTTCCCTTTCTTCCATGGCTTCTGTCTTCTCCATTCAGATTCCCCCTACTCCAGACCTTTATCTCTTTCCCCAATCAACTTCCCAGCTCTTTACTTCATCCCTCCCCTCCCAGTTTCACATATCACCTACTCCCTTGTATTTCTTCCTCCCCTTCCCCCAACTCTTACTGCAACTTTTCATCTTTTTTCTCCAATTCTGATGAAGGGTTTCAGCCCAAAACATCAACTATTTACTCTTTTCCATTGATGCTGCCTGGCCTGCTGAGTTCCTCCAGCATTTTGTTTGTAGGTGTGATATCAGGTTTCTTGCAAAATGTTAATGCAGCCTTTGTCTGTCTAAGGAAATAAGTGCTTCAAACCCAGCACAACGTTCATAGTCCATCAAGCAGTAGTGATCCTGAACCACCTGTTATCTACAGCAGACATATGAAAACACTGGAAAGGTACCACTAAATCTCACTCACAAATCATCATAAAATAGTAAGTCAATGGCAATGTTCCATCCCAGTCCAACATCACCATATACAAAATGTTGGCTCCAATGGGGAAACCACATTGTTCACCTTCTTAATGCTTGACTTCAGAAATGGACATTCCATTCTAAACTCAGTCGTGGCATGAGAATACCAGGCAGATAAAGGAAACAATTCAAGGATGTTCCCAAAGTACCCTTGATTAAAAAGAAACAGCTTAGCAGTAACTCTCAACCAATGAGAATCCCTGGCTCTTGACAGTTCAAAATGAAGAAGGAGCATTTGGGATAGCATTGAGAATCTTGAGTCTCTTCACTGGGGGCAGAACATAAAAGGCAAAAGGAGCTTATTGTTCAGCTTGTCAAATGGTGCAAGCTGAATCAATAGTAACAGGGAGCATGGCAGACTTAGCCTTCCTCAAGTCTGCCATGCTCCCTGTTACTATTGATGGTGAGGACCCACAGGAATCCAGGGGTGCACTTGGATGACAGACTTGAGTGAAACACCAAAACAGAGGCTGTGTACAAGAAGGGCCAGAGTTGCCTCTACTTCCTGAGGAGACTGAGGTCCTTTGGAGTATTTAGGCTCCTCCTTCACATGTTCTATGAGTCTGTTGTCGCTAGTACAATCTTCCATGCGGTGGTGTGCTGGGGCAATGGCATCAAAACGGGTGATGTCAACAGACCCAATAAACTGATTAGAAAGACTGGCTTTGTTATAGGAGTCAAAATAGACACACTGGAGGTTGTGGTAGAGCAAAGGACACTCTGGAAAATCCTAGCAATTCTGGACAATGTTTCTTACCCTCTGCGTGCCACCTTGGCTGAACAGAGGAGCACTTTCAGTAATAGAATAAGACAACTGCACTGCTCCAAATGACGCTGTATGAGGTCATTCTTACCCTTGCCATTAGGCTCTATAATGAGTCAGCCTATAGCAGGAGAAGTGATGACCCCCCCCCCCCCCCGAACTGCTATTAACTCCTGTTTATCAGAGCTCTATTTAAGCTCTATTTAGCTCTGTTTACCACACCCTACTATCACAGAAACCCTATGCAATATTGTGCAATATTACCATCACTTCTTATCTGAACAGTGTGAATGTGGACCCATTATTGTATAGTATTACAGTAATTCCTGCACTACCATCTTATCAGTGTGAACTTGGAACTTTTGTAAATCTTGTAAACTTTGATTTGTAAATATTGTTCAACATATTTTAAGGTAATTTTTTTAAATCTTCCTTACTTTTTTAATATTTGTATATCTATGCACTTGTATTGCTACTGTGTAATTTCCTTTGGGATCAATAAAGTATCTATCTATCGCCTCCCACGCTACCTATCCATCCACAAATCAAATATTTCCACTTGTGGCAGCTGATGCTCAGATACATCCTAGGATGTGCTGGGACAAATCATCAGTGATGTAACCTGGAGTCATCAGGTGTTTTGGGTCTTTCAACATCAGACACCCTCACCCAGGCAACTCAAGAGTCTGAACAAAGCCCACAGAATTGGAGTGAAAGCAGATTTTCGGTCCTGAGAAGGGTGTCATGGTAGCTTAGCAGTTAGCATAACTCTATTACATCAGCAGCAAGCAGGGTGCAATGCTGCTGCTGTCTGTAATGAATTTGTATCTTCTCCTTGTGACTGCATGGATTTCCTTCAGTTTCCTCTCACATTTCAAAGGTGTATAGGTTTATATGTTAATTGGTCATGCAATTGGGTGGTGCAGGCTCTTTGTGCTGAAAATGCCTGTTACTGTGCTGTATAATGTTTGTACATATAAGATTATTAAGGGATTGGACACGCTAGAGGCAGGAAACATGTTCCCGATTTTGGGGGAGTCCAGAACCAGAGGCCACAGTTTAAGAATAAGGGGTAGGCCATTTAGAACAGAGTTCAGGAAAAACTTTTTCACCCAGAGAGTTGTGGATCTATGGAATGCTCTGCCTCAGAAGGCAGTGGAAGCCAATTCTCTGGATGCTTTCAAGAAAGAGTTAGATAGAGCTCTTAGAGATAGTGGAGTCAAGTGATATGGGGAGAAGGCAGGAATGGGGTACTGATTGTGGATGATCAGCCATGATCACATTGAATGGCAGTGCTGACTCGAAGGGCCGAATGGCCTACTCCTGCACCTATTGTCTATTGTCTATAATATATAATTAAGAATTATTTATAAAAGCTGCTTTTTTTCAATATTAATATCATAATATAGGTAGCCAATGGAAAGATCATCCAGCCTATTGTAACTGATTTCAACAGAAAATATCTACACTTCCCTCATTTAAGACTTTTGCCTCCATAGGTTTTCCTAGAACCTCATTTTATGATTCTGAATGTGAACTTCTGGCCTCCTAGTTTGCCCTTTGGAAGCCTTATTTTGATACAATATTCAACATTTTTTAAAAAAATTACAAAGTAATATTATGCATTATTTTCTCATTGCTCTGCTTTCACAGCTGCATTACCAAGGTGACAACATTCATGGAGCAAAAAAAGTCAACTGCAACTGAAAAGGCAGATTTCATAAATTTGGACAAAAGATGCACGGAGATATTTGGGGCATGTTTTTTGAAGATTCTTTTTGTCACAATTTAAAGAACAAATTCTTTTAAAATACATCTTTTGGGAGAAGGCAGTGTTTTTTTCAAGAAAGAACTTAGAATTATTTTCTTGGGTTTTTTGTGTTTACTATTAAAGATGATCCATTTTGATTATTCAATCAATTTGTATTTGCTGATCAAAATCTGAGCTGGCATCTCTTAGATTAGGTGTAACTCAATTGCTAATATGGTTAACTGAGTCAGAAAGCTGTAGGTTTACAGATGTACTTCAGTCTTGAGAATATGATCCAGGCTGACACTCAAGTACAGCATTAAAGTGCTGCATTGGCATAGTTGAAATGCTAAACCAGCCATACTGCTTTCTCAACCAGGATATTAAATATACCAAGGATTTTAAAGAATTGGTTAATTACTCCTGATGATCTGGCCAGTATGTGTTCCTGAAATGACATAATTAAAAATAGATTTTCTGGTCATTAATGTATCAAGTAAATTAACTGCTGGAGTACTTGTTTACAAAAATGACTACATTTAAGAAATAAATCATTGGTCGTAATTCATTTGTGAAAGGCATGACAGTAACACACTTCTTTATGCAGGGTGATTCTAGCTGCTATATATGGGTTTTGGGAATTCTCAACAGGACATGAATTTCCAAATGACAGCTGAAATCATTCCTCAGTAAGGTTCAGGTAAGAGCAATACCTGTACCAAAGGAAAAGGGAAAGTTATGGGGTTGGTTGTCAAGGTGAGAGAGAGAGAGAGAGAGAGAGAGAGAGAGAGAAAGAGAGAGAGAAGCAAATGTGAGGAAATAGATAGCAACTAAGATGTAAGCAAATGATAGCAAAGTATAAGCTGTGAAGAAAGAACACTTGTTAAGAGATAATACTCATCCTTAACTAAAATATTTTGAGGAGTTTTTTTGTGAATGCTTTTATTTTTCATCAACTTTCAGTTATTTGGCACTAAGGCAACTGATAATGTCTTCTAAGCCAATCCCTCTAAGACAGGGTTCCTAACATTTTCATGCCACGGACTCCTAATATTAACTGAGGGGTCAGTGGACCCACGGCTGGGAACCCCTGGTCTAACATGACTTGCTCTGATTGTTCAGTGCTGTGCAAGGTCAAATAGAGCAGATGTTTTTCACAAGGTTTGGGATGTTATATGTTCCTTCTAATATTTGCTCTTATTCCCCCCCCCCCACCACTCCCAAACACCTGGTGTAAAGACCAGGGTATTGAGCATCTTTCCATCCATTTCTTTTTTGTTTTGAATTATCATAGGTCAGACCTATTTTCAGGATTGTGTGATGATGCCACAGTTTTTCAAAGAGGGTCGTTGAGACTGCTCTTGAAACATTTTCTTTGTCCTTCTAGAAACTTATGAGCATCATAGAAACATAGAAAACCTACAGCACAATACAGACCCTTCAGCCCACAAAGCTGTGCCGAACATGTCCTTACCTTAGAACTACCTAGGTTTACCCATAGCCCTCTATTTTTCGAAGCTCCATGTATCCATTCAGGAGTCTTTTAAAAGGTCCTATCGTTTCTGCCTCCACCACCACCACTGGCAGCCCATTCCATGCCTTCTCTGCGTAAAAAACTTATCCCTGACATCTCCTCTGTACCTACTTCCAAGCACTTTAAAACTATGTCCTCTTGTGCTAGCCATTTCAGCCCTTGGAAAAAGACTCTGACTATCCACACAATCAATGCCTCTCATTATCTTGTACACCTCTATCAGGTCACCTCTCATCCTCCATTGCTCCAAGGAGAAAAGGCCAAGTTCATTCAACCTAAGCCAAATTCACTGAACCTAAATCATAGTAGAGAGTTATTTTGGGAGTCTGACGTAAACCTTCTGCAGCCAATTTGTCTGTCTATCAGAGCTAGCTGACAGTGATTAAAGTTTTGATGTTGGCCTAGGAGGGGATGCTGACATTATCATATCTATCCTGTCTGTGGATCTAAAGATATATAGTACCTTAGTGCTTTGGGTAACCAGACTAAATTGTCAGTGTCTCTGAAACATAGAGAAAGGTAAAAACTATTACCACTCAGTAAACCATGAGGTTGGCGACAGATTTAAGATTTTAGTCTTCAAACACACAACCTTGGCCTAAATATTTGCCAATGCTCTAGAAATTATTGTGTATTTTGTCATCAATGTATGTTTTTGCTAAAAGATTACTCCCAAAGTATGAAAACACTTTCCAGGGTATTGTTGTGGATTTTTATTGTCAGTATAGTTGGTTCCTTAAGATTGTTATAGGTGGAGGTGGTAATAGGGACAAGCTCCCACTACATAATAAATGCTCCCAAAGGTGTGCGCCTCAAATAGTCTCTGACAACCAAGTCCAGCTCCTGGCCTTCATGTGTGGCATATCTACTTAAGCCTGGTGGAACTGTTTTTACTGACAGGAAAAGGGGAAAAGGCAGATCACTTATGCCTTATGATCAATCACTTTGGGCAGATAGGGCTCATCATCCGTGGTTGGAAGTTCACGTAGGAGCAGGAAAACTCTGATCTCAAACTTCTGCTGTGGCCATACCCACCTATGGGTAAGTCTTCAGAAGTAAGCCATGAGGGAAACTCGGGAAGAGGATTCCCTAAGGTAGTCCTTTGAAAGGATGGTCCTACATTGAAATTAAAAGGACAGCATTGCAAACAAGGACTGTCTATAGACAGGTTGCTGGTTCACAGCACCTGGGCTGATTTCTCAAGAGTTGCAGTGTAAGGACGTGGGATTATTTAATTGAGGTTGTTTCAAACCTGATAATGTGGTTAAGCTTATAGACCAGATTGATGCTATCACTTAGCACATCAAAAAGCTGATCTGTTAATTGTCGGAAGGTTTGTGTGCTCAAAGAGTCAGCTTCACAGCATTAATAATGGGAATCTGGGATCTCTGTCTCCAGAAACGTTTAGAATGTTTGTGGTAAAAAGGTATTTGAAAAAATATCATGAGTGGTCACTCAAGTGGCAGAAAAATAGTTTCATTGCAGGGAGTAGTCAGGCTTATTATGAATGGTCAAGAAACATCAAGAAGAATGACAGAAAGATGGGGAACCATTTCTCTACCTTCAATTTCTGCAAGGATCAGTTTGTTCATCTGCAACTTGTTAGTATGACTTTTTAGCTTAAAGGAATTTTACCTATGTTTTGGAAATGATTTGTGTTTTAGAAATTGTCTATAATTTGAAAATTTTAAGCTAGAAACTCACTGTGCATTTTAAAGGCATTTTAAAAATACTGTCTGAATTTAAATGTGCATCTCTAAAAATAAAGGAACTGTGCTTAAACTGCATTGTTAGCTGTAAGAACCTCCTTTGTGTGGGAGGAGAAACCACCACTCAAGTTGTGGTTATTGGCAGCTAAACTTACTGTGGTGGATAAACAAGGAACTAACTTCTGAAGAGCAGGTAGCTACAGTATAGCTTCCATTTTATATCTGACAGGGTTTAACATCTTCTGTTGAGTTTAGGACTTTGCGGTCAGCAAGCCCAGTACCATCAGAAAATAAGAACTGATTAGGATCAAGCAAGGCTTGCCAATGTACCACCCCTCTGCTCAATCTTCCTTACTGCCACAACTGTACTGGTGCAGTTGGTTTTGTTCATCTTGTAGGTGGTCTTGTGACCGCTCCTTTATTATAGGCTAGACATTTTTTACAATTTGCAATAATTTGCTTACAATCATTCAACATGTAAGGCCACCAATATAACATGGTTAATTCTGCATGAGTAGCTTGTCTATCAACATCAATGTGTCTGAATCTTTGGTGGGCTTCTTGAATCAGTGCTTCCTGCTTGTGGGCAGGAGGCATTTGCTTCTTATCTTTTTATAGTTTATTTATAGTTTATTACCATAGCTGTGTAAGTGGCTTGCAGTATATCCCAGGATGTGTTGCACCTGTATTAATGGTCGAGTCAATAATAATCCATAAATATTCTTTGTAGACAAATATGGAAATAGTTTACTTCTGTATGTTCTCCATCTGGTAATTGATCAGATGAGAAAATCTCTTTCTACCACATTTCTGACATTAGAGGCAGTACCTATCTAGACTGAATCCTGTTTTAGACATAATTCTAGGGCTTTATCCCCTGCAAATTGAGCAGTATGATTCCCTAAAGGATGCGCTTGTGGTTCAATTTCAGATTTCAGATTCCAATCAAAATCTTCCTTCTATAATCTCTGCCCCTGCCTGTAACTGAGTGGATCCATTTTTCTGGATTTTCATTGCTAATCTGTCACAGTTCCATGTTTGAAAATAATGCTCCAAAGGCTGCAGAGCTTTATTAGGTCATAGGCACTCCCTTCCAGCATACTGGCACTTGTTCCTCCACTGCCTTCCAACTAACTGGGACTTGTTCCAACACTTCCTTCCAACACACTGGGACTTATTCCTGTACTGTCTTCCAATACATTGGGACTTATTCCTGTACTTCCTTCCAACACACTGGCAGTTGTTCCTGCAATCCCTTAAATCTCACTGGGACTTGTTCCTGTAGTCCCAACCAACTCACTGAGGCCCTGGCTCCCATATATCCTTTAGACTGTAGTTCCTGCACTCTCTTTAAGCTTTTCAGTCTCTCATTTCTGAATGGGAAATTTGTTATATTGCATGTAAAAAAGTGAATTAAAATGTGATAATAATGATGTGATCCAATAGTCTAAAAATTTATGCTAGCTTAACACAAGCAACATTTGAGCATATTGGAGTTTTGCCCTATCAATTTTAATTTGTTTTGGACTTTGAAACCAGATTTGAATGTAATCCAAAAATTAGGGTGACTTCCTGGTAGACATTGACCAGAAAATTATGTAATTATGGAGCAATAAATCTGTATTCTTAAACACCTAAAGGAACAGAAGCTAAGTGTTTAACTTATGTTTAAAATAGACAACTGCTTTTGAATTCTTTAACGTGAATTTCTATATTGCCTTTTTGTAGACATTATCTAATTAATTTTCTCTTGAATCTGACATGTACATTTGTGCCTTTTATAGAAAAGTTTTGAAAATGCATTTTGTTGATCCAATTTTTCAGCTGTTTGAAATAATGCTGTTTTTCATGCACAGTGTCTAAGCTATCCTCTCCATCTCTTTCTTCAATAAAATTATTATAGAACCATCAAAGGATATGGCAAGAAGGCAGGTGTTTAGGGTTGAGTGGAACCAGGATCAGCCATGATGGAATAGCAGAGCAGACTCAATGGGCTGAATGGCCTAATTCTGCTCCTACGTCTTCTGGTCTTGTGGTCTAAAAGACATTCAGGAAAGGATGTTTCAGTCCATCCAGTTTGTGCTTTATGCATTATTACATACATCCATCAAGTTTCAATTTGTTGTCGCTTAGGAGGTGAAAAGCTAGTTATCAAATAGAAAAGATGAAAAAAATTCCTTACATCCTCCTTTGGTCATCAAAATTAGCCCAGGCACCCATTCTTATAGAAAACAATGTCATGCAACATCAACAATTTCTGTTAGGAGTTCTCCAAGCAGACACAAATCAACAGATCAGGCTCTCACTTGAAGGAATTCAGTGCCACTGTGTTTATTACACAGGCCAATAGATTTTTTTTTGAGATCTGTAGGACTTTAGTGAAAAAAGTTATCAAGTTTAAATGCGGCAAGATTTAAGCTTGGATGCTTCTTTCCAATGAACTTGCAAATTTTATATTTGAAAAATTAGTTCAATATATTTAACAAAAAGCTGCATTGAAATCTGAATAAGATTAGGAAGTATTATGAAGAATAGGTGAATGCAGAACTTCAATCATAGATGTGAATAGCTTACAATTTCAACAAATTATTCATGTTTAATATGAGGATTTAAGAAAAAGATTTGTTAATATGTCCAAATATTCATTTTTAAGTAACAGGAGAAAAATAACTACCTCTGAACTCTAACTGTGAAATATATACTATACCTTGTTAATTTAGTGTTTCTGGAAAATATAGATAAATAGTTTATTGATTTTGAAAGAAATTACAGTGTCACAGTAGCATTACAAATTCACAGATATACAATATTAGAAAAGAAGTAAGAAGAATAAATAAAAATAAGTTATCTTGAACAGTCTAACAGAAGGAGGGTCATCACTTCCTCGGCTATAGGTTGATTCATTATAGTGCCTTATGGCCGAGGGTAAGAATGACCTCATATAACACTCTTTGGAGCAGCATAGTTGTCTTAGTCTGTTACTAAAAGTGCTCCTTTGATAAGATGGCACACAGAGCATGAGAAACATTGTCCAGAATTGCCAGGATTTTCTGGAGGGTCCTTTGTTCTACCACAGTCTTCAGTGTGGCCAGTTTGACTCCTATAACAGAGCCTGCCTTTCTGATCAGTTTTTGAGCTTGTTGCTATCACCCGTGTTGATTCTATTGCCCGAGCACACCACCGTATAGCAGATTGTACTGGTGACAATAGACTGGTAGCACATGTGAAGGAGAGACCAGCATAGTCCAAAGGACGTCAGTGTCCTCAGGAGGTAGAGGTGACCCTGGCCCTTCTTGTATACAGCCTCTGTGTTGGTGCCCCACTCAAGTCTGTTGTCCAGGCATGATGTGCGAACTATAAAAGTTTAAGGCCAATTTTATTGTCACATGCACAAGAAAGTGTATGCACAGGTGCAATGAAAATTTTATTTGCAGCAGTATCACAGGGTTAAAGCATTGTGCAAGCAGCATTCACATGAATTAAGCATAAATAAAACAGTTTTTACAACAAAGGACACAACTAGAACAAAAAACACTTTAGTGCAAAGTCTATTCAAAACCATCTTTCTTTCATGTAAGTCACTCTTTATCAAGGAATGCCACTCTTTGACTGTCCAAGATGGTGGCGCAACGCAGTTTTCAGCGGCCACTCTGGAGCTGATATCTGTTAATTGTTAAGCGGGGTGCTATGCACAATCCTAATCTGATGAAAAACAGACGTGGGAGCATGGAGGAACATCTGGAAATCTCCAGGAAGGCCTTCTTCTTTGCTGCTGCTGTTGTGAGGTCCGGGTCTCTGCTGAGAAGAACAGGCCCCCAGTCCTCGGGGTCGCATTGCTAGTGACCGGAGTGGGCATTGTAGTGCACTCGGCAGAGGATGGTGCTAAGAGAGGCTGTACCAGAGGGGATGGTCAGAGGCTTGGAGGTTCAATGGACTCGGAGTCCGCTACGGTCGGGGCGCTTTCACTGTGTGCTGCATCTGCAAGGCTGAGTCCGGCGCCGTTGAAGTCCATAGCGGGGGTATTCCCTTCTGCCACCTGTGTGGGATGACGAGTCTATCGGGACCCTGAGGACTTGTGGAAACTGTGTGGTGGTTTCTTTCGAACTTATAGTCTTTTAACATCTTTGAACTATTTTTACTGTGCCCATGGTCTGTTTTTTTTATTATCAATTATGGTATTGTCTGCACTGTTGTAACTATATGTAACTATGTGGTTTTGTTTAGGTCTTGTAGCTTTAGTTTTTGGTTTGTTGGGTGGTACAGTTGGTCTCTTGACTTGGTGTGTCTGGGTAGTCTTGTTTTGTATGGTGGATTTGGAGCTCCTTTCCGGGGAATGTGCTAAGATGGTAGCATGATATTAATATGCAGCAGCCTCTCCGGACTCTGGATTTGGGGATTACCAAACGTTATGTGGATTTTCTGGTGTAGGCTGTTTTGTTGTGTGTTTTTGTGATATCATTCTGGAGAACGTTGTCTCATTTTTTAACTACATTGCATTTATGGTTTCTAAATGACAATGAACTGAAACTGAACTGAACTGAGCTGAACTGAATATCTTTTTTGATTCTGCCATATAAATTCCACAAAGCTACTAACCTAAGAGATACCTTGCAAGACCATGAGACCATAAGACATAGGAGCAGTATTAGGCTATTCAATCCAGCAAGTCTGCTCTGCCATTCCATCATAGTTGATCCCGGATCTCACCCAAACCCACACACCGGCTTTCTTGCCATATTATTTGATGACCCATCCATCAAGAAATGATCAACTCCTGCCATAAATATACCCACAGGCTTGCCTTCCTCTGCAGTCTATGGCAGGGCATTCCACAGATTCACTACTTTCTGGCTAAAAAGAATCCTCCTCACCTCCATTCTAAAAGGTCACCCCTCAGTTCTGAGGCTGTGCCCTCTAGTTCTGGATACCCCCACCACAGGAAACATCATCTCCACTTCCACCCTATCTAGTCCTTTCAACATTCAGTAGGTTTCAATGAGATCCCCATACATTCTTTGAAATTCCAGTGCATACAGGCCCAAAGCTGCCAAACACTCCTCATATCTCAACCCCTTCATTCCCAGAATCATCCTTGTGAACCTCCTCTGGACTCTCTCCAATGACAACACCTCCTTTCTGAGATATGGGGCCCAAAACTGTTGACAATACTCTAAGTGCGGCCTGACCAGTGTCTTATAAAGGCTTGCTTTTATATTCTATTCCCCTTGAAATAAATGCCAACATTACATTAGCCTTCTTTACCACAGACTTAACCTGTAAATTAACCTTCTTGGAGTCTTGCACAAGGACTCCCAAGACCCTCTGCACCTTTGATGTTTGAACCTTCCCCATTTAGGTAATGGTCCACACTATTGTTCCTTTTACTAAAATGCATTATCATACATTTCCCAACACTGTATTCCATCTGCCACTTTCTTGCCTATTCTTCCAATTTGTTCAAGTACTGCTGCAATTGCATTGTTTCCTCAGCACTACCTACACCCTCCACCTATCTTCATATCGTCCTCAAACTTTGCCACAAAGTCATCAATTCCATTATACAAATCATTGAAAAACAATATGAAAAGTAGCAGTCCCAATACTGACTCCTGAGGAATACCTCTAGTCACTAGCAGCCAACCAGAAAAAGGCCCCTTTATTTCCACTCACTGCCCCTGCCTATTAGCCATTTCTCTATTTGTGCCAGTATCTTTTTTGTAATGCCATAGGATTTTATCTTGTTAAGCAGCCTCATAGGTGGCACGTTAGCAAATGCCTTCGGAAAATCCAAGTAAATGACATCCACTGCCTCTCCTTTCACCACCCTGCTTGTTACTTCCTCAAAGAACTCTAACAGGTTTGTCAGGCAGCATTTCCCTTTACAAAAACCATGCTGACTTTGACTGTTTTATCATTAATCTCCAAGTACTCCAAGGCATGTCCTGAGTGATGGAGGTCCTTAATAATGGATGTTGCCTTTTGAAGGTGTCTTTGATAAGAATCAATAACATGGACAATGATTGTAATCTATTTAAATACAGTTGTGATTTAAGTAAGATTTATATGCATTAAAAATCAGATTTCTCATGATTGAATATCTGTCAGAATGGTGACAACTAAAAAAGTAACTTTTAAAAAATATTTGTATTTGCTGATAGCTGCACTGTAAGACTCCTTAAGCATTAGGCTTGTCCATATCACCTCAAGAGTCTGCCCAGTCCAGCATGCCTATTCATTCTATTTTGTAGTTCTTGTCAGCAGTTCCTGTTAGGTGGCATCTACGGAGGGAATAAACAGACCCTTCATCAGGACTCTTGGCTCAAAACATTGTTATTCCCCTCCATAGGTGCTGCTTTACTTACTGGGTTCCTCCAGCATTTTGTGTGTATTGCTTTTCATTTCAATCATTTTGGTTATATATGTTGCTGATGTAAAGATTAAGTTGGTGTAATATTCAAAACTACGTTGTTGTGAAAAACCTCTTCCCTTCTCTGCCTACTGAGGAAACCCAAGTCCAAAACAACAGCTCAGCTTTCAACTTGTGTTGAGTTTAGGTGCTGGCAACAGCGTTTTATTAATTCAAATACAGGGTCTCCCCAGATTACAAATAACCTGACTAACAGAAATCCAATTTACACAATTTGTACCATACAATTTTGAAAACATTTTTCAAGCTAATACTGAGAATAATAAAATGTTTCATAGTTTTCATTAATGGCTGGCTACTGTATGCAGTATATTCCACTAATTTAACTATTAGTGGTGATACAAATACTTTATTGTCACCAAACAATTGATACTAGAGCGTACACTCATCACAGTGATGTTTGTTTCTGCGCATGATAACATGATTATTGACTAAATGAAACAACTACAGCAATTGCATGTGAAGTGATATGATATGGGTTATGCAGTTCATCATTTTGATAAATCTAACCCACTGTTCGCAAGTCATCAGGTTTGATTTTCCACCAAAGCCACACAACTGAGCAACAATAATCTCAGTATGGAATAAGTGATAAAAGTGACTATAGTAATTCCTTCATGCAGCATATACTCAGGAATAATCTAATCATTGATTCATAGTTGGTTTCCATCAGAACCACTTAGCTCAGACCTGATTATGGCTTTCACCCAGACATTGACACAATTTATGGAGAAGAGAGTCATTGCTCATAAAGTCAAGGCAGCCTCATTTGAATCAAGGAACAATTCAAGCAAAACTGAGTTCAATAGAAGTCAAAGGGAAACCTGTTAAAAAACAGCAGGAGTCATATCTAAAACAAAAAAAGATAGTGTGGCCTTCAAAAGCCAAGTGAACTTTGTAATCTGATATAATTTTGGCTGAAACCCATTGAATTGGTGCTCACAATAATAATGTAATGAAAATCAATTTCCTTTAAGTTTGTGACTTAAAGCACACAAGGAACACATCTAGATTTCATAACCATGAGGAAATATAGCTAATATTCCACAATAAGGCTAAACAGAGTAACCTTGATCCAAAACATGCTCTCAAAATACCTAATCATAAATGGTATCCATTGTTTTTAAAGGTTAAATAACAACAATTTAGGTGTTAATATACAACTTATGGATATCCCTAAATAAAATATGCTGCTCACATTTAGCCTTGTAGAAATTGTATTTTGCCATTGGTTGCCTTTGGCTGGGTTTTATCCTTTATAAGAACTTGATGCATTTGTTTATTAATATGCCATTACAATTGCTGCAGGAAGTCTTCCCAAAACAAATATTATTCCACTTTGATGACATTTTAAGTGTTCTTTGCTGCCAGTCGAATTCTTTGGTCTGGGAAATTAATAACTGTGAGTATAGACTCTCAATTTCTAAGGCCTTGATATAAACTTTCAGGAGGATTAGGAGCGGGTTTAGAGATAAGATGTCAGAACCATGTAGAGAACGTACAATGTGTGCACGTATCAACGTCATTTAACGGAGTCACCTTATTACCTCTAGTTTGGCATTCATTAACCATGGCATGGAGTTGCAAGACAGAATATGAACTTTGTCATTTGCAGAGCGAAGTAAAAGTCAGAAATGAGATCATTGGGAGGTTTGGTGAAAAGGAGATCACTTCACAAACTGAAAGTCTGTAGAGGTAAACTATGAACATAGACTATGAATCCAAAACATTTAGACATGGGCTGAAGAATGGTAAGTTATATTCATTCTAAACAAATAGCAACCAATAACTACTTTCATTAAGAAGGAAGTTCTAACTATTTTCCCTCAATGCAGTTCAGCACAGAGCAGCATGCCTGATTGCTGTATGACCCATTATCCTAACTGCCTTTGCAAACCATGGGCTCTAGTATAAGCCCCAGTCACAAAGTGCTTTGAAGTAAATTACCCACAATTCTAAAGCACCTCAAAAGACAACTGAGAAATATGAAGACAGTGGGCATATGAAAATGCCTAAAACTACAATTTCATCACCAATCAATTTATCAGAAATGGCTTTCCATTGTTCCACTGGTGATGGTTCAAAACCTTGGAAATCCATCAGAAGCATGGTGAAATTGCCTTCTCTTCAAGGGAGGGGGTATTTGCAGCCGTACAGTGCATTAAGGTGGATAAATCCCCAGGGCCCGACCAAATGCATTCTTGGACTTTGTGAGAGGCTAGAGAAGAAACTGCAGAAGCCCTTACAGAAATATTTGCTTCATTGTAAACTTCTGTTGAGGTTCCTAAAGACTGGAGTATAGCCAAAGTTGTTCCATTGTTTAAAAAAGTTAATACGACAAGCCAGGGAACTATAGGCCAGTCAGCCTGACATCAATAGTGGGGAAGTTACTTGAGAAAATTCAGAGGGACAGGATCTACCAGCATTCAGATAGACAGAGTCTGATTAGGAGTCAGTATAGCTTTGTCTGTGGGAAGTCACATTGATGAACATTTTAGAGTTATTTGAAAAGGTAACCAAAAAGGTAGGTGACAGTAGGGCAGTGGATGTTGTCTAGTTTAGCAATGTCGTCAACAAGGTTCAAAATTGTTGGCTGGTTTCAAAGGTTAGGTCCCGTGGTACCCAGGGTGAGCTAGTCAGGTGGATTCAAAATGGTCAGAGGTAGGAAGTAGAGTGTGGCATTTGAGGTGGTTTCTTGGAATGGAGGCTGGTGACTAGTGCTATGATGGAGGGGATCAAAGTTCAAATTAAATTTATTATCAAAGTTCATATATGTCACCATATGCAACCCTGAGATTCATTTTCTTGTGGGCATATTCAATAAATCCATAAAAGAAGCAATGAAAGACCGCACCAACCTTGGCGTCCATCAGTGTGCAAAAGACAACAAATCGTACAAATACAAAAAGAAAGAAATAATAATAAAAATAAATAAGCAACAAATATCAAAAACATGATGAAGAGTACCTGAAAGTGAGGCCATAGATTGTGGGAACATTTCAATAATGGGGCAACTGAAGTTGAGTGAAGTTATCTCTTTTGGTTCAAGAGCCTGATGGTTCATGTTGTGTGAGTCCTGAGGCTCCGGTACCTTCTTCCTGATGGCAGCAACAAGAAGAGAGCATGTTGTGGGAGTCCCTAAATTTGGATGCTGCTTTCCTGTGCAACATTTCAGGTAGATGTGCTCAATGGTGGGGAGGGCTTTACCCGTGATGGACTGGGCCATATCCACAAATTTTTGTTGGATTTTCTATTCAAGGGCATTGATGTTTCCATACCAGGCTTTGATGCAGCCAGTCAATATACCCTGTACCACATATCTTTAGAAGTTTGTCAAAGTTTCAGATGCATACCGAATCTTTGCAGACTCCTAAGGAAATAGAGACACTACTGTGTTTTCATTGTAATTGCATTTATGTGCTGAGTTCAGGACAGGTCCTCTGAAATAAAAACACAGAGGAATTTATAGTTGCTGACCCTCTCCTCCTCTGATTCACTAATGAGGACTGGCTCATGGATCTCTGGTTTCCCTGGAGTCAATAACCTGCTCCTTAGTTTTGTTGACATTGATTAAGAGGTTGTTGTTGTGGCACCACTCAGCCAGATTTTCAATCTCCATCCTATATGCTGATTTGCCCCCAAATTTGATTCAGCCTATGACAGTGGCGTTGTCAGCAAACTTGAATATGGCATTGCAGCTATGCTTAGCCACTTATTCAGAAGTGTAAAGTGAGTAGAGCAGGGGCCTAAGTGCACAGCCTTGAGATGCACCTATGCTGATGGAGATTGTGGAGGAGATGTTGTTGCCAATTCAAATTTCCTCTACTGAAAGTGAGGAAATCAAGTATCCAATTGCACTAGGAGATGTTGAAGCCAAGGTCTTGAAGCCTATTGATTAGTTCTGAGGGGATGATGACATTGAATGCCGAGCTGTAGTCAATGAAGAGCATCCTGATGTAATCCTCTTTGTTGTCCAGTTGTTTCAGGACTGAGTGGCATCTGCTATGGACCTGTTGCTCTGGTAGGCAAATTGCAGCTAAATGAAGTTGCTTCTCAGGCAGGAGTTGATATGTTTCGTCACCAGCTTCTCAAAGCACGTTATCACTGTCAATGTAAGAGCTACTGGATGATAGTCATTGAGGCAGATTACCACATCCTCCTTTGGCACTGATACTAATTGAAGCCTGCTTGAAGGAGGTGGGTACCTTTAACTGCCAAAGCAAGATGTTAAAGATCTCAGTGAATACTCCAGCCAAGTGATCAGCACAAATTTTTAGTTCTTGGCCAGGTGCCCTATTTGGGCTGGATGCTTTTTGTGGGTTTACCATACTGAAGGCTTCTCACACCTTGTCTCAGAGACTGAAATCACGGAATCATCAGGGGCTGTGGGAAATTATGATGGTTTCTCCATGTTTTGATCGTCAAAGTGAACATAGAAGGTATTGAGCTCATCTGGAAGTGAAATCTTGTTGTCACGCTTTTCACTTGATTTTACTTTATAAGAAGTGGCCTATCGAGTCTTCTCCGCCATTTCATCATGGCTGATTCAATTTTCCTCTCAGCTCCAATCTCCTGCCTTCTCCCCATATCCTTTCATGCTCTGACCAATCAAGAATCTATCAACCTCTGCCTTAAATATACATAAAGACTTGTCCTCCACTGCTGCCTGTGGCAAAGAATTCCATAGATTCACCATTCTATGGCTAAAGAAATTCCTCCTCATCTCCTTTCTAAAAGGACACCCCTCTATTCTGAGGTTGTGTCCTCTGATCTTAGACAATCCCACCACAGAAAACGTTCTGGCCATATCCACTCTATCAAGGCCTTTCACCATTTGATAGGTTCTCATTCTTCTGAATTCCAGTGTATTTTCTCTCCACTTAGAAAACAGTGAATTGTGTCATTTCTTCTACCGAAGTGCTTGACCATACAGTTCCCAACATTGTATTCCATCTGCCATTTCTTTGCCCATTCTCCTAATCTGTCGAAGTCCTTCGGCAGCCTCTCTACTTTCTCAAAACTACATGCTTGTCCACCTATCTTCATATCATCTGCAAACTTTGCAACAAAGCCATCAATTCCATCATCCAAATAATTGACATATAATGTAAAAATAATCGGTCCCAACACAGACCCCTATGGAATAACACTAGCCACATGTAGCCTTCCAGAAAAGGCTCACTTTATTCCCATTCTTTGTTTCCTGCCAGTCAGTTATTGCTTTATCCATGCCAGAATCTTTCCTGTAATACCATGGGCTTGTAGCTTGTTAAGCATCCTCATATGTGGCACCTTGTGAAAGGCATTCTGAAAACCCAAGTACACCAATTCTCCATTGTCTATCCTGCTTGCTATTTCCTCAAATAATTCCAACAGATTTGTCTGACTTGACTTAACCTTAAGGAAACAATGCTGACTATGTGCTATTTTATCATGTGCCTCCAAGTATCCTGAGATCTCTTCCTTAATAATTGACTCCAACATCTTCCCAACCACTGAGGTCAGACTAACTGGCTTATACTCTCCTTTCTTCTGCCCTCCCTCCCTTCTTGAAGAGTGGAGTGAAATTTGCAATTTTCTAATCTTCTGGAACCATTTCAGAATCTAGTGATTCTTGTAA
Organism: Hypanus sabinus; assembly: GCF_030144855.1. Classification (NCBI taxonomy): domain Eukaryota; kingdom Metazoa; phylum Chordata; class Chondrichthyes; order Myliobatiformes; family Dasyatidae; genus Hypanus; species Hypanus sabinus. Next base: position 188,562,007 of record NC_082706.1, read on the forward strand.
GATCAACACTAGTGCCTCCACGATCTCTTCAGCCACCTCTTTCAGAACTCTGGGGTGTGCACCATCAGGCCCAGGTGACTCGACTACCTTCAGACTTTTCAGTTTCCAAAGAACCTTCTCACTAGTTATAGAAACTTCACACAGTTCATGACCCCCTGACATCTGGAACTTCCACCATACTGCTAGTGTTTTCCACAGTGAAGACTGATGCAAAATATTTATTCAGTTTGTTGCCATTTCGTTGCCCCCATTACTATCTCTCCAGTGTCATTTTCCAGCAGTCTGATATCCACTCTCGCCTCTAGTTTACACTTTATGTATCTGAAGAAACTTTTGGTATCCCCTTTAATATTATTGGGTAGCTTACTTTCATATCCCATCCTTACCTTCTTAATTACTTTTTTATTTGCCTTCTGCTGAGTTTTGAAAGCTTCCCAATCCTCTAACTTCCCATGAAATTTTGCTTTATTGTATGCCCTATCTTTGGCTTTTATGTTGGCTTTGACTTCTTAGTATGACAGTGGTCTAGTGTGTTGGGACCCCTGTTATTTGCTATTTATAGAAATGATTTGGATATGGATACTTAAGACATGATCAATAAGTTTGCAGATAACATAAACCAGGAGGTGTTGTTGAAAGAGAAGAAGGTTATCATACATTAGAAGTGGATATTGATCGGTTAAAGAAGTGGACTGAGGAGTGAGAAATAGATTTGAATACAGATGAACATGAGGTGATGCATTCTGGAAAGTAAAACCAGTGTAGGACTTATACTATGAATGGTATGGCATTAGAGTGAGTAATCGGACAGAGAGATTTGTGAGTACATGTGCACAATTCATTGAACACAGTGTCACAGGTAGAAAGTGGTGAAAAAGTGTTTAGCACGCTGGCCTTCATCAGGCAGGGCACTGAATGCATTATGTTGCAATTGTGTAAGTCGTCGGTGAGGCTGTACCTGGAATACTGCATACAATTTTGGTCACCCTGTTAGAAGGAGGATGTGATTAAACTGAAAAGAGTGCAGAAACAATGTATGAGGGTGTTGCTAGGACTAGAGTGCCTGAGTTATAGGGAGAAGTTGGCTAGACTAGTTCTTTATTCCTTGGAATATAGGAGAATGAAGAGCAACCTTATAGAAATGTTTAAAATTATAAGAGACCTGGTTAAGGTGCGTGGTAACAGTCTTTTCCCCAAGGTATGGGAGTCCAAAACAAGGAGGCATAAGTTTAGGGTGAGAGGGAAATGACTTGAAAGAAACCTGAGGGGCAACTTTTTCACACATAGTGATGAATATATGAAATGTAGGTTTCAAGGCAGATACGATAATATCATTTAAGACAGACTTGGATAGTTATGTGGATTGGCAGGGCTTAGTGTGATATGGAATGAATACAGGAAATTGGGACAAATTGGGTTGTGAATAAAGAGAGCCTTTGTGGTGGGCTGGTGATAACTAGTTGTGTTCCAAAGGGGTCTGTGTTGGGACTGTTTCTTTTTACATTAATATCAGTGATTTGAATGATGGAATTTATGGTTTTGTGGCCAAGTTTGTGGGCAATATGAAAATAGGTGGAGGGGCAAGTAGTTTTGAGGAAGTAGAGAGGCTACAGAAGGATTTGGACAGATTAGGAGAAGAGAATGGTCAAAGAAGAGGCTGATGGAATATAGTGTCAGGAAGTGTAAGGTCGTGCACTTAGGTAGAAGAAATAAAAGCATAGGCTATTTTCTAAATAGAAAGAAAGTTAAAAAATCTGAGGTGCAAAGTGACTTGGGAGCCCTTGTGCAGGATTCTCTAAAAGCTGATGCTTTATAAAGTACTGCTGAGGCATCACTTGGAGAATTGTGAGCAGGTTTGTGTCCCTTATCCTACAAAGGATGTGCTGAAACTGGAAATGGTTTAGAAGAGACTCACGAAAATGATTCCAGGATTGAATGGCTTGTCACATGAAGAGCATTTGATGGGTTTGGCCCTGTACTCGCTAGAATTCAGAAGAAAGAGAGGTGAACTAATTGAAGTCTATCGAATGTTGAAAGGGCTTGGTAGAGTGAATGTGGAGAGAATGTTTCCTATGGTGGGGGAGTCTAAGACCAGAGGACACAGCCTCAGAATAGAAAGTCATCCTTTTAGAATGGAAATGAGGAGGAATTTCTTTAGCCAGAGTGGTGAAATCTGTGGAATTTGTTGCCACAGGCAGATGTGGAGGCCAGGTCATCAGGTATATTTAAGGCAGAGGTTGATAGATTCTTGATTGGTCAGGGCTTGAATGGATGCAGAAAGAAAGCAGAGGATTGGGGCTGAAAGGGAATATGGATCAGCCATAATGAAATGGCAGAGCAGACTCATTGGGCTAAAAGGCCTAATTCTGCTTATATCTTCAGGTCTTATATTCCCATGTATGTCTTCCTAGTCCTTCTTGGCAGAGTTTCATTCTTTAAGGAGAAGGACAATGGTCTCATTCACAATGCATCAATCATGAGTTTGGTATTGCCAAATTGATGGTCATATATGAACGATCTGATGGCTAGTCCTCAGCAGACAAGATCTTGGTGTTTGGAACATGTTCTGGAACATGTTCTTCCATGTTTTGTACATTCTTTAAAATTTTCTTTGGCTTCCCATTGGACCGTGCTTCAAAACAGGATCCAAAAAGTATCGTTGCTTGCAATGGTCTTATTGAGAGCAATACCAACTTAGCACCTGGTTGGTTTCAAATGGTTGTAATTATACACCTTTGGAAAGGAATTGATCTTGGTGGTTTTAGTTGCCTTCTTCTCAGCCACTCCATGAGGGTGTTGATTAATGTAAACACCAAGGATGTAACTAAGGCCTCTCAGAAGTCACACCACGAGTGTTTTTATAGTGACAGCTTTGCAAAATGTATAACATCCTGTCAGCACTGAACCCACTTTCCCAGGTTTGCTGGGATGGTAGCTGTAAAGTATTTAATTTAAAGTAATATTTGAGTAATATTGCTCGAAAAAGTGGAAGACAACTGCACAAGCGAACAATGCGACCAAGGGCTGCATCATCTAGATGGTTCACAAAACTATTCCTTTCACTTCTTTTATGTCTTTTTTTTCTTTAAATGTCATTCTGCTACTGGTGGCAACTGTGATCTACATTTTTGGTGCTGTTTACAGGCTGATTGAGCGATCTGGCACTTTGCTGCCTCCTGGGGGTTCTGCGAGGCTTCCACTGAAGTATGTGGCCTCAAGGCCTGAGAAACCTGAAGACGAGGTACAACCCAATGTTCGACTCCATTTCTCTCCAATTTTGCCGGTTAAAGCATTGAAATAATTGAGGAGTGGGCAGAAGGCAAGCAGGTGATCAGGATCGTCTATCAGGCTCTCACACACTGCTTGTAGAGGAAAGTATCTGTGTGTGACGGTCTTTCCCCTCTTGCCCCAGCCCCAAAAGTCTCAGCAGCAATCAGAATGAACCCCCAAGTCAGGAAAAATATCCCATAAGAGTAAGAACCCCTCCACAAGAGGAATATACTGTATATAAATAGATGATTTGAAAGCAAAAATTTACATATTTGAGCTGAGATGCATTCTATATTGAGTTGGAGCGTATAGCTAACAGAGAGGAATGTAATGTATTTAATATTTCAGTAATATTTGAGCAATATTGTGAATACATTATTTGAGTAAGCATTCTTTGTTCTTTACATAATTCATTACAGGTTATATATAAAAGTACGTGAATGGCATATGTCATTACGCTATCTCGCCATATGTACACACCTCACTAAAGGAGAAACTAAGTAGACCCTTTCCCCAACTCCTGGGTTCTTCTTTCAATCAGTTTCTGGAGATACAAAACATAACAGTTGTATTATAATACAGCACATAATAGGATTGGAACATTTTGTATGAAGTAACATTGCCATTTATGTAGCCATTGGGTAATGCATCATACCATTATTAAGAAGCTTCTCCACGGACACAGTATCTTAATGTCCAGTATCGTGAAGGACATCAGACTGTAGTCTGGGAGAGTCGGTGGATGTATACTTTGATTTTCAGAAGGCCGTTGACAAGATATTGCACAGGAGGCTGCTAAACATGATAAGAGCCCATGGTATTAGAGGAAAGATACTAGCATGGACAGAAGAATGGCTGACTGGCAGGAGGCAAAGAATGAGAAAAAAGGGGGCCTTTTCTGTTTGGCAACTGGTGACTAGTGGAGTTCCGCAGGGGTTGGTATTGGGAGCGCTTCTTTTCACATTCTATGTCAATGATTTGGATGACAGAATTGTTGGCATTGTGGCCAACTTTGCAGATGATGCGAAGTTAGGTGGAGGGGTGAGTAGTGTTGAGGAAGCAGGGACAAAAGGACTTAAAATGGGAGAATAGATAAAGAAGTAGCAAATGGAATATGGTGTGGTGAAGGGTATGGTCATGCACTTTGGGAGAAGGAATAAAGGGGTAAAGTATTTTTCCAACAGGGAAAATAATTCAAAAATCAGAGGTACCAAGGGACTTGGGAATCATTATACTGGGTTTTCTAAAGGTTAACTGGTAGGTTGAGTCTGTGGTATGGAAGGCAAATTTATTTTGAGAGGACTAGAATACAAAAGCAAGGATGTAATGCTAAGGGTTTATAAGGTAATTGGTCAGATCACACTTGGAGTACTGTGAGCAGTTTTGGGCCCCTTATCTAAGAAAAGATGTGCTGACATTAGAGAGGATGTGCTGGAATTTTGCAAGAATGAATCTGGGAGTGAAAGTTCTGACATATGAGGAGTGTTTAATGCTCTAGTCCTGTACTTGCTTGAGTACAGCATGAGCAGGGATCATTTTGAAACCTATCCAATATTGAAAGGGCTGGACAGAGTGGATGTGGAGAGGATTTTTCCTGTTGCAGGTGAGTCTAGAACCAGAGGGCACAGCCTCAGAATAGAAAGGCATCCATTTAGAACAGAGATGAGAAGATATTTGTTTAGCCAGAGGGTGGTGAATCTGTGGAATTCACTGCCACAGACAGCTGTGGAGGCCAAGTCGTTGGGTATATTTAAAGCGGAGTTTGATAGGCTCTTGATTAGTAAGGCTGTCAAAGGTTACAGGGAGAAGGCAGAAGAATGGAGTTGAGAGAGATAATAACTCAGTCATGATGGAATGGCAGAGCAGACTCAATGGGTTGTTCAGTGTCTTATGGTCTTATAGTCTACCACACAGAGGTTTTGCATTGGCTGCACCCGGTGTCTCTAGATCCCTTAGCACACACCCTGTAGCCTGTTGGCATTAATCCGCTTTCATACATCTCAGACATCAGGAGTCCTGATGCAGGGTCTCAGCCCAAAACATTGACCGTTTACTCTTCTTCATACAGGCTGCCTGTCCTGCTGAGTTCCTTCAACGTTTATTGTGTATTACTTTCTCAGACATCTCACTACGTTAAAAAACCGGTTAGGTTCAGACAGACCAAAGGGTATGAACGGACATTGCTTCACCTTGTTCACATTTGTTGTATTAGCTGCAGCCTCCTACAGCATAGATTAGAAAACTTTTCTTATCATTAAAGCTCAGGATCACATCATGTGCTGTGTTAGCTACTGAACTGGTGGGAGCCACTGCAGAAAAAACATTTTAAAAATATTCAGCTGGACAAAATGAATAGCTGCCTTGCACATTCCACTAACTTATTTAATTTTACTGCAATCTAAGTTCATTGCTTGGCGACAATGTTGTCATGCAGATAATGTCATGACGATAACAAAGAAGTTCATTCAAACAAATTTTCATAATCACACCAACATGCTATCCCTTGGGACTATGTAACCTTTTCAGTAAATTCTGACAAAATATGAACTGGGGTCAATTATTATTACTTAACAGAAAGAAGGATGTTATGTAATCCTATGAATTGAAAGTTATAATATAAAGTGTAACTGGACCAGAGAGACTATGGTTGTTAATTAAGAAGTGGTTATGAAATATAACATAGACTGCATGTGCCAAGTTCCTGTAACTTATATACATCCTCTGAATATAGACTGGTTCAACCCAAACTTTTAACTAGATTTATGATAAATGTGAGGCTACTTATGATAGGAGATGAATCAAGACTTAGTGGAAATAACTGGATGAGAACCGAAAGCTATAAAGGAATAACACAGAAACACAGAAAACCTACAGCACAATACAGGCCCTTCAGCCCACAAAGTTGTGCCGAACATGTCCCTACCTTAGAAATTACTAGGCTTACCTACAGCCCTCTATTTTACTAAGCTCCATGTACCTATCTAAAAGCCTCTTAAAAGACCCTATCATATCCGCCTCCACCACCATTGCCAGCAGCCCATTCTACACACTCACCACTCTCTGATTAAAAAACTTATCCCTGACATCTCCTCTGTACCTACTCCCCAGCACCTTAAACCTGTGTCCTCTTGTGGCAACCATTTCAGCCCTGGGAAAAAGCCTCTGACTATCCACATGATCAATACCTGTCACGGTCTTGTACACCTCTATCAGGTCACCTCTCATCCTCCTTCACTCCAAGAAGAAAAGGCTGAGTTCACTGGGTGTATGTTATAGACCCCCTAAGAGGGGCAAGACCATCACACGCAGACACTTTCCTCTGGCAGCAGCATGCGAGAGCCTGGTAGACTGTCCTGATCACCTGCTTGCGTTCTGCCCACACCTCAATGATTTCAATCTTCCTCAATGCTTTAATCGGCAAAATTGGAGAGAAATGGAGTCAAACATGGGCTTGCGCCTTGGCTTCAGGCTTCTTGGGCCTTGAGTCAGTTGAAGAACAATGGGGTCGATTTAAAGAGGTAAGTGTTCATACCCGGTTGGGAGAAGCAATAAAAACAATAGATCAACTACATGGATGAATAAAGATAGATATATATATAAATTATTGATGAAAAGACACCTATAAAAGGAATACAAAAAATGGTAATAGTGTTAACTGTAGGGCATATGAAAATATAAGAGTTATAGTCAAGAGAGAAATTCAGATTGCCAAAAGGCAGGTTGGGAATGATATTACTGATAATGCTAAGATATACCCCCAAGAGATTTTTTCAATACTTTATTAGTAAAAGAAAAGACAAGGAGGAAGTTAAGTGCATTAGAAATAATAGTGGGCTGATAAATTATGCAGAGAAGGACATAATGGATACTCTTAATTCATATTTTTCTAAAATATTCACCTGTGAAGATGCCAGCAATATGCCAGTAAGTGTAGAGAAAAATAAAGTTATTTTTAGTGACTCAGAGATCTTAGAAAGTGAGATCTTGCTTCAGCTGAAAAGGCTGAAAGTTAATAAATCTCCAGGGCCAGATAACATATATCCAAGGGTACTTAAGGAGGTCTGTGATTTTATATGCAAACCCCTAACATGTATTTTTCAAGTCAGTGAAGACTGGTGAAATCCCTATGTACTGGAAATGGGCTAACATTGTCCTGGTATATAAGAAGGGTGACCAAACTGACTCTGGTAACTATAGACCAATAAGCCTAACATGTATCATAGGTGAGATAATGGAAGAATTAATAAAGAATGAGGTGGGAAAACAGATGATAAGAACAGGCATGTTAGCAGAAAACCATCATGGGTTCAGAAAGGGGAAATCACGTTTTGCTAATATGCTGGAGTTCAATGAGGAGACAACTAAAATTTATGATAATAATAGAGCAGTTGATGTCATTTACATGGACCTACAGAAGGCTTTTGACAAGATTCCCCACAAAAGGTTAATAATTAAATTCACTGGACAACAAATTATTTCAGAAGTGTTTCTTCCTCAGAATGTTTTGTTTATGATAGACTGCTTGAAGATGAACATAAGTATAATTTCAGACTACTTGTATCACATAGGAATTTGGAGAAACACCAAATTAACTTTTATTGAATATAATGTGTTTAATTGCATAATGGTGCTGATGCTTTGCAATAGTTCAACGAAGTTCAAAATATTTTGTTAATGATTTTCATTTGTATTGTGTCTGAGGCTTCTCAACAATAATTCGCCAGCATTGATGGATTTCAGTTGCCCTGGTATCTTTTCTGCATGACCACAATATCCTGGTGAGATCTTTTACCCTGCTCGTCACTGACAGTACCAAGGTTTGCAGGGAAGAAGTCTAAATGGGAATGCAGAAAATGAATCTTTAGTGACATGTTGCATTTCATGGTTTTATATGTTTGAAGCATGCTTTCAAACAACTGCATGTGGTTTAGTGCTCTGTAGATGCTAAGAAAAATTTCAACAACTGCCTTGAATGCCTTCCATGTGATTTTCTCCGGTCCCACTAGAACTTCTTGAAATTGCCTGTCATCGATGACCTGTTTGATTTGTGCACAGACAAAAATGCTTTCCTTAATCTTGGCATCAGTAATTCTGGGAAGCATTTGTCTCAAATATCAAAATCCTTCATAGAAATTTTAATGCCTGGTGATAGCAAATTGCATCCTTACAGTCCCGAACCCAATAATTATTACTAAAACCTGTCCTGCTGTGCAGGACATGTTGATAGTGTTGGGCCTAAGCATGCCCAAGCATGCCTGAACAAGATAGGAAACTTTCCAACTTACATTGTAGGCAACATTTTAATTGACTTGTATTATGAAATGAAATAATAAACATAAGTTTATTAAAAATGGTGCATGATAGGGAAATTTCATGGTGATTTTCATGATTAGTAGCCCAAAATTCATAAGATAAGGTATTCAGGAAGCAAAATCTTTGTTGTTCAGTGTTAGGAGGTAGGCATTCAGGGTAAGACATGTAAATGGGTGTAGAACTGGCTCAAAAAACATAAAACAATGAGTTATGGTGAGATGATTATTTCACACCTAGATGTTAAAAGTGGGGTTCCACAGGAATAAGTTTTGGGGCTGTTGCTGTTTTTAATTTATATTAATGATTTGGATCAGCACAGAACCAATAAGCTAGTAGGGGGATGGGCTGATAACATTCAGACAGCAGAATCAATACTTTTAGATCAAAACAAAATCCAGATGTGGGCAGATAAATGGCAGATGAAATTTAATATAAATAAAGGTAAAATATTACATCTCGGAAGTAGACATATTAGATATAAATATACAATGGGGGGTCTTGAGTTAGGAAGTGCACTGTATGAGAAGGATTATGAAGCATCCTTTTATATTCATCACTATCAACATGTAGGCAATACACAGAAGCGATTAGTAAGGCTAATAGAATGTTGAGCTATATAATGTGCTCTGTGAATTTCAAATCTAGAGAAATCTAGTTCTCCTTAAGCTGTATGATGTGCCTGTGAGGCCACACATTGAGTACTGTGGTCTCCATATTTTGTGGGGATATGAAGGCACTGGAAAGAGTTCAGAGAAGGGTGATGAGACTCATTCCAGGTCTGCAGGATAATAACTATGAAGAAAGATTGAAAGAATAAAATCTCTTTAATATAAGTAGACATAGAATGAGAGGAGACATGATAGAAGTGTTCAAAATCATTGAGAGTATAAGTAAGGTGGATGCCAGCTGCTACTTCAAAATTAATCCATCAATGAGGACACGGGGCAATAGGTGACAACTGGTTAAGGGAGATTTCAGGCTAACATCAGGAAGCATTTTTTAACACAGCAAGTTGTGGACACATGGAACAAACTACCTAGATGTGTAGTTGAGAGCAGTACCTTAGATACTTCCAAATCTAAACTTGATAGTTAATTCAACACGCTATGTGAATAGGAATTTGGCAAGCTTTGTTGAACCAAATAGCCTGGTCTTGTCAAAAGCTTTCTAATGTTCTAATAACAGAATGGCCAATAACCAGTTTCCTTCAGCATCATCTGTTTTATCTCGTACAAATTGTCCAAGTAAGTCTAATACTAGAGAGTTAAGAAACAAAGCAAGAAGGAACTATCATGTTGTCTTTTCAATAAAATATTACACTGAAGATCCATCAAATCTCATAGGTGAATGTGAACAATCTCATTTTGAATAAGAGCAAGGAAAATATCACTGGTGTTTGTCTTAACCATCATTCATGCCTTGAGCAACACTGCTAAGAAAGGTTATCTGAAACTTATCATGATCATGTTTGTAGCTTGTGTCCAAATTGCTTGCTGCATTTCCCACATGGTAACAGATGATAATATTTGGTGTATCAAGGTGAACTTTTTAAAAGTTGAGCATCCCATGTAATATGACTTCTGATATATTGCTGCATGAAATGCTGCCATTATTGGAGCATTGACTGCCTTCAATAAAGTATCCTTTATAAAAAAGGAATAGAGGGACTAGCCTCCATTCTAAAGACTCCCTCTATTTTTTTTTTTGCTGCTGCAGTAAAGCAGCCAGTATAATCAAAGATCCTGCCTGCCCCAGACATCCTCTCATCTTCCCTTTTCCATTGGGCAGAAGATACAAAAGCCTGAAAGCACACACCACCAGGATGAAGGATAGTTTCTGTCCCACTGTTATCAGACTCTTGAACGGACCTGTTGTATAATAAGATGGACTCTTGACCTCACAATCTACCTCATTATGATCTTGCACTTTATCGTTTCCCCACACTGCACTCTTTCAGTAACTTTTACATGTTATTTTGCATTGTTATTGTTTTACTTTATTCTACCACAAGGCACTGTGCAATGATTTGATTTGCACAAATAGTATGCAAGACAAGTTTTCACTATATCTTGGTAGATGTGACAGTAATAAACTAATACCATTCTTTCATAGATAAATCTGCCTTTTGTTATTCACTTAAGTAAATAACTATCAAATAACCTATTAGTTCTGATGTTGAGTTTTGGGATACTCCTTTTTGAGGGAACAGGGGGGTAATGATACAAAATGGTATTTTCTTGGCAGAGCAGAATAAATGGGAGGCAGCGCATGGTGAATATGATGATGACTTTGAGAAATACAAGTAGTCTAAGGCAGGTGGGAATGGTCCTGAACACAAATTATATTCCTGAGGTCCCAGCGAAGGGAATAGAATGAAGAAGCACAATACACAAAGGAAGGAAGATGGTGATGCTATTGTTGGTGATGGGGCTGGCATTGCATGAGTCAGTACAGAGTTGACATATGCAATGGACTTAGCCAAGATTTCACATAAAGTCATAATGAAAACCAAGATTGCTGCAAGAGATTTTCAAGAGCTACAAGTTTGACTCGTGCAACAAGACCAGAGGAAATGGTTGGTGAATATGTGAGCCAACTAAAGAGGTTCAATTTCCAAACCTATTAGATATCTCAAGTAGATAAAAGGGAGAATTGTTAAAAACCCATTGATTTGATTTGATTTGTTATCATTTCAGAGGATCTGTCCTGGGTGCAGCATGTAAGTGCCAGCACAAAGAAAGCACAGCAGTGCCTCTACTTCCTTAGAAGTTTGTGATGTTTCAGCAGGACATCCAAAATGTCGACAAACTTCCATACATATGTGCCAGAGAGTACATTAACTGGTTGCGTCACAGCCTGCTGTGGAAATTCTACAAAAAATAGTGGTTAAGACCCAGTCCATCACAAGTAAAGGCATTGAGCACATCTATTTAGTTGCAGATATGGGCTAAGAAATGGCAGATGAAATTTAACACAGATAAATGTGAGCTGTACCTCAGTAGGGCAAATGCAAGGAGACAGTACACTATTAAGGTCAAGGTCCTTAACAGTGTTGAGCAGAGAGATTTTGGGAACCAAGTTCACAGCTCCTTGAAAGTGGCTACACAGGTTGATAAGGTGATTAAAAAAGCTTACGGAATGCTTGCTTTTATTAGATGAGGCATTGATTCAAAAGTCAGGAGGTTATGTTACAACTTTCTAAAACTCTGGTTAGGCCACATCTTGAGCATTGTGTATGTTCTGGTAGCTCCACTATAGGAATGATGTTGAAACTTTGGAGAGGTTTACCAGGATGCTGCCTGGTTTAGAGGGCATGTATTTTCACAAGAAGCTGGATAAACTTGGGTTACTTTCTCTAGAGCGTTGGAGGCTGAGGGGAGATCTGATAAAAGCTTACAAGATTATGGGAGGCCTAAATAGAGTGCATAGAGAGTATCTGTTTCCCAGGGTTGAAATGTCTAATACTAGAGGACATACTTTGAAGGTGAGAGGAGGCAGGTTCAAGGAGGATATGAGGGATATGTTTTTCAGTCTGAGAGTCATGGATGCTGGGACTGCACTGCCTGGTATGGTGGTAGAGCCAAATACATTAGAAGCTTTTAAGAGATGTTTCGATAGCAACACGAATATAAGGAAGATGGAGGGATATAGACATGGTGTAGTTTGGAGGGATTAGTATTTGGGAGTTTTTGATTTGCTTTTTATCTGGTTCAGCAGAAAATTGTGGGCTGATTGGCCTGTTCCTGTGCTGTACTCCTCTATGTTCTATGTACATGAAGCATTGCCGATCATCCAGGATACCCACCATCCAGGCCATGCTCGCTTCTCCCTGCTGCCATCAGGAAGAAGCCTCAGGACTCTTAGTACCAGGTTCAGGAGCTGTTATTGCCCTCAACCATCAGGCTATTGAACCAGAGGGATTAACTTCACTCACCCATCACTGAACTGTTCCCACAACCCAAATACTCACTTTTCAAAGACTTTTCATCTCATGTTCTCTAAATTTATTGTCTACTTATTATTCTTTTGCTCTTCAAATTTGCAGTCTGTGGTCCTTTGAAAATTGTTTGTTTGTCCTGTGGGATATAGTCTTTGGTTGATTCTATTATTTTTCTTGGGTTTACTGTGTATGCCTGCAAGAAAAGTAATCTGTATTTTGTACTTGGTAGAATATGTACTTTGATAATAAACTTACTTTGAACTTTGAACCTGGATTTAATATCTGAGGCAGTGGGAAGATTTGCCAAGAGAATGGATTAAGTTGGTTAAAAACCTGAGGTAGTTTCTTCTTTTGACATAATTATGAGATGCATGCAAGAAAACTCCCAGCAAGAAGGCCATAAAGCCATAAGACGTAAGAACAGAATTAGGCCATTTGGCCCATCAAGTCTGCTCTGCCATTTCATCATGACTGATCCATTTCTCTCTCAACCCCATCCTCCTGCTTTCTCTCTGTAACCTTCACACCTTGACTAATCAAGAACCTATCAACCTCTGCCTCACACCCAGTGACCTGGTCTCTACAGCTGCCTATGGCAGCAAATTCCCTAGATTCACCACCCTCTGACTAATGAAATTCCTCCTCATGTCTGTTCTAATTACACATCCTTCTATTCTGAGGCTGTGCCCTCTGGTCTTAGACAAAACCACCATAGGAAACATCCTCACCACATCATAGACACAAGAGATACGACAGATGCTGGAAACCTGGAGCAATACACACAATGTGTTAGAGGAGCTCAGTAGATCAGACAGTATCTATGGACTGTAATAAACAGTCAATAAACAGGACTCAATCCTGATGAATGCTCTCGGCCGGAAACCTCAGCTGTTTACTCCCAAGAATAGCTGCTGCCTGATCTACTGAGCTCCTCTAGCACACTGTGTGTAATCCACTCCACATCTACTCTATTCTACGTCTTTCAACATTCAATAGCTTTCAATGAGATTCAAGATTCAAGTACATTTATTGTCAAAGAATGTATAAATTATACAACCTTGAGATTTGCTTTGCTCACAGGTAGCCACAAAGCAAAAAACCCATAAGAACCCAATAAAAGGAAAAAAAAAAGAAACATAAAAGATCAACATTCGCTGTACAAGAGAAAGAAAAATGAATACAAATCATGGAAACAATTGAAGTGAACAACATCATCCCGAACCAACATTGAGTCTAGGCCCAAAGCCTTGCTTATCAGTTCATCATATTACTGGGCATGGAGCAAAGCAGCCGGGGCAGGCTTCATAGCTTCAGCACCTTGGGACTGACCATCATGGAGAACGAGTGAAACCAGCTCTCCTCCTGACTGACACCGTCTTTTTAGTCTATCTGGGCTGGCATTTAAATTGACCATGCAATGGCTCAGTGGAAGACTCCAGTGCCCAGAAGAGAGGAGTGAAGAATATGGAGAGCAAGCAAAATTGGCTCTCACCTCTGATCTGGGCCAGAGTTTAAATTGTCTAAACAGTGAATAGTACCTCGCTCTAGACCCAGCTGCAGTGAAAGACTCCAGGCCTAGACCATGCCACCCAGTGACTCGCTCCAGGCCCAAATTTCATCACCTAACCCAAAACCGCTCTCAAGCTCTTCAGCGCCCACAGCAATCCAACCTCGCACCCAGGCCAGTTGTATGGAGATCAGACCTCCATCTGCAACGATTCTGCAACACGCTGTCTCGTCTCAACCCTCAAACTCTCCTTGGCATCGCTCACCCCTTCACAGGTTGTGGCGATTATATACCACGAATTACCTCAGAAAAGGTATATTCAAGATTCCCCACATTCTTCTAAATTCCAGCGAGAACAAACCCAGAGCCAGAATTCCTTAAACAATAAGCCTTTCATTCTCAGAATCATTCTTGTGAAACTCCTCTGAACCCTCTCCAGTGTCAGCACATCCTTTCTTAAATAAGGGGCACAAAACTTCTCACAATACTCCAAATGAGGCCTCATATAAAGCTTCCGCATTACATCATTGCTTTTATATTCTAATCCTCTCAAAATGGATGCTAACATTGCATTCACCTTCCTCACCAACAACTCAACCTGAAAATTAATCTTTAGGAGGTCCTTCACACATACTCCCAAGCCCATTTACCCCACAGATTTTTGAATTTTTCTTTCTCCCCATTTAGAAAATAGTTTATACTTTTATTCTTTCTACCAAAGTGCATGACCATGCACTTCCAAACACTATATTCCATCTGGCATATCTTTGCACATTCTCCTAATCCATTTTAGACTTCCTACCGCCTCCTTGCTTCTTCAACACTGGCAGCCAATAAGAAAGCGCTCCATTTATTCCAACTCTTTGCCTCCAACTCCAGCCAATCAGTCACTGCACAACCCTTACTGGGATCTTTCCAGTAATACCACGGGCTGTTATCTTGTTAAGCAGCCTCATGTACAGCACCTTATCAAAGGCATCCTGAAAATCCAAGTACGTAACATCCACTGATTCTGTTGTGTTTATTCTGCTTGTTATTTTCTCAAAGAGTTCCAAGAGATTTGTCAGACAAGATTTTCCCTCAAAGGAACCATGATGACTTTGACCTATTTTAGTATGTGCCTCCAAGTATTTTGGAACTACATCTTTAACAATCAACTGTACCATCTTCCCAACCACTGAGGTCAGGCTAACAGGTCTATAATTTACTTTCTTCTGCCTCCCTCCCTTCTTGAAGAGGAGAGTGACATTTGCAATTCTACAGTCCTCCAGAAATGTGCCAGAATCTAGTGATTCTTGAAAGATCATTGCTAATTACTTTACAATCTCTTCAGTGATCTCTTTCAGAATCCTAGTGGTAGAATCCATCTGGTCCAGATGACTTATCTACCTTCAGATCTTTCAAGCACTTTTCTCCCTAGCAATAGCAACTGCACTCACTTCTGCCCGCTGATACTCCTGAATTGCTGGCATACTGCTTGCATCTTTCACAGTGAAGACTGACGGAAAATGCTTGTTTAGTTTGTCCCCCATTTCTTTGTTACCCATTACTACCTCTCCATCATCATTTTCCAGTGGTCCAGTATCTACTCTTGCCTCTTTTTACTCTTTTGTTTTATATATATATATATATATATATATAAAAAAAGAAAAAAAACCTGGTATTTTAAAAATAATTTTGGATAGCTTACTTTCATATTTCATCGTACCCTGTTATTGCTTTTTAGTTACCTTCTGTTAGTTTTTAAAAGTTTCTCAATCCTCTAACTTTCCACTACTTTTTGTTCTATTATATGCACTCTTATTTACTTTTATGTTGGCTTTAACGTCCCTTGTCAGCCATGGTTGCATCATTCTGCTTCTTCTTTAGGATGTATATATCCCATGCCTTTGAAATTGCTCTCAGAAGCTCCAGCCATTGCTGCTCTGCTGTTATTCCTGCTAGTGTCCACTTCCAATCAATTTTAGCCAGCTTCTCTCTCATGCTTCTGTAGTTCCCTGTACTCCACTGTAATACTGATACATCCTGACTTTTGCTTCTTCCTCTCAAATTTCAGGGGGACTTCTATCATATTACAATCATTGTCTCCCAAGTGTTCCTTTACCTTGAGCTCCCCAATCAACTCCACGTTGTTAAACAATACCCAATCCAGAATAATTGAGCTCCTCGTTGGCTCAACCACAAGTTGCTTTAAAAAAAAGCCATCTCATAGGCATTCTACAAGTAGTCTCTCTTGGGATCCAGCACCAAACTGATTTTCCCAATCTACCTGCGTATTGAAACCCCCAATGAATATTGTAACATTGTCCTTTTGATGTGCCATTTCAATCCCCCACTGTAATCTGTTGCCTACTGTTCAGAGGCCTGTATACAACTCCCATCAGGGTCTTTTTACTCTTGCAACTTCTTAACTCTACCTTCAAGGACTATACGTGTTTTGATCCTGTGTCACCTTTTTTAAGGATTTGATTTCAGTTTTTACCAACAGAGCCATGACGTTCCCTCAGTCTACCTGTGTGTCCTTTCCATACAATGCGTATCCTTGGTTGTTAAGGTCCCATCTATAATCTTCTTTCAGCCACAACTCAGTGATGCACATAAAGTCATACTTGCCAATCTCTGAATGTGATAATCTACTTTATTACATATATGGTATACATTCAAATATAACACCTTTAGTCCTGTATCCGTAACTCGTTTCGAATTTGTCCCCTTTTGACACTGCAACTCATCCCACTGACTGCAATTTTGCCCTTTCACCCATCTGTCCTTCCCGGCTGTCTCACTGCACACTGCCGTTGCTTGTAAACGAACAGTGCTATGCTCAGCCCTATCACTTTAATTCTCATCCCTTTGCCAAATTAGCTTAAACCCTCGACAGCACAGTCTTCTCCACGGCCAAGCCACATGGATTCTAAAAGCAAGGTCAGCAGAAAAACCAAAGGTCACTTCAATACAAAAGGCAGGAGCCTCAGAACTTGTGTTTGCAGCTTGTTGCCTTTTGCACGTTGATTGTTTGTCCTGTTAGGAGCTGTTTTTCATCGATTCTATTATGGTTCTTGGATTTATTGAGCATGCCTGCAAGAAAACAAATTTTAGCATTTATATGGTGATATATATGTACTTCGATAATAAATTTACTTTGAACTTTGTGATGGGTTTTAAAGGAGCTATCTTCCCTCAGAATACTCTAAAGATTGTCCAGTACACAACACTCTGCGTAGTGATATGCCTTGGGACACTGGCATTGGTTCTCAATGCCATCCTGAAACCTCCTTTCCTGCTTGAGCAGTAATGGGCCAAAGATAGCCTGGAATCAGTGAGATGCTGCATTATTTTAAGGAGAATTTCATCACATCCTTGTATCTTTTTGTGTGACGGACCTTGTTCTGCTCTGGGAGTCTGGTGTCGAATATGCAAATAAATCAGCCTAGCCCCGTGTAGCCAGCTGTGTGTAACTGGGTCCTCAGTGCTGGATGTACTGTCCTGGGCAAGGAAACTGAGACCGGTTCTTTTCGCCTTCCAGTAAAATTGGAGACAGCATTAGAAGTAAAATTTCAGTGCTTTAAGATACCTGCTCCAGGCAGTCTAGATCTACAAAGCAGACAGGAAAACATAGATTTCTGGAGCATTTTTGGCATTGCTAAATGAAGTGTAAGATTCAATATTTTTAGGAGAGATTTACATTGCAGTTCAAAAGTTTCACAGATCTTAAGAAGGATGTTACAGTTGGGACGGAATGCTAAGATCAACCCCATGCAGCAAGAATAGTCAAAGTCAAGTTTACTGTCATGTGCACAAGTACAGGTATGCACAGGTGCAATGAAAATCTTACTTAGAGCAGCTTCACGGGCACATGACATCGCATAAGCGGCATTCACAAGAAAAACAAATTTACCATAAATTATATACAGCTTTTACCAGCAAGAACAAACATAGGTCAGTTTTAGTGCAAAGTAGTCAAAATGGTCATCGTGTTGCTAAACTGTAGCTATTAGGTTGATTCAAGAACTGAACAGTTAAAGCCAAGTAGCTTTTCTTGAACCTGGTGGTGTGGGACTTCAGGCTTCTGTACCTCCTGGAAGATTAGGACAGTGAGCGAAATTCTGTTTGGTTGTATTTACAACTGTATATATCTCTAAAGACTTGACAAATTGCATACTTCCACATTTATAAATAGATAACTGGAAACATAATTTAACATGCACAAATCGTTGACAATTGTATATTTTTAATGGGGAGGAGTGTAGTTAAGGGTACCTTTAAGAACTGAGTGTACCATAGAATTTGATACATTGTTGAACAAAACATTCCTTGAATAAAAGCTGTTTTATTTGTTCTCTGCTATTTGTCTTAGTAAGCAGCAATTGTGAAAAGGATAAGGTTATTGCTACACGGTGATCTAATTTTTTTGCATCTGTATTTACTCAGGAGATGGACACAGAGTCTATTGAAGTGAGGCAAAACGGCATCAACTTCAAGGGCTGAAGCAGATTACAAGGAGCTATTTGCTGTCTTGAGACAAATGAGAGTGGATAAGTTCCAGGGCCTGACAAGCTGTTCCCTCGGTCCCAACAGGAGGAAAGTGCAGAAATTGCTGAGGCCATGGCTGAGATATTTTTCAAAGCAACAGGTGAGGTGCCAGAGGATTGGAGGATAGCTAATGTTGTTCCTTTCTTTCTTTCTTTATGAAAGGCTATAAAAATAAACCAGAAAATTAAAGGCCAGTGAACCTGACATCAGTTGTAAGAAAGTTATTGGAAAGTATTCTAAGGCGCCAAGCTATATAAGTATTTGAATAGACATGGACAGATTAGGGATAGACACTATGGCCTTGTGCATGGTAGGTCATGTCTAACCAATCTTATAGAGTTTATCAAGTAATTTACCAGGAAAGTGATGAAGGCAAGGCTGTGGATGTTGTCTACATGGATTTCAGCAAGGCATTTGATAAGGTCTGATTTGGGATGAACGTGAAGAAGGTTCAGTCACTCAGCATTCAAAGTGAGGTAGTAAATTTGATTAGACATTGGCTTTATGGGAGAAGCCAGAGAGTGGTAGTAGATGGTCGCCTCTCTGACTGGTGGCCTGAGACCAGTGGAGTGCCGCAGGGATCAGTGCTGGGTCCTTTGTCATCTATATCAATGGTCTGGATGATAATTTAGATAACTGGATCAGCAAGTTTGCAGATCACACTAAGACTGGGGGGTGGTGGGTGGTATTGGACAGTGAGGGAGACTATAGTGGCTTGCAGAGGGATTTAGCCCAGCTGAAAAATAGACTGAAAAAATGTTAGATGGTGTTTAATGCAGCCAATTGCAAGGTATTGTTCTTCTGTAAGACCAACAAGGGTAGGTCTTATGCAATGAACGGTAGGGCACTGAGCAGTGTGGTAGAACAAAGGGAACTGGGAGTAGAGGCCCATAATTCATTGAAAGGGGCACCATGGGTACATAAAGTCATAAAGAAAGCTTTTGGTACATTAGCCTTCATAAATCAGTGTATTGACTACAGGAGATGGGATGTTATGTTGAAGTTGTATAAGATGTTGGTGAGGCCTAATTTGAAGTATTACGTGTAGTTTGGTCACCTACCTACGGGAAAGATTGAAAGAGTGCACAGAAAATTTACAAGGACATTGCTGGAACTGGAGGACCTGAGCTATCAGGAAAGACTGAACAGGTTTATTCCTTGGAACTTAGAAGACTGAGAGGAGTTTTGATAGGGGTATACAAAATTATGAGGGGTGTAGACAGGTAAATACAAGCAAGTTTTTTCCATTGAGGTTGGGTAGGGCTACAACTAGAAGTCATGAGTTGAGCGTGAAAGGTGAAAAGTTTAAATGGAACATGAGGGAAAGCTTCTTCACTTAGTTTAGAAGGTCGTGAGAATGTGGAATGAGCTGCTGGCGCAGGTGGCATATGTGAGCTCAATTTCAACGTTCAAGGAAAGTTTGGATAGCGACATGATCCTGGTGCAGGTCGATTGGAATAGGCAGTATAAATGGTCCGGCACAGACTAAATGGACTGAAGGGCCTATTTCTATAAGGGGCTTCTTTTCTCTGTCTCTTTGGAGTGATTTAAACTGGTTGAAGATTGATTTCTGTGATATCAGGGACATAAAGGAAAAGCTCGAGTGAATCATCATTATTCTCTCTCTCTCTCTCTCTCTCTCTCTCTCTCTCTCTCTCTCTCTCTCTCTCTCTCTCTCTCTCTCTCTCTCCCCCTCCCTCCCTCTCTCCCTCCCTCCCTCCCTCCCTCCCTCTTTCTCTCCCTCTCTCAAATATTTGGAAATTCAACTTTACAAGTAGGGTGCTTTTTAAAGAAAAGAAGCTGCTTAGCTTGTCAATACTTTCTATGGCTTACTCCACAGAGACAGACTCTCTGGCAAGTACACTTCATGACCGTCATTATGAGTGCTACATAACCACACTCTGAGACAGATCAGAGTCATTCAAGTCTAGTGACCAACAAAATTACAGGAGGTCCAGGTGCACTTCCCAGAAAGCCATCTCACAGATGAAGTGGCAATTCTGAACTAAACGTGAATCAACAAAGCATGCTTGACAGTTGTAGCAGGGCTTGAATGCTATCACCACCATAAAAACAAGTGACGTTGGCAGCAACAGGCTTCACTTCCAGATAAGTTCAATGCCTTCTATGCTCACTTTGACTGTCAAAACATGGAAGAACCATCACAAACTCCCACAGATCACTGTGATCCTGTGATTTCAGTCTCTGAGGCTGATATGTGAGCATCTTTCAGGAGGGTGAACCCACAAAAAGCGTCCTGCTCAGACAGGGTATCTGGTCAAGTACTAAGAGACATACACTAGCTGGAGTTTTCACTGAGATCTTTAACTTCTCACTTCAGTAGTCTGAGGTACCCAGCAAGCTTCACTTATATGGGTGCTTAAGAAAAATGTGGTAACCTGCCTCAATAACTATCATTTAGTAGCACTTACATTCATGATAATGAAGTGTTTTGAGAGGTTGGCGATGAAGCCTAGCACTCCTGAGGAGCAACTTAGATATGCTCTAATTTGCCTACTGGCACAACAGGTACACAGCAGATGCTGTCTAATTGGTTCTTCACTCAACCCTGGAACATCTGGACAGCAACGAAGCATACATCAGAACAATCTTTATCGATTGCAGCTCAGCATTCAATGCTACCTTCCTCTCAAAACTAAACAGTAAGTTTCCACACCTTGACCTCAATACCTCCTTGTGCAATTGGATCCTCGATTTCCTCATCTACATACCCCAGCCTGTTCAGATTGGCAACAACATCTCCTTTACAATCTCCATCACCATCAGCACACCAGAAGACGGTGTGCTTAGCCCCCTGCTCTACTTGCTTCACACTTATGACTGTGTGGCTAAGCACAGCTCCAATGCCATATTCAAGTTTGCCGATGACACCACTGTGATAGGCAAAATCAAAGGTGGTGACAAGTCAGCTTATAAGAGGGAGATTGAAAATCTGGCTGAGTGATACCACAGCAACAACCTCTTAGTCAATGTCAGCAAGACCAAGAAACTAAAGGAGGAAACCAGAAATATATGAGTCAGTCATCATTGAGGTATCAGAAGAGGGCTGGTTACCCTTGATGTTATCATTTCGGAGGACCTGCCCTGAACTCAGCTCATAAGTACAATTATGAAGAAAGCATGGCAGCACCTCCTCTTCCTTAGGAGTTTGCAAAGATTCGGCATGACATCTAAAGCATTTACAAACTTCTCTAAGTGTATGCTGGAGAGTATATTGACTGGCTGCCTCACAGACTGATATGGAAAAATCATTGCCCTTGAATGGAAAATCCTACAAAAATGTGGATGTGGCCCAGTCCATCATGGATAAAGCCCTCCCGGGTAAAGTCATCCCCACCATTGAGTACATCTACACAGAGTGTTGTCACAAGGAAAGCTGCATCCATGATCAGGGAACCTATCAACCTGGTCATGTTTTCTTCCCACTGCTCATCAGGAAGGAGGTACAGGACCCTCAGGACTCATACCACCAGTTCCAGGAACAGTTATTACCCCTCAGCATCAGGCTCTTGAACCCACAAGAGAAATGTTCCCACAACCTATGGACTCACTTGTTCTTGTTCTTGATATTTACTGTTTATTTATTTATTTTTCTTTCTTTTTGTATTTGCCCAGTTTGTTGTACTTTGCACACTGGTTGTCCATCTATTTGTGCAGTCTTTCACTGATTCAATTAAAGTTATTGGATTTATTGAGTAAGACCATAAGATATAGCTGCAGAAATAGACCATTCGGCTCATTGAGTCAGCTCCGCCATTCAATGATGGGCTGATCCAATTCTTCCAGTCATCCCCTCTCCCCTGCCTTCACCCCATACCCTTTGATGCCCTGGCTAATCAAGAACCTATCTATCTCTGCCTTAAATACACCCAATGACTTGGCCTCCACAGCTGTTCATTGCAACAAAGACCACAGATTTTCCACCCTCTGACTAAAGAAGTTTTTCCACATCTCTATTCTAAATTGACATTCTTCAATCCTGATGTCGTGCCCTCTTGTCCTAGACTCCCCTACCATGGGAAATAATTTTGCCATATTAATCTGTTCAGGCCTTTTAACGTTTGGAATGTTTCTCATCTGTATCTACCTCCAAGCACCTTAAAACTGTCCTCTCATGCTAGCCATTTCAGCCCTGGGAAAAAGCTTCTGACTATCCACATGATCAATGCCACTCATTATCTTGTACACCTCTATCAGGTCACCTCTCATTCTCCATTGATCCAAGGAGAAAAGGCCGAGTTCACTCAACCTATTCTCATAAGGCATGCTCCCCAATCCAGGTAACATCCTTGTGAATCTCCTCTGCACCCTTTCTATGGTTTTCACTTCCTTCCTGTAGTGAGGTGACCAGAACTGAGCACAGTACTCCAAGTGGGGTCTGACCAGGGTCCTATATAGCTTCAATATTACCCACCAACTCTTAAACTCAATCCCACAATTGATGAAGGCCAATGCTCTGTATGCCTTCTTAACCACAGAGTCAACCTGCATAGCAGATTTGAGTGTCCTATGATCTCTGACCCCAAGATCCTTCTGATCCTCCACACTGCCAAGAGACTTGCCATTAATGCTATATTCTGCCATCATATTTGACCTACCAGAATGAACCACTTCACACTTATCTGGGCTGAACTCTATCTGCCACTTCTCAGCCCAATTTTGCATCCTATAGATATCCCGCTGTAACCTCTGACAGCCCCCCACACTATCCACAACACCCCCAATCTTTGTGTCATCAGCAAATTTACTAACTCATCCCTCCACTTCCTCATCCAAGTCATTTATAAAAGTCACAAAGAATAGGCATCCCAGAACAGATCCCTGAGGTACACCACTGTCACTGACCTCCATGCAGAATATGACCCGTTCATTCCTGGAATCATTCTTATGAATCTTCTCTGAACCCTCTCCAATGTCAGTATACCCTTTCTAAAATATGGAGCCCAAAACTGCACACAATACTCAGTGTGGTCTCACGAGTGCCTTATAGAGTCTCAACATCACATCCCTGCTTTTATATTCTATACCTCTAGAAATGAATGCCAACATTGCATTCGCATTCTTCACCACCCACTCAGACTGGAGGTTAACCTTGGGTATCTTGCACAAGGGCTCACAAGTCCCTTTCCATCTCTGCATTTTGAATTCTCTCCCCATCTGAATAATAGTCTGCCCATTTGTTTCTTGCACCAAAATGCATGACCATACCCTTTCCAACATTTTATTTCATTTGCCACTTCTTTGCCCATTCCCCTAAACTATCTAAGTCTTTCTACAGACTCTGTTTCCTCAACACTACTCGCTACTCCACCTATTTTTGTACAATGGGTAAACTTAGCCACAAATCCATTCATCTATAGTCCAAATCATTGAAGTACGTCGTAAAAAGCAACAGTCTCAACACCGACCCCTGTGGAACTCCACTGGTAACCGGCAGCCAGCCAGAAAAGGAAACCCTTATTCCCACTCTCTGTTTTCTGCCAATCAGCCAATGCTCCACCCACACTAGTAACTTCGCTGTAATTCCATGGGCTCTTTCTTACCTTGCTAAGCAGCCTCATGGGCAGCACCTTGTCAAAGGCCTTCTGAAAATCCAAGTACACAACAACTACTGCATCTCCTTTGTCTACACTGCTTGTTATTTCCTCAAAAAATTGCAGTAGGTTTGTCAGGCAGGATTTTCCTTTCAGGATACCATGCTGGCTTTGACCTACCTTGTCATGTGCCTTCAGGTACTCTGTAATCTCATCCCTAAAAATCGATTCCTATAACTTCCCAACCACTGATGTCAGGCTAACAGGTCTATAGTTTCCTTTCTGCTGGCTCCCACCCTTCTTCAATAGCAGAATAATATTTGCAATTTTCCAGTCATCCAGTACAGTGCCAGAATCTATTAAATCTTGAAAGTTCATTGTTAGTGCCTCTGCAATCTCTCCAGCTACTTTCTTCAGAACCCAAGGGTGCATTATCAGGTCCAGGAGATTTATCCACCCTCAGACCATTACGTTCTCATTCGTAATTTCCACCGCACATACTTCACTTCCCTGATGCTCTTGAATGTCCAGTATACTGCAGATGTCGTCCACTGTGAAGACTGATGCAAAATACGGATTCAGTTCCTCTGCCATCTCTACATCTCTCAGCACAATATCTCCAGCGTAATTTTCTATTGGTCCTTTATCTATCCTCAACTCTCTTTTACCCTTTATATACTTAAAAAATCTTTTAGTATCTTCTTTGCTATAGTCACCAGCTTCCTTTCATAATTCACCTTTTCCTTCCAAATGACCTTCTTAGTTTCCTTCTGCAAGTGCTCAAAAGCTTCCCAATCCTCTATCTTTCCACTAGCTTCAGCTTCCTTGTATGCCTTCTCTTTTGCTTTTATTTTGGCTCTGACTTCGCTTCAGCCATGGTAGTGTCCTTCTTCCATTCAAAAATTTCTTCTTATCTGGAATATATTTGACATACACTTCCCTCATTTTTCACAGGAATTCCAGCCATTGCTGCTCCTTTCCTGCTAATGTCCCTTTCCCGTCAGTTTTGGCCAGTTCCCCTCTCATGCCATTGTAATTTCCTTTATTCTACTGAAATACCGACACATTAGAGTTTAGTTTCTCCTCAAATTTCAAAGTGAACTCAACCATATTGTGATCACTGTTCCCTAAGGTTTCCTTAACCTAATGCTGTCTTATCACGTCTAGATCATTTCACAACACCAAATCGAGCACAGACGATCCCCTAGTGGGCTCAACAAGCTGCTCTAAAAAGTCAATCCCTTAGACATTCTACAAATTCTCTCTCTTGCGGTCCAGTACTGGCCTGGTTTTCCCAATCCACTTTCATGTTAAAATCCCAACGATTATCATGACTTTGCCCTTCTGACACATCTTTTCTATCTCCTGCTGTAATTTGTAACCCACATCCCAGCTGCTGTTTGGAGGCCTGTATACAACCGTCCTTTTACAATTGCCATTTCTTAACTCAACCCATAGAGACTCTACACCTTCCAATCCTATGTCATCCCTTTTGAATAATTTAATATAATTTCTTATACACAAAGCATCACCTCCCCCTCTGCCTACTAACCTATCTTTCCAATATACCCATATATCCTTGGATGTTCAGCTCTCAATGGCTGCCATCCTTTAGCCAAGTTTCAGAGATGGCCACAGTGTCATATACAATGTCAATCTGTAGCTGAATTTCAAGATCATCCATTTTCTTTCTTAAGCTGCATGCATTCAGATATAACACTTTCAGACCAGTATTTATTGCTTTCTGTTTTAGCTGCACTCTATTGCCCTGTAACTCATCCCACTGGCTGTGATTATGCCTCATCTCCTGCCTGTCCTTTCTATCATCTCCATTGCACGCTATCTTTGATTTATTTCTGTTTTCCCCTTCCTCAGCCCTATCACTCTGGTTCCCATCCCCTGCCAAATTAGTTTAACAGCTCTATTAAACCTGCCTATTAGGAGTATGCCCACAAGAAAATGAATCTCTGAGTTATATATGGTGACATATATGTACTTTGATAATAAATATGTTGAATGTTGAACTCTACAAATTCCAAATGTCAGAGGTGAGTTTTGGCATTTATGCTTGGATTTTCAGTGTTTTGAGGGTTAAAAAATCTAAAGAAAAGATATGAAGTATGAGGAGTCATTCAGTAATAAGGTCAGACTTATTACAAAAGACATATTGAATTGTAAAGAAAACTGCAAATACTTTTTGTATGGCAGTTATTTGGTACATTTAAATTAATTTAGAAACATCATCATCATCTTAGACCATAAGATCATAAGACATAGGAGCAGAATTTGATCATCTGGCCCATTGAGTCTGCTCTGCCATTCAATCATGGCTGATCCTTTTTAGTTCTCCTCCTCAACCCCAGTTCCCCGCCTTCTCCCCGTAACCTTTGATGCCATGTCCAATCAAGAACCTATCAATCTCTGCCTTATATACACCCAACAACCTGACATCCACAGCTGCACGTGGCAACAAATTCCACAAATTCACCATCCTTTCGCTAAAGAAATTTCTCCGCATCTCTATCCTGAGGCTGTGCCCTTTTGTCCTAGACTCTTCCAACATGGGAAACATCCTTTCCACATCTACTCTGTCTAGGCCTTTCAACATTCAAAAAGTTTCAATGAGGTTCCTCCTCATCCTTCTGAATTCCAGTGAGTACAGACCCAGAGCCATCAAACATTCCTCATATGATATTCCATTCCTGGAATCATCCTTGTAAATCTCCTCTTCTCCAATGCTAGCACATCTTTTCTAAGATGAGGGGCCCAAAACTGTTCACAGTACTCAAGGTGAGGCCTCACCAGTACATTATAAAGGCTCAACATCACATCCTTGCTCTTGTATTCTAGACCGCTTGAAATGAAAATTAACATGGCATTTGACTTCCTCACCACTGACTTGACCTGTAAGTTAACCTTTAGAGTTTTCTACACAAGGACTCCCAAATCCCTCTGCATCTCAGATTCCTGGATTTTCTCCCAGTTTAGAAAATAGTACACAAATTTATTTCTACTACCGAAGTGCATGACCATGCATTTTCCAAAATTGTATTTCATTTGCCACTTTCTTGCCCATTTTCCTAATCTCTCTAAATTATTATGCATCCTACCTATTTCTTCAACATGATCAGTTCCTTCACCAATCTTCATATCATCTGCAAACTTGGCAGCGAAGTCATCTATTCCATCATCTAAATCATTTAAACAGAGCATGAAAAGAAGGTGTCCCAACACTGACCTCTGCGGAACACCACTAGTTACTGGCAGCCAACCAGAAAAGGATCCTTTTATTCCCACTTTCTGCCTCCTACCAATCAGCCAATGTTCTAACCATGTTAGTAACTTTCCTGTAATACCATGGGCTCTTAACTTGGTAAGCAGCCTCATGTGTGGCACCTTGTCAAAGGCCTTCTGAAAGTCCAAATATACAACATCCACTGCATCCCCTTTATCTATCCTACTTATAATCCCCTCAAAGAATTCCAATAGGTTTGTCAGGCAGGATTTTCCCTGAAGGAAACCATGCTGACTTTGTACTATCTTGTTCTGTGTCACCAGGTACTCCATCACCTCATCTTTAACAATTGACTCCAACATCTTCCCAACCACTGAGGTCGGACTAACTGGTCTATAATTTCCTTTCTGTGCCTTCCTCCTTTCTTAAAGAGTGGAGTGACATTTGCAATTTTCCAGTCCTCTGGCATCAAGCCAGAGTCCAATGATTTCTGAAAGATCATTTCTAATGCCACCACGATCTGTAATGCTACCTCTTTCAGAACCCTAGAGTGTAGTTCATTTGGTCCGAGTGACTGATGTAAGATACTGGCAATCTGTAATTGTGCAACAAGATCATCCACTTTATTTTTTATACTGCGCGCATTTAGATATAACATCTTGATTACCATATTTGTTATCCTTTGCATCCCTAATGAGATGATACTTAGCCTGTTGTCTGCAACTAAGTCCCATCAAATGCTTCCTGACAGTCTGACTGCATGCTATCCTTTTTACCATCAGTTCTATCCTGAGTCCCTGCACTCCAGTTCCCACCCCTGTGCCAAATTAGCTTAAACCCTCCCCAACAGCTCTAACAAACCTGCCTTCAAGAATATTGGTCCCTCTCGGGTTCAGGTGCAACCCATCACTTTTGAACAGGATTTACCTCGATCTAATGATCCAGGAACCTGAAGCCCTGCCCCCTGCACCAGCTTCTCAGCCACGCATTTATCTGCCAGATGATTGTTTCAACCCTCACTGTTGTGTGGCACAGGCAGCAATCCAGAAATTACTACACGAGAGGTCCTGCTTCTCAGCTTTCTACCTAGCTCTCTAAATTCTCTTTTCAGGACCTCATTGCTTTTCCTTCCTATGTCATTGGTACCAATATGTACCAAGTGTCACGGTCCTGATCATTTATTCCCTTGTTTCCTCTAATTTCCTTTGATTGTGCCACGGTTCTGACTGTTAATTTCCCAATTGCTTCTAATTTTTTTTTTTGATGACGACACACCTGGTTTCCATCAGGACCTGCAGTATAAGAACCCCGGTATTACAAAACCTGGTTGCCAGATTGTTGGTCTTTTCCTGTGTGATAACTAACGTTTCCTGACCACTTAGAACCATTTGCTCTAAGTTTAGCTCCAGTTCCAACGTTTATCTATGAGACTCCGTCTCTCTGAGTCAAGGCTCCATGTCAAGATCCCTCCTGTTTGCTGTTCAGTGTTTACGCCCGTGTAAGTATTCTAACTCAATCTCCGTGCCTGTCCTGCACTTCGGTTCACCTCATTCGCCACGTTCCACTGCAACAGAACGATCTGGCCACAATAGACCCAGCAGACACAAATATCCTACAACAAGCCCTCGCCAGCCAGGGCTCCCTACTGATCAGTGACCAGGTGGACCGAGTATCCTCTCATCTTACCCCATTCACTCCTGGAACTCTGTCAGACCAGCCTAGACAGCCTGTAGTGGCAACCCCCTACGTGTCAGCAACACCCCCACCAAGAGAGCCGCATGTACCTGAACCAGAACACTCCACTGGGGATTTGGGAAAGTGCCGGGCCTTCCTTCCGTGATGCTCCTTGGTGCTCGATCAGCAGTCATCCACCTACTCCACGGACAAGTCAAAGATAGCTTACATCATGGGGTTGTTGCGGGGAAGTGCCTTAGCGTGGGCTACGGCTGTTTGGGATAATCAGCTGGATATCTGCTCTTCATTCCTCACCTTTATCACCAAAATGAGAAAGATCTTTGACCACCCCGTCCGTGGTAAGTGCCTCCGTCAGGGCTCATGCAGTGTTGCCGAATATTCCATGGAGTTCCAGATGTTAGTGACTGACTCAGGTGGAATGATGAGGCACGCCAGGGCTATTTTGGAATGGCCTCAGCAACATGGTGAAAGACGAGTTGGCGGCAAGAGATGACACTGACAGCCTGGATACATTGATCTCCCTAGCCACCAGGTTTTTCAATCGTCTTCGAGAATGCCATAGGGAGAGAACTGGTCGTCCACCACCTTTCGCCACTCCACGGCACTCTTTACCACCTCTCTTCTCCTCCCTATCTGGCCATTTCCACCACCCCGACAGAGGAACCAATGCAGCTGGGGCGGAACCGTCTTTCTCCCACAGAGCGACTCCAGAGATTAAGAGCAGGGGAATGTCTCTATTGTGGCCAGTCCAGCCACTTCTGTGCCACCTGCTCCCTTCAGCCAAAAGTGGGGGGCTCACCAGTAGAGAGGGGGATCCTGGTGAGCCAGACAACATTCCCTTCTGTCCCCCAATCCCGGATGCAGATCCAAGCTACTTTAAGTTACAATCAACAGTCCCTGCCTCTGTCTGCTCTAGTGGACTCCAGCACTGAGGGAAACTTGTTGGATGAAAACAGTTTCCCGGGCCAGAATTCCTCAGGAGCAGTTGAATACCCCTCTGGAAGCCCTGGCACTGGATGGTAGACTTCTGGCCCGAGTCAGTCACTGTACACCATCCCTGTCTCTTATTCTCTCTGGGAACCATTGGGGACAGGTACAATTTAATCTAATTTTCTCTCCAAGCTCGTGTAGTACTTGGGTACCCCTGGTTAAGCTGCCATTAATCCCCACATTGATTGGTCCACTGGGAAGATAGCCAGCTAGTGTCCGTTCTGTCACTCCACTTGTCTACAGTCGGCCCTTTCCAATGTGAAAGTCACCGCGACCTTGTCTGCCTCTGAAACCCCTGACTTATCCAAGGTTCCAGCAGAGTATCACGACCTGGGATAAGTGTTTAGTAAACAACAGGCTGTTTCCCTGTCTCCACACCAACCTTACGATTGTGCTATTGACCTTCTCCCCGGAGCCCCTCTACCCACCAGTTGGCTGTATAACTTGTCTCGGCCAGAAAGGGAAGCCATGGAGGCTTACATAAATGAAGCTCTTGTGGTGGGCATTATCGGAGCTTCATCCTCCCCTGTTGGCGCAGGTTTCTTCTTTGTGGGGAAGAAAGACAGTTCACTGAGCCCCTGCATTGACTACCAAGGCCTAATTAGCAGAACAAGTATCCACTGCCCCTTATCAACTCTGCTTTCGAACCACTTCACGGAGCCACTATCTTCTCCAAGTTGGACCTACGAAGTGCCTACCATCTGGTCAGAATAAGGGAGGGAAATGAGAGGAAAATAGCATTTAACACCCCTCTTGGTCACTTCGAATACCTGGTCATGCTATTCGGCCTCACCAATGCCCCCGCTGTTTTCCAAGCCCTGATAAACAATGTCCTTAGAGACTTTATTAACCGTTTTGTGTTTGTTTATTTGGATGACATCTTAATCTTTTCCAGTAGTCTTCAGGAGCACCATGTCCGTCAGGTTCTACAGAGGCTTTGGGAGAATAAACTATTCGTTAAAGCTGAGAAGTGTGAGTTTCATGTCCCCTCAGTCAGCTTCTTAGGGCACATCATCGAGAACGGGTGAGTGAGAGCAAATCCCGGAAAGATACGGGCAGTGGTGGAGTGGTCAAAACCCATGACACGCAAGCAACTCCGGCGATTTCTGGGGTTTGCAAGCTTCTATCATCGTTTCATCAGAGATTACAGCCAGGTGGCAGCGCCCCTTACTTGACTTACCTCTCTGACGACCCCTTTTCACTGGGTCCCCAAAGCTGACTCAGCGTTCTCAGAGCTGAAGCAGCATCTCACATCTGCTCCCATCCTGGTCCAACCAGACCCCTCTTGTCAATTCATTGTGGAGGTCAACACCTCTGACTCTGAGGTGGGAGCGGTTCTCTTCCAATGTTCCGACCCTGACCAGAAACTTCATCCCTGTGCCTTCTTTTCTTGCCAGCTGTCACCCGCCAAACAAAATTATGACGTAGGGAATCGGGAGTTACTGGCCGTCAAACTGGCTTTGGGGGAGTGGAGGCTCTGGCTGGAGGGAGCAGAACATCTGTTTATCGTCTGGACCGATCACAAGAACCTCGCATACATGCAAACTGCCAAACACCCGAATTCCTGACAAGCCCGATGGGCATTATTTTTTGGTCGGTTCAGGTTCACACTCCCCTATAGTCCGGGGTCCAAGAACAGGAAGCCTGATGCTCTCTCTCATCAATACGTTTCTGAGGAAGACGTTACCAACCCAGAGACCATCCTTCCACCATCCTGTGTAGTGGCTACCCTCACCTGGGAGATTGAGTCCATAGTCAAAGAGGCCCAACGAACAACCTGAGCCTGGCAATGGGCCCTCCAATCGCCTCTTTGTGCCTGATTCTGTTAAGTCACAGGTTCTCCAGTGGGGGCACACATCTTGTTTCACCTGCCATTCCAGAATCGATCGGATTCTGTCCCTTCTGAAGAGGCACTTCAGGTGGCCCTCCATGGATGCTGATACCTGTTTCTTTGTCTCTGCCTGTTCAGTTTGTGCCCATGGAAAAGCCTCCCACCGACCACCTGCTGGATTGCTTCGTCCCCTACCTGTCCCTAGCCATCCTTGGTCATGCATTGTGCTGGATTTCATTACAGGACTACCCCCTTCACATGGGAACACTGCTGTACACACCGTGGTGGACTGCTTCTCCAAAGCTGTGCACTTCGTAGCCCTTCCTAAACTCCCTACAGTTCGTGAAACAGCCGACTTTCTCCTCCATCACGTCTTCCACCTTCATGGGATTCCCTCTGACATTATTTCTGACCGGGGTCCCTAATTTGACTCTCAAGTCTGGAGATCTTTTTGTCAATCCCTTGGAGCTTCAGTAAGTCTAACGTCTGGCTTTCATCCACAGACGAATGGTCAAACAGAACGAGCAAACCGGGATTTGGAAGCAGCATTGATCTGCATAACTGCCAACAACTTGTCATCCCGGAACACCCATCTTGCTTGGGTAGAGTATGCCCACAAGTCCCTGGTCAGCACCGCCACCGGAATGTCTCCCTTCGAATGCTCCCTCGGTTATCAACCCCCTCTGTTCTCTGCTCATGAAGGTGATATTGCTTTACCTTCTGTTCAGGCCCTTCTCCGCCAGTGCCACAAGATCTGGAAAGACATGCGTGGCCCTGCTCCGCTCAACCGACCACAACCAGAGGACTGCTGATCGCCATCGGATTCCTGCACCCGATTATCGGCCTGGGCAGAAGGTTTGTCTCACTTTTAAAGTCATTCACCTCAAGAATGAACCCAGGAAACTTGCCCGTCGCTACCTGGGACCATTCGAGATTGAGAGTATAATCAACCCCTCGGTGGTCAGACTCAAAATGCCCAGATCTATGCACATTCATCCTACGTTCCACAGATCCCAATTGAAACTGGTATCCGTCAGCCCTTTGTGACCTCCTGCCGAACCCCCTCCAATGGCCCAGATCATTGACAACCACCCAGCATCCACTATCCGGTGAATACTGAATGTGCACTACCAAGGCAGGGGCCTCCAGTACCTGGTCGATTGGGAGGGATACAGCCTGGATGAATGCTCCTGGATTCTCCACTCCTTTAACCTGGACCTTTCCCTCATTTGTGATTTCCATCATGTCAATCCGGACAAGCCTGGAGGCTCCCATTGATGGGGGGGTACTGTCACGGTTCTGATCATTTATTCCCTAGTTTCCTTCAATTTCCTTTGATTGTGCCATAGTTCTGACTGTTAATTTCCCAATTGCTTCTAATTTTCTTTGATGACGGCACACCTGGTTTCCATTAGGACCTGCAGTATAAGAACCCTGGCAATTACAAACCCTAGTTGCCAGATCATTGGTCTTTTCCTGTGTGATAACTAATGTTTTGCAACCGCTTAGAACCGTTTGTTCTAAGTTTAGCTCCAGTTCCAAGGTTTATCTATGAGACTCCGTCTCTCTGAGTCAAGGCTCCATATCAGGGCTCCACGTCAAGATCACTCCTGTTTGCTGTTTGGTGTTTACACCCATGTAAGCATCCTAGCTCAATCTCCCTGCCTGCGTCCTGCACTTGGGTTCGCCTCATTCGCTATGTTCCATTGCAACACCAAGACATCTGGCTGCTCCCCCTCCTTCTCCAAAATGCTGTGGATGAGACATGCCTGACCCTGGCACCTGGAAGGCAGCATACCATCTGGGTGTTCCTTTCGCGTCCACAGAATCTCCTGTCTGTTCCCCTGACTATTAAGTCCCCTATCACTACCGCTCCCTTTTACTCTCTCTTTTCCTTCTGCACCACAGACCCATGGTCAGTGCCAGTAACCCAGTCGCTGTGGCATTCTCCTGGGAGGTCATCCCCCACAAAAGTATCCAAAAAATGGTATACGTACTTGTTTTTGAGCGGAATGATCACAAGGATGCTCCTGCAGCTTCCGGGTGACTACTTCCCTGTAACTTTGATTAATTATGTCCTCATTTTCTTGTACAAGTTGAAGGTCATCCAGTTGCTGCTCCAACACAGTCCCTAACACAGCCTTTAAGGAGCTGCAACCAGATGCACCACACAGATGTAGTTCCCCGGGAGACTCTAGGTCTCACAGTTCTCCAACATCTGGCATGAAGAACACACCACAGCCATTTAAATGGTACAGTAAGAGAGGAAAAAAAAATAAAAAGGAAACCTTAACAGACACTTTACACAGAGCTGATGCCTCTTCCGAGCCAAATCCTCTTTTGAGCCAAAGCTTGTTGCTTCTGCTCTCACCAGTGGCCTACTCCCACCCAATGGCTGCTCTGCTTATCCCTTCCGTATTTTCATTTAGTTCGTAGAGCTCTGTTGACGCCACTGATACAATGGACAATGGACAAACGCACATGAAACGCTCTTTTTAAATAACCGTTGCCGACCTGTGAGAAATACCTCCGTAGATCTTTAGTGGAATGCAGCAGGCCAGGTAGCATTTATAGGAAGAAGCTGACTGTGCTTCTTCCTATAGATGCTGCCTGGCATTGCTGGGTTTCACCAGCATTTTGTGTGTGTTGCTTGAATTTCCATCAGCTGCAGATTTCCTCATGTTTCCATAGATCTTTGTTGTTATTTTCAACCTCTCAAACTAAATTCTCTTCAAAAACTCTAGAGCAGAAGACTTTAGTAACAACTGTCTTAATTTCAGGTTTAAAGATACCATTACTTTAATCAAATACCATCTTTGATTGTGTTTCTTAGCTATGATCTTATCCTTGGCACTTTTCTCTGTATCAGATTGAACTTTTTCCACACTACTGTTTGAATTCTCTGGTACTATGGGTACTCCTTTTAAAAAATATTGCATTGGTTCTTCATAAAAGGCCTGATAGAAGATTATAAAATTATAAGAGGCATAGGTAGAATAGGCAGTGGGTATCTTTTCTAATGTCTAATACTAGAGGACATGCATTTAAGGTGAGAGGTGGAAAGTTCAAAGGAAATGTAAGGGACAAGGGTTTTTATATACAGAGTGTGGTGGGTGCCTGGAAAGCACTGCCAGGGTGAGTGGTGGAGGCAGATTTATAGAGGTGTTAAAAAAATGCACGGAGAATGGAGGTATATGGATGAAATACCAGCAGAAGGGATTAATCAAGTGTCATTAACTTAATTAGTTCACCACTATACTGCAGGCTGAGTGGCCTATTTCTATGCTGTTCTGTTTCTATGTTCTTTGTTAAAACAAACTTGGCAAAATCCTACAAATCACTCATTCCCTTCACTTTGTTTTCAGCCAAACAAAAATTGCACATCATTCACATGAAGGTTGTAATTCTTTCATTACTCCACTAGATGAAGTTTTGCCAAAAAGATGCATTTCTCTGATTTGCAGAAATATTCTGATCTATTTTGGGTTAACCAAGTAGATTTTATAGAACCATCTGGTGTCACTGTTATCATTTGATGATACATATTACCAGGGACAGGCTGCAATGCAGAATGTCTTGTTGAACAATGTATTGTTGAAGCTTTATTTATTTGTTGTATCAAGTTATCTCCAAGTTAATAAATTGAATTTGCACAGTATAACTCTGAATTCCCAGAACGATCTTCACAAATGTTTTAATGTGTCAGAGCATGTTCCAGTTTATAAACTGGGACAGGTTACATGGCTGCACTTTAATTGGATAACATAATTTCTTTTTTATAGTATGGACTTTGATCTAGTATAAGTTAGTTGGGTTTTAAGGGAGTGAACATTGGCACTTGGTGAAAGATTTTTTTTCTAGGAGCTGTGGTTCAATAGAGGGAACCATAAAAATGCAAAAGTAAACATTCAGAAAGATAAAAGGATATTGCTAAGTGCCTAAATATAATTTCCCATGTATTTTCTTGCCTTTTAAAATTTGCTTCATGGACATTTAAATCTCAAAATAATTTGATTTTGTCTTAATTATTTTGTATAAAGAAAGTGTAATTTATTCACAATGTAAATGTTGACAACTGTTATGTTCACTTTCCCAAGGACTATCTAAAGACATTTTTGAAACAGGTAAAATGAAAGTTACATGATGTTTGTCGACAAACTGTACTGACCAGTGGACTTGTCAGAAGCTAAGAGGAAAGCAGAAATTACCCCAGGAGCATTTGGACAAGAATGCTAGTCCAAATTAGAAGGCTAGTTAGCCAGAAGTAGGAGAGCATCAGTAACGTAGTGTGAACGGGAGCACTGGATCTGAGCAGTATGCAAGGAAAGAGGAATTGCATTTGGATCCTGTAGTAGTTTGAAAACAACAGAAACAAAACTGGAACTAAAGCAGCAAAGATCAATGGTCAAGGAAACAGAGGGCAAATGTTTTTTGAAACTTAAAATAACCTTAAAAGTTAACTTGCCTCCTTTCTTATTTGTTTCAATATGACATAACCAAAGGAAGGTCTAAGACTTCAAGAGTGATATTTAGTAGACAGAACCTTAAAGTGCCTACTATTTTTGATACTGCAACTCCAATCTAGTAGTTATTGGTTTTGAAGTTAATGCCAGAGTTAACATAGAAGACACATCAAAGGAACTTTTGATGGTGTATTAATTTTTTAATAAAATTTGAAATCTGAGTTTCCAATTTTGAAATGGAATGTTGCACCCGATAGCATTTTTAATATATAATAGATGTTGTTCCACCACAATTGTTGGTGAAACCAGAATGAAATATACTCTTCTTCTTCTTCTTCGGTTGTCCATCGGAATCCGATGACGACATCCACTCCTTTAACGGTGAGATCTTTGACTATACCGTCCTATCCTGGACCCACAAGCTCTATTGCAGGTGGGACATGTGTATGTGGTAGTGGTGGTAGTGATGGCAGCCATGGCTGCATTTCTTCTGGCTCTGGTCTGCTGTCTTCTGGTTGTTCTTTCCATCTCCAGAATACGAACCCTGTCCCTGCACAGTTGTCGCCAAGTGATACAGTCAGCAGCAACATCCTCCAGGTCCTTGTCTGATCTTGCACTTCCTTAAAGCATTCTTCATCTGATCCTTATAGCACTTCTTCGGCCCTCCAGCTGAGTGTCGATCATGATGTAGCTGGCCGTATAACACTCTGCGGGGTAGCCAACATGGGGGCAGCCTTATCACGTGCCCCAGCCGCTGCAGCTGACGCTAGGTGATCATCGCCTCAATACTTCTGCAGTTGGACTTTACAAGTATTTCAGCGTGAGGCACCCGCTCACGCCAAGTAATTCCCAAGATGCGCTGAAGGCAGCTTATGTGGAAGCGCTCCAAGGACTTGATGTGACGGCTGTAGGTTACCCAAGCTTCACAGCCATAAAGGAGGGTGGTGACACAGACTGCTTGGTATACGGCGACCTTTGTGGAGAGACGAAGGCTCCTGTTCTGAAAGACTCTACACCGAAGTCTCCCAAAGGCAGCTGTTTAATGCAGCTCTGGATGTCGCTGTCAATGCCACTATCCTCAGAGAGAATGTTTCCCAGAAATTTGAAAGATGGCACTACTGACAGCTTTTCATCACCAACAGTGAAGGCAGGTAGGGTGGGTGGAACACTGGTACTCCATTGGCAAACCATTTCTGTCTTGGTGGTATTGACGGTCAGCCCCATCCTGCTGTATGCTCTCACTGCCACAGCAAGGACAGTCTGAAGATCCTCCGGAGTATGGGCCACAAGAGTACAGTCGTCTGCATACTGCAGCTCCAGGACCCGTTCTCTACGGAGTTTGGTGGTTGCGTGGAGTCTCCTGATGTTAAAGAGGTTGCCATCTAATCTGACGTCCACTGCCACACTGCTGCTATCCTCAATCTCATTGTGGAGAAGCTTGGTAACACACAGGAGGAAGACATTAAAGAGCACCTGCGCTAGCACACACCCCTGCCTCACCCCTGTGCGTACAAGGAAGGGCTCGGACTCTTGTCCTCCTATGGTCACCAGAGCCGTCATCCCATTATGGAACTGGCAGAGGATGTTAACAGATTTATTGGGACAGCCAAACCTGAGGAGGACATCCCATGAGAGATTTTTGCACAGTGTCAAATGCTTTGGAGAGGTCGACAAAGGCCATAAGCAGATTTTGATGTTGTTCCCGGCACTTTGCCTGAAGCTGCCGGGCTGTGAAGATCATGTCGATTGTACTCCTGTTCTTCCCAAGTCCACACTGCGATTCAAGCAGCATTGACTCGGTGATGTTGCTGATGAGCCTCTGAAGCATCACCTTAGCCAAGACCTTTCCAGCAACAGCAACAAAGGAGTGATATGCCCCTACTATTGCCGCAGATGGCCTTGTCACCCTTGTTCTTGTAAATGATGTTCGCATTTGATGTTCTTATAAATGATGTTCACATTTCTCCATTGCTTTGGCTTGGTGATGTACTGGTAGAGGGTTCGCATACACATGTACCCTCCATTCTTTCCTCCATCCTTCAGTAACTTAGCTGGGATATTGTCAGTGCCAGGGGACTTATTGTTCTTAAGGGAATGGACAGCTGATAGAACCTTCTGGAAGGTTGGTGGTAGACTGAGGTCATGGATAGGAGGAAGTTCAGGCAGTTCGTCCAGGATGGGGGGCTCTGATGTCTGAGTTCCTAATTTTGAAATGGAATGTTGCACCCCTGATAGCATTTTTAATATATAATAGATGTTGTTCCACCACAATTGTTGGTGGAACCAGAATGAAATATACACTCCTACTGCCACATACAAACTTGTGGCTGCCTTTATCACACCATTAAGAACTCAAAGTAAAAACAGGCAGAAACTCAATCTTATTATCAATTTCTATAATGTTCATTAAGAACCTAAATAACACCAAGTATGGTGCTCACTTTGAAATTCAGTAATTCCAGGTTGACACTGGCACCCCACTCTATAATAGTTAACCCCGCCAATGTTTAGTGTGACTGTTAAAACAGACAAAACGTTAAAAATGAAAGATTCCCTACAGTCTAGGCTGCATGTATTTATGCATTTGGACAGAGAATAATGCTGTGATTTTGGAAGCTTGAAGATAACAGAATTTCTCCTCATTCATTCCCATAGATACTGTCTGACCTGCTGAGTTCCTCCAGCATATTGTGTGTGTTGCTTTGGATTTCCAGTATCTGCAGGATTTCTCATGTTTAGAAAGAATCATACTATCTGATGCACGAGAGAGCAATGTATTTAATACTTCAATAATATTTTAACTATATTTGATTAAGCATTCATTGCTTGTTTACGTAATTCATTATGCACCATACATAAGAAGTATGTGAATGGCATACATCATTATGCCACTATGTCATATGTGAGCACCAAACTAAAAGAAAAAATGAGACTAAGTACAGGTGTCCCCTGTTTTTTGAACTTTCGCTTTATGACACCTCGCTGTTACGAAAGGCCTACATTAGTTACCTGTTTTTGCTAACAGAAAGTGTTTTCACTGTTAAGAAAAAAGGCAGCGCACATGCACCGAGCAGCCAAACTCCTCCCCGGTACTGCATTCTAGCCGGCTTAAACATGCTTAAACATGTGCCTGTGAGCTTCTGTGCTTCATGTCGATTTATTTTGTTCATCCGTTAGCAAGATAAGTTCTAAGGTATCAGAAAAGCCTAAAAAACCGCGTAAGGGTGTTACACTTAGCGTAAAACTAGACATAATAAAGCGTTTTGATCGTGGTGAATGAAGTCCGATATAGTGAGTTTGGCTAAGGGTTTGTGGAAGTTGACGAAGATGATGTTGAAGGGGTTTTGGATGAAGAGCTGATGAAGAGGAAAGGATAACAATTGAAGCTGAACGTAGTAGCAAACGGCCCAAAAGTGAAGTCGTCCAGGAACTGAACATGAAGCAATTGCGTGAGATTTTCGCTGCAATTGACAACGCTGCAATGATTGCAGAAAAGTATGACTTTAATGGTTCATAGGTTTGCAGGATGGTTTGAGTGCTTACAAAGAACTGTATGATAGAAAAATGCACGAGGCTAAGCAGTCAAACATACTGTCATTTTTCTAGACTTCCACATCAGCCAAGGCAGACAACGCAACTCAGCCTTCGACATCGAGGCAGGCAGACATAGAAGAAGGTGATCTGCCAGCCCTGATGGAAACAGGCGACGATGAGATGACACCCCAGCGTCCCAGCACCCCAACCTCCAATGACTCAGCCTAACACACTATCATCAGTGTGCTCACTGTCTTCCCGATTCCGGTAAGTGAAACTACACTGAATATACTGAATACACTGAATATACATTATTTCTACTTTATATAGGCTGTGTATTTTTATGTGTTATTTGCCAGCTTCATAGCTTAAAGGTTGCTGGAAAGAGTGCTTCTGCCGAGATGACTTGCACTGTGTGTTTCTGCCAAGAGCGCTTGCGTGAGATTTTCACTACTGTGGACAGTGCTGCAATAATTGCAGAAAAGTATTCCTGCTTTATATAGGTTGTGCATTTATCAGATCATTCCTGCTTTTACTATATGTTACTGTTATTTTAGTTTTATGTGTTACTTGGCATGATTTGGTAGGTTTTTTTTGGGGTCTGTGAATGCTCACAAATTTTTCCCATTTAAATTAATGGTAATTGCTCCTTCACTTTATGACATTCCGGCTTACCAACAATTTCATAGGAATGCTCTACCTTCGAATAGCTGGGGAAACCTGTATACTTATTCCAGCTTCTGTGTTCTTCTTTCAATTAGTGTCTGGAGTTACAAAATATGGGCATTGAAGAAGTTTTAAAACAATCCTGAGACAAGGAGAACAAGTGCTACACCTGCCCCTACACCTCCTCCCTCACTACTATTGAGGGCCTCAAACAGACTTTCCTTCTGTGACACTTCATCTGTAAGTCTGTTGGGGCAATATACTGCGTCCGGTGCTCCTGCTGTGGCCTCCTTTATATCGGTATGACTTGATGTATGTTGGGAGACCATTTCGCCAAGTAACTACGCTCCGTCTGTCAGAAGAAGCGAGATCTCCCAGTGGTCACCCATTTTAATTCCACTTCCCATTCCCATTCTGATATGTCAATCCATGGCCTCCTCTGTTGTCATGATGAGGCCACATTCGGACTGAAGGAACAACACATATTCTGTCTGGGCAGTCTCCAACCTGATGGTATGAACATCAATTTCTCAAACTTTCAGCAATGCTCCTTCCCCCTGGTCTTCTCCTTCACTAGTTCCCATTCCCTTTTCCTTCTCTTACCTTATCTCCTTGCCTGCCCATCACCTCCCTTTGGTGCTCCTCCCCCTTTCCTTTCTTCCATAGCCTTCTATCCCCACCTATCAGACACCCCCTTCTCCAACCCTGTACCTCTTTCACCAATCAACTTCCCAGCTATTTACTTCATCCCTCCCCCTCCCTGTTTCACCTATCACCTTGAGTTCCTCTCTCCCCTTCCTCTACCTTTTAGATCTACTCATCTTTTTTTCTCTACTCCTGTCGAAGGGTCTTGGCCCGAGATGTCAACTGCACTTTTTTCTATAGGTGCATCATGGCCTGCTGAGTTCCGCCAGCATTGTGTGTGTGTTGCTTGGAATTCCTGCAGCTGCAGATTCCCTCCTGTTTATGGTTTGACAACTACCTTCTGTTGCACGGAGTGACTGAGGAGAACCCAAGTGCAGGACACAGGCATGGAGATGGAGCTGGGATGTTGCCACAGACATGAATGTTGAACAGCATACAGGAGGAATCTTGACACGGAGCTCTGCTATGGAGTCTTGACATGGAGACGGGGTCTTCATGGAACATCTTGAAACTGGAGCTGAACTTAGAACTAATGGTTCTAAGCAGTTGAGAAATGAAGTTATCACACAGGAATAGACCAACGAACTAACAACCAGTGGTTGTGACACCAAGGTTCTTATACTGCAGTCCTTGATGGAGATCAGTTGTGCTGTCATCAAGCGAATTAGCAATAAATGGGAAATTAACGATTGGAATCAAGGCATAATCGAAGGAAATTAGGGGCAAGATAGGGGATTGACAAATGAGACCATGACAATACCCCTCCCTCCTCAACGGGAGACTCCAGGCGAGTCA
This sequence comes from Hypanus sabinus, assembly GCF_030144855.1. Lineage (NCBI taxonomy): Eukaryota > Metazoa > Chordata > Chondrichthyes > Myliobatiformes > Dasyatidae > Hypanus > Hypanus sabinus. The sequence continues at coordinate 188,603,979 of NC_082706.1, forward strand.
CCAGGCCTGTCCGGATGGTCCTGATGGAAATCACGGATGAGGTAAGGGTCCAAAATGAATGAGCAGGGAATCCAGGAGCATTCCTCCAGGCCATATCCTTCCCAATTGACCAGGTACTGGAGACCCCTGCCTTGGCGGCGCACATCCAGTAATTGCTGGATGGTGTACACTGGGTGATCATCAATGACGCTGGCAGGTGGAAGTGGTTCGGCCGGAGGGCACGAAGGGCTGACAGATACTGGTTTCAATTGGGAAACGTGGAATGTAGGATGGATGTGCATATATCTAGGCAGTTTGAGTCGGACCGCCGTGGGGTTGATATGCTCTCAATCTCGAAAGGTCCCAGGAAGCGAATAGCAAGTTTTTTGGGCTCGTTCTGTTTGACCATTCGTCTGCAGATAAAGCCAGATGACAGACTTACTGAGGCACCAAGGGCTTGACAAAAAGATCTCCAGACTTGAGAGATGAATTGGGGACCTCAGTCAGAAACATTGTCCAAAGGAATCCCATGAAGGTGGAAGATGTGATGGACAAGAAGGTCGGCTGTTTACCGAGCTGTAGAGAGTTTGGGAAGGGCTATGAAGTGCACAGCTTTGGAGAAGTGGTCCACAACAGTGAGTACAGTAGTGTTCCCATGTGAAGGGGTTAGTCCCATAACAAAATTCAGTGCTATGTGAGACCAAGGACGTCTAGGAACAGGTAGGGGACGAAGCAATCTAGCAGGTGGTCGGTGGGAAGCTTTTCCGCGGGCACAAACAGAACCGGCAGAGACAAAGGAACAGGTATCAGCATCAGCGTCCATGGAGGGCCACCAGAAGTGCCTCATCAGAAGGCACAGCATCTGATCAATCCAGAGATGGCAGGCAAAACGAGATGTGTGTCCCCAGTGGAAAACGTAAGATCGAACAGAATCTGGCACAAAAAGGTGTTTGGAGGGTCCGTTGCCTGGGTCATGTTAGACCTCTTTGACTATGGCCTTGAACTCCCAGGTGAGGCAGCCACCACCCAGGATGGTGGAAGGATGGACTTGGGGCTGGGAAGGCACTTCTCAGGAATGTATTATGGGAGAGGGCATCAGGCTTCCCATTCTTGGACCCCAGACAATAGGTGAGCGTAAACCTGAACCAGCCAAAATATAATGCCTAACGGGCTTGGCGGGAATTCAGGCGTTTGTCAGTTTGGATGTATTCAAGGTTCTTGTGATTGGTCCAGACAATAAAAAGATGTTCTGCTCCCTTCAGCCAGTGCCTCCACTCCTCCAAAGAAAGTTTGACCACCAGTAACTCCTGGTTCCCTAAATTGTAACTTCGTTCGGCGGGGGACAGCTGGCGAGAAAAGAAGGCACAGAGATTAAGTTTCTGATCAGGGCCTGAACATTGGCAGAGGACCGCTCCCACCCCAGAGTCGGAGGCATCGACCTCCACAATGAATTGCCTAGAGGGACCAGGATGGGAGCGGACATGAAACGTTTCTTCAGCTCCTAGAATGCTGAGTCAGCTTCGGGGTCTCAATGAAAAGGGGTTGTAGGAGAGGTGAGTTGGGTAAGGGGCACTGCCACCTGACTGTAATCCCTGAGGAACTGGTGATAGAAGTTTGCAAACCCCAGAATTCACTGCATGTCGTGGATCTTGGCCACTCCACCACTGCCCGGATCTTTCTGGGATCTGCTCTCACTCACCTGTTCTCGATGATGTGCACTAAGAAGCTGACTGAGCGGACATGAAACTCGCACTTCGCAGCTTTAATGAATAGTTTATTCTCCCAAAGCCTCTGTAGAACCTGACAGACATGGTGGGTGTGCTCCTGAAGACTGCTGGAGAAGATTAGGATGTCATCCAGATAAAGAAACACAAAACAAGTCAAGTCAAGTCAAGTCACTTTTTATTGTCATTTCGACCATAACTGCTGGTACAATACACAGTAAAAATGAAATAACGTTTTTCAGGACCACGGTGCTACATAAAACAGTATCAAAACTACACTGAACTACGTAAAAACAACATAGACAAAAAAAAAAACTACACTAGACTACAGACCTAACCAGGACTGCATAAAGTGTACAAAACAATGCAGGCATTACAATAAATAATAAGCAAGACAATAGGCACAGTAGAGGGCAGTAAGTTGGTGTCACTCCAGGCTCTGGGTATTGAGGAGTCTGATGACTTGGGGGAAGAAACTCTTACACAGTCTGGTCATGAGAGCCTGAATGCTTCAGTGCCTTTTCCCAGATGGCAGGAGGGAGAAGAGTTTGTATGAGGAGTGTGTGCTGTTTGCTTTGCAGATGCAGCATGTAGTGTAAATGTCTGTAATGGCAGGAAGAGAGACCCCGATGATCTTCTCAGCTGACCTCACTATCCACTGCAAGTCTTGTGATCTGAGATGGTGCAATTTCTGAACCAGGCAGTGATGCAGCTGCTCAGGATGCTCTCAATACAACCCCTGTAGAATGTGATGAGGTGGGTGGGGGGGGGGGAAATGGACTTCCCTCAGCCTTCGCAGAAAGTAGAGATGCTGCTGGGCTTTCTTTGCTATAGAACTGGTGTTGAGGGACCAGGTGAGATTCTCCGCCAGGCGAACACCAAGAAGTTTGGTGCACTTAACGATCTCTACTGAGGAGCCGTCGATGTTCAGCGGAGAGTGGTCACTCCATGCCCTCCTGAAGTCAACAACCATCCCTATTGTTTTGTTCACATTCAGAGACAGGTTGTTGGCTCTGCACCAGTCCGTTAGCTGCTGCACATCTTCTCTGTATGCTGACTCATCATTCTTGCTGATGAGACCCACCACAATCATGTCATCGGTAAACTTTATGATGTGGTTCGAGCTGTGTGTTGCAGCACAGTTGTGGGTTAGCAGAGTGAACAGCAGTGAACTGAGCACACAGTCCTGCTGAGGGTTAATAAAGTCTCTTAGGATGTCGTTAATCAGGGCTCAGAAGACGGCAGGGGCATTGGTGAGGCCGAATGGCATGACCAGGTATTCAAAGTGGCCTAGAGGGATATTGAATGCCATTTTCCACTCATCTCTCTACCAGATGGTTGGTACTTCACAGGTCCAACTTGGAGAAGATGGTGGCTCCGTGAAGTGGTTCGAAAGTGGAGTTGATAATGGGCAGTGGATACTTGTTCTTTATGTTAATATTATTTAGGCCTCAGTAGTCGATACAAGGACATAGTGAACCATCCTTCCTCCCCACAAAGAAGAACTCTGCACCCAAGGGGGAGGATGAGAGTCGGATAATGCCCACCGTGAAAGGTTCACTGATGTAACCCTCCATTGTTTCCCTCTCTGGTCGGGACAATTTATACAGCTGACCGGTGGGTAGAGGAGCTCTGGGGAGAAGGTCAATAGCACAATCGTATGGTTGGTGTGGAGGCAGGGAAAGGGCCTGTTGCTTACTAAACACTTGTCCCAGGTCGTGGTACTCCAGTGGAACCCTGGACAAGTCAGGGGGTTCAGCAGCAGACGAAGTCTCGGTGGCTTTTACAGGGGAAAGGGCCGACTGTAGACAAGTGGAGTGACAAAACGTATTCCAGCTGGCTATCTTCCCCATGGACCAATCAATCTGGGGATTATGGAGGCTTAACCGTGGGTACCCAAGAATTATAGGAGCTTGAGGAGAGGAAATTAGGTTAAATTGTACCCGTTCCTGATGATTCCCAGCGAGAATGAAAGATAGTGGTAGTGTACAGTGAGTGACTCAGGCCAGAAGTCTTCCGTCCAGTGCCCAGGCTTCCAGAGGGGTACTCAATGGCTTCCAAGGAATTCCGACCCAGGAAGCTATGTCTTCATCCAATAGATTTCCCTCAGCACCAGAGTCCACCAAGGCGGACAAAGACAGGGACTGTTGGTGGTAGCTTTCAGTAGCTCAGATCTGCATCCGGGATTGGGGTACAGAAGGGAATGTCGTCTGACTCACCAGGGTCCCCCCCTTCTACTTGTGAGCCCTCCCTTTTGGCCAAAGGTAACAGGTAGCATGAAAATGGCCAGACCGACTGCAACAGGGACAATCCCCTGCTCTTAATCTCCGGAGTCACTCTGTGGGAGAAAGACTATTCCATCCCAGCTGCATTGGTTCCTCTCCTGGGATGGTGGGAACGGCCGGACTGGGAGCTATTCTAGGAGTGGGAGGAGGAGAGAGACTAGGGCTGGGAGAACATGGTAAAGCATATCATGCGATAACCAAAGGTATAGGATGACTGGTTCTCTTCCTCTGACATTCTTGGAGTTGGTTGTTCAGCCTGGTGGCTAGGGAGATCAATGAATCCAGGCTGTTAGAATCCCTTGCCACCAACTCATCTTTTATCATTTCACAGAGGCCTTGCCGAAATACCTCCTGGAGTGCCTCATGATCCCACCCCGAGTCGACCGCTAGCATTCAGAACTCCACAGAGTATTCGGCAACACTGCGTGAGCCCTGATGGAGGGTGAGTAGATGCTTTACTGCGGACGGGATGGTCAAAAATCTTTCTCATTTCTTAGATGAAAGTGGAGAATGAAGAGTAGGTCTCTGGCTGATTATCCCAAGTCACGGTGGCCCACGCTAAGGCACTTCCTCGCAACAACCCCATGATGTAAGCTATCTTTGATCTGTCCATGGCGTACGTGGATGACTACTGCTCAAACGCCAAGGAGCTTTGCAGCAGAAAGGCCTGGCACTTCCCCAGATCCCCAGCGTAGGGCTCTGGTTCAGGTACGTGTGGCTCTCTTAGTGGTCATGTTATCGACACATAGGGCATTGCCACTACAGGCTGTCTAGGCTGGTCAGACAGAGTCCCTGGAGTGGACGGGGTAAGATGAGCAGATACTCAGTCGACATGTTCACTGATCTTTTTTTATGTTCACTGACAAGGAACGGAGATTCTCCATGACATCCCAGATGCAGGGGATTCGTTTCCACTGGGTTCATTATGGCCAGTTCATTCTGTTGCGCAGAGCGACTGAGGAGAACCCAAGTGCAGGACACAGGCACGGAGATTGAGTTGGGGATGCTGCCACAGACGTGAATGTTGAACAGCAAACAGTAAGAACCTTGACATGAAGTTCTGCTATGGAGTCTTGACACAGAGATGGGGTTTTCATGGAACATCTTGAAACTGGAGCTGAACTTAAAACTAACTGCTCTAAGCAGTCAGCAAACGAAGTTATCACAAGAGAATAGACCAACAAACTGGCAACCAGTGGTTGTGACATCAGTGTTCTTATACTGCAGTTCTTGATGTAGATCAGGTATGCTATCATCAAGCGAATTAGCAGTAAATGGGAAATTAACGATTGGAATCAAGGCATAATCGAAGGAGATTAGGGGCAAGATAGGGGATTGAAAATTGAGACCACGACACCTTCGTGATGAAGTGCTAGACAGTTTTTCTTCAGAAGGAGAGAGAGGCATTTGAGTTTTTTTTTAAAAAGTGCAGCATGTGTTTCTTTGGAATGGGAGAAATATAGTCACGTTTTTAAAAAAAACAGAAAATGGATGAAATTAACAAGCAACATGTATGGCCTCAGGTTCCTAAACAGTGCTGGGTAATAATAATAATAATAATTTAAAAAGTAGCAATGACTGGCTGCATCAGAAAGATAGACGTGTTTGATTATACAACAGAAAACTGGATGCTATTTATTGAATGAATTGAGCAGTATTTTAAAGCAAGTGGAATAGTCAATAAGAAACAAGTGGCATTTTTGCTGTGCCACAGGTGAAAAAGCATAGGGTTTGAGAGAATTTAACTGCTGTTATCAAACCAGTTGATATGAGCTTTGCTGATATCATGAATGTAATGTAGGAACATTTCGAACTGAAACCATTGTTGATTGCAGAACACTTTAGGTTTTATATGTGAAATCAAAATGAAGGAGTGTCTATTTCAGTTTAAGTGGCTGAATTGAAAAAAATTGTCTGAGAATTGACAGTTCAGTATAGAGTTACTGATGCTGTAAGAGGTTGTTACATTGTGAAATCTATAAAGAAAGCATTCAAAAATGGCTCCTAACTGAAGCACAACTCTCATTTAAAAGAGCCGTTGAAATTGCTGAATCAATAGAAACAGCAATCAGAGACACAATTGAATTGCAGTCAGGAATGAAAATGAGCATGAACAAAATTGCAATGTCTGAACAAAAACTTGCCTGGCCAACAAATTGTGCAGTGGCTCACATACACCAGACCAGTGCAGGCTTAAATGTGAAATTTGCTGAAAATATCATAAAGTAATCATATAACCATTACGGCATGGAAACAGGCCATCATGGCCATTCTAGTCCGTGCCGAACGCTTATTCTCACTTAGACCCACTGACCTGCACTCAGCCCTTAACCCTCCATTCCTTTCCTGTCCGTATACCTATCCAGTTTTACTTTAAATGACAATATCGAACCTGCCTCTACCACTTCTCCTGAAAGCTCATTCCACACCGCTACCACTCTCTAAGTAAAGAAGTTCCTCCTTGTGTTACCCCTAAACTTTTGCCCTTTAACTCTCAACTCATGTCCTCTTGTTTGAATCTGCCCTACTCTCAATGGAAAAATACTATCCACATCAACTCTATCTATCTCCCTCATAATTTTAAATACCTCTATCAAGTTCCCCCTCAACCTTCTACGCTCCAAAGAATAAAGACCTAACTTGTTCAACCTTTCTCTGTAACTTAGGTGCTGAAACCCAGGTAACATTCTAGTAAATCTTCTCTGCACTCTCTCTATTTTTTTGACATCTTTCCTTTAATTTGGTGACCAGAACTGTACACAATACTCCAAATTTGGCCTCACCAATGCCTTGTACAATTTCAACATTACATCCCAACTCCTATACTCAATGCTCTGATTTATAAAGGCCAGCATACCAAAAGCTTTCTTCACCACCCTATCCACATGAGATTCCACCTTCAGGGAACTATGCACCATTATTCCTAGATCACTCTGTTCTACTGCATTCTTCAGTGCCCTACCATTTACCATGTATGTCCTGTTTTGATTAGTCCTACCAAAATGTAGCACCTCACACTTACCAGCATTAAACTCCATCTGCCATCTTTCAGCTCACTCTTCTAACTGGCCAAAATCTCTCTGCAAGCTTTGAAAACCTACTTCATTATCCACAACTCCACCTATCTTAGTATCATCTGCATACTTACTAATCCAATATACCACTCTATCATCCAGATCATTAATGTATATGACAAACAACATTGGACCCAGTACAGATCCCTGAGTCACACCACTAATCACTGGCCTCCAACCTGACAAACAGCTATCCACCACTACTCTCCGGCAGCTCCCATCCAGCCACTGTTGAATCCATTTTACTATTTTGATATTAATACCTAATGATTGAACCTTCCTAACTAATCTTCCATGTTGAACCTTGTCAAAGGCCTTACTGAAGTCCGTGAAGTATGTCAGGTAGACAAAAAATGGACTGCACAGGGAAGAGTTAAAGATAAAAAGTCAAGCTGCAGTTTCTAATAGAGCACTAATCTCCATGCTGTTGATGAAAAATCTGATTATATTGAGACCGACACAGGATTGGACTGGGTACCCATGAGATTTACAATATGAAAACTAACGGGAGACAAGCAATATGGCTTACACCGCAAGTGAATGGCAAATCAATTCAAATGAAATTGGACTCTGGATCAATTGTTTGATTCATTCCACAAAATGAGTTTACATGGCATTTCAAAGATACTGAACTGAAGTCTGCAGATATCCAACTAAGAACTTATACTGGAGAAAATATAACTCCTGTGGAGTGTGGAAATGATATTCACAACAGTGAAATACAACAATCAACAGGCCTCATTGGCTTTGTATGAGATAAAAAACAGGATGGCCAGCACTTTGGGGCTATAATTAACTGAGACAAATACAACTTGATTAGAGATCTAGCCATCATTTCCATGCCAAATTCCCTGCAATAGAGTCAATTGGGAGTGACATGAGGATGATGCCTCAGCAGTGTTCAAGGATGACATTGACTTCAACATATCAAGGGTAAAATAGTGTTAAATGAAAATGCCATAATCAAGTTTTGCAAAGTCCATCTGGCTCCTTATCCTGTTCGTGATCAGTAGCCAGTGAGCTAGATCACATGGAAGCTGAAGGAATCCTTTCCAAGGTTGAATGGAGACCACGGGTAACTCCAGTGGTCCCATTATCCAAGAAGGATGGGTCTGTCAGGCTTTGTGGCGATTTTAAGGTTACCATCAACCCAGTACTGAAAGTACTCCAATACCTTCTGCCCTGGATAGAGAATATCTTTGCAAACCTTTCTGGAGGAAAATACTTCAATAAAGTGAACTTAGCTGCCTACCTACAGATGGAGATGGAAGAAGAGTCCAAAGCGTTTCTCACCATAACCACTCAGAAAGAGCTTTATTATTATATTAGAATTATTTTTGTGGTATCTGCACCTGCACTCTGGCAGAAAGCTATGGACCAGGTGCTGCAAGACTGCCTTGGCACTCAGTGTTATCTGGATGACTTCATTGTTAGCAGTAAAGATGACAAAGAACATCTCCAAAATATCAACACAGTGTTAAAAATATTAAAAGACTATGGGCTCAGAGTATGATGCAACATGTGAATTCTTTAAACCAATCAAGTCAAGTTTATTGTCATTTCGACCAAAAACTGCTGGTACAGTACACAGTAAAAATGAAACAACGTTCCTCCAGGACCCTGGTGCTACATGAAACAGCACAAAACTACACTACGCTATGTGAGACAGCACAAAGCTACATTAGACTACGTAAAACAACATAATAACTGCACTAGACAACAGACTTGCAAAGGACTACATAAAGTGCACAGAACAGTGCAAGACAGTACAATAATTAATAATCAAGACAATAGGCACAGTAGAGGACAAATTACAACATAATAATAAATGATGTAGATGTCAGTCTAGACTCTGAGTATTGAGGAGTCTGATGGCTTGGGGGAAGAAACTGTTGCACAGTCTGGTCATGAGAGCCCGAAAGCTTCGGTGTCTTTTGCCAGATGGCAGGATGGAGAAGAGTTTGTGTGAGGGGTGTGTGGGGTCCTTCACAATATTGTTAGCTTTGCGGGTGCAGCATGCGGTGTAAATGTCTGTAATAGCGGGAAGAGAGACCCCGATGAACTTCTCAGCTGACGTCATTATCCGCTGCAGGGTCTTGCCATCCGAGATGGTGCAATTCCCAAACCAGACAGTGATGCAGCTGCTCAGGATGCTCTCAATACATTCTCTGTAGAATATGGTGAAGATGGGGGGTGGGAGATGGACATTCCTCAGCCTTTGCAGAAAGTAGAGACGCTGCTGGGCTTTCTTGGATATGGAGCTGGTGTTGAGGGACCAGGTGAGATTCTCCGCCAGGTGAACACCAAGAAATTTGATGCACTTAACAATCTCAACGGAGGAGCCATCAATGACTAGCGGAGAGTGGTCGCTCTGTGCCCTCCTGAAGTCAACAACCATCTCTTTTGTTTTGGTCACATTCAGAGGCAGGTTGTTGGCTCTGCACCAATCTGTTAACCACTGCACCTCCTCTCTGTATGCTGACTCGTCGTTCTTGCTGATGAGATCCACCATGGTCGTGTCATCGGCGAACTTGATAATGTGATTCAAGCTGTGTATTGCTGCACAGTTGTGGGTCAGCGGAGTGAACAGCAGTGTACTGAGCACACAGCCCTGGGGGGCCCCATACTCAGTGTGATGGTGTTGGAGGTGCGGCTCCCGATCGGGACTGACTGCGGTCTCCCGGTCAGGAAGTCTAGGATCCAGTTGCAGAGGGAGGTGTTCAGTCCCAGCAGTTTCAGCTTTCTAATCAGGTGCTGAGGAATGATTGTGTTGAACACTGAACTGAAGTCCATGAACAACATTTGAATGTATGTGACTTTTTTGTTCAGGTGGGTGAGGGCCAGGTGGAGGGTGGTGGCGATGACATTGTCAGTTGACCTCTTATTCTGGTCACAACATTGATGCACAAGAATTACACAAGTGTGCTGAGAAAATTGAAGCATTGTTATCTCAAGGCCAAAGGACATAGAAACATAGAAAACCTACAGCACAATACAGGCCCTACGGCCCACAAAGCTGTACTGAACATGTCCTTACCTTAGAAATTATCTAGGATTACCTATAGCCCTCTATTTTTCTGAGCTCCATGTACCTGTCCAGGAGTCTCTTAAAAGACCCTATCGCATCCACCTCCACCACCGTTGCCAGCAGCTCATTCCACTGCGAAAAAAAATTACCCCTGACATCTCCTCTGTACCTGCTTCCAAGCACCTTAAAACTGTGCCCTCTCATGTTAGTCATTTCAGCCCTGGGAAAAAAGTCTGACTATCCTCACAATCAACGCCTCTCATCATCTTTTATACCTCTATCAGGTCACCTCTCATCCTCCGTCACTCCAAGGAAAAAATGCCGAGTTCACTCAACCTATTCTCATAAGGCATGATCTCCAATCCAGGCAACATCCTAGTAAATCTCCTCTGCACCCTTTCTATGGCTTCCACTTCCTTCCTATAGTGAGGCAACCAGAAGTGAGCCCAGTACTCCAAATGGGGTCTGACCAAGTTCCTATATAGCTTCCTCTAGACTCATAAACTCAATCCCATATGTTGTAGTTACAGTCCTTTTTAAGATTTGTCAATTACTATAACAGGTTCCTGCCAAACCTGGCTACTGTGCTTTACTCCTTGAACTCATTACTACAAATCGGGAAGAAATGGCAACGGGCAAAGCAGTATGAAGTGACTTCCCAAAAGACAAAGGAAATGGTGATGTCAGACACTGTACTCACACATTATGAGTTCACCAGTGAGGCTTGCCTGTGACAGCTCACCTCATGGTAAAGGTGCAATCATGTGACATGTTAACTGATGGAAGTGATCACCTCATAGGCTTTGCATCATGTTCCTTTACCGCTGCAGAGAGAATACATGCATAGATTGACAGAGAGGCGAGTCTGGTTTGGGGTGTAAATTAGCTCAACTATTACCTGTATGGGAGAGTGTTTAACCGCATTATTGATCATCAACCACTAGTGTCCATTTTTAACTCACTGAAGGGTGTTCCACTAACAGCAACAGCATGAATGCAGAAATAGGCTCTATTTCTTGGAGAGCACAATTGCAAGATCGAGTTCAAGAGGACAACTAATCATGGAAGTGCTGATGGATTGTTCCATTTACTGTTGGAGAAGGAAATACCTGAAAAAGTTACAAAAGAGGACCCTGCCCTTAACATATTCTCACTAATGCAAATCTAAAATCTCCCCATTATGGCAGAGATGCTCCAAAGGAAAACAAAAGAAAAATACCCCACATTGTTTCAGGTCTACGTGGCAACCCAACATGGCTGGAATATGCATCAGAAATTCCAGTTCCCCCATTTTTACCAGTGCCAGGATGAATTTGCCCTTGATGGATGTAGCCTTATGTGGGGATCGAGAGTTGTTATACCATCCTAGCTGAAAACTGAAGTGTTGGAGGAGCTATGTGCTGGTCACCTATGCGTAGTCAAAATAAAAACGTTGGTTCAAAGCTTCTTCTGGTGGCCTCGGATAGCTCAGCGCATTGCGTAGTTTACCATACACTGTTCGGAAGGTGTCCAGAGCTGTCAGAACCACTTCCTGAGGTCCCAGAGTCAATTCCTAAAGCTACCACAGAGGAGGCTCCAGAAACTGATATCGTTTCACAGCCACAAGTCTCACCCGCCAAGAAGTGAACCCCTTTGTCAGGAAAGATGCCATCCCACAAGAGTAAGAGATCCTCCATAGTGATTAAATAGGGCCTGAATGGGACAATTAGATCAGAGAACTTGTGGCTCAAATCAGCACAAAGAGGTATGATTTAGTAGCCATTACAAGGACGTGGCTGCAGGGTGGAGAGGATTGAGAATTAAATATCCAAGGATATCAGGTAATACAGAAGGATAGGCAGGAAGGTAAGGGAGATGGGGTAGTGCTCTTAGTTAAAGATGAGATTAGGGCAACAGTGAGAGATAATATAGATCTAAGGAGCAGAATGTCAAATCCATCTGGGTAGAGAACCTACAAGGGAATGTGCTATCTTAAATCTGGTCCTGTGCAATGAGACAGGTAAAATTAGTAATCTTATAGTTAGGGATCCTCTCATACAAATGGAGGGTGCAATAGTTCAATCTAAATCCAATGTGTTGTGCCTAAACAATGGAGACTACAATAAGATGAGGGAGGAACTGGCTAGTTGATGCCATCAATAACTCTCGGAGATGGGAGGCGAATGATAGGCTTTTATTAGCTGCAAGAGACCACGATTAGTAGCAAGAGACCACCACACAACATCCTGGAGACTGAGGGAGGAGCAGTGCCTCCAACCACCTTTAAACAGGGGTCTGTGGGAGGAGCCACAGGAGCAGTCAGCAGAGGGGCGTGTCCAGACAAGTATATGTAGTTCACCACACTAGTGTAGACTAAGAACACAGGCCATATGGTGGGACAGTTGAGGAACAGTGGAAGACTTTCAAAGAGATTTCTCATGGTGCTCAACAAAAGTATATTCCAGTTAAAAGCAAGACCAGTAAGGGTGGGGAGGGCCAACCTTGGATAACTAAGGAAATAAAAGAAGGCATCAAACTAAAAGCTTGTGCATACTAAATTGCCAAGAATAGTGGGAAACTGAAAGATTGGGAAAACTTTAAAAAGCAACGAAGTACCACTAAGCAAACAATAAAGAAAGGGAAGCTAGATTATACTAGCACAAAATATAAAAACAGATAGTAGAAACTTTTATAATTATATAAGGCAAAAAAGGGTGGCTAAGGTGAACCGAGGTCCCTTGGAGTTCAAGAAAGGAGAATTGATATTGGGTATCGAGGAAATGGCTGAAGCTTTGAATGACAATTTTGTGTTGGTCTTCATGGTGGAGGACACATTTAACATGCCAAAGAAAGATGTTATGGATGTGTTGGAAGATGAGGACTTCGGTACAATAGCTATCACTAAAAAGATAATGTTGAGCAAACTTGTGGGCCTGAAGATAGATAAGTCCCTTGATCTTGATGGAATGCATCCCAGGGTACTGAAAGAAATGGCACAAGTTATAGTAGAGGCTTTGGTGTTGATTTTCCAAAATTCTCTGGATTCTGGGCAGGTCCCAGTGGATTGGAAGATGGTGAATGTCATGCCACTCTTCAAAAAAGGATGTAGGCCAAAGGTAGGTAACTATAGGCCAGTTTTTTTAACATCTGGAGTTGGGAAAATGCTTAAAGCTATCACGAAAGAAGAAATAGCAAGGCATCTGAAAAGAAATGGATCCATCAGGTAGACACATTATGGATTCAGCAAAGGCAGGTCCTGTTTGACAAACTTACTGGAGTTCTTTGAGGATATAATGAGCACAGTGGATAGAGGGGAACAGATGGGTGTTACTTACTTGGATTTCCAGGAGGCATTCGATAAAGTGCCACACAATAGACTTATCCATAAGATAAGGATGCATAGACTTGGGGATGATGTATTAGCATGGATAGAGGATTGGTTAACCAATAGAAAGCAGAGAGTTGGGGTACATGGGTGTTACTCTGGTTGGTAATCAGTGGTGAGCGGTGTGCTGCAGGGGTCACTGCCATCTTCGATATACTGGCTTTAGAGGCAGTGCAGAGGAGGTTCACCAGGTTGATTCCAGTGATGAGGGGTTTGAGCCACCTGGGACTGTACTCACTGGAATTCAGAAAAATGAAAGGAGATCTCATAGAAACATATAAAATTATGAAAGAGATAGATAAGATAGAGGTAGGAAAGTTGTTTCCACTGGTAGCTGAGACTAGAACTAGAGAACATAGCCTCAAGATTCGGTGGAGTAAATTTCGGATGGAGATGAGGAGAAACTGCTTTTCCCAGAGAGTGGCAGATTTTCCCAGATAGAAATAGAGGCAGAGGGATGAAGGGTGGGGGGGTTGGCCTTGCTAGCCAGGGAAAATATTACAGCAGTGCTTCGGCAGGACAGATTAGAGGGCTTCTCTACTGAGGCCATATGGGTGGAGCTAAGAAACAGGAAAAGTATGACCACATTAATAGGGTTGTATTATAGACCACCCAATGGTCAGCAAGAATTGGAGGAGCAAATCTGCAGAGAGATAACAGACATCTGCAGGAGACAGAATGTTGTGATTGTAGGGGATTTTAATTTTCCACACATTGATTGGGACTCCCATACTATTAAAGGTCTAGATGGGCCAGAGTTTGTGAAATGTGTTCAGGAAATTTTTCTAGATCAATATATAGATGTACCAACTAGGGAGGATGCAACATTAGATCTCCTATTAGGAAATGAGTTAGGGCAGATGACGGAAGTGTGTGTAGGGGAACACTTTGGTTCCAGTAATCATAATGTCATTAGTTTCAACTTGATCATGGATAAAGATGGATCTGGTCCTCGGGTTGAAGTTCTAAACTGGAAAAAGGCCAAATTTGAAGAAATGAGAAAGGATCTAAAAAGTGTAGATTGGGACAGGTTGTTCTCTGGCAAGGATGTGATTGGTAAGTGGGAGGCCTTCAAAGGAGAAATTTTGAGAGTGCAGAGTTTGTATGTTCCTGTCAGAGTTAAAGGCAAAATGAATAAGAATAAGGAACCTTGGTTCTTGAGGGATATTGGAACTCTGATAAAGGAGAAGAGAGAGATGTAAAACACGTATAGGCAACAGGGAGGAAATAAGATGCTTGAGGAGTATAAAAAGAGTAAGAAAATACTTAAGAAAGAAACCAGGAGGGATAAAAGAAGACATGAGGTTTCTTTGGCAGTCAGGGTGAAGGATAATCTTAAGAGCTTTTACAGGTATGTTAAGAGCAAAAGGATAGAAAGGAATAAAATTGGTCCTCTTGAAGATCAGAGTGGTCGGCTATGTATGGAACCAAAAGAAATGGGAGAGATATTAAATGGGTTTTTTGCATCTGTATTTACTAAGGAAACTGGAATGGAGTCTATGGAAACAAGGCAAACAAGTAGGGAGGTCATGGAATTTATACAGATTAAAGAGGAGGAGCTGCTTGCTGTCTTGAGGCAAATCAGAGTAGGTAAATGACCAGGACCTGACAGGGTATTCCCTCGGACCTTGAAGGAGACTAGTGTTGAAATTACAGGGGCTTTGGCAGAAATATTTAAAATGTCGATATCCATGGGTCAGGTGCCGGAGGATTGGAGGATAGCTCATGTAGTTCTGTTGTTTAAAAAAGGCTCAAAAAGTAGGCCGGGAAATTATAAGCCAGTAAGTTTGACATCAGTAGTAGGTAAATTATTGGAAGGTATACTAAGAGATAGGATCTACAAGTATTTGGATAGACAGAGACTTAATAGAAAAAGTTACAGATCAAGCTTTTAACATATGGAAAAGGAAAGGTATAAAATGTTTTCGTGATCTTTTTTTTGAAGATACTTTGATGTCATTTGATCAACTTTCCAACAAATTTGAATTACCTAAATCTAATTTTTTCAGATATTTACAAATTAGAAATTTCTTGCATAAAGTTTTACCATCTTTTCCTAATTCAACTTTGGTGGACATTACAGATTTGATCTTTACCTTAAATCCTTGTCAAAAGGGATTAGTAGCTTTTATTTATAATATGATTATGAAGATACAACCAGAAATATCAGTTAGAATTAAACAAGAATGGGAAAAAGAACTTCAATATAACATATCAACAGATAAATGGGGAAAAATTTTGCAGATGGTTAATTCTTCTTCTATATGTGCTAAACATGCTTTAATACAATTTAAAATTGTACATAGAGCTCATATGTCTAAAGATAAACTTGCTCGATTCTATTCTCATATTAACCCTCAATGTGACAGATGTCATTCAGAAGTGGCCTCATTGACCCATATGTTCTGGTCATGCCCCACTTTACATAATTATTGGAAGGACATATTTACTACTATTTCCTCAATTTGGAATATAGATTTACAACCTCATTCTATTACTGCAATTTTTGGCATACCAAATGAAGATGGTAATCAGTTTTCTCCTTCAATCAGACAAATGATTGCTTTTGTAACATTAATGGCCAGAAGGTCTATATTACAAAATTGGAAAGAAGTAAATCCTCCTACCACATTTCAATGGCTTTCTCAAACTATTTCTTATCTGAGGTTGGAAAAAATTAGAAGCACTATCTTTGACTCATCAATTAAATTTGAAGAAACTTGGAGACCGTTTATTAGACATTTTCATATGAATTAATTTGGCCTTTTCCAGACCTTTTCTCTGCTTATTCATGTTCAGGTATGGAGTTCCGGAGTTCTTTGACACTATCATATACTTGTAAACTGTTATTATTGCCCAGGTTAGTTTAGTTTAGTGTTTTTTTTAATATATATTTTTTTCACATATTTTCAATATATTTTTTTCTTTTTTAATGGTTATTTTTGTTTTTTTTTTCATATAATCATGTGGACTTGATTGATTAAGGTATTCTCTTCTGTTGATGTTTAGTAGGATATTGTTATCTTATTATCAATGTGATTTCAAGTCTATTGTATTCACAACTTACATTACTATGTTATTTTTTTTGTGTATATATGAAAATCAATAAAAAGATTGAAAAAGAAAGAGACTTAATAGAAAAAGTCAGCATGGCTTTGTGTGTGGTAGGTCATGTTTAACCAATCTATTAGAGTTTTTCGAGGAAGTTACCAGGAAAGTGGATGAAGGGAAGGCAGTGGATGTTGTTTACATGGACTTCAGTAAGGCCCTTGACAAGGTCCTGCATGGGAGGTTAGTTAAGAAGATTCAGTCGCTAGGTGTACATGGAGAGGTAGTAAATTGGATTAGACTTTGGCTCAATGGAAGAAGCTAGAGAGTGGTAGTGGAGGATTGCTACTCTGAGTGGAAGCCTGTGACTAGTGGTGTGCCACAGGGATCAGTGCTGGCTCCATTGTTATTTGTCATCTATATCAATGATCTGGATGTTAATGTGGCAAATTGGATGAGCAAATTTGCTGATACAAATATTGGAGGTGCACTGGACAGTGAGGAAGGTTTTCAAAGCTTGCAGAGGGATTTAGACCAGTTGGAGGAATAGGCAGAAAAATGGCAGCTGGAGTTTAATGCAGACAAGTGTGAGGTATTGCACTTCGGAAGGTCAAACCAAGGTAGAACATACAAGATAAATGGTAGGACACTGAGGAGTGCAGTAAAACAGAAGGATCTGGGAGTACAGATACATAATTCCGTAAAAGTGGCATCACAAGTAGATAAGGTTGTAAAGAGAGCTTTTGGTACATTGGCCTTTATAAATCAAAATATTGAGTATAAGAGTTGGAATGTAATGGTGAGGTTGTATAAGACATTGGTGAGACCGAATTTGGAGTATTGTGTGCAGTTTTGTTCACCTAATTACAGGAAGGATATTAATAAGGTTGAAAGAATGCAAAGAAGGTTTACAAGGATATTGCCGGGTCTTGAGAAACTGAGTTACAGAGGAAGGTTGAATAGGTTAGGACTTTATTCCCTGGAGCATAGGAGAATGAAGGGTGATTTGATAGAGGTGTATAAAATTATGATGGGTATAGATAGAGTGAATGCAAGCAGGCTTTTTCCACTGAGGCTGGAGGAGAAAAAAACCAGAGGTCATGGGTTAAGGGTGAAGGGGGAAAAGTTTAAAGGGAACATTGGGGAGGGGCACTTCTTCACGCAGAGAGTGATGGGAGTGTGGATTGGGCTGCCAGATGAAGTGGTGAATGCGGGCTCACTTTTAACGTTTAAGAAAAACTTGGACAGGTATATAGATGAGAGGGGTTTGGAGGGATATGGCCCAGGTTCAGGTCAGTGGGACTAGGCAGAAAAATGGTTCAGCACAGTCAAGAAGGGCCAAAAGGCCTGTTTCTGTGCTGTAATGTTCTATGGTTCTATGGTATGGTGAATCTATGGAATTCTCTGCCCAATGAAGCTGTGGAGGCTAACTCAGTAAATATATTTAAGACAAGGTTGGATAGATTTTTACACAGTAGGGGAATTAAGGGTCATGAGGAAAAGGCAGGTAGATGGAGATGAGTCCATAGCCAGATCAGCCACTATCTTATTGAATGGTGGAGCAGTCTCGACAGGTCAGATGGCCGACTCCTGCTCCTATTTCTTATGTAATTTAAAATTTACTATGTTGTGACTAGCTAAATAGTATTTGTATTATATAGTATACTGTATATCTATGTAAGATGACTAGAGAGCAGTATGTTGTATGTGTGAGTTGAGATACATTCTGTATTGATTTGGAGTTTATAGCTAAGCAGGGAGGAGTGTTGTGTACTTAATATTTCCATAATATTTGAGTAATGTAAATATATTGTTTGATTAAATATTGTGTGCTTATGTAATTCTATACTCGTTTAAAGTAAAGAGTATGTGAATGGACCACATCATAACACCACCGCATCATATGTGGGCGCCTCACTAAAAGAAAAAGAAACTAAGCACATGCATCCTGGGTCCCATGTTTTCCTTTTGATTTGGAAAGGGTTAGAGATGTTTAAAGGATCAGCTTAATATCATGGGCTGAAGGACGTGTATTGTTTATGTTCTATCTAATTTACAGTAGATCTAAACCAAAGCATATACAGGAATTTACAGATCACTGCATTTGGAGGAGCACGTTAACCATACATGTATGAACACATCTTTTCAACATTCCTAGAGACTATCAGGGTAAGAAATGTCCTCAGTGTACCCCCAGCCATCCCCTACACCCCATCCCCCCCCTTTGCATTTCCCACTGGACTTAGACGACCCCTGGAAAGCCCAGTGGTTTTGTGGAGGCTTATCTCATCACCTCAGTCAGCTCGGACTTTGCTGAAAGGAAGCTGCTTAAAGCTTGCGTCCTTTGCTCAGCCACTTGATATACTGCAGTACTGCCTGCCATTACATTGACATGCTTCCTGAGGTTGTTAACAATTTTTCTCATCTGCTTCCATATCCTCTGGTGTTCATCACAGTAGTGACAGGTAACCAACTCCTGCCAGACCTCCTAGATTTCTGTTTGCTGAACTTCTGTCAACATCTTCCTCTGCCTCTTGCATTGAGAAAATGAAATGTCAAGCTAGCACAGTTTTGCTATCACTATAGATAAAGCGTTACTATGATTTAGTTATGTTAAAAGTACTTCTCAGGCAAAAGCCAGACAGAAGTTGAATAAAACTAGACTGTATTTTGAGTTTAGTTATCTCATATCTCCTAAAAGATCCTTGTATCAAGGTGCACAATGTTACAATCAATAGAACAATTCAGTCACAGCTCCATCTGAGTTCAATCCTGTCCTCCGATGTAGTCTGTACACTCTCCCCGCATCGACATGGCTTACATCTGAGTGTTCTAGTTTTCTCCAGTAGCTCAAAGACATTTGGGTTGGTAGGTTAATTAACCAATATACATTGTCCCTGTTGTGTGAGTGGTAGAACCTGTGGGAAATTGTTAGAAAAATGGCAAAGCTAAAAACTAAGTATACGATTAGTGTAAGTGAGATCTTGATGGTTGGATTCAGTGGGCCAGAGTGCTTGTTTCTGTGCTACATCACTCTATTTTAGCATACCCATCTGTAAACATGTTTTTGTTTGGTAACTTGGACTTGGAAAGATAATATCTTAAAATTGGAACTAATCTATATTCATTACTAAGAGAGGGTGCCAATGAATCATGCCCAATTAATAATGCACAGTATGTTTTGCCACGTAATTGTTGAGACAGAATCTACTGGAGAATTTCCGGGAGAAATGAAAAAACGCCTGAAAGTAGATGAATACAGGTCTGTGTAGAATAGTGTGGGAGTGAGGTAAAATTTTAATTACTTCAGCAAAAAAAATCATTGTTCATTTTTCCATGTTGTACACTGTGTCATTCCGAAGCTTCCTGCAGACCCATTGTTTTCAGGTGTAAGTTATAGAACAAAACCATACAATAGAGAAACAATATGTAACACCTGTCCATGCTGATCATAATGCCAAACTATGCTCATCTTATTCACTTATCTGTCTCCCCAGGCCCCAGTGTGACTACTTGCCTATAGATCCTCTCTATCACCACCTCACTTTCCCTGACCAGAAGAAGGTCATCGAGCTGAAGTTCTAGTTCCTTAATGCAGTCCCTAAGCTTCTCCTTCTCAAACTACAGGTCAAATTCTATCATATTATCAATGCTTCCTGAGGATTTCTTTACCTTAACCTTCCTAATCAAATCTGTGAAATTTAATAACACCCAAAGCAGAATTGCCATTCTCCTTGTGGGTTCAACCACAAGCTGCTCTTAAAACCCACCTTGTAAACATTCTACACATTCCCTCTCTTGGGATCCAGCACCCATCAAATTTTCCCAATCCATTTACATATTGATATCCCCCAAGCTTATCACAACATTGCCAATTTAAATGCCTTTTCTATCCCCTGTTGTAATTTTACCTTGCATTTTCTTAACACAACACACAAGGATTCTACTTCTTCTATGTCACCTCTTTCTGAGGATTTGATTTCAGTTTTAACTGACAGGACCACCCCACCTCATCTGCCTACCTTCCTGTCCTTTCAATACAATGTGCGTCCTTGGATATTAAGCTCCCAACTATAATCTTTCAGCTATGACTCTGAGATGCCTACAACATCATACCTGCACTACAAGATCATCTACTTTATATCTACTTTATTCTGTATACTGCGTGCATTCAAATATAACATCCTCAGTCATATATTCATTGCCCTTTTTGATTTTGGCCCCCGTTACACTTCAACTCATCCCAATGAATGTAATTTTGCCTATCTGTCCTTCCTCACTACACACTGCATCTACTGTACTTGTATACCAGCTGCTCCATCCTTAGCCCTTTCACTCAAGTTTCCATCTCCCTGCCAAATTAGTTTAAGCCCTCCCCAACAGCTCTACCAAACCTGCCCAGTTTTGGAAAAAGTAACTCCCATAAACATGGCTATTTTTGTTGTGATGTCTATGGGTGCATGTCATCACAAACAATTTTCACCACCTGCATACTTTCTTCCCATCAAGCATGAGAATGAAAAACACTTCATTAGAATCTATTATTTGAGATAAATTAGTTAATATTTTGAAAGACAATGGTAAAATATGCAAATGTTTGTTGATGACTAATATTGTACACGTTTAGGAGATTTTTAATCTTGGATTGAAAGGAGTTTCAAAAGGTGCCTCAGAATATGCTGTTTTGGAAAACCCACGTGTATGATGTAAGAGAAAAAGTGACAACGTGGTTAGAAAAGTGTTGATAAAAGGAAAATAAAGGGCTAAATATTGGTTCCTCTATTAGAATGGATAGATTCCGGGCCTAAGACGCAAAAGGGTGTACTCAGGAAAATTGTAGGTAAAGAAGGCTTGAACTTGGAGATACTACATCACCTGTAAGTAAACATTAAATACAAGATTTAGAAGCTTTTCTAGGCCTCAGTGGAAAATAAACTGCTGAAGACCTTGGCCCAACAGAAAATCAGTGTCTAAAAGAAGAGAAGAATATTGGAGAACAGAAGATTCAACAAGGCACTAACAACCAAAACATGCATGTTATGGTTGACATGTACTTCAGTACTGTCAATGCAATTATTGGCCCAAACATCTGTTGTCCCACCTTACTGAGAGGCAAATGTTCCTGGGTTCAAATCTGGCTGACTCCTTGCATACTTCCCATCTGTGCTGGGTTGAGCATCAAGCTAGCAACTCAGCCTTGTTAAAAACAGACAAAAATGCTAAGGAAACGGCAAGGTTTCCACTTGATGCAGCACGAAGTGTGGAGAACAACAATAACTGAAAGGCAAGAAACGAGGTGATCTTATCATGGAGGGAGGGGTATTAGCACTCACTATCTCTTCAACCGTATCTCTTTGATCTACAAGCCCCTGACTATTTCACAGCAATTTATCTGGTCCAGCTTTGCTGTTATCATTGGTTGAGAAGAAGTAAAAGAGACCACATCCCATGTCACAAGTCCACAACTTCATCAAAGCAAAATGTGCCATAGGTTGTCATAATCAAAACCATCTTCAAAACAGATTGCAAATCTAACTCTGGTGGCTACAGAAAATTCTTCTTGCTGCCTGCTGCAGGGTAAGTCCTGGCTAGGGGCTTCCCCAAAGTCCACCTCTGATGATTGATGAGCTGCTCCCTAAGTCGCAGTGAGGATTCTGGTAGTCCTCATGCAGAGTGGACATGAACTTCACTGTGTGAAAACCCCCAAAAAATTCTAGGAATAGCTCATATCATGAGATAAAGCCTTTTACTCTATAGCATTGAACTACATCATTTGGGAGGGTTGGTGAAGAATCTTCCTCAAATTCACCTACAGAAATGTATTTCAACATTACAGTTCTTTCATGATGACGTAAAAACCATGCTCTCAATCAATCAGTCCACAATCTCTGTGAAGACTGGTATCAAGCATAGCTAAATCATTGCCTCAATGTTTTCCTCGATCTTTGTTATCACAGTTCTGTACCCTCATCTCTAGCAAACATACTACTGGAGTGAAGCTAATTTTCAAGACTGATGAAAAAAGTGCTCAATGATTTCAACATTATTCCAACTCAGTTGATGATACTTAGGTATGTTGATATTGATAATGAAACTCATCATTGCATAATGTGCGAAAATACAGCCTTTGGCTAACTGAGGCAAATTACAGACACAAGAGAGACTGCTGGAAATCTGGAGCAACACAATCATGAGGAGTCCTGATAAAGGGTCTTGTCCCAACATGTCAACTCTTAGAACTGATATATGGTCTTGGGCTCAGAATATTCCAGAGAATGAAAGGGTATGAGGAACACCTAGCAGGTCTTGGGCTGTATTCCCTGAAGTTCAGAAGAATGAGGGTGGATCTCATAAAAATATTCCAAAGGTTAAAAGGCCTGAACAGATTAGATATGGCAAAGTTATTTCCCATGGTAGGGGAATCTAGGACAAGAGGGCATGACTTCAGGATTGAAGGATGTCCATTTAGAACAGAGATGCGGAGAAATTACTTTAGCCAGAGGGTGGTGAATCTGTGGAATTCATTGCCATAGACAGTTGTGGAGGCTAAGTCATTGGGTGCATTTAAGGCAGAGATAGATAGGTTCTTGATTAGCCAGGACATTAAAGGGTATGGGCAGGGGAGTGGGGATGACTGGAAGAATTGGATCAGTCCATGATTGAATGGTGGAGCAGATTCAATGGGCTGAATGGCCAACTTCTGCTCCTATACCTTATGGTCTTATGGTCTAATATCAACTGATTATTTGCCTCCATATGTGCTGCCTGACCTGCTGACTTCCTGTGGCATTTTATGTATGATGCTGATGAAAAATGTGTTTAAAGACCAAGATCTCTGTCCTAGTACAAATTTCATGGTTTACCCAACAGCAATGATCTTTATCCTTTCATACATTTCTGACATAAGGTCTGCCTTTGACAAGCATCAAAAACCACTGGAGATTAACATCACCTTATGTTGCTGAAATCCTCCAAGTTTGACAATACAAACAAATTAACATCAGTGTCCTCTGAGACCCCACATCCCCAGCATGGATGGCCTTAAATTCGCCCAGTCAGTTCCACTTGGCAGGCTCTATACAATGTAAGAATATCAGGAGCAAGAGTGCAATAGACCACTGAAACCCACAGCTCAACCATGGTCCACAATTCAAAACAATATGTTTCCCAGACCAGAGTAATCTGGCTGGGCCCCGATGGCAGCAGTATGCTTGGTTGGCAGCTAGGATAATCCTCTGAGCCCACCATCAAGCATTGTGATAACCGCGAACCAGGCCCCTGGTGGATGGGATCTCCACTGTGGGAACAAGGGGGGCTGATAGCCATAAAAGACTTCAAAGGGTGACATACCTGTGTGCAGAGGAGGTGTGTAGATTGTGAGATATCTCAGCCCAGTGCAGGTACTTCTTCCATATGGATGGGTTAGAGGCAGCAAAGCGTCACAAATTCTCCACTTGCTAATTGGTCCTTTCAGACTGTCCATTGACCTACAGATGATAGCCAGAGGACAAACTCACCAAGGTGCAGAGGAGGAAGCAGAAAACTCACCAGAAGTGGGAGAGAAATTGTGTGCCCCATTCCAACACAATGCCTTGGGCAAGCTGTGGAGGGGAACTACATGTTGGAGAACCAGGTTCACCATCTTGGCAGCTGACTGAACCTTGGGAAGGGCAATGAAGTGGGCTGCCTGGGAGAAATGGTCCACCACTGTCATGATCATCATGGCCACATCAGTAAGTGGCAAATCAGTGATGAAAACCATGGTGATGTGTGTCAAGGGGTGTTGAGGAATTGGTAGGAGTTGCAGGAGGCTAGAAACCCACTGGTTAGAAGACTTGGACCAGGCACACTGAGAGCAGGCAGCGACAAGTTGACATACATCTGCGATCATGGTAGGCCACCAGAACTGGCGCCGCAGAAATTCCAAAAACCATTGTGCACCTGGATGGCCAGAGCGGGATAAGGAATGGGCCCAGTTGAGTGCCTCAGAGCACACGGCTGACAGCACGTATATGCAATGGTCAGGTGTGTCAGCTGGAGTAGGCTCCTGCTATAGGGCCTTCTCCGGCTAACACACCAGGTCCCAGATGATTGGGGCAAGGATGGAATGATGGGCTCTGAGTCGAACTCTGTTTCACCTGAGTTAAACTGTCGTGAGTTTGTGTTCTTGGAACCAGGTTAGTAGGAGATGGTGAAGTTGAATTACTTGAAGAAGAGGGTCCAGTGAGCCTGACGTGGGTTGAGTTCATGGGTCTGTTATATGGGTATGAGATTTTGGTGGTCAGTCCAGATCAGGAAGGGCTCAGAGTTTCCAATCAGCCAATATCTCCATTCCACAAAAGCCCACTTAATTGCAAATAACTCCCTTCTCCTACTCCATAATGGTGCTGTGTAGGGTTGAATTTGCATGAGAAGAAAGCAAAATGAAGTATCTTTGTGCTCCATCCTTTATGGGAAAGGATGGCCCCGGCACCCACATCAGATGAGTCCACCTCTATCACACAAGGTTTGGAGAGGTTCAATGGCAGAGAATGAGAATGGTGGTGAAGCATCTTTAATAAAAATCTGCAAAATAACAAGCCATGAATTTCCACAAAGCATGACAGGACAGAAACTAAGCACAACAGGCAAGGAAAATGAAGGCTAGGAGCAACTGGTTGATGCTGGCTGGTTCAGTGAGTGACTTTTGCCTGTCAGATCACCGGCAGGTGGTAAGAGTGGGCTCCCTTCCTTTGCCCTTGTGACCCTTAACACAGGTGCCCCTTGGGGCTCGGTCCTAAGCCCCCTCTGTAACTCTCTGTATACCCATGAATGTGTCACCACCCACAGCTCCAATCTGCTAATTAAATTTGCTGATGATACTAATCTCAAATAATAACGAGACAGCCTACAGGGAAGAAGTCATCACCCTGACACAGTGGTGTAAAGAAAACAACCTTTCCCTCAATGTCACAAAAACAAAGGAGTTGGTTGTAGACTACAGGAGGAATGGAATGAATGCTAACCTCTATTGATGTCAATGGAACTGGGTAGAGGGGTGAACAGCTTTTAAGTTCCTTGGCATACACACCATCGAGGATCTCAAGTGGTCTGTACATACCAACTGTGTGGTGAGAAAAACACAACAGCACCTCTTTCATATCAGAAGAAGTTTGGTATGGGCCCCCAAATCCTAAGAACTTTCTGCAGGGGCACAATTGAGAGCATCCTGACTGGCTGCATCACTGCCTGGTATGGGAGCTGTACTTCCCCCAATCGCAGGACTCTGCAGAGAGTGGTGCGGACAGCCCAGCACATCTGTAGATGTGAACTTCACACTATTCAGGAGATTTACAGAGACAGGTGTGTAGAAAGGGTCCGAAGGATCATTGGGGACCTGAGTCACCCCAAACACAAACAGTTCTAGCTGCTACCATCTGGGAAATGGTACCACAACATAAAAGTCAGGACCAACAGGCTCTGGGATAGCTTCTTCCACCAGGTCATCAGACTGTTTAATTCATGTTGATACAATTGTATTTCTATGCTACAATGACTGTCCTGTTGTGCATACTATTTATTACAAACTACTTTAAATTGCACATTGCGCACTTAGATGGAGATATATAATATAAAGATTTTTACTCTACATATATACAAAAGATGTAAGTAATAAAGTCAATTCAATACAAGGACTGTGGATGAGGACTGGGGTTAAACAGGCTGCAGGTGATGAGTCTGGAACAAGTGGCAGCTGAATCCTGTTAACTGGGTGGAGACTGTGAGGTTTCTGCATGTGCATGCTGGGAGGTATCAATGGGAGCAAGCCAGACAGGTAATCTCTTATTCTTCAACCTCTGTAGAGCTCAAGTCCAGAAATAGAACAGTAGAGCATAGAAACAGGCCCTTTGGCCCACAATGTTGTGCTGAACCGATTAAATTAGTAATCAAATGGCCATTTAAACTAACCTCTTCTGCCTACACAATGTCCAAATACGTCCATCTCCCTCACATTTATGTGCCTTGTACAAGTCCATAACGTATCTACCATCACCTCAGGCAGTGCATTCCAGGTACGCACCTTCCTCTGTGTAAAAATAACTTGCCTCTGACTTCTCTTTGAAATTATCCCCTCTCACTTTAAATGCATTCAACCCTGGGAAAAAGATACTGTCTGTCTACTCTATCTATGCCTCTCATAATAGTATAAACCTCTATCAAATCTCTCCTCAGCCTCTGCAGCTCCAGAGAAAACAACCAAAGTTTGTCCAAACTCTCATTGCACATGCCCTTTAAGACTAGAGAGTATTCTGGTAAACCTCTTCTGCACCCTCTCCAAAGCCTCAACATCATTCCTACAGTGGGGTGGCCAGAACTGTATGCAATACTCCAGACGTGGCCTAACCAGAGTTATGTGAAGTTGCAATATAGCTTCCTGACTTTTGAATTTAGTGCCTCAACGAATAAAAACAAGCATGTCATATGTTTTCTTAACCACCCTATCAACCTGTGTAGCCACTTACAGGGAGCTGCGAACTTAGACCCCAAGATCCCTCTGCACAGCAACACTGTTAAGAGAGTTTCCCTTAACACCATACTTTGCATTTGACCTACCAAGGTGCAACACTTCACATTTATCCCGTTTAAACTCCATCTGCCATTTCTCTGTCCATATCTGCAAGTGATTTATATTCTGCTGTATTCTTTGCCAAACTCTTGTCAGTGAATGCAGTGCATATTAATGTCGGTGTACCTTGTGACATGACTGTTGAAATATTGAGGTACCAGGCAGAATTTTTAATTGAGGGTTACCTCCTACAATATGATCTTTCTTCAGATGTTTTTATTTGCCTTTTCAAGAGCCTACTAACACTGCAAGACCTGTTGTGAAAAGAGTAAAGTGTAAGTACAATCACTAAAAAGAGCTAGTATAGATGCAATGGCCTGAATGATCTCTGTTAAGATGTAAGCCTTTATGATACTTTATTATGGACGGATTAATGGGCTGATGAACTCCGCAACTAATATGTGTCAGTATAGATGAATAGTTCCGAGTCAGCCCAGTAATTAGATCATTCTGCTTTCATAGAGTTGATATTACATCCTCCTTCAGCAAAAAAAATGTTATTCTAGCTCTCAGTAGGATTTGTTTCTGAAGATGGAAAGAGATACCACCAATTTGTTCATCCCATCTTTCTAACCAGAGGAAGAACTAATGGATTTGAGGAGCCATTGTGAGAAAAAAATCAAATCCAAGTTGAGTAAAAGTGCTGATCTAGTAAAACATATAACATTACATTTTGTAAACTGATGCATCTTTTTCTCCTTAATGTTGAAATAGCACCTTTATTCAATGGTTTCATCTTACTTCCAGCTCATAGTATAATTACTATGCATTTCCAATTAGAAACAGAAAAACTCCCTCCTGAAGTACAATAGATAACTGCCTTTTGAACACACATGTGTCATCTCCTATGTTAATGGCTTAATGGATTTTTAGCATTTCATACACTAATAGATAAATGAGCAGGCTAATCTTTGAACTGGCAATGTATCACTCATCAGTTTAACATGATGGCCTGGAATCTGCTGCCAAAATAATGCTGAGTCTTCTTTCTGGTGGCCATTATTAATGTGTAAATTGTCTTTTTGAAGACGAGATTCCCCATAAATTGTGAATTGTCGCACTTCACAACTATGAAAGCAACAGCTAATATATGTTTTATGGTTTTGCTGAATTTGCTCATTAATTGCCCATTGGAGTCAGAGCTAACTTTAAGGTGTAATTACCCTGTTAATGAGAGGATTATCCAATGCCAATGGGCGGCATGTAATGCTTTTACAGCACCAGTAACCTGGGTTCAATTCCATCACTGTAAGGAGTTTGTATCTTCTTCCCTTGACTGCATGGGTTTCCTCTGGATGCTCCCACTTCTTCCCACATTCTAAAGACATACAGATTAGGAATTTAATGGGTGTAATTGGGCAAAGTGGGCATTTTGGACTGATGAGCCTATTACTGTGCTGTATCTCTAAATAAATAAAAAAAATGAATAAGCTTCTCTGGTCCAGAAAAGTTAAATCTTCTGAAATGTTCTAGCTGCTATCAATTAGACACAAATATTAAAGCTGAGAAGGTATTTATAATTATCACTACAACCCTTCTGCTCCCAATGCTTCAGAATTTACAAATTCATTGAACAGTACAAATAGTTGTAGCACAGAAGCCAAGCTGTGCCCAGGTAAAACAACCCAGCAACCCAACTCCCCAGCTCTTCCCATGACCCTATAACACTTTTTTCAATGAATCCCAGATCCTAACTGCACCCAGATTGGAAAAGTGTCCATCATTCCACCTTTAGCCTTAAATTTTAAATCTGTGTGCCCTGATTCTTTGCCCAGTGGATTAGTTTTTCTCTATTTTCCTCAACTAAACAGTCACAATCTTGTCGCCTGTATCAAAATTCTTTGCAGCCTCTTTGCGTGGTGTACCTGTACATCCCTTTCACAATGACCATCTTCTAGTCTTCTGGCTCTCTTGCATATCCCAGGGAGATTGAAAAATTGCTTTGACCTTGCAGAAATCTCCACCCCACCTTTATATTCCTTCTAGATCGAATATCTTGTCTGCATTAACCCTTTCTAATAGCTCCTTTTCAATTTTTACTCCATCTTTCCATTTACTGATATTTTGTTATTATCCTTTTTTTTTGTGAAAATGGCTCATCCTCTGTGATTTTCAAGAAAGAACTCATCTACAGATGTTAACCTGTTCCCTCCTGTCAGTCATTTTTACTAGAAGGTACATTTATCCATTTCTATGAACATTTCAGTTTAGTCACAGTAGGCTGTTTGTTTTGTTTACATCACTTTTATTCATGCTTCAGGGCACACAGTACTTATGAAGGCAGAGTACAGTATCATATATTTGTTCATCCTCATAATTGTATCGCTAGGGCAGAGATGCAGCATCACCTGTGGATTATAAAGATACTATGCCCACTGCTTTTAGCAAAACCCTCATTTGCTAACATTTCTTATGAATGTTCTTGGCAAATTGGCCTCCAATTACAATATTCTGCCACAATAAAGATGATAGGATAGTTAAGAAGGCATGTGGTGCATTAGCTTTCATTAGTTCAAGAGCTGCGAGGTAATGTTGCAGCTCAATAAAACTCTGGTTAGACCACACTTAGAATATTGTGTTCAGTTCTTGTTGCTTCATTATTGGAAAGATGTGGAAGGTTTAGAGAGGATGCAGTGGAGATTTACCAGGACTAGCCTGAAAAAGAAGGTATGCCATATGCGGATAGGTTGAGCAAGCTAGGGCTTTCCTTGTTGGAATGAAGGAGGATGACAGGTGATTGAAGGGGGTGTACAAGATGTTAAGAGGCATTGATTGAGGCTTTTTCCCAGGGCAGAAATGGCTAATGCAAGGGGCTGTCTTTCAAAATAGTTGCAGGAAAGTATAGGGGGGGGGAAGGATGTCAGAGGTAAAATTTTTTACACAGAGAGTGATGGGTGTGTGGAATGCGCTTCCAGGGATGGTGATTAAAGCAGATATATTAGGGCCATTTAAGAAACTCTTAGATAGTCACATCAATGTTAGAAAAATAGAGGGTTATGTTGGAAGGAAAGATGAGAGCTTTTTTATTTATTTAGCGATACAGCCTAGAACAGACCCTTCTGGCCCTTCGAGCCATGCTGCCCCAAAAACCCCCTACAAACCTAATTAACTCTCAGCTGATCACAAGACAACTTACATTGACCAATTAGCCAGACTTTGGACTGTGGGAGGAAACCAATGAGCCCACACATTCAACAGGGAGGATGTTAAGGGACTCCTTACAGAACAGTGCTGGAAGTGAACTCTGAACTCAGAACTGCCTGGAGCTGTAATAGCTTTGCACTAACAGCTACGCTTCTGTGGCCCCCGAGAATTTTCGAGGAGGTTAAAAAACCTGGCACAGCAGTGTGGGCTGAAGACTGTGTGCTGTGCTGTGATATTTTATGTTCTTTGTAAACATTGTCTTCATCTACTGTTATTTCTCTGTTAAGTGCAGAGTTCAGCACTCAGCATCCAGCTGTTGTTTCCCCATTGACAGTTTACCATCTGGCAGCACTTCATTTGGACCTACCTCTGTGATTCACTGCATGCCTTAGCAAATACTTTATTACTTTTGACTCCAAATAGTTCGATTATTTTGAACCTGTGGAGCTTGGAGTGAGTAAATGAAATGCAGCCACTGGAAGACTCTGACAGTGGCCTGAAGTTCCCATGCCCACTCCCCAATGCATGTGGTGGGGTTAGGTGCAGGATGGGTCAAACTTTTTTATTAGGATATCTGCTCAATTCATGTAAACAGCATTAATTCAGCTGGTGGCTCCAAGTCTAAATGAGAATATCAATAAGAACTTCAGAAATGGATCTGATGGAATGCACACCATAGGTTTTCAGGGCAGAATGCCCTGCAGTTGGATAATATACACCTGGATTCCCAGCCTCCTTCCAGCATGAGTACAAATTACCAAATGCCACGGTATTTGGTAAATCCATAGTAGGCAATAACACTACTTCACTTTTCAGCT
Organism: Hypanus sabinus; assembly: GCF_030144855.1. NCBI lineage: Eukaryota > Metazoa > Chordata > Chondrichthyes > Myliobatiformes > Dasyatidae > Hypanus > Hypanus sabinus. The sequence continues at coordinate 188,635,049 of NC_082706.1, forward strand.
GGGGTCAACATCCTGTTTGTATTCAGAACTATTGTTTGAGAGGAAAGAGTAAAATCAATTTTCAAATTTCGAAGTTCAAAGCATATTTATTATCAAAGTACTGTATGTATACGTCACCATATACAACCCTGAGATTATTTTCTGCCTCCTTAATAATTGCCCTTCCTTTTCATACAGTTTTTTGATCGCATCTGTGGTGATGAAATACTTTGAGAAGTTGGGCATGGCTGGAATCAACTCTTGTCTCAGCAAGGACCTGGACCCACTGCAATTTGCCTATTGCCACAACAGATCTACAGCAGACACAATCACAATGGCTTTCCATGTGACCTTGAATCACCTAGACAATACAAATACCTGTGTCAGGATGCTGGTTGTTGACTATAGCTCAGTGTTTAACACCATCGTTCCGGCAGTCCTGTTTGAGAAGCTACAGAACCTGGGCCTCTGTACCTCCCTTTACAAGTGGATCCTTGACTCCCTAACCAAAAAACCACAATCTGTGCAGATTGGTATTAATGTCGCCACCTCGCTGACGATCAACACTGGCTCACCACAGGAATGTGTGCTTAGCCCCCTGCTCTGCTCCCTCTACATCCATGACTGTGTGGCTAGGCATAGCTCAAATGCCATCTATAAATTTGCTGATGATAAAATTGTTGTTGGCTGAATTTCAGAAGGTGATGAAAGGGCGTACAGAAGCAAAAAAGGGCATACCAGTTAATTTGAGTGGTGTTGCAGCAACAACCTTGAGCTCAATGTCACTAAGACCAAAGAGCTGATTGTGGACCTCAGAAAAGGTAGGACGAGGGAACACAACCAATCCTCATAGAGGGAGCAGAAGTGGAGAGAATGAGCAGTTTCAAGTTCCTGGGTGTCAATATCTTTGAAGACTTAACCTGGATGCAACATATTGATGCAATATATTCCATTTGGAGTTTGAGGAGATTTGGTTTGTCAACTGAAGCACTCAAAAACTTCTACAATTGTACCATAGAGCATACTCTGGCTACATCACCATCTGGTATGAGGGAGGTGGGATTGCTATTGCACAAGATCGAAGTAAGTTGCAAAAACTTGTAAAATTAGTCAGCTCCATCATGGGTACCAGCCTCCATAGTATCCAAGACACCTTCAAGGAGTGGTGCCTTAGGAAGGCAGTGTCCATCATTAAGGATCCCCACCACCCAGGATATGTCCTCTCATTGTTACTGTTGGGAAGGAGGTGCAGAAGCCTGAAGGCACACAGTCAATGATTGAGGAACAGCTTCTTCCCCTCTGCCATCCAATTTCCAAATGGACATTGAACCCATGAATACTACCTCACTATTTCTTTTTTTGCACAATTTATTTTAACTTAACTATTTAATAGGCATATATACTGTATACTTAATGTAAGTTTTTTTCTCTACATTTATTTATCATGTATTTCACTGTACTGCTGCAATAATGTTAATACATTTCATGACATATGCCAGTGGCATTAAACCTGATCCTGATTCTGAAATGAGGGGGTGAACATGAGTTGAAGTATCCTTGAAAGTGAGTCCATAACTTGTGGGAACATATCAATGATGGGGTGAGTGAAGTTTAGTGAAGTTATCCCTCTGGTTCAAGAGCCTGATGGTTGAAGGGTGGTAATTGTTCTTGAACCTGTTGGTGTGAGTTCTGAAGCTTCTGTACCTGATGGCAGCAATGAGAAGAGAGCATGTTCCAAGTGGTGGGGGTCCCTACTGATGAATGGATTCTGCTTTCCTGTGGCAATGCTCAATGGTGGGGAGGGCTTTACGTGTCACGGATATATAAACAAAGAAAATGCTGGAAATAGACCACACAACCTAAGGGATTAACTCTGCTTTTCTTTCCATAGATGCAGCCCAACTTGCTGACTGTCTCCAGCATTTTCTGTTTTTATTTCTGACTTGCAACATCTGCATTTTTAGATTTGCATAGTGTTATTTTTATCATAATGATCTCATTTACATACTTGATTGTATATTTTTACATTGCTGCTTCATGAAAAAGAAAACAAATAAATAAAAGTTGATCCAATTCTATATTAGGCCAGTATACCCTTTAATCAATTCCAGTGAGGCATGGAATAAAGTGAGGGAGGTAAAGAGGGACAGAGATGGGAAGAGTATATGAGTGATGGGCAGAAAGAGAGAAAGGGGTAGGGGAAATACATAGGGTGATGGGAGCCAGTTGGATCAGGAAAAGAGAGAAAAGAGGGAAAATAGGGGAAAAGAAACAGAGGGGGAGCTGTTACCAGGAGTTTGAGAATTCAATGCACATGCCATCTGGTTAGAAACTGCTCAGGTGGAATATGAGGTGTCGTTCCTCCAGTTTCCATTTGGCTATAACCTGGCAGTAGAGCAGGCCATGAACAAGCATATTGATGTGGGAATGGAAAGTGGAATTAAAATGGTTGCCAGAACGGAGGTCTCAATGAAGCAGTACTCCAAACAATGTCAGGTCTCACCAATGTATAGAAGGCTACCACAGGAGCACTGGATGCAATGGATTCTCATTCCCTCTTCATCTGTCCATCACCCACACACTCCTCCCACTAGTTTTCTTTGCCACCTTTCTCCCTAAGTTCCATGCTCCGTTGTCCTGCTGAAGGGTTTTGGCTCAAAACATTGACTGTACTTTTTTCCATAGACGCTGTCTGGCCTGCTGAGTTCCTCCAGCATTTTGTGTGTGTTGCTCCACCATCTTCAGCCCTTTATCATTTCAACCTGCCACCTCCCAGCTTCTGATATCATTCCCACCCTCATCTACCTATTACATCCCTCAATCCATCTATCACCTGCCAGCTCTTGCTCCACTCCTCCCTCCGCCATTTTATGCTGGCCATCTCTCCCTTTCCTTCCATTTCAGATGGTTTCAACCTAAAATGTTGACTATCTATTTCCCCCCATAGATACTGCTTGATCTGCTGTTCCTCCAATACTTCTTGTGAGATCAGAGCCTTTGCCATTTCGTCCTCCTCGCTGACAGTGAAAACCACTGCACCATTCAAATACCGTCTATAAATTTGCTGATGACACAGCCATTGTTGGCAGAATCCCAGATGGTGATGAAGAGGTATACAGAGGTGAGTTATATCAGCTGATTGAGTGGTGTTGCAACAACTACCTTGCACTCAACGTCAGTAAGACCAAGGAATTGATTGTGGACTTCAAGAAGGGGAGGTCAGGTAAATGCACACCAGTGCTCTTTGAGGGATCAGCAATGGAAAGGGTGGCAGTTTCAAGTTCCTGGGTGTCAACATCTCTGAAGATGTATCCTGGGCCCAACATTTTGATGCAATTATAAAGAAAGCATGTTAATGGCTATACTTCATTATGAGTTTTAAGAGGTTTGACATGTCATCAAGGAATCTTTCAAATTTCTACAGATGTACGATGAAGAGCATTCTAACTGGTTGCATCACTCTCTGGTATGGAGGGACCTCTGCATAGGATCAGAAAAAGCTGCAGAAGGTTGTAGGCTCAGTCAGCTTCATCATGGGCACTAGTCTCCCCAAGACATTTTAATAAGACATATATACTACTGCTGCTGCAAATAACCAATTTCATGACATTTGACTGTGATATTAACCCCGATTCTGATTCTTGTTCTTCCATTACTTCTTCATATAACCTGGTATATACAACATACAGTCCAGGTAATTTATCCACTTTCAAAGATTAAAACTGTAGGTACATTTTTTATTATGATGTTCACATCCAGTATTTCACACACTTCCTTCTTAACTACAATTTCATTATCATCTCCCCTGCATATCTATCTGTTCATCTCTCTTTCTTTCATAAACACCATTGCAAAGTATTCTTAAGAACACAGCCCAAATCCTTCACCTTTCAGCATTGGTCCCTAATAAGCCCAACTCTTTACTTAATTATTGTCTTGCTCTTTACATAAAATGATAATTGTGTTTTGTTTTTCATCTGCAAGTTTTTTTTTCCCCCATCTTCTATTTTCTTTCCTAATTTCCCTTTTTAACATTTCACTTTACACTTCCTCTTCACAAGACCCATCACAACTTTCATCTTCCTTTGGTGCCTTCTGGCATCGACCTGTCAGGCATCTCTGGATCCAACAGTTTTATCCTTTTTTATAGAAATGCATTTCCCTGAACAACTTAAATCTCCTTTTTGAATCCCTCCCCATTGTGCTGAGACAGATTTACCATAAAATAGCTGAATCCACTTCGATTTTGCTAAATCACTTCTCAGTCTAGTAAAATTGGCCTTCCATAAATTTAGATCTTTTATTCCAGTTTAATCTTGCTTTAATTTTTTTCAGATGATAGTCTGAAAACATGAGTAGGCCACATCTAAAACTAGCAAACCACAGAAAACAGTAAATCTAAATAAGCTACCATAGTAAACCAACAAAATAGTACCATTCATCAAGTGTGTAAGCCACAGGGTGGTACTGTGAACCCTGCCATATGTTTCCTGCTGGCTCCCTTCTGTTTTGGGATATGTTCATAATAAGATTAAGAAGAAGCTATTCTCTTATCCAATGTTCAGTTCCATTAGCAATGTCCTTGATAATGCTACCCTGTAATATGATTTGCTTGACCATGTTGCAAGCACAATTTACAAAACATTAAACTTAATGTGAGTTTCCTCTTGCCTGCCACTTTAATTACCTATCCCACTCCCACTCTGATCCTTCAGGCCTTAGTTTTCTGTTTTGCTTCAATGAAGCCTAATGTAACTTGAAGAATAGCACTTAATACTTTGTAAAGGCACCTTGTAGCCCTCAGCTCTTGGTACTGAATTTACTAATTTCCATAGCAACTCCTCAATATATCTCCCTCTCCACACATGTGGCTGGATTTTTCTATTTCAATATGTTTCTTTATTTTGTCGTGCCTTAAATTGCTAGTTTTGGGAATAAGTGTTACCCTGGCAACTTTGTTCTGCACCTTAAATTCTCTCCATCTCACTCATTCCCTGTAAGCTGAAACATGCATTCTTTCTTACTTTTCAAGTTCGGATGAAGGGCCCCTCTAGCCTAATCCCTTGACTTTATTTCTCTCCCCACAGGTGCTGCCTGAATAGTTGTGTCTGGAAGGAATCCAGGACATTACGTAATAAAATATGATAATGTTAGACTGGAGACTGTTCTACAAACTTTCTTATGTTTTTAATGCTTAGATTGATGTCTCCGGTTTTGTTTTTGCTAGTAGTGTTTGGTAGTGTGGCTTACGAATTTAGTGTAGTTGTAGACATGCTTAATTGCGGCTATGGGCATAGATCACAAGGGATTTAGGATGCCATGCTTAAAGACATCTGCTTCATGTTGGAAAAGGACTCAAGAGTGGGAGGAGGAAGATCTAGTTGTGATCCCTATGGGAAATAACAATGTGGAAAGGACAGAATGGTCATCGTAAATTAAGCCAAAGTATAAACTGAGAAATTTGAGTGCATGTGACAAAGTTGCATCAATTGTAAGGGTGATTAATCTGCATATTGATCAGGCAAAATGGGGAACCATTTGAGTTATCCTGACCTAATAGATAAGTGCTAGAATCTATTAAGGAAGTGATAGCGGGATATTCAGAAAATAGTGGAAGAGCATGGAGGCAACATGAATTTATGTAAGTTGCAAATGTATGGATGGTGTTAAAAATGGCAAACAAGAAACCACCATGGCTAAAAAAGTGTCCGTTAGGTAATGTGCAATCATTTTCTGACATTCGTGCAAGACTCCCAGAAAGTTAATTCACAGGTTGAGTCTGTAGTAAAGAAGGCAAATGCAATGTTGGCACTTATTTCAAGGTGAATAGAATATAAAAGAAGAAGATAATGCTGAGCCTTTATGAGACACTAGTCAGGCTGCACTTGGAGTATTGTCAAGAGTTTTTTGACTCCATATCTCAGAAAAGATGTGTTATCATTGGAGCCCAGAGGAAGTTCACGAAAATGATTCTGGGAATGAAGGGGTTAACACATGAGGAGCATTTATCAGTTTTGGGCCTGTACTCACTGGAATTCAGAAGAATACATGGGGATCTCATTGAAACCTACCGAATGTTGAAAGGACTAGATAGGGTAGATGTGGAAAGGATGTTTTCTATTGTGGGGGTATCCAGAACGAGAAACATAGAAACATAGAAAATAGGTGCTGTGACCCTGAGAAAGCAGAGCCTCAAAATTTAGGGTTGACTTTTTAGAACAGAGGTAGGGAGGATTTTTTTTTTTTAGCCAGAGAATAGTGGATCTGTGGAATGCTCTGCCACAGACTGTGGTGGAGGCCTGGTCTATGGGTATATTTAAGATTGATCATTTCCTCATTAGTCAGGGAATCAAAGGATATGATGAGAAGGCAGGTATATGGGGTTTAAGTGGAACCAAGGATCAGCCGTGATGGAATGGTGGAGCCGACTCGATGGGCTGAATTGGCCTAATTCTGCTCTGATGCCTAAAGCTCTTATAGACATAACCTTTATATGAGCAGCTCCACAGCAATGGACAGAAGCCATTCGTCAAGCTGCATAGATGTTGAAGCTGGTGGAGTATGGGATGGTGTGGAGAGAACCGAAGGAAATGTCTTTGATAAGGTGAAGGTTGGAGAGAGTAAATGGCACAGGAGGGGTCAGCTGAAAGAGGGTAATTAATAACAGTGAATAACAAAATAAATGGTGGAGGTGTAAGCGGCAGAGATAAATGAAATTACAAGTAAGGAAATAGATGGAAAAAAAAAATCACAGTGACCATGAGACCAAAAGATTGTCACCTGGTTCACCAGGTCCTAGAGGGAAGGAAGGAAATCTGCCATCCTTTCCCAGTGTGACTCAAACACGACTACTGGCAACCAAGATGGTAGATCTTAACTGCAACCCAATTCTGGGCAATTGGGGGTGAATATAGGCATTGAAAGGATTCCATCACTCATGAACTATTAGTTATGAATCCAGAATGACCAGAAAAGCAGAGAAAAGAGCTTGTGGATGTTGTAGGTGTAAGTTGCAAAACTGGAATGGCTGGCAACTCAAGACTGGCCACAGTACAAAGTGTGTATAATACCGACATTTCATACACCATCCATTAAAGGTGAATCACTAATGCTTCTCAAGAACCAAATTCTGCTAAGCATTTGAGGAAACCTGGTGTCAAAAGCATTGACTACCATCATTGTGGAGTGAGGCAATATGGCAAAAAAATAGAGACAAAAACAGGCAGTTAATTATGTTGGATATTGTTTTGAGTGACTCTAATCCAGTAATAATACCTGCTCAAATTTTGGTAAGCAGCACACTTGGATGCCAAAAGTGTATTTGTTTGTTCTGTGTGATATTTTTATGATTGCAAGTCACTGCTGAATACCAAGGAGTACCGGACTATCCTATCAGCGAGTTGCTTGATAGCAATGGAGCTGGACTTGTTGTATTGTTGCCTAGACTTGTTGCGTTGTTGCATACCACTGTGATGAGAAGATGCACAGTTCAAGGGATTGTCTTGGAATTTTTTTCTTGTGATCACAAGACCCTGTTGAACATTAGTAATGTAGAATACAGCAGGTCCAGTTCATTGGTGAGACCAATGGCATGAGAGTTGCATTGCCTCAGTTGTGGCAAGGACTAGTCCGAGGCCTTTGTAATGTATGAATCTATTTCTTTTAGATCAATGACCCCACCTCCCCAGCACTATGTATTGGTCTGTTGTCTGCATATGCACATTGTTCTCTCGCTCTCGCTGCAATGTGAGTACACCAGTTAAAGCCATCTCCTATGTCTGTGCTTTATTTAGGATATTTGTAGTTGTGCACAGACACAACAACCGTGGGTGTTGCCCATTTTAGCCCACCAGGAGAGGACGCACCGCGGTAGTGAGGAAGGGGATCTGAGGAGTGCTCTGGAATACACACTGGGTTGGAAGCTTGCTCTCCCATTGGTGCTCCCCTCTGATGTTCGCTCAGTGCTGCTCTCCAGTGTTTGCTCAGGGGGAGGAAGAACAAGCTAGACCAGGATAACATACCATCAATTCTACAGGTATGCCACTCAGGGACTTGGCCTATTTTGTTTTTGTTTTTTTGTGACTCTATGTTCTTCTGAAATCATAACAATATGTGCTATTTGTGCTGTGTGCTGTTGGTAATGTGTTTTGCACCTTGGCCCTGGAGGAACGCTGTTTCATTTGGCTATATTTGTGTATGCTTGCATGATCATTAAACTTGAACTTGACTCCTAAAGTACTTCCACTCATCCTCCTTGCTTAAAGGATGAAATTTTAGTTTCATCTTCTTTAAAATGAGTAACGGAGCATTCCTACATGTGTGCCTTCATTACTGTACTTTAGAAGCTGTTTCATCACCTGAAGGTCCTATAAATGCTGCCATTAAAATGATATTTTAAGATTCAATCTCCTTAAAGGTAGGTACTCCTGTACTGAAGTAGTTTGAAAAGTGTTTCTGAGTGGTCAGTATCTCTGTCTTCCTGCTAATAAGAGTCCTGATATGAGCTCTCTCCCAAGATGGGAGTCATTTAGGCAAAGTGACAACTGGAGATTTTAGGTAACAAGAGACCATCACCAGAGTTCTGATGAAACAGCTCTTACTCACAAGTAAGTGCATGAAGTGACGTCTAGGGGCATTGTAGAAAAAAACCTTGGAAGGTACAGTGTGGTGCAGAGAGAATAAATACAGAAGGATTAAGGTGTGCCTGTGAGCACTTTCAAGCACTTCATGAGGCAATAAAAACCCACCACATATAGTCACTAGTGTCAGCTTCTTTACTCTGAAAGCTATCTAGGAGAGGAGCCATACTGATTCACCACATAGGCCTGATCTCCATACATAAGGAAGGATTATCAGAAGAGAAACTTAAGATTACGAATTGGGAAAAGGAAGTGGACCAATGCAAGTAAAGTAAACAATTCAAATAAAGTGGCCTGTTCTCCTTGGAGTGACGGAGGATGAGAGGTGACTTATTAGAGCTGTATAAGATGATGAGAGGCATTGATCATGTGGATAGTCAGAGGCTTTTCCACAGGGCTGAAATGGCTAACAAGAGCGGGCACAGTTTTAAGGTGCTTGGAAGTAGGTACAGAGGAAATATCAGGGGTAAGGTTTTATGCAGAGAGTGGTGAGTGCGTGGAACTGGCTGAAGCGAGAGTGGTGGAGATGGATGCAATGAGGTCTTTTAAGAAACTCCTGGATAAGGACATGGAACTTAGAAAAATAGAGGGTAACCCAAGTTAATTTCTAAAGTAAGTATGTGTTCGGCACAGCATTGTGGGCCGAAGGGCCTGTATTGTGCTGTAGGTTTTCTATGTTTCTATGAGGCTTCATCACATGACTTTGTACCTCCAATCACTCCATGCCCTGTCATCTATCATTGATCACTGGATTCATTCAGCCTCCCAGTGTTATTTGTAACATTCCACTCTCGAGTGCTGAGCAAGAAGATCACCGAGTCCCTCTCAGTTCAAAGAGGAGCAATTACATTTCACATCCTCTTGTCAGAGAGAATCAGAATCATAATCAGTTTTATTATCACTGACAATCATGAAATTTGTTGTTTTGCATACGTAACAAATTGCTGTAAGATACAATAATGAGAAATAAATAAATATAATTCAAGCAAAAGAAGAATAGTGAATTAGCGTCCATGAACTGTTCAGAAATTTGAGGAGATTTACAAGAGAGGAGATTTACCTATTCTCATAAGGTATGCCTTTCAATCCAAGCAACGATTGGAAGGCATACCTTATGAGAATAGGTTGAGTGAACTTGGCCTTTTCTCCTTGGAGCGTCAAAGGATGAGAGGTGACCTGATAGATGGTCTTTTAAGAGACTCTTATGTAGGTACATGAAGCTTAGAAAAGTAGAATGTGGTAGGGTAATCCTAGGTGGTTTCTAGATAAGGTTACACGGTTGGCACAACATTGTGGGCCAAAGGGTCTGTAACATGCTGTAGATTTCTATGTTCTATTTCAAATGTTCACCTGCTCACTTTCTGTAAAGTTGCTAAGGGTAAAACCATAAGTCCATTAGATATAGGAGCAGAAGTAGGCCATTCGGCCCATCAAGTCTGCTCCACTATTCAATCACGGGCTAATCCAATTCTTCCAGTCATCCCCAATCTCCTGCCTTCTCCCCATACCCTTTGATGCCCAGGCTAATCAAGAACCTATCTATTTTTTCCTTAATTACACCTAATGACTTGGCCTCCACAGCCACTTGTGGCAAAAAATTCCACAGATTTTCCACCCTCTGACTAAAGTAATTTCTCCGCATCTCTGTTCTAAATGGATGTCCTTCAATACTGAAGTCGTGCTCTCTTGTCCTAGACTCCCCTACCATGGGAAATAACTTTGCCATAATCTAATCTGCTCAGGCCTTTTAATATTCAGAATGTTTCTATGCGATCCCCCCTCATTCTCCTGAACTCCAGGAAATACAGCCCAAGAGCTAACAGACGTTCCTCATACAATAATCCTTTCATTCCTGGAATCATTTTTGTGAATCTTCTTTGAACCCTCTCCAATATCAGTATATCCTTTTTAAAACAAGGAGTCCAAAACTGCTCACAATGCTCCAAGTGTGCTCTCATGAGTGCCTTATAGAGCCACAACATCACATCCCTTCTCTTATATTCTATACCTCTAGAAATGAATGCCAACATTACATTCGCCTTCTTCACCACCAACCCAACCTGGAGGTTAACCTTTTGGGTATCCTGCACAAGGACTCCCAAGTCCCTTTGCATCCCTGCATTTTGAATTCTCTCCTCATCTAAGTAATAGTCTTCCCATTTATTTCTTCCACCAAAGTGCATGACCATTCACTTTCTAATATTGTATTTCATTTGCCACTTCTTTGCCCATCCCCCTAAACTATCTAAGTCTCTCTGTTTCCTCAACACTACCTGCTCCTCCACCTATCTTTGTATCATCTCTAAAACCAACTCCAAAGGTTCAGCTATTTCTCTCAGTTAACCATCTATCATTTGCTAAACAGCAACAATTGGTATTATTTTGCCCCTTTAATAAATCATCACAGGGCACATTGCAAAAATATCATCAAAAATAGGTCTGATGCAAAGTCAGGCGTGAAAACCCTGGATGTTTAGCAGGAATAAGTTTTTTACACAGAGAGTGATGAGTGCGTGGAATGGGCTGCCGGCAAGGTGGTGGAGGCGGATACGATAGGGTCTTTTAAGAGACTCATGGACCGGTACATGGAGCTCAGAAAAATAGAGAGCTATTGGTAACCCTAGGTAATTTTTAAGGTACAGCTTTGTGGGCTGAAGGGCCTGTATTATGCTGTAGGTTTTCGATATTTCTAAAACACAGGGCAGCAGAGTTCATATCAGATACTGAGAGCTTACTTCTGGTAGAAAGTTTTAAAGAGGGTGTAAAGTGCACATGTAAAATAAATTAGGAACTAGAGGGAAACTAGAAACTGAAAAATATAAAATTATAAAATAAAGGTAAATAAAATGGTAATTTATAAATAATCAAAGAGCAGGAGAATAACTGAAGAGAGACCGTGACCCATTGGAAGTCAAAAGGTGGAATATACATGCAGTTAAGGAAAATTGGTCCACCGAATACTCAGAAGAAGAAAGGAAGATCACAAAATTTTGGAAAGGAAGGAGGATTAGTGTAGAAAAGACAAATAGGTCCTTTTACTCATGATGTCTTAGCCCGAAACATTTACTATTTACTCTTTTCCACAGATATAGCCTGGCCTGCAGAGTTCCTCCAGCGTCTTGTGTATGTTGCTTGGATTTACAGCATCTGCAGATATTCGCAGATCATTTTACAAGTTCACCTGTTCACTTTCCAGTTACAATTAAAGAAAGTTTTAAAAATTCAGCTGTTCTTCTCACTTCTAAGTGAAATACTCTGTACCCATCTGTACAAAAGTGGGACCTAAATGAACATTGTAGTGAGGAAGAGAGTAAAGCTTTGGATGAAGTAAGCATGACAAGAGAGGAAATTTTAAAGGGTTTAATGTCATCAAAAGTAATTTTATTGACAGATGTGGATAAAATGCATTTCAGGCTGTTAAGAGAAGCAAGGAAGAGAATAGTAGAGCTTCTGACCATCATCTTATCCTCTCTGGTTATACAGCATAGTGCCAGACCTCTGGGAAACTACTAAGGTAAAACTATTGTTACTAAAGGACAAAACTCAGTCTAATAAAAATGAAAAGGCTATAGGGATGAATTTCTGAGAGTCACTATATACCATTATTAAGAAGTCACAATTAAACCAGTTTTGGAAAGGAGCTAAATGAATAATGATTGTGTCTTTTGAGGTGATACAAGGGTGAGGAGCAGGTCAATGAGGATAAGGTATACATGAAGCTCAACAAAGTTTCACCTGGCAGGTTGGTCAGTAACTGAAAAGCCCTTGTAATCCACAGGAAAATGATAAGTTGGGTCAAAAATTGGCTCAGCAGCTAAAAGCAAATCATAAAAATCAACACATCTTAGTGACAAAATTGATGTTTCCATCAGAATCAGGTTTATTATCACTGGCATGTGACATGAAATTTGTTAACTTAGCAACAGCAGTTCAATGCAATACATAATATAGAAGAAAAAAATTAAAATAATAAATAAATAAATAAATAGATAACAGTATACACATATTGAATAGATTAAAAATCATGCAAAAAACAGAAATACTGTGTATTAATAAAGTGAGGTAGTGTCCAAGGGTTCAATGTTCATTTAGGAATTGGATGGTAGAGGGGAAGAAGCTGTTCTTGAATCGTTGAGTTGTGCCTTCAGGCTTCTGTACCTCCTACCTGATGGTAGCCGTAAGAGAAGGGCATGCCCTAGGAGCTGGAAGTCATTAATAATGGATGCTGGCTTTCTGAGACACCACTCTCTGAAGATGTCCTGGGCACTTTGAAGGCTAGTACTCAAGATGGAGCTGACTAGATTTACAACCCTCTGTGGCTTCTTTCAGTCCTGTGCAGTAGCACTCCCGTACCAGACAGTGATGCAGCCTGTCAGAATGCTCTCCACAGTACATCCATAGAAGTTTTTGAGTGCATTTGTTGACATGCCAAATCTCTTCAAACTCCTAATGAAGTACAGCTGCTGTCTTGTCTTCTTTATAAGTACGTTGATATGTTGAGACCAGGTTAGATCCTCAGAGATCTTGACACCCAGGAAACTGCTCACTCTCTCCACTTCTGTTCCCTTTATGAGGATTGGTCTGTGTTCCTTCATCTTACCCTTCCTGAAGTCCACAATCAGCTCTTTCATCTTACTGACATTGACTGCCAGGTTGTTGCTGCAGCACCACTCCACTAGTTGGCATTTCTTACTCTTGTATGCCCTCTTCTCACCACCTGAGATTCTACCAATAATGGTTGTATCGTCAGCAAATTTATAGATGGTATTTGAGCTATGCCCAAACACTCAGTCATGTGTATACAGGGAGTAGAGCAGTGGGCTAAGCACACCCGTGGGGTGCACCAGTGTTGATCGCCAGTGAGGAGTATATGTTATCACCAATCCGCATAGATTGTGGTCTTTTTGTTAGGAAGTCGAGGATCCAATTGCAGACGGAGGTACAGAGGCCCAGGTTCTGCATCTTCTCAATTAGGATTGTGGAAATGATGATATTAAGTGCTAGGCTATAGTCAATGAACAGCTTTCTGACGTCGGTGTTTCTGTTGTCCAGGTAGTCTAAAGCCATGTGGAGAGCCATTGAGATTGCGTCTGCCTTTGACTATTGTGGTGATAGCCAAATTGCAATGGGTCCAGGTCCTTATTGAGGCAGGAGTTCAGTCTAGTCATGACCAACCTCTCAAAGCATTTCACCTCCGACCACAATCGGTGTTGTTTCCATCAATTTTAAGCAGCGTTAGTTCGTTAAGTCATCTTTGTTGCTTGTATTTGTATTTGTGCAGTTTACCTTCTTTTCCACATTAGTTGTTTGCCAGTTTTGGTTTGTGTGCATTTTTTTAATTGATTCTATCGTATTTTTTCCTTCTGCTTTGAATGCCTGCAAGAAAATAAATTTCAGTGTCATATATGGTGACATATACTTACTGTGGTAATGTATTTACTTGGAAACCATGGAGTATATGTCCAGAGATCCATGACAGTGGCAGAACATGTGGAAAGTAACATATACAAAATGCTGGAGGAACTCAGGCAGTCCTGATGAAGGGTCTCGGCCTGAAATGTCGATATTTATTCCTTCCTACAGTTGCTGCCTGACCTGCTGAGTTCTTCCAGCATTTTGAGTGTTTTATCTGGTTTTTCAGCATCCTTTGTGGAAAAGCAGAAGGGAATGTGCAGTTGGTTAAAATGGTAATTAGGCCACAGTGAGAATGCAGTGTACAGTCAGATCCTTATGCAAAATTAGAGAGGCACAAAGACAAAGAAGCTTATGGAGGGAGATCCAAAGTCTGAGGCTTTTATCAGTTGAAAATATCCTCACTTTTGCTGTTCTGACGAAATTGAGGGATGATCAAGATATTTCGGTTGAAGGAAGAACGGTTGAAAGGAGGTCTGTCTGGGATTGTTTCAAAATATTAACAGTTTAACAAATTCTGCTTTCTAAAAATACATTATTTGTCTTTAGATTATCTTAAACATAGAGAAATTCTGTTCTATAAGGACTGTATTATTCTTTGGCATCTGCCATTGTTGCTCCACAGTGCAGTGACTATAAATTACAGTGCTGTGTTAAAATAAAGCCTATCTACTGTATCAAGTTTGGAGCCCTTCTCTTTCTTCTTTAGTTTCTCATCAGTTTTTAGGATTCATGCCAGGGCAGCTTGATTTATGAACATATGGGTTGAATGAGCTCCTATTTTTTTCAGTTGCTCTACTTGGTGGCAAAAAAAAACAGAATGCCTTCACCTTCAGTTGCATATGCCACTTCCTTTCCCTTTAATCTCTTTCTGAAAAGCTTTCTAAATTCAATTTGCTTTTTAAATTATTCAGAATCATCCCCATTACCTGTCCATTTTACAGCCCCTGACTTCAACAAAGAGTGAAATCAGGCTGAGTACTCAACTTGTTGCTGGCAATCTAACCTGCTCTGTTTGCTACAAACACGAGGAATTCTGCAAATGCTGGAAATCCAAAGCAGCACACGCAAAATGCTGAAGGAACTCAGCAGGTTAGGCAGCGGCGATGGAAATGAAGTTGGGCAAATGAGATACAATTACAATCTCTTTCCTTTTAAGGATTAGAATTTCATGTAGATAGAAGTTTCTTCCACTTGACTGTTTTTGACCAGACCCAATTCGGCTGTATAATACTACAGCTTCTGCTGTTGCTGGTTTCTGCACCAAATGCAGAAATTTAATGATCAAAGTTTCGAGGTGTGAAGACCTCAGGACAACAGACACATACACAATGCTGGAGGAATACGTTGGGGATATTTAAGAGTCTTGGATAGGCACATGGATGAAAAGAAATTGGAGGACTATGTGGAAGAGAAGGGTTAAATTGTTTTACACTAGGTTAAAAGATCATGGGCCAACAGGCCTTTACTGTTCCGTAATATTCTGTGTTCTGTGTTCTAACTCAGCAAATCAGGCAGCATAGGGATAGAAACAGTCGACATTTTGGACCAAGATCCTTTATCAGGACTGGAAAGGAAGGGGGCAGAAACCAGAAATAGAAGATGTGGGCAGGGAGAGCAGTTCAAGCTGACAGGTAATAGGTGAAACCATGTGAGGGGGAAAATGGGTGGGTGACAACCTCAGGGAACCCCTTTCATCTAGGCAGCTGAGTTCACAAATATCTGACATGATAAGGTGTGTAGAAACTATCATTGTTGTGTTATTGTTACACAATGAAAAGAGAATCAACACAAACTATTCATCCGAGTATTTATTAGAACATGAAAAGGAACAAATAAATGCCTTTGAGCAATCTTCCAGTAGAATTGAAATCTGCGCTTAGAAGAATCCAGTGGCATTTGTCCAATTTCCTCTTGTTCTCCCTGTTGGCAGTTGGCCAGCCCATCTGTCAAACAGAATGTATTTATATACATTGTGAGTCCCATCCTCCAGAAGGAAAACAGTCATTAATCTGCTCAAATATAGTCATTTGCATTAATTCACCAGATACCTTCTGACAGCCTTACTAGGACCCCTGGTTAAACTGCACCACAGTTGGTACAGTATCTCTATTTCCCTGACACATGCTCTTACTTTTTGGATTAAATTTGTTACACCAGGCAAAATAGGACTCAAATTAGATGTTATCACAGCTTGGGAGTTCAGAGCTCAATCCCAGCATCCTCTGTAAGGAGTCTGTACATCCTCTCCATGGTAGGCGTGGGTTTTCTCTGGGTTCTCTGGTTTCCTTCCACAGTCCATCGGCATACTACTTAGTAGGTTAATTGGTCATTGTAAACAGTCCCATGATTAGGTTGGGCTTAAAAAGGTGGGTTGTTGGGTTTGCTGGGCAGCATGGCTCAAAGGGCCGGATATGCACTGTATCTCTAAATAAAAATAAAAATTTAATCAGTATTTACATGTTTCAAGCATGGTTGTTCACTCATTTACAAGCCTTCCTGATATTTCTCTAATGGGGTACTGTCATCTCCCCACTTTCAACAGATGATTGTATTGTATATTTTTAGTTACAAAATATATTATGAATTGGATTCACCACTGTAGTGTTAGCAGTTTCTTCTCCATATGGCTGTTTAGTAAGACAAGTAAACAGTGTAGAGCAAACAACTGTTATTTTTGGCAAATGACACTCAACTAACAGCAGTGGTTGATACAACAATGTGTACAATGTCCTGTGTATGTTACTCAAAATGGCTTCTTTGGTTTGTTAAGAGTAGGAATGCTTCTTTGTCTGATAAGAGTTTCTCTCGCAGTTGTTTAGCTTTAGATTTGCTGATATGGGGATTGTATTCATTTGTTAACCAATGGGGAATGTTATTTTGTCTTGTGAGGCTGGGAGCTTGGGGGTTTTCGCGGTTTTCTCAGGGGAGTCAGGAAGAAGACGCCGAGGAAGGTGGATGTGTGCTGCACTGCTTGGTTGACCACCGGGGGTGGTCCCAGGTGCGAAGACGTGGAGGTCGGAGGAAAGTGACAAGGGGTCGTATGGTTCGATGGTTGAGCGCCAACGATGTGCACTAAACTGACTGAACTTTGATAAATTGGCACCTTTTACTTTTTCTTTTCTTTTATATATACTGTTGCATAGTACTCTTTTAGTTTTAGTAAAATCTTTAAAGTGTATTTCATAACAGTATTTGGTGTGACTTTGAAATGGTGTGTGTGTGTGCGGCATAAACTTGATTCCCACAGCACCTGCGTGTACGGGAGGTGGGGGTGGTGAGTGGCTGGATCTCCTTTTCCCCTAGACATATACCAGCCTGTTGGGTGAGTGTTACAAATGTTTTCAAAGAGGTATCACAGATGTATTCAAAGAGGAACATATATATTGCATGGCTATTTGCTGAAGCAGAAACAAATGCATAAAACAATAACAATCACCATGAAGAAACAGAATAAAAATCTTGGAATCCAACACCTTTAGAGCTTTGGTGGCACTGGTTTGCCAGATTTTCCAAATTATTAGATATTGTTAATTATTACACCTGTAGATGTAGGCCTCTCGATAGAACATGGATTTGCACCTTGGAAAGTTTCCAGGGCGCAAGCCTGGGCAAGGTTTTTTTTAAGGAAGACCGGCAGTTGCCCAAGCTGTAAGTCTCCTCTTCCCCTCTCCAGGCCACCAATGTTGTCCAAGGGAAGGGCATTAGAACCGATACAGCTTGGCACCGGTGTTGTCACAGAGCAATGTGTAGTTAAGTACATTAAGGACACACACCAAGCCTCAGCCAAGGCTCGAACTAGCGACCTTCAGATAACTGGATGAATGCCTTAACCACTTGGCCACGCGCCAACACATATTACACCTAATGAGCACTTTATTAGGTGCAGGAATATACATAATAAAATGGCCTCAGGAGTGGTTCCTGGTGTGAGAGGGATTTTTGGGTTTAGCACATCTAACAGATAGCTTCAGCCACCAATTTTCAAATCTGAACATAGATTGTAGATTTAATTTAAAATGCAGCTCTGAACAATAGGCTTCTAAAAGCCTTGAATCACAGACCAAACAATGCTGATTAAAATTCATTTAGATGTCTGTAGTGTGGGTGCAAATTAGGACATGTGAAGTTTGTGTGTAGTTTCAAAGAAAGCATTGTGGGTCCATTGTAAATATGGAAATATCCTTTGATGTTTAGGATGTAAAATATAGAGCCTCACATTGGGACAGCCAGACCTTTTCCCATCCGAAAGCATCTCCATATGATGCTTTGCTGTATTTTGTTTTGCCAAGGAGGTTGCTTCTTATCTACCACAAACAGGAGAAAATCTGCAGATACTGGAAATCCAAGCAGCACACAAAAATGCTGGAGGAACTTGACAGGCCAGGCAGCATCTATGGGAAAAAGTACAGTCGACATTTCGGGCAGAAGGAACACTTGGTATGGTCTTCTACTGCTACTGTAGCCCATGCACTTTAAGATTCCCTGTATTGTGTGTTCAAAGGTACTCTTCTGCCCACCACTGTTGCAACACATGGTTATTTGAATTGCTGTCACCTTCCTGTCATCTTGAACCAGTCAGACCATTCTCCTCTGACCTCTCTCATTAACGAAGCATTTTCCCCCACAGTACTGCTGCTCACTGTTTTTCTTCTTTTTCACACCATTCTCTCTAACCTCAATGTGTGAAAATTCCAGGAGATCATCAGTTTCTGAGATACTCAAAACCACCCTGTCTAGCCCCAACCATCATTCCATGCTCAAAGTGACTTAGATGGTGTTTCTTCCTCATTGTGATGTTTGCTCTGAACAACAACTGACTCACCTGACCATGTCTGTATGCATTGAGTTACTGCTCCATGATTGGTTCTTGATGAGTAAGTGTGTCAAAGGTTATGGGTCACTGTCTATAGGAGCTTATATGTTCTTCTCATGACTGCATGGATTTCCTCAGGGTTCTGTATTTCCCCCCACAATCCAAAGATGGGGGTCAGGGTTAGAAAGTTATGAGCATGCTATGTTGGTGCATGGCGACACATATGGTCTGCTCCCCAGCTCGTGTTCAGACCGTCAGCACAAATGATGCATTTTACTGTATGTTACAATGTTCATGTGATAAATGAAGGTAATCTTTATCTTCTTTTAGTTTTGTTCCCTCCCCCATAGGGCTTTCAAACATAAAGATGTTTTTAATGGTGAAATTGTGGAATTTATTGCTGTGGAGGCCAAGTCCGTGAGCATATTTAAGTCAGAGGTTGACAGGTTCTTGATTATTAAGGACATCAAATGTTAAAGAGAGAATAATTTTGAGAGGGATAATAAATCAGACATGATGGATTAGCAGAGCAGACTCAATGGGTTAAATCGCCTAATTCTGCTCCTATGTCTTATGGTCTTATGGTCAAAGGTAGCAAAAACAAGCCAGTGAAGTACAGGCTAGTCAGCCTGACATCAGTAGTGGGGAAGTTACAAGGGGGAATACAGAGGGGCAGGATCTACCACCACTCAGATGGACAGATTAGGAGCTTTGTGTGTGGGAAGTCATGCTTGAAGAATTTTTCAGAATTGTTTGAAGAACTAACCAAAAAGATGGATGAGAATAGGGCAATAGATGTTGTCTATATGGACTTCAGCAAGGCCTTCAACGAAGTCCCATGTGGAAGGCTGTTGTCTGGAAGGGTAAGTCCCCTGGAATCCAGAAAGAGTCAGAAAGGTGGATTCAAAATTGGACAGCTAACTGGATTCAAAATCCACCTCCTGCTTCAAAATAGTGAGTGAGGAATCAGAGGGTGGTAGTTGAAGGTTGTTTCCCAGAATGAAGGCCGGTGACTAACGGTCAGTGTTGGGACCCTTTTTTACTTACAGCAGTTTTAACAGGACACAACTGCACAAGCATGTGGACGTCAGCCAGTGAGAACAGCAAGAGGATAGTCAGAGGCTTTTTCCCAGGGCTGAAATGGCTAGCATGAGGCAGCGGTGAAGGCAGAAATGATAGGGTCTTTTAAGAGACTCCTGGTTAGGTACATGAAAAATAGAGGGCTATGGGTAAGCCTAGGTAGTCCTCAGGTAAGGACATGTTTGGCACAGCTTTTTGGGCTGAAGGGCCTGTACTGTGCAGTAGGTTTTCTATGTTTCTTTCAGCGGTTAGAATGGGGCACAACTGCGCAAGCACTTGGATGTCAGCCAATGAGAACAGTGAGAAGAGTTTAAAAAGAAGACAGCGGGCATCAGGGTAGTTGGAGACAGAGTAGGAAGGCTTTGGCTCAACGGGGCTTCGGCAATAAAGGATCGAGGTGAGTTAGGTTATCTGTGTGGAATACAGACAGAAAGTATGTGTGTGAGTCTGGTTTTCTATGCTCAGTGTCAGATGTGGGAAGTCCTGGAGACTCCCAACCTCCCAGACGGCCACATCTGCACCAGGTGTGTCGAGCTGTAGCTCCTAAAGGACCGGGTGAGGGAACTGGAGATGCAGCTCAATAACCTTCGTCTGGTCAGGGAGAGTGAGGAGGTGATAAAGAGGATCTATAGGCAGTTAGTCATTCCGGGGCCTGGGGAGACAGATGTGGGTAAGAGTCAGGAGAGGGAAGGGCAAATGCTAGAGAGTACCCCTGTATTTGTACTCCTATTTGAGCACTGTTGGGGGGGACGGTCTACCTGGGGGAAGCAACAGTGACCGTGCCTTTGGCACAGAGTCTGGCCCTGTGGCTCAGAAGGGTAGGGAAAGGAAGTGGAAGACAGTAATAATAGGGGACCCTATAGTTAGGGGGTCAGGCAGGTGATTCTGTGGACGGAGGAAAGAAACGTAGATGGTAGTTTGCCTCCCAGGTGCCAGGGTCCAGGATGAGGTCAGAGGACGTGGTACATATTGGTACCAATGACCTAGGTAGGAAAAGGGAGGAGGTCCTGAAAACAGACTATAGGGAGTTAGGAAGGAAGTTGAGAAGCAGGACCTCAAAGGTGGTAATCTCGGGATTACTGTATGTGCCACGTGACAGTGAGTATAGGAATAGAATGAGGTGGAGGATAAATGTGTGGCTGAGGGATTGGAGCAGGGGACAGGAATTCAGATTTCTGGATCATTGGGACCTCTTTTGGGGCAGGTGTGACCTGTACAAAAAGGATGGGTTGCACTTGAATCCCAGGGGGACCAATATCCTGGCAGGAAGGTTTGCTAAGGCTATTGGGGGAGAGTTTAAACTAGAATTGCTGGGGAGTGGAAACTGAACTGAAGAGACGGAGGAAAAGGAGGTTGGCTCACAAATGGAGAAAGCTTGGAAACAGTGCAAAAGGGAGGATAGGCAGGTGATACAGAAGGTACCTGTTCAGATCGATGGTTTGAGATGTGTCTATTTTAATGCAAGGAGTATTATGAACAAAGCGTATGAGCTTAGAGCTTGGATCAGTACTTGGAGCTATGATGTAGCCATTACAGAGACTTGGATAGTGCAGGGTCAGAAATGGCTACTTCAAGTGCCAGGCTTTAGATGTTTCAGAAAGGACAGGGAGGGATGCAAAAGAAGTGGGGGGCGTGGCACTGTTAAACAGGAATAGTGTCACAGCTGCAGAAAAGGAGGAAGTCATGGAGGGGTTGTCTACGGAGTCTCTGTGGGTGGAAGTTAGGAATAGGAAGGGGTCAATAACCCTACTGGGTGTTTTTTATAGACCACCCATAGTAACAGGGACATTGAGGAGCAGATAGGGAGACAGATTCTGCAAAGGTGTAATAATAACAGGTTGTTGTGGTGGAAGATTTAAATTTCCCAAATATTGATCGGCATCTCCCTAGAGTAAGGGGTTTAGATGGGGTGGAGTTTGTTAGGTGTGTTCAGGAAGGTTTCCTGACACAATATCTGGCTAAGCCTACAAGAGGAGAGGCTGTACTTGATCTGGAATTGGGAAATAAACCTGGTCAGGTATCAGGTCTCTCAGTGAGAGAGCATTTTGGAGACAGTGATCACAATTCTATCTCCTTTACCATATCATGGCCATTGGCCTTTATAAATCAAAGTACTGAGTATAAGAGTTGGAACGTTATGGTGAGGGTGTGTAAGGCATTGGTGAGGTGGAATTTGGAGTACTGTGTGCAGTTTTAGTCACCAAATTACAGGAAGGATATTAATAAGGTTGAAAGAGTGCAGAGAAGGTTTACAAGGATGTTGCCGGGACTTAAGAAACTGAGTTACAGAGAAAGGTTGAGTAGGTTAGGACTTTATTCCCTGGAGTGTAGAAGAATGAGGGGAGACTTGATAGAGGTATATAAAATTATAACGGGTATAGATAGAGTGAATACAAGCAGGCTTTTTCCACTGAGGCTAGGGGAGAAGAAAAGCAGAGGACATGGGTGAAGGATGAAGGGGGAAAAGTTTAAAGAGAACATTAGGGGGGGCTTCTTCACACAGAGAGTGGTAGGAGTGTGGAATGACCTGTCAGATGAAGTGGTAAATGTGGGCTCACTTTTAACATTTAAGAAAAACAGGTACATGGATGAGAGGTGTATGGAAGGATATGGTCCAGGTGCATGTCAGTGGGACTAGGCCGAATAATGGTTCGGCACAGCCAAGAAGGGCCAAAAAGCCAGTTTCTGTGCTGTAATGTTCTGTGGTTCTATTGAAGGGGGATAGGAACAGACAAGTTAGGGAAATGTTTAATTGGAGTAAGGAGAAATATGAGGCTATCAGGCAGGAACCTGGAAGCATAAATTGGAAACAGATGTTCTCAGAGAAACTTACAGAAGAAATGTGGCAAGTATTCAGGGGATATTTGTGTGAAGTTCTGCATAGGTACATTCCAATGAGACTGGGAAATAATGATAGGGTACAGGAACTGTGGTGTGCAAAGGCTGTTGTAAATCTAGTCAAAAGGAAAAGAAGAGCTTACGGAAGGTTCAAAAAACCAGGTAATGATAGAGATCTAGAAGATTATAAGGCTAGCAGGAAGGAGTTTAAGAATGAAATTAGATGAGCCAGATGGGGCCATGAGAAGGGCTTGGGGGACAAGATTAAGGAAAGCCCCAAGGCATTCTGCAAGTATGTGAAAAGCAAGAGGATAAGATGTGAGAGAATAGGACCAATAAAGTGTGACAGTGGAAAAGTGTGTACGGAACCGAAGGAGATAGCAGAGATACTTAATTAATACCAGTATTCACTACGGAAAATGACCTTGGTGATTGTAGGGATGAATTACAGCAGACTGAAAAGCTTGAGCATGTAGATATTAAGGAAGAGGATGTGTTGGAGCTTTTGGAAATCATCAAGTTGGATTAGTAACTGGGACCGAATAAGATGTACCCCTGCCTACTGTGGGAAGCGAGGGAGGAGATTGCTGAGCCTCTGTTGATGATCTTTGAATCATCAATGAGGACAGGAGAGGTTCCGGAGGATTGGAGGGTTGCGGATGTTGTTCCCTTATTCAACAAAGGGAGTAGAGGTAGCCCAGGAAATTATAGACCAGTGAGTCTTACTTCAGTGGTTGGTAAGTTGATGGAAAAGATCTTGAGAGGCAGGATTTATGAACATTTGGGGAGGCATAATATGATTAGGGATCGTCAGCATGGCTTTGTCAAAGGCAGGTCATGTCTTACCAGCCTGATTACATTTTTTAGGATGTGACTAAGCACATTGATGAAGGAAAAGTGGTAGATGTAGTGCATATGGATGTCAGCAAGGGATTTGATAAGGTAACCCATGCAAGGCTTACTGAGAAACTTAAGGAGGCGTAGGATCCAAGAGGACATTGCTTTGTGGATCCAGAACTGGCTTCCCCACAGAAGGCAAAGAGTGGTTGTAGACAGGTCATATTCTGCATGGACGTCAGTGAATGACCAGTGGTGTGCCTCGGAGATCTGTTCTACTCTTTGATTTTTATAAATGACCTGGAGGAGGAAGTGGAGGGATGGATTAGTAAATTTGCTGATGATACAAAGGTTGGAGGTGTTGTGGACGGTGTGGAGGGCTGTCAAAGGTTACAGCAGGACATTGATAGGACACAAAGCTTGGCTGAGAAGTAACAGATGAAGTTCAATCCAGTGTGAGGTGGTTCATTTTGGTAGATCAAATATGATGGCAGAATATAGCATTAATGGTAAGACTCTTGGCAGTGTGGAGGATCCGAGGGATCTTGGGGTCCAAGTCCGTAGGACACTCAAAGCTGGTTAAAAAGGCATATGATGTATTGGCCTTCATCAACCGTGGGATTGAGTTTAGGAGCCAAGAGGTTGACTCCTTGGAGCTACGAAGGATGAGAAGAGTCCTGATAGAGGTGTACAAGATAATGAGAGGCATTGATCGTGTGGATAGTCAGAGGCTATTTCCCAGGGCTGAAATTGCTAGCACGAGAGGGCATAGTTTTAAGGTGCTTGGAAATAGTTACAGAGGAGATGTTAAGGGTAAGTTTTTTACGCAGAGAGTAGTGAGTGCTGCCAGCGGCGGTGGTGAAGGCAAAAATGATAGGGTCATGGAGCTTAGAAAAATAGAGGGCTATGGGTGAGCCTAGGTAGTTCCAGGGTAAGGACATGTTCGACACAGCTTTGTGGGCCAAAGGGCCTGTATTGTGTTGTAGGTTTTCTCTGTTTCTATATCAATGATTTGGATGTGAATGCGCAAGACTTGATTGATAAGTTTTGCAGATGACACAAAATTAGGAGGTGCCATTAATAGTGAAGAAGGGCATTACAGGGCAATCTTGATCTATTAGGAAAGTAGGCTGAGAGCAGGCAAATTAATTTCAATACAGGTAAGTGTTGATTTTGCATTTTGGAAAGTCAACCCAGTGTAAGACATATACTATGAATGGAAGGGAACTAGGGTGAGAAATGGAACGGAGGGAGTTGGGAGTACAGGTGCACAGTTTGTTAAATGCAGCAATGCAGATAGCATGCAGTAATAAAGGCACAGCACACTGGACTTCATCAGTCAGGGCACTGAGAAAGGAAGTTAGGACATTTTGTTATTTGAGGAAAAACTTCTTCACACAGAGAGTGGTGAATCTGTGGAATTTTCTGCCACAGGAAACAGTTGAGGCCAGTTCATTGGCTATATTTAAGAGGTAGTTAGATATGGCCCTTGTGGCTAAAGGGATCAGGGGGCATGGAGAGAAAGCAGGTACAGGGTTCTGAGTTGGATGATCAGCCATGATCATACTGAATGGCGGTGCAGGCTCGAAGGGCCAAATGACCTACTCCTGCACCTATTTTCCATGTTTCTATGTTTCTATTTGTGTAAGTGAGGTCGCAATTAGATATTGTGTACAGTTTTGGTCATCCTTTTATAAGAAAGATATAATTAAACTGGAAGGGGTGCAGAAACGATTTACAATGATGTTGCCAG
Source organism: Hypanus sabinus (assembly GCF_030144855.1). Classification (NCBI taxonomy): domain Eukaryota; kingdom Metazoa; phylum Chordata; class Chondrichthyes; order Myliobatiformes; family Dasyatidae; genus Hypanus; species Hypanus sabinus. Next base: position 188,660,403 of record NC_082706.1, read on the forward strand.
ATCTGCAGAGCCTGACTTATAGGGAGAGGATGGTCATGCTTTATTCCTTGAAGCATAGGAGAATGAGGGACGGCCTTAGAGAAATGTTTAAAGATTATGAAGTATGCATAAAGTGAATGGAAACAGTCTTCTCCCCAGAGTAGTGGAGTCCAAAATCTGGGGGCACAAATTTAGGGAAATATTTAAAAGGAGCCTGAGGGGGAACTTTTTCATGCAGAAGGTGCTGAACATACAGAATGAGCTGCTATTAGAAGTGGTTGAGGCAGGTACAATAGTTTAAGAAGCTTTTGGATAAGTACATGGGAGAATGTGGCTTAGAGGGATATGGGCCAAACGCAGGAAGCTGGAGCTAGATGGGTGGGCACCATGGTCGGCATGGACATAATGGGCCAAGTAGCCTGTGTTCATGCTGTGTTGATCAATGACTCTATGAATTACAGCAAATGTACATAGAACAATGCAATATGGTTTACTATAGAAAATGAACGTTCCGATTTAGGTAGAAGTTGGTTCAGCGACAGTCTGGGGAACAGAACTCTTATTTAACTGTACCACCTGTACCAAAAGATCTGAATGTACTCAGAGCTTCCTTCAACAAGTAGATAACCGTCTTCTTGCTTAAAAACTACTTGCATTCCATATGAGGGATGACAAATTGATAATATGGAAATAGGATTCTTCAGCATCTAGTGACTCTGTGATCTGTGTCTTGGTGACCAACATCAGAACATCTTTCAAGAAGCTGAACCCTTGCAAGGTGTCAGGCCCTGATAGTGTACCTGGGTAGGGCTCTGAAAACCTGTGCCAACCAACTGGCAGGAGTGTTCAAGGACATCTTCAATCTCTCATTGCCGCAGTCAGAGGTTGCAGCCCTGCTTGCAAGAGTGACAGTCATACCAGTGCCCAAGAAGATCAGGGTGAGCTGACTCAATGACTATCGCCCAGTGGCACTCACATCTACTGTGATGAAGTGCTTTGAGAGGTCAACCCCTGCCTAAGCAAGGGCCAGAGCCTGCTGCAATTTGCTTATCACCACAATAGATCTACAGCAGATGCAATTTCACTTGCTCTACACTCAGCCCTGGATCACCTGGACTTTAGTAATACCTATGTTGGGCTGCTGTTTATTGATTCAAGCTCAGATTCAACACCCTATATCCTTGGTCCTAATCAACAAGCTCCAAAACCTGGACCTCTGTACTTTCCTCCATAACTGGATCCTTGACTTCCTCACTGGGAGACCACAGTCAGTGCGGATCAGATATAACATCTCCTCATTGACAATCAACACTGGTGCACTCAAGGTTATGACTTAGCCTACTGCTGTACTTGCTCTACATCGATGACGGTGTGGCTAGGCCCAGCTCAAATACTATGTCGATATCACAGCAATTGTTGATAGAAATTCAGATGGTGACAAGGAAGTGTACAGGAGTGAGAGAGATCAGCTGGTTGACTGGTATCGCAAAAACAACCTTGCACTCTCAGGCCTGCATGAAGGCCTCTTCCAGTCTTCACCCAGCTAACAGCAGTCTCCTGCCATTCATTTCCAACTCATCACCTGCAGCCTATTGAAACCCAGCTCTCATCCACAATCCTTGTTCACTTTTCAAACTAGCCAGCCTTAACCAGGTGCTCCTAGCTTTCAGTTTCCTTGTTGCCAGTTGTGTTTAGTATCTGTTCACTCTGGTTTTGTGACTACTCATAGCTTGTTATTTTTGCAATCCTTTATCAAAGTTATTGTTCATTGCTGAATCACCTCTGATCCTCTGCTTTTGGGTCAAGCCATCTCCATATTTCCTATCATGCCCTCAACATTAGTAAGACCAATGAATTGATTGTGGACTTCAGGAAAGGGTAAGTGGAGAGAACACACATCAGTCCTCATTGAGGGATTAGCAGTGGAAAGGGTGAATAGTTTCAAGTTCTTATGTGTCAACATCTCTGAAGATCTATCCTGGGCCAGCATATTGAGGTAATTACAAAGAATGCAATAAGAACAGTGGCTATATTTAGTTAAGAGCTTGAAGAGATTTGGTGTGTCACTAAAGACTCCAGCAAATTTCTACAGAACTGCCATGGAGAGCATTCCAACTGGTTAGGTCATCATCTGGTACGGAGAGGCCACTGCACAGGATCAGAAAAAGCTGCAGAAAGCTGTGGCATGGGCACTGGACACCCCAGTGTCAAGAACATCTTCAAAATGCAATGGCTCAAAAAAGCTGCATCTATCATTAAGGATCCCCATCACCCAGGACACGACCTCTTCTCATTGCTACCATCAAGGGGGAGGTACAGAAGTCTGAAGACACACATTCAAAGTTTTAGGAACACTTTCTTCCCATCTACAATCAGATTTCTGAATGTACACTGAACCCATGTACTCTACCTCTACTTTTTTTTTGCTGTCCATTTGCATTGTACATTTAATTTATTTATATTATTATAATACACAGTTTTATTTACTATCCTGTATTGCACTGTACTACTGCTGCAAAACAGCAAATTTCTCAACGTATTCCAGTGATATTGAACCTGATTCTGATTCTGTTGAACAACTCATTTTTTGGCCAACATGGGTACAAAAGGCCAAACAATCACCTTTTTATCATGTAAACTTCTGTAACTCTCCCAGATAGGAGTCTATGACACATTTTAGATCATTTTAAAAAACACAATCTCCTTAATTTGGCTGATATTTATACCTCATTCTCTATCACTAATACCTTTCCTTCATGTTTTCCCTTAGTGTGATTAAAACCTGCACATAATCACACTGTCTTGTACCTGCAGTGAGGTTTCCTTATCTTTTGCATCCCAAGCAAGCTGCAACAAAGCCCAACCCAATGTTTAGTTCCTTGCTATACACTCATTTTCCGTGTTCCATGGACAAAGATGCCCACTGAGCATCAGCATTTAAGGACTTTAAGCAACACACAGAAATACTGGAGGATCTCAGCAGGTCAGGCAGCATCTGTGTAAATAAACAGTGTTCATTTCTAAACAAGACCCTTCATCAGGAAAGGAAGGGGCAGAAGCCGGAATAAGATGGTGGGGAGAGGGGGAGGAGGTGAATAGGTGAATTGGTGAATTCAGGTGAGGTGGGAAAGTGGAGGAGGAAGGGACGATGGAAGATTCTGGAAAGTTTTACGTGGAAAAAGTAGGGGCAGAAGAGCAAATCTGATAGGAGTGGATAGTGGACCATGGAATAAGGAGAAGGAGGTGAGGAACCAAAGGGAGTTGAAGGCAAGTCATGAGTGTGGGACAGGAGATAGTACAAGGTGAGGGAACTATTTCCCTCCAAAGGTGTTGAATTCCTCCAGCTTTTAGTGTGTTTTGTTCAAGATTTGCAGCATCAGCAAAACCTGTTATGTCTTTAAAGGCTTTGAATCATTTGAAAACATCCTATTTTCCTATTAAGGTGAAAAAAACTCATTTCCCCATTTTATACTCCTCCTGTTAACATCACATAACAGAATCTTTGTACCTTCTTCACCGTTCACTTTCCACCTAGACTTAAATTGCCATAAGACTTGGAAATGTTATACTTTATCATTTCTTCTAAGTCTTTAATTAGATTGTAAATAGCTGAAGCAGTGAACTTTATTATAGTGAGAGAGGAGCATAATGGCCGACTAAGGATATGCAGAGACTTGTCTTTCCTATGTAGGGTTTTTTCTTGTTGATTTGGTCTAAGCGGTCTACTGTGACCTTCTACTGTGAATTTCTTTCTGCAGTGAAAGCTGTGGAAATTTTTACTGCTATTAGTTCTTCGTTTATATATTTTGTTTGTGCAAATGTTAGTGCTTTAGAAACATTTGTTTTGGAGAATCAAATTTAAATGCTTTTGAAATGCCACCCTTTTGAAAGCTCTCCTTGGTTCATTAATGCTTTTACCTTTTAAATATCTGGTTTATTTTGTATCAAATTATTAGAAGCATGAAATATTTGAGAGCCTCAGCAGTTATCAAAACTAGTTGAGCCATGTTTGCTGAACAAGGGGTGAGAAATTACAGTGTGACAATGAAACTCAATTTGCCACAAGGGTATCTACAACTTGCAAAGCAATATGCACTATGGTGATCTTAACCCCAACTCTCCTCAGTTTTATAGTGAGGCATACAGTTTTTTGAGCAGTTTGGGGCCTCTTATCGAAGAAGGGACATGCTGGGATTGGAAAGGGTACAGAGAAGGTTCACAAGAATCATCCCAGGAATAACAGGGTTAATGTATGAGGGGCATTTGATTGCTCTGGGCCTGTACTGACTGGAGTTAGGAGAATGATGAGGGATCTCATTGGAACCTATTGAATATTGAAACGTCTAGATAGAGTGGACGTAGGAAGGATTTTTCTATAGCGGGGAGACCAGGATCAGAGGGAACACCCTCAGAGTAGAAGTACGTCCTTTCAGAACAGAGATGAGGAGGAATTTCTTTAGTCAGAGGTTAGTGAATCTGAAGAATTCATTGCCACAGACATCTGTGGAGGCCAAGTCATCTGGTAAATTTTAAACAGAGCTTGATAGATTCTTAACTAGTAAGGATGTCAAAGTTTCAGAGGGGGGGATGGAGAATAAGGCTGAGTATACTAGGCACCCACCAATCTCTGTTTAACAAAAAATTGCCCCTCACATTTCCTTTGGAATTACCCCCACTCATCTTAAATTAATGTCCTCTGATATTAGACAATGCAATCCTGGGACAAGGATACCGTCTGTCTATCCTGTCTGTGCCTCTCATAACCTTATAAATCTCTATCAGATCTCCCCGCAGCCTCCGCCACTACAGAGAAAACAACGCAAGTTTTTCCAAGTTCTCATTACAGTATATGCCCTCTAATGCAAGCAACATCCTGGTAAACCTCTTTTGCACCCTCTTTAAAGCCTCAATATCCTTCCTATAACGGGATGACCAGAACTGTATGCAATACTCTAGATGCAGCCTAACTACACTGTTATAAAGCAGCAACATGCCTTCCTGACCTTTGAACTCAATGTTTCGACTAATAAAGGCAAACATGCCATATGCCATCTTAACCATTCCACCAACTTGTGTAGCCACTTACAGGGAATTATGGACCTCATGGTCGCTCTACTCATCAACACTGTTAGGGGTCTTGCTGGGTTAAACTCCATCTGCCATTTCTCCGCCCACATCTGCAACAGATCTACAGCCCACTGTTTTCTTTGCTAATTCTCCACACTATCCACAATGCCACCAATCTTCATATCATCTGCAAATTTACTAACCCACCCATCTACATTTTCATCCATGTAATGTATATGCATCACAAACAGCAGAGGTCCCAGCGCAGATCCCTGCAGAACACCACTAATCACAGACCTTCAGCTGCAATAAGACCCTTCGACCACCGCCCTCTGACTTCTGTGGACAAGTCAGTTCTGAATCAGAATCAGGTTTATTATCACCGACATGTGTCATGAAATTTACTAACTTTGCCGCAGCAGTTCAATGCAATACATAATATAGAAGAGAAAAAAAGACAAAATAAAATAATAATAATAATAATAATAAGTAAATCAATTACAGTATATGTATATTGAATAGATTAAAAATCATGCAAAAACAGAAATAATATATGTTTAAAAAGTGATGTAGTATCCAAGCGTTCAATGTCCATTTAGGAATCAGATGAGAGAAGGGAAGAAGCTGTTCCTGAATCGCTGAGTGTGTGCCTTCAGGCTTCTGTACCTCCTGTCTAATGGTAACAGAGAGAAAAGGGCATGCCCTGGGTGCTGGAGGTCCTTAATAATGGACACTGCCTTTCTGAGACCAAATAGCTTGAATCAAACCAAATCTGAATCCAAACAGCAAATTCACCATGGATCCCATGCGTCTTGATCTTCTGGAAGAGCCTCCCATGAGGGACCTTGTCAAGCACCTTACTAAAATCTTTTTACAGATGTTGTCTGATAAACTGAGTGCTGTGAGTCTTTTATGTTTTTATATCAAAAAAAGACTAAAGTCCTGCTTAATTGTTACTGAAGGCTATAGCATTTAAATTGCCAGTCAAGCCAATGAATGACAGAGATAATCATGCTAAGGAAAAAATCCTCCACAAGCACAAGAAGAAGACCATAAGACATAGGAGCAGAATTAGGCCACTTGGCCTATCCAGTCTGCTTCGCCATTCCATCATGGCTGATTTATAATCCCTCTGATGCACCATCAATAACTCACTCTGAGACGTAAAGGCGAGATATCGGCTTTTTTTGACTGGAAAAAGGAACAAGCAGTGAGTGACCACCATACTACATCCTGGAGACTGAGAGGCCAGGCTCAGACCTTGATCACCTTTATACAGGGGTCTGTGGGAGGAACCACAGGAGCAGTCAGCAGGGGGTGTGTCCAGACAGGTATATGTAGTTCACCACACCCTCTCAACCCCGTTCTCTTGCCTTCTTCTCATAGCCTTTGATGCCCTGAGTAACCAAGAACCTATCAACCTCCACTTTAAATAAACTCAATGATTTGCCTCCACAGCCATCTGTGGCAACGAATTCCACAGGTTCACCACTTCTGGCTAAAGAAATTCCTGCTTATCTCTGTTCCAAATGGATGTCCCTCTATTCTGAGGCTGTGCCCTCTAGTCCTGAACTCACCCACTATTGCAAACAACCTCCCTACATCCATTCTATCTAGGTCCTCCAATATTTGATAGGTTTCAATGAAATTTGCCTTCATTCTCCTAAACTCCGGTGAATACTGGCCCAGAGCCTTCAAATGCTCCTCATTTATTAACCTTTTCATTCCTGGAATAAAGTATAACAATTATTTACTGCTGCATAAGTAAGCAACTAGATCATCACCTGAATTTTTAGAAGATAAGCAGTGGTCTTGATATAGAACATCAAACATTATGCACAGTACAGGCCCTTCAGCGTAAGATATTGTGCTGACCTTCTGACCTACTCTGAGATCAACCTCGCCCCTTCCTCCTAACGTTGCCCTCTTGAAAATCCAGAACTCAACAAAAGTTATTGATAGATTTAATACCCAAAGTTATGCATCACTGAGACTGAGATTGGCTAACAAATAGAACCCACTTCCTACCTCAAACAAGAGAAAATCTGCAGATGCTAGAAATTCAAGTAACACACACAAAATGCTGGAACAGGCAAAATGCTGAGTTTCTCCAGCATTCTGTATGTGTTACTCCATCTCCTACCTATCTGCAACAGAAGTGCTGAAACTTTGACTATCAACAGCAACACCAAAAACATAGACAGAACTCCTGCAATATTGAGTATAACTTCAACGATGCCCAAAGCAAAGGGTACTGCATCATCAACAGAATGCCCAACACATCAAACGTACTCATCCACAAACTGAAACACGTCTTTCCAAATAAGCATTATGACAAGTGTACCAAGTAATAATAGTTCCTTAACTTTTAAAATTCAAGCTAAAAGTTATAGAAATCAGAATCAGGTTTATTATCACTGTGAAATTTGTTGTTTTGTGATAGCTGTACAGTTCAAAATAAAAGTGCTATAAATTACAAAATAAATAGATAACGCAAAATAAAAATAATAATGAGGTAAAGTTCCTGGGCTCATGGACTGTTCGGAAATCTGATGGTGGAGGGGAAGATGTTGCCTTTGAGTGGTTGAGTATGAGTCAATGAATGGAAAACAGTAAAGGAAGAAGGATATTTCACTGTTAAAATTGAATAAGGATCTATGATAAGTAGGAAAATAAGTTGTGAAGAAGATATAAATGGGCTGCAAATGATATAGGTGGGTTATGTTATGTGAGCGGGCAGGGATCTAGCAAATGGATGATGATGTGGGGAAATATGAAGTTGGCCATTTGTAAATGTTGAATGCTTGTGAACCTCTGAAACACAGAGTGATGTGGATGTCCCTGTACATGACTCACAAAAAGCTATTTAACAGCTATTGCAAGTAATTAGGAAAGCTAACAGAATGCATTTGTTTATGGGGAGAGGAATTCAATGGAGAAGTGGAGAAATTATGCACAGCCATCAGGGGCATTGGTGAAACTGCACCTGCAATATTGTGTATAGCATTGCCTTCAGACTTAGGGAACGATGCTGATGTGTTAGGGCACAGAACATTACAGGTCCTATGGCTCACAATGTTGCGCCGACCTTATAATCTACTCCAAGATCAATCTAACCCTTCGTTCCTACATAGCCCTCCATATTTCTATCATCCATGTGTCTATCTAAGCATTTGTGAAATGTCCCTAATATATCTGCCTCTACCGCTACCCTTAACAGGGTGTTCTACATGCCCACCACTCTCTGTGTAAAGAATCTACCTCTGACATCCCCCTTATACTTTGCTCCAGTATCTTAAAATTATGCTCCCTTGTATTAGCCATTTCTACCCTGGGAAAATGTCACTGGCTATCCACGCTGTCTATGCATTTTATTATTATGTCACTTCTTATCCTCCTTCACTCCAAAGAGAAAAGCCCTGGCATGCTCAACCTGCATAACTTCACAAGACATGGACTCTAGTCCAGGCAGCATCCTAGTAAACCTCCTCTGCGCCCTCTCTAAAGCTTCCATATCCTGAGGTGACCAAAACTGAACACAATATTCCAGCTGTGGTCTAGCTAGGGTTTTATAGAGCTGCAAAATTGCCTTGCGGCTCTTGAACTCAATCCCCGACTAATGAAGGCCAACATACCATATGTCTTCTTAACAATCTTCTTTACACTTGTCCGGGTTGAACTCCAAATGTCGCCTCTCAGCCCAGATCTGCATCGTGTCCTGTTGCAAACTACAACAACCCTCTGCACTATCCACAATTCCATTAACCTTTGTGTCATCTGCAAACTTACTAACCCACCATACCACTTCCTCATCCAAGGTACTTACATTCTGTGTATCACAGAGAACAGGGGTCCTGGAACAAATCCCTGTAGAACAGTACTGGCCACCAATCTCCAGGCAGAATACTCTCCATCTACTACTGCCCTCTGCCTTTGGACAAGCCAATTCTGTATCCACACAGCCAAATTTCCCTGGATCCCATACCTCCTTACTCTCTAAATGAGCTTAACATGGGGAACTTTATCAAATTATTTAATAAAATCTATATACATCACAACCAACTCCATCAATGAGTCTTGTCACGTCCTCAGAGAATTCAATCAGGCTTGGGGGGAATAACCTACTGCTCACAAAGCCATGTTGACTATCCCTAAGCAGACTATGCCTCACCAAATATTCGTAAATCCTGTCTCTAAGAATCGTCTCCATTAACTTGCCTATCACTGAAGTAAGACTCACTGGTCTATAATTCTCAGGGTTATCCATACTCTGTTTATGGGTCTGCCATGCCTAGTATGAGCAGAAATGGTTGAACTTGATTGGCTTGTGCTGCTGAAGCGTAAGAGAAGACTTGATTAAAACATAAGAAAGCTTATGGGGAGTTAGCTTTCATAAGTTGAGGGATAGAGTTTAAGAGTTGCAGGGTAATGGTGCAGCTTTATAAAACTCTGGTTAGGCCACACTTGGCCACACCAGTTCTGGTCACCTCACTATAGGAAGAATGTGGAAGCATCAGAAATGGTTGAACTTGATTGGCTTGTGCTGCTGGGGTTTAGAAGCGTAAGAGAAGACTTGATTAAAACATAAGAAAGCTTATGGGGAGTTAGCTTTCATAAGTTGAGGGATAGAGTTTAAGAGTTGCAGGGTAATGGTGCAGCTTTATAAAACTCTGGTTAGGCCACACTAGGCCACACCAGTTCTGGTCACCTCACTATAGGAAGAATGTGGAAGCATCAGAAAAGGTACAGAGAAGATTTACCAGGATGCTGCCTGGTTTAGAGAGTATGCATTATGATCAGTGATTAAGGGAGCTAGGGCTTTACTCTTTGGACAGAAGGAGGATGAGAGGAAACATGATAGAGGTATACAAGATATTAAGAGGAATAGACAGAGTGGACAGCCAGCGCCTCTTCCCCAGGGCACCACTGCTCAATACAAGAGGACATGGCTTTAAGGTAAGGGGAGGGAAGTTCAAGGGGGACATTAGATGAAGGGTTTTTACTCAGAGACTGGTTGGTATGTGGAATGCACTGCCTGAGTCAGTGGTGGAGGCAGATACACTGGTGAAATTTAAGAGACTACTAGACAGGTATATGGAGGAAGTTAAGGTGGGGGTTTATATGGGAGGCAGGGTTTAAGGGGCAGCACAACATTGTGGGCTGGCGGGCCTCTACTGTGCTGTATTATTCTATGTCCTATGTTCTATATACCATCATGAGATGAATTGCTTCATGTTCCAGAGTTGCTGTCTGATCTGCTGAGCTCTTCCACATTTTCTTTATTTACTTCAGATATCTAGAATCTTCATTATTTCTGGTTTTCATTTGGTGTGATTTCAGAAATACTGGGTATGAAAAGAGGTACACTTGGTAGCAGTGGAAGGAAAGATTAGGAATAAATTGAAATATTGTACAAATATATTAAAAAAATTCTATTTACTTGATGCATAAGCCAACTTGGTTCAGAGAGGATACAATTATGGGTGGATGAGATTGTACAGGAGAGAAGATCTGAAATTTACAGTGTTTAGTGGATATGAGGTCAGGAAAGCATTGGAATTGTTGGGTCTGAAGATCAGAAAGATATGGAAGATGGTTTCCATGACAGATTCACTAGGACATTAAGTTAACACAGATAATGTAATTAGTGAGAAAGTAATGTTATTTTTTGTTCATTGGCCATCCCACAAGAAGCATAAGCATGAGGTGAGGTGTGGCTGGTTCTTTGGAGGGTAACTGACCCAGGGGTAGGAAGCACAGATAGGCACAGCTGTGAGGAAACTCTATCCTGCAGTCTCCCACCCCACAGAAGTCTGTAGGTTTTTGGTATCTGGGTCATGGAGATGGTGCCCTTACTAAACTTTTCTGGGTGCACATAGCAAATTGGTGGAATCAACATTGAAATATTGATCTTGTCAGAGGCTGTGTAGGTTGCAGTTCAATGAATCTCCTGGAAAATATGCAGATACAATAGCACACTTTTCTTTAACAAACCACAGTCTTTTTTGTGGAGGCTATACTTGGCTCCAGCTCTAAGCATAATGCTGCAATTTCTATTAAACAAAAATTATAATGTTGAAGATATGGGGTCAGAATGTTAGATTGAAAATTAACTGTATCGGATTCAACATGAGACAATGATCTTACATGAGAGGAAATTAATGCCAGAAGCACAATGTTTATAGTCTTCTTGTGTATCAGCCCTTTATTCTTCTCGTGTTCTGCAGCGTTGGAATGGAATCAACAGTCTAGGGAGCAGGAATGCTTTTGGTAGATATTCATATACAAAGTATATCTTGAACAGATAAGAAAATGCCAAGTCTTCAAGGATGAATACATCAAGGTAACTCGCTGCACAGCCCACATTATATGAAGAATAATGAAGGGGTCTGACCTGGAATGAAGGCAAGTCTCACTTGAAAAATCAAAGACTTGAATAAACATTCTAATCAGCTGAAAACGTTCAGAGTTTTCAAAGCTCACACACTACTCGCCTTCAACTCAATCCAGTAATACAGACAGCTGCTGCACCGCATAATGCATCTACTGTGCCAATGCCTGATAAGCATACGTGTCCAAACGCGCCTAGTGGAGACTTGGCAAAGGACAAAGTATCAAGGAGACTCAAGGCAAACAACTCAAAAGGACAGAGTGACCATGAGAGACATTATCCTGCAAAATAAAGCTAAGTAATTTATTTCCTGGTTTCTCTGGAAACTGTGTTGCTTTGGAAACCGTTTCCCTCTGCAAAGTGTTTAAACCAAAGGGACATATCTTGAACTGTAACAAATAGTTCATACAGTTCATCAACTTAACATTATAAAAAAGCAAATCAAAGTTAAGTCAAACATTTTCTTTCAGAGACACCAGAGATTTCAGATGTTAGAATCAGAAGCAAAAAATCAAACCGGTGGAAGAACTCTGGATCAAGCAGCATAAGAAGAGATAAAGGGAGTTTGATGTTTTATTAGAGGTCCTGCATTGGGACTGCATGACCCGAAATAAATTTTTATCTAGTTCCTAATGGATTAGACCTTCAGCAGCAAGTAATATTCTAGAATCAGAAATTAATGATGGAGAAGTTAATAGAAAAAGAAATGTGAAGGTGTTCAGTGGTGAAGCGTTTAACATTGTTTTACAGTTCAAGTGATCGGGATTCAATTCCCACTGCTGCCTGTAAGGAATTTGTATGTTCTCCCTGTGACCACGTAGGTTTCCTCCAGATGCTCAGTTTCCTCCCACATTTCAAAGACACGTGAGTTAGATCTGGTAAGTTGTGGGCATGCTATGTTGGTGGTAGAGCATGGTGACATTTGCAGACTGCCCCCAGCACACCCACAGACTTTGTTGGTCATTGACGCAAATGACACATTTCATTGTACGTTTTCATGTACGTGCGCAAAATAACATTAATCTTTAGTCTTTTTATCTTTTAAACATAAGTGGTTGTGATTCCAATAATTCACTGCAGAGAACAACTATGCAGGTCTTAAAATAGCTTTTAAAATGGAGCAGTGCACCTGTGCTACCTGCTGTACTGTTTACTTCATTAATGGTGACTTCTGCAAATTATTATTTTTCACCACCTAGTTTCTTGTCCTCAGGTGTACAATGTCACAGCTGTGTTAAACAACGAGCAGCACATCATCAGCGTCCTGGCAACTCGCAGGCCACCTGATATCTGTTTGCAGGGGTTATTTCCTGACAAATAAGCCTCATTGTACACTGTTGTACAGAGGCTGTCACAGACATGTTTCATAGTTTTCGATCTGTTTTCTCTTTAGAAAGAGTTGGGAATTACTTCCTGGGAAACATGAATTTACATGCCCACATTGCTGTCTGAACACACGACTTGGGAGTTCATGGAGTCATGTTCTTACTGAGGGCAAACATACCGATTTTATGTTAACAATACACACAGAATGCTGAATGCAGGCACTTGGGTGTCGTTAAGGGTGCTGTCCTGTGTTGTTAGAAAGCCACTCCCTCCATCTACTCTTCAATTCTAGTGTTTAATTTAAAGCATGTCATCTTAAGTATCTGTAAGTAATAGCAAATCATAGATTAGCTTATTACATGATACTATCGAATTCAAGAGCAAGGACTTTATGCTGCAACTATGCAGGGTGAAGCCTTACCTGGAGTACCACAAGCAGTTCTGGTCTTTTTACTTGAAGAGAGACATTTTGGCTTTGGAGGTGAATCGGGGATGTTTATGAGGTTGATTCCAGAGAACTGAAAACTCTAACTTAAAAAATACCAACTGGAATGCATATTTGCTATCAGAAGGGAGCTGAAGAAAAGATAGGTAGGATTGATAACTAGTTTCATCTGCCGTTGGTTCCATGTCAAGCAATTAAATCTGCACTAAAAGGAAACAAAATGAACAGAAGGGGGTCAAAAACATCTAGCTAAATTGTACTTAAAGCCTGTGGTGTGCACCAGTTCAGTCACAACACTTCTAAATCAGAAAGTAAGTTCAAACTCCACAACAGTGTCAGACTTATTCCATCATACTTTAGCCATGTTCTGTTTCTGGTTGTTATTTCAAAACATTCAACTAATTTAAAGGAAGGCTTGGGAGTCTGAAATGTGAGTCTAACTTTGTGTTTACTTAAAGCAAGGCAATCAACATAACACGTGGTAGCACGATGATATATGCAATTCACATATTTTTGCATATAACTGGTAATGTATAATTTAAACAAACAAGAATGCTTAATCAACCAATATATGACCATTTGACATATGACAATAACAGCACGAAAACAGGCCACCTATGGTTTTTATATTCTGTGTTTTTATTCTGTTTTGTTGTGTGAGGGGAGGGTGCTTGGGGATCGATGTTCTGCTGTGTTCTGTTAGTTTTCAGTGCGGGAAGGGGGGTTTTGGGGAGGTTGAAGATCAGGATGTCATTCTTTTTTGTACGGGGGAGAACGTGTGGTTTGTTGTTTTTCTCAGAATGACTTTCATGTTTTTTCTTTTCTTTGCGGCTACCTGAAGAAATACAAAATTTCAGAGTTGTGTATGGATACTTGCTTTGATGATAAATGAATCTTTGAGAGAGAGGTATTGCTCCTGCCACAGTGAGAGGGAGACCAGCAGCTCACTGTTTCCATATTATGTAAACTGCTGTCTATGCTTCAGTCAGCGACTCTGGTGAGGAATTGGGTCATTCCCAGAGCAACAGGACTGCACCCTAAATGAAATGTTTTGTGTATCCAATGCATTTTCTATAAGTGCGATGTACTTTCTATTTGCTCTCTGAATTTTTTGTGCGATATTTTTATCAATGTGGCATCGCCTATATTTTCCTTCCATTCCATGCGGGCCTCTACATCTGCCTGTCTACTCTTCTGCTTGGATGCCCACTATTAGAGTTCTTATGTCATATTTCCTTTTGTGAATATACAGTAAACCTAAGGAATAGAACTTAGGTCAGATGTTTCAAAGATCTTTTATGTTTTCATAATCTCTCTATAAATTAAACTGAGCCTATACTATAAGCACATTAAAGTAAAATAGACTAAATCGTGTCTAATTCCTACAGCCCCTCAAACTTTCGGTGAATTCATGGTTGATCTTATCCTCAGAATTCTGAAATCTGTCATGAGAAGTCTTAAAGCTATTCAGTGACAAGATATCTATTATCTTCTGTTGCAGGGAATTCCCAAACTTTTGTAGCTTGTTTTAGGATGGTCAATGCCCTTTATTCCAAGAGTATTCTCCTTTTACTAGATGTTCCATCCCATGGAAAGCACCTTTTTGCAATTACCTTGAAAAAACACAGAATCTTGTTTCAGTGAGATCTTACATTTCGCTGATAACGAGAATACACTGCAACCCAAGGGCGGCTTTGCCAGAGCACTGTACAGTCACAGTAATAGTTTATTACTTTTATACTCTGAAATATGTTTTTTTAACCAGCATACACATACTTAGGCACACCAGCATTGCATAGCACAGAGTTCCATGGCAGTGACAAGTTCCCTGTTGTTATAGCTCAACTACATTCAAAGCTGTTAAAACTATTTCCTTAATGCTCAAACTGTTCTGAACCTTAATATTGAGATGTTGCAGTTCAGGCATAAATCATTTTGTAACTAGTAAAACTTTTCATATACATGCTGATGAAAAGATGTTTGCCAGCCAGCAGTCAAAACTGTTTCAAAAATTTTGAATGTTTATGAGTAAACCAGACAAAAGTAGTTCTGAAGTGTTGAAAACTTTTAAAAATCAGTCAACTCACTAAGCATTCTAAGTAGCTGCATCACAGGTACGGGGGGGGGGGAGGGGGGGAAGGTGTGGCTACTGCACAGGATCGAAGTGAGCTACAGAGAATTGTAAACTTAGTCAACTCCATCATGGGCATTAGCCTCCATAATATACAGAACATCTTCAAGGAGCAGTGCCTCAAAAAGGTGGTGTCACCCAGGTCATGCCTTGTTCTCATCGCTACCATCAGGAAGGAAGTACAGAAGCATGAAGGCACACGCTCAATAATTCAGGAACAACTTCTTCCCTTTCTGTCATCCAATTTCTGAATGGACATTGGACCAATGAACACGACATCACTGATTTTTTTGATTTCTACTTTTGCACTACTTATTTAATTTTACTATTCAATATATACTGAATATACTTACTGTAATTCACAGTATTTTTCTCCATTATTATGTATTGCACTGCAGCCGCAAAGTCAACAAATTTCACAACATATGGCAATGATATTAAACCTGATTCTGATTGTAATTCTGATTCTGTAAAGATTAACGTTACTCAAAGAAATTAACACACAATCAGATAACAATAAAATACATCTGTGCAAATATTTCAGAATGCATTAAGATATAGAAATTGTATATTGAAAGAGGTAATGTTTATATGCATGAACACACAATATTGACATTTTCAGACTCAAAGATATTAAGGTTCAAGGATTCAAAGGCTCAAAATTTCATTTTATTATCAAAGTGTACAACTCTGAAATCCTTCATTTCTCTGGGTAGCCAAGAAACCAAGAAAGAAAAGAAAGGCAGTATATACCCTAAATCCCACCTCCCCACAAAAAAGACTGAATAAAAATGAAACAGACTTATCAACCCCCAAATGCCTTCTCCCGCACAAAAACCGAGCAAAGTGCATATCAGCCCCGAATCAACCTCTCTGCACCAAATAACCCAAGGAGATCGGATAGGAAAAGACAGAATATAAAAACTATTAAATCTGAAAAAAAGATTTTATAGTCCAAGTCCACATCCAAAATGCAGAAAAAATCTCGTCAACACCTACTGCAGCAGTAGGCTCTCCCCTCTCTGGCAGCAAAGCAGAGTGATCAAAAGACAGGTAGTTGATACTCACCCTCCACAATCGCTTCGATGCTTCACTCGCCATTGTGCTTTAGTTGATGCACAATGGAAGCCTTAATCAGTGAAACGGAGACAAACATCAGCTTGTGTCCTGTCCTGCAGCCTGGCCATTATGAAGTTTGCGCACGCTGCCTCTTGGAATCCTCTCAGAGACTCAGAGCACCGGAACACCCAGACAATCTCCAAACTTCCATACTCGCCTTGATATTTCAATTGCCCTCTTCGCTTTAGTCAGCGAACAGGGGAAGCCATAATCTGTGAAATGCAGTCAAACATTGGCTCACACACTATCCTACAGGCTTCTTGCTACGAGGTTTGCTCACGCTGCCTTTGTCTCCCAGAACCCGGAATCCCAAGAGATTGCAAGGCATTAAAGCAACCAAACAATCTCCAACAGTTCAAGAATCATATTCAAGATGAAAAACAGATGTAAAAGACTTGAAAAAGGAGGTTCCATGATCTATCGAGAAGACTAGTCAACCAAAGTAGATTGTATGCAGATGTACAACTGCAAATGTAAATGTACAGCACTTGACTCTGTTATTTAAGATTACCATAATGTACATATTAAGGAAATTCTACTCTGAAAGTTTCACAACATTCTGCTCCTTCTGTTTTTATAGCAACAGTGAAATACAAGTCATATATCAATGCATGCATTTAATTATAATTACATATTTAGTCTAGATTCAAGTTTTTGAAACTTTCTTAATTTCCTTACTGCTTCTGGTTTTTAATCCACTATTAAAGTGTCTTGTTCTGGGCTTGAATTCAAAAATTGCTTTCCTGTCAGACTTGCTTGGATTTGCAACTTTATTATCTGGAGTAGCATTGGAACCCGGATATAACTTCATGATCAGGTGGTTCCCATCTAGATTTATTTTACCTTAGGGAGAAATCTTTAAAACTGCACAAATCCTTGGAATTGCGTAAACAACTTCAACCAAATAATATCTCCTCCTTTTGAGAACTTTTGCTATTTTTTCAGTTTCACATCATCTTTGTTTGCTCAATGTTCTAAGGCTACAGATATGCATGTTTAATTTGAATCTGATTAGTGTCAGGGTGGTGTTTTTAACACAAATACACAAAACTCAAAGGCCAAATTTGATGATACAAAGCTGATGTGTGCTTTCAATCATCCTTTCATCAAGATTTATGTATGTGTGTGAATTTATTTATGTGGTTGTGCGGAGCTGTCTTACAGGTAGAAATAGGCCAATGGGTGATTCATGCTAAACTTTGAATATCCCTGTAAGGCTTTCTGAAGTGCTTCTTCAACTATTGCGACTGAATTTCTCACTTGATCTATTTGAAGCCGGATGATGTGAAGAAACAAGATTATGTTTGATATTTTCTATTTCATTAAGTTTGTGAACCTAGTTGATTGAAGCTGACAGCCATTGTCAAAAATCAGTTATTTGTGTAAACCTCAACATGTAACCATAGACCTCAACTCATCTACAGTATATTCAGTACCAGTTGAAGAGCTATTGTTTCACTTTAAATCACTTTTAGTGACTGTCAATCAATAGCAGGGAAACTGTTATCTCCTTTTTCATGGTCTATTTATCTCTCAGTAAAGGTCTGGTGGGCCATAACGATGGATATATAGGGGGTTTAGATGGTTTTGGCAAATACTGAATTTACTTACAAAGATTCACTTTGTATAGCCAAATAAAGCCAGCTCTTTACAAACACTTTACTTCTGACTATCCCTCTGAGTAAATTATGAAGTACAACTAATCTCCTTTCTGTAAAATAGCACAAGCATGGGGCTAGGTCTTTGTTTATGGAATTTCGGACATGACTATTACTCATAGAATCATAAAGTATTACTGCAGTCACGTTTTACCATCAAGACTTTGTTAACTTGATCTGCCTTGTCCCATCTACTTGCACTTGGTCCATAGTCCTCCAACTCCTCCCATCCATGTACCTATTGAAATGTCTAAGTAATACAATTGAACCAGCATCTACCACCTCCACTGGCAGCTCATTCTATACTTGAAAACCCATCTGAGTGAAGATGTTTCCCTTCAGATAATTCAAGCATAAAAACCTTTGTGTGAGCAAAAGAGTGGGAAGTGGAAGTGGAATATTTATTTTCTTTATAACTCTACATAGTGGAAATAAGTTTGTAACTAAAGAATATAAAACTGAATATAATGAACTGAAATGGAAAATACCTCAGTAAAAACAGAGCTCATAGTGGATATGTTGCTGTGGTCTGAAGGTACAGAATTTTAAGAAAATAATCATATGTATAAATCCTGCCTGTCATGACTGTGAGCTCCAGAGACAGATTTGTCAAAGCTTTGGAGAAAATCCTCTTGCTACCATTCATATGGATGATACCAGTAAATTACAAGTGAAAGCAGTTACTATCATGGGCTTTTTCTGTAGTAGTTTGCATTTTTCTTGTTCCAGGGACTGTGTGTTGCAGAGACTTGCATATTCACTAAATGCTTAGAAAAATAGAGGACTATGTGGTAGGGAAATTCTAGGCAGTCTCTAGAATAGGTCACATGGTTAGCTCAACATTGTGGGCTGAAGGGCCTGTACTGTGCTGTAAATTTCTATGTTCTATTCCCTTTGAATATTTCACTTTACACCCTTAATCTATGACTGTAGTTGTAGTCTCACACAGCGTGAGGTGAAAAGGTCTGCATGCATTCACCCTACCTGGACCATTCATAAAACTGTGTACATCTGTAAGATCCCCCCTCAATCTTTAGCCCTCAAGGGAATAAAGTCCTAACCAATCCAAACTTCTCTTACAACTCAGGTCCTCAAGTCCCAGCAACATACTTGAAAATTTTCTCTGCACTCTTTCAAGCTTAGTGATATCTTTCATGGAGGTGGGTGACCAGAACGGCAAACAAATCTTACGAATGTCTCGTGTAACTTCAACATAACATCCCAACTCCCAATACCTCTTCGCACCCTTTTTCCTATAAGAATGCTATTCCACTTTCTCAGTTCCTTCGTCTCCACACCATCTGTTCCCAGGATATAGTCTTCCTTTCCAGGACATTGGAGATGTCTTCCTTCTTCAAAGAATGGGGTTTCCCTTCCTCTAACATTAATGTGCCCTGACATGCATCTTCTCTTTTTCCTGAATATCTGCACTCACCCCATTTTCCTGTTGACTTAACAGTGATAATTCCTTTTGTCCTTACCTACCACCCCATGAGCCTCCACATCCAGCACATTATCCTCCACAACTTCAGCCATCTCCAAAGGGATCCCACTGCTAAACATATCTTTACCTCCTCCCACCCAATTTCTGCAGGTATCTCTTCCTTTATGATTCCCTTGTCCCTTGTCCCCACTAATTTCATTCCCAGCACTTATCCCTGCAAGTGGCCCAAGTGCTACATCTGCCCAATCACTTCCATTCAGAGCCACAAACAGTCCTTCCGGGTGAGTCAACATTTCACCTGCGAATCTGCTGGCATCATTTATTGTGTCTAGTGCTCCTGATGCAGCCTCCTCTACACTGGTGAGACCTGTCGTAAATTGGGGGACTGCTTTGTCGAGCACCTACACTCCATCTGCCAAAAGCAAAACTTCATTATGGCCAAACATTTTGGACCATAAGACAAAGGAATAGAATTAGACCATTTGGCCCATCGAGTCTGCTCTGCCATTCAGTCATGGCCGATCCTTTTTTCCCTTCCTCAGCTTCTTCCTGTAACCTTTGATGCCATGTTCAATCACGAACCTATCAAGCTCTGCCTTAAATATACCCAATGATCTGGCCTCCAGAGCTCCATGTGCAAAAAATTCCTCAAATTCACCACACTCAGGCTAAAGAAATTTCTCTGCATCTTCGTTTTAAATGGATATCCCTCTATACTGAGCCTGTGCCCTCTATACTGAGCCTGTGCCCTCTTGTCCTAGACTCTCCCACCATGGGAATCATCCTTTCATCATTGTCATTCATTGTCATTGTCATTCAATGTGAATAAATGTGAAGTTATCCACTTTGGAAGCAGGAACAAGAGGGCAGAGTATTGTCTGAACGGTGTCGAGTTAGGTAAGGGAGAAATGCAAAGAGACCTAGGAGTCCTAGTTCATCAGTCAATGAAGGTGAATGAGTAAGTGCAACAGGCAGTGAAGAGGGCAAATGGAATGTTGGCCTTTATTACAAGGGGAATTGAGTACAAGAGCAAGGATGTCCTTTTGCATTTGTACAGGGCCCTGGAGAGACCACACCTGGAATATTGTGTACAGTTTTGGTCTCCAGGTTTAAGGAAGGACATTCTGGCGATTGAGGAAGTGCAGCGTAGATTCACTAGGTTGATTCCTGGGATGGCAGGGCTGTCTTACACAGAGAGATTGGGCTTGTACACACTGGAATTGAGGAGATTGAGAGGGGATCTGATTGAAACGTTTAAGATAATTAAAGGATTTGATAGGATTGAGGCAGGAAATATGTTCCAGATGTTGGGAGAGTCCAGTACCAGAGGGCATGGATTGAGAATAAGAGGTCAGTTATTTAAAACAGAGTTGAGGAAAAACTTCTCCCAGAGGGTTGTGGAAGTGTGGAATGCACTGCCTCGGAAGACGGTGGGGGCCAATTCTCTGGATGCTTTCAAGAAGGAGCTAGATAGATATCTGATGGATAGGGGAATCAAGGGATATGGGGACAAGGCAGGGACTGGGTATTGATAGTGAATGATCAGCCATGATCTCAGAATGGTGGTGCAGACTCGAGGGGCCGAATGGTCTACTTCTGCACCTATTGTCTATTGTCTATTTCCGCATCTAAACTGTCTAGGCCTTTCAACATTTGAAAAGTTTCAATGAGATCCCCCCTCATCCTTCTAAATTCCAGCAAGTACAGCTCCAGAGCCATCTGTCTAAGTCCTTCTGCAGCCTACCTGTTTCCTCATCGCTACCTGACCCTCCACCAATCTTCATATCATTTGCAACCTTGGCAACAAAGCCATTATCTAACTCATTGATATTACCATCATAAAAAGATGCAGTCCCAACACCAAACCCTGCAGAACACCACTAGTCACTGGCAGCCAATCAGAAAAGGATCCTTTTATTCCCATTTGCTGCCTCCTATCAATCAGCTAATGCCAGTAACTTCTCCATAATACCATGGGCTCTTAACTTGGTAAGCAGCCTCATGTGTGGCACCTTGTCTAAGGCATTCTGCAAGTGCAAATATACAACATCCACTGCATCCCCTTTATTTATCCTACTTGTAATCTCCTCAAAAAATTCCAACAGGTTTGTCAGGCAAGATTTTCCCTTAAGAAAACTATGCTGACTTCGTCCTATCTTGTCCTGTGTCTTTAAGTACTCCATAAACTCATCCTTAACAATTGACTCCAACATTTTCCCAGCCACTGAGGTCAGGCTAACTGGTCTATAATTACCTTTCTGCTGCTTTCCTCTTTTCTCAAAGGGCTGAATAAATTTCGCAATTTTCCAGTCCTCTCGCTCCATGCCAGAGTCCAATGTTCCTGACCCTGGCACCTGGAGACAACATAACATTTGGGTGTCCCATTCATGGCCACAGAATCTTCTGTTGCTTCCCCTGACTATCGAGTCCCCTATCACTATCACTCTCCTCTTCTCCATCTTTCTTTTCTGCACCACAGACCCATGCTCAGTGCCAGTAACCTGGTCTTTGTGGCATTCCTCTGAGAGGTCATCCCCACAACAGTATATCCAAAATGGTACACTTATTATTGAGGGGAATGACCACAAGTCTGCTCTGCACTAACTGCCTAATCATATTTCCTTTTCTCCTGACAGTCACCCCCTGCAACTTGGGGGTAACTACTTCCCTGTAACTCTGATAGATTATCTCCTCACTTTCCTGTACAAGCCAAAGGTCATCCAGCTGCTGCTCCAGATCTCTAACACAGTCTTCAAGGAGCTGCAGCTGGATGACCTTCACTCAGATATAGTTTCCTGAGAGACTCCAGGTCTCCCAAAACTCCAACATCCAGTATGAAGAACACACAATGACCATTTACTGAAAAAAGGAAACCTGATAGGAGCATACAAGATGATGAGAGGCACTGATTGTGTGGATAGTCAGAGGCTTTTTCTCAGGGCTGAAATCGTTGCCACAAGAGGACACAGGTTTAAGGTGCTGGGGAGTAGGTACAGAGGAGATGTCAGAGGTAAGTTTTTTACTCAGAGAGTGGTGAGTGCATGGAATGGGCTGCTGGCAATGGTAGTGGAGGCAGTTACGATAGGGTCTTTTAAGAGACTTTTGGATAGGTACATGGAGCTTAGTAAAATAGAGGGCTTTAGGTAAGTCTAGTAATTTCTAAGGTAGGGACATGTTCGGCTCAACTTTGTGGACCAAAGGGCCTGTATTGTGCTGTAGGTTTTCTGTGTTTCTATGTTTCTATTAACAGAAACTTACCCATAGCCAATGCCTCTTTCAAACCAAAGCCTCCTTTGAGCCAAAGCCTGACACTCCTACTCTCACCACTGGCCTACTCCCAATATTGGCCACCCTGCTTGTGCCTTTTGTACTTCTAAACAAGCGTTAGTGACCTGCGAGAAAACTGGTCGCTGTGGTTGCTCCTGCTGCTAGTTGGGCCACCGAATTAGCCTGAACACCCAGGAAGCTCTTCTTTTAAATAAGCACTGCCAACCTGCAAGAAACCTCATCACTGTGGCTCGCTCCTCCACTGATAGTTTTAATTCCCTTTCCAACATGTCAGTCCATGGCCACTTCTTGTGCCAAGGTGGGGCCACCCTCAAGGTGGAAGAGCAACATCTTATATTCCATTTGGGTAGTTTCCAACCAAATGCCATAAATATCAATTTCTCCTTCCGATAATTTTTTTCCTCCTCCTCCCTTCTTGTTCTATTCCCCACTCTGGCCTTTTAGCTCTTTTCACCTGCCTATCACTTACCCCTGGGTCCACTCCTCCTTCCTTTTCATCTATGATCCACTCTCCTCTCCTATTAGGTTCCTCGTTCTCCAGTCTTTTACCTCCCCCACCCATTTGGCTTCACCCTCCTTCCCCCCAGCCCCCATCTTTTATTTTGATGTCTTTCCCCTTCTATTTCAGTCCTGAAGGAGGGTCTCTGCCACAAACATTGACTGTTTATTTATTCCATAGATGCAGCCTGATCTGCTGAGTTCCTCCAGCATTTTATGTGTGTTGCTTTGGAATTCCAGCATCTGCAGATTTTCTTGCATTTATGATCTCCTGCACTCAATGCCCTGATTTAGGAAACCAATATACTAAAAGCTGTCTTCAGTACCTTACCAACTTGTGATCCCACTTTAAAGGAATTATATATCTGTATTACCAGGTCCCTTTCTTCTACCACACACCTCACAGCTCTACCATTCACTGTGTACATCATACCCTGGATTTTCCTCCCAAAGTGCAATACCACACACTTGTCTTCATCAAGTTCAATTTCCCTTGTTTCAGACCTTCTTTCCAGCTCAACAAGATCATGCTGCAAACTTTCTTAACCTTCCTCACTGCTCCCTGCACCCTCAATCTTGATGCCATCAGCAAATTTACTGGTCCAGCTCACCAATTAAATCATTAATAGAGATAATAAACAACAACAGACCCAGTACCGATCCCTGCAAAACTATCAGAGAGACAACCATCTACTACCATTTTTTGGCTTCTCCTTCTTTGCTAACGTCAGATTCAATTGACCACTTTGTCCTGAATGCCAAGAAATTTAACCTTATAGATCAGCCTCCCATAAGAAACTTTGCTGAAGTCCATGTCAACAACATCCATTGACCTTCTTTCATTAATTTTCTTGCTAGCCTCCAAAAAAATCTATATGTTTGGTTCCGCATGGCATGTCATGCACAAAGTCATGTTGACCATCCCTAATTAGGTCTTGTCTATCCTGTCTCGGATCCCTTATTGCTCACATGTGACATGTAGATCCCCTTTCACATCTAACGTTAGGATTATTACACAGTAGACTTGATAGAACATCTGCAATGATATTTTACCTGGAATTTCTACAGTTGATTCTTCCACAGCAGAAGAGGAAAGCCCATCTCTAAATACCTGATACCACCAGTATGTTGCTTCTTTGGTTCTTAATATCCCTAATTGTGGCTTATGATTGTTTCTAGGGCAACAGAGCTGCCTAGTAAAAATCGATGTGATTTCTTAATTCCAAATGTTAGGTGAGATGTGTTCTTTTGAATTTACACTGTTAAGGAGTTTTCACTCACATAGTAACAATGCAATTCCAGCTTGCTTCAATTCTTTTCTTAATCTCTTACATTGATCAGATACGTTTTGTTATGTCTTGTTCCATATCCATCAGGCGATGATCTGAGCATGGTTGTACTATCCGGAAGGAATCACCTATAATTTTTCATCAATCCTAGGGTGAACATTTGGCTTTGGCGAATGTTCGATGATGGCTTTCAGGTTTTCTTTCAATAGTTGTAACCCATTGACATCAGCCTTCAAAGCATGGTACGTTACTTCTCATTGTAAAATGTATTTTGCTTCAGATTATGCTTATGAAGTTTCCTAAGTATTTCATTAAAAATAAGATTTTCTCCTTAGTGCTCTTGGAAATCACCAGATCATTACAACTGGTCCTCTATACTAAAATGAATGTAGTCACTGATCTTGCACCAGGTCCAAACTGATGTAAGTGGAGGGGGAAGTGTAAATTTTGGGGGAATTACATGAAGCTGAGGAGCAGATGTAGTTGGTAAAATCACAGCAAGAAAATCAAGGTTTTCATATTGATGCAGCAATTACAAATGTCCTCTGCTAGTGACAGATGGCATTTCTGGACATAGACAAAGGAGTCAATGCAGGCAATGCCTAATGTGCTAGTTACTGTGCAATTTCTAAAAATCTATTAGAACTGCTTAGACTCTGATTTTCTGAGTACCACCAGTCTCAAGAACAGCTCCCACCCTACAGTTATAAGCCTATCGAATGGTCCCTGGTATGATAATATGAGCTCTTGACCACACAATCTATCAAGTTATTACCTTAAAATTTATTTTTACCTGCATTTCACCTTCTTTGTAGCTGTTACGCTTCATATTCTGCATTGTTTTTATTATTCTACCTGTTCTACCTCAATGAACTGTAATAATTTAATCTTTATAAACAGTATGCAAGACAAGTTTTTTCACTATATCTTGATACATGTGACAATAATGAACTAATTCCTATTTCAATTCTTTGTGTCAAACCTTTTGAGCAGTTCCGTAAGACCATAACATATAGGAGCAGATGTAGGCCATTTGGCCCATCGAGTTTGCTCCACCATTCAATCGTGGGCTGATCCAATTCTTCCAGTCATCCCCACTCCCCTGTCCATACCCTTTGATGCCCATGCTAATCAAGAACCTACCTTAAATGCACCCAATGACTTGGCCTCCACAGCCGCTCGTGGCAACAAATCCCACAGATTTACCACCCTCTGACTAAATTAATTTCTCCGCATCTCTGTTCTAAATGGATGTCCTTCAATCCTGAAGGTGTGCCCTCTTGTCCTAAACTCCCCTACCATGGGAAATAACTTTGCCCTGTCTAATCAGTTCAGGCCTTTTAATATTTGGAATGTTTCTTTGAGATCCCCCTTATTCTCCTGAACTCCAGGGAATACAGCCCAAGAGCTGCCAGGCATTCCTCATATAGTAACCCTTTCATTCCTGGACTCATTCTTATGAATCTTCTCTAAGCCCTCTCCAACGTCAGTATATCCTTTCTAAAATAAGGAGCCCAAAACTGCACTCAATACTCCAAGTGTGGTCTCATGAGTGCCTTATAGAGCCTCAACATCACATCCCTGCTCTTATATTTTATACCTCTAGAAATGAATGCCAACATTGCATTCACTTTCTTCACCACTGACTCAACCCTTAAAATCCCCTTAAAATTGGTGGCAGGCTATCAGTACTTTATTTCTTTTCTTTTTGTGGATAGTGCTATGTTTTGTAACTTCGAAACATTAGACAAAAATGAAAATTTCAATTTTCTTTTCAGATTTACTGTGATTTTTCCAACTACATTCTGTTCCTCAGCTTCATGTAAATTCCCCCAAATTTACAGTTCCCATTCAACTTACATCGATGTGGACCTGGTGCAGGATCAGTGACTTCATTTATTTTAGTATAGAGGACCGGTAGAAATAATTTGGTGATTTCCAGGAGCACTAAAGAAGAAAATTCAAAGGAAGATATGGGAGTCAGAAATGTGAGTCTAACTTCAGGTTTTTCTGTAAGAGAGGCACATGAGTATGCATGTGATGACAAATGCAATTCATGTATTTTTACATATAACTATAATGAATTATTTAAACAAACAAGAAAGCTTAACCAAGCAATATATATGCAGGATTTCTCAAATATTACTGAAATATTAAATATACAACAGATAGCAGTTCCAAATTTGCTCCTTCCCAGATATTTAGTCCACTGCATTTATTAGCCCTTAGGGCATTTATTAATTCTTTCAAAATGTTTTTTTATAAATAGTTGTTTTTAATTAATTCCATACAATATCTGTAATATTTGTTGTGCTTTAGAGGAGAGACAAAAAGTATTTGTTTTGTGCCTCTGTTTTTATTAATATTCCTCTAAGGGACACATGGTTACTCTCTACCTTTTTATAAAGGTATAAGAACTATTTTTTTCTCATTAATTTTACTCAACCTACTACTACTACTTCGTTTTTCTGCTTCTTCATTGTTGGTTTATTAAACATACTAGGGCAGTTTGTACTAATTTAGCCCAAACCTTACAATCACCCCCTGTGCTATTGCCAAAGCCTCACTAACCTCTGGCAGCCCTGCAGTTTAAAACAAATACTGGGGCTTGCCGTAGGGCTCATCCTGCTAAATGTGGGGATACAATGGCAACAACCATACATCTGATGGCAGATCCTTAACCTCTGGCCTGAGATGACCCAGATTGCCTTCTACTGTTAGATGCCCCTGGTGATCAGAGACCTTAACAAACAGTTTGATGGGATTAGAATATCTTTTCAAAATAGTGCTACAAACACCGTCCAGGCTTGGCGAGAAGATTCAAAGTGCATCTGATTCTTTAGTTTAGGATAACAGAGCCCCAATCCTGGACTCAGTATTGACCTCACTTGCATGGGTATGAATGGCATCTGATTTCCAGTGTATTGCGGATTTCTGCATTGCAATGTACAGGAATTTAGGAATGCTGTAACCCACACAATGTTGTCAGCAGATGGTTCTCTTTGGAACTCATGCCTGTAGTTCAGTATAATCTGGACCACTATGTTTCTTGGCATCTTTAATAATGTCTCCTTTATTTATAAGTTTTGTGTATTGTAATGTACTACTGCTGCAAAACAACATATTTCATGACATATTAACCCCGATTCAGTTTCTGAAACTAATATCATCATTAAACTTCTTAATTAGCTAGGAATGGATCACTTTTCTAACTGTTTTAATTTCTTAATTTGTTTGAAATTATTACCTTTTTATATACATGTTCCAATATCTTTATTGACATTCCTTTTAATTTAGTTCCTCAAATTATCTTAGCCAAATTATATTATCAATATAATCGGTTTTATTTAATTGTATCAATTTAAAATTCAGTGTAAAACATTATCACATTGTGATCACATTGCCACAGAGGATCACTTACTCTGAAATGACTACCGTGTTTAAATCTGTCTCATTATACTGGAGATGGTCTAAAATAGCCCATTTCCTAGTTGTTCCAGGAAATTACTTCAGATATGCTCCCTAAGCTTTCCCTCCAAACTACCTTCGCAAATTTGAATTTTATGAAAATTAAATTTTTACTAAATGCTCTTTTTTCATTAATTTTCTATTCAACACTACTGCTGATATTAGAATGTCTATAAATTCTGTCCACGAATATTTTTGGATCGGCAATATTTCTACTTCCTCGGTTTCTGAGCCAACATCATTATCTGCTATAGACCTTACATTATTCATTATTAATAGAGGTGGCCATCTCATCTTTTTCCAGTTCATCTGATCCCATGAAATGTCACGAACCTTGGAATATTTAATACTAGCAATAACTGTTGTTTCAACACAGACAAAATGCTGGAGGTACTCAGCAGGTCAGGCATCAGCTATAGAGGGGAATAAACAATTGTTTTGGGCCAAGGCTCTTCATCTAGATACTATTAAATCAAACTCATTTATCTCAATATGTGCTTTCAGTCCATTCCATCTTCTAGAGATGCTTTCCGTATTCAGGTATAGGGTCTTTAATTTTTACAATTTACCATTTTTCCCTTGATATGGGTTATTTGTGTACTGTTAATGTGCTAATACTCTTAAGCTTTTCTGCTGCAGTCCAGTGAGATGGAAGTTGACTTATTTCTACCTCAGTTCTGAGGAGTGGAAGATGTCCTTGTATGAATTATTTTAACATAGACTAAATCTAAATATTAGATTAGATTAAAGATTATCTTTATTTATCATATGTACATGGAAATGACCAACACAATCTAAATATGAGCTAGGGGTAGACCACAAGTGTCATCATGCTTCTGGTGTCAACATACCATGCCCACAACTTATTATCCCTATCCCGAACTCTTGGCAATGTGGGAGGAAACTGGAGCACCCACACAGGTCATGGGAGGAATGTACAACAGATAGCGGTGGAATTGAGCTCGGGTCTTTGGTGTTGTAATAGTGTTATGCTAATCGCTATGCTACTGCGCCACACAGGTGTTCCACACCACCTCGTCTGCATCTTGACAGGATGAGAGCTTGATTAACTAGCAAGGAGTTCCAGGATCACATTTGGGCAGACATGTGTATATAGACAATACACACTTATGCACACATGCATACGCATACAATACTTTTAGCAAATGCAGGTTTGGGCAAGTGCAATAGTGTGAGTGTGAGAGAGAGAGAGATATTCTGATGGTTCCTGTCATATCCTTCTCATCATTTCTAAACTTGCTACTTTATTTTATGGTCTTGATTCTTCCTGATTTTATAACAGCACCTGAACACCCTCACCCAACCCCAAATTCAGCCCTCTTTTTGTATTTTAAACATTAAGGAGGTTGGTTAGAAACTGAAGGCTAGGTCCCATGTTCAGTGTTTTCCAATTAACCTCTGTCATCTGTTCCAGATAACATTCCCTGAGGCACACATATCTGATGATGACATCTATCTGCCTTTCTATAAATACAAATATGCTGCTGAAATCATTGTAATTCAGGTAAATTGCCCTGAAGTAGAGAATCTTTGAGATTCTGTTATTCTACATGACATGTTGGTGTGATTGTACTAAATCTGTACTAAGTCTGCATATTCATATGTAAATTACATGTGTTCATCCATAATGTGTTCATTGACTCTTTTCTTACTCCTGAAGTAGCTGTTAAAAATTATATTGTAGAGCCTGCATTAATATAAATTTGTAATCTTTGCATTGCCCTAAAATCCTAAATTGATTTTTTAATTGTGAAGTTCCATAATGGGAGAGTATCATATGAATAAAATGACCCCAGGTAGCTTTTTATAGATGCCATGAACTAGTGGGGGAATTTAGTAATGGTGATACCATTGAACACCAGGTTGATGATAGCTGGACTTTCTCTTCTAGTGTATTTGGAATTGGAATTGGAATGACAAATAATTTGAAAGGTGTGGATAGCCAGAGGCTTTTTCCCAGGGCTGAAATGGCTAACATGATAGGGCATAGTTTTAAGGTGCTTGGAAATAGGTACAGGAGGGATGTCAGTGGTAAGTTTTTCACACAGTGGTGGGTGCAGGGAATGCACTGCCAGTGACAGTGGTGGAGGCAGATACAATAGGGTCTTTTAAGAGACTCTTAGGTAGGTACATGGAGCTTAGAAAAATAGAGGGCCATACGGTAGGGAAATTCAAGGCAGTTTCTAGAGTAGCTTACATGGTCAGCACAGCATTGTGGGCCGAATGTGCTGTAGATTTCTATGTTCTATGTTTCTATGAAACATTCCAAATTCTTTGATGATTTTCAGGGATCGGTGCTGTGAGGAGGAGAACAAAGAATTAGGAGGTTATGGGCTCAGGATAAAGCAATGTTTGGTTGAGACAAATGAGGAGGAATTTCTTCTTTTAGGCATCTGAATCTGGAAGTTTTTATTCCAGAGGGCCATGGAAGATAGATCTATGACAAGTTCAGTGGAACTTTACATTCATTTGATGAAGTACTTTGAGAGGATGGTCCTAAAACATTTCATCTCCTGCCTGAGGACTGACTTGGATCCACTCCAAATTGTCTATCTTCATGACAGGTCAACAGCAGATATAATTTCATTGACTCCTCATTCAACTCTGGAACATACAGACAGTGAAGATGCATGCACCAGGATGCTCTTCATTGACTACAGCTCTGTATTCAACATGATCATCCCTTCAAAACTAACCAATAAGCTCCAAGACCTAGGCCTTGCTTTCCTTACATGAAGACCCCAGTCAGTACAGATTGGCAACAACATTTCCTCCACAATCACTATCTGCACACTACAAGGGTTTTCTACTCACTTTATGCTTATGGCTGTAAGGCTAAGTACAACTCCAACACCACATTTATGTTTGCTGATGGCAAAACACTACCGTTGATGGCCGAATCAAAGGACGTGATGAAGTGGCATGTAGGAGGGACAGTGAACGTCTGTCTGAATGGTGCCACAACAGCAATATCTCACTCAAAGTCAGCAAGACCAAGAAGTTGATTATTGACTTCAGGAGGAAGGAACTGCAGGTCTATGAGCTAGTGCTTATTAGAGGATCAGATGTGGAGATGGTCATTAACTTAAAATTTCTGCACATTATCATATCAGAGGATCTGTCCTGGGACTAGCATGCAAGTGCCATTTCAAAGAAAGCATGGCAGCACCTCTACCATCTTATAAGTTTTCCCAGAATCAGCATATCATCTAAAACCCTGACAGACTTCTATGGATGCACAGTGGAGAGAGCCTTGACTGGTTGCATCACAGCCTAGTAAGGAAACACAAGTGCCCAAGAAAGGAAAAGCTTAAAAATAGCCTCCACACCACTGAATATCTACAAAGAGCAATGCCACAATAAAGCAGCATCCATCATCAAGGAACCCCAACACCAAGGCCATGCTCTCTTCTTGCTACTATCATCAGGAAGGAGGTACAGGAGCCTTAGGTTCCATAGTGCTAGGTTCAGGAGCAGTTACTGCCCTTTAACCATCAAGCTCCTGAACAAGTGTGGACAATGTCACTCACCATGACACTGAACTGATCACTGAAAACAACTTATGGACTCACTTTCAAGGACTTTATAACTCTTGTTCTCAGTATTATTTATTTATTTATTCTTGTGTTTGCACATTTTGTCTTCTTTTGCACATTCATTGCTGGTCAGTTTTTGCTTGCGTAGTTTTTCATTGATTTGATTGTATTTTTTGTGATACTGTGAATGCTTACAAGAAAATAGATCTCGGAAAATACATACTTTGATATTAAATTTACTTTGAACTTTGAGACTCCTGGTTGAAAGCTGATCTTCGGAATGGAGGCTAATAGTGTGTTATAGGGGTCAGTGTTGGGAACCTTATTATTCATTATTTACACTATAAAAATGTTTTAGATGCAAATGCATAAGACTTGATCAGTAAATTTG
This sequence comes from Hypanus sabinus, assembly GCF_030144855.1. Taxonomy (NCBI): domain Eukaryota; kingdom Metazoa; phylum Chordata; class Chondrichthyes; order Myliobatiformes; family Dasyatidae; genus Hypanus; species Hypanus sabinus. The sequence continues at coordinate 188,692,454 of NC_082706.1, forward strand.
TAATGATACAAAATTAAATTATCAAGTTGGTTTGTTATTGTCGCATGTACTGAGGTACAGTGGAAGAACTTGTCTTGCAATCTCTCCTTACAGATAATTTTATATCAACAACACATTGAGGTGGTACAAAGGAAAACAATAACAGAAAGCAAAATAAAGTATAGCAGTAACAGAGAAAGTGCAATGCAGCTAAACAACACATTACAAGATCACAGCAAGGTACTGCAGATTATGAATAACAAGGTGTATTATGAGGTCAAGAGTCCATCTTACTGTATTAAGCAACCATTTGATAGTCTTATAACAGAAGAGTAGAATTTCTTTAGCCAGAGGATGATGAATCTGTGGAATTCATTGCCACTGACAGCTGCTGAGTTTCATAGTTTATTAATTAGTAAGGGTGTCAAAGGTTATAGAGAGCAGACAGAAGAATGAGGCTGAGAGGGAAATTAATCAGCCATGATCGAATGGTGGAGCAGGCTCGATGGGCTGAATGGCTTAATTCTGCTCCTATGTCTAATCCCCCATGCATTGTCACCTTACACTTACACTCCGCACCTCATACCTACACTGATACAGTTACTGCCCTACTATGTTTTCATTTGTCCTGCTGCTACCTAGAAGAGTTCCTCTTGCTAAGAGCCCCTCTGTCCCTTTATCATTCCTGTCAGTCACCCTGTGTACAAATATATCTGCATCTAGTGACACTTTATGTACATAAAATCAGTCTATGTCTATAAACTAATCTTATGTACAGTATTTAAGGCCACACTCATACAGTCACATAAGACATAGACCATGAGACATAGGAGCAGAATTAGGACATTCATCCTGTGGGATTTTGAGAATAAAACATGTGAGAGTCATTTCATGTGCGTAACAAAAGCCACAACCCTTCACTTCCATTATGAACAAACTGAAAGCAGTTGCCTTACACTGATGTCATTAAGTCAGACACTGTTGCTTAAAGTGAACACAACAGCCCAATGACAATGATTGTGAGTTATGTAGAAGTTTCTATTACGAACAATTTGCATCATCTGTCATCCATTACCACACCCATTACACACCTCTCCCAGAATTCACCAAAGCCAGCATTGTAAGACTGGAGCTTATATGAGCTACCCAGTTCGGGTCCTATGTCACTTAGTTGGAGTAATAGCAGGTACATCAGGCTCATCCAGGGATGTGCTGACATTGAATTGAACATTGAATTCTCCAACTTCCGGTAATTCCCTCCCTCTCCCTTCCCCCATCCCAGTTTGACTCTGCCTCCTCCTCCAGCTGCCTTATCACCTCTCTCATCATTCTGCCTTCTTCTATCACACTTAGTGCTTTCCCCTTATATTCCTTCTTCACCTTTCCTGCCTATCCCCTTCCTGCTTCCCCTCCACCACCCCCGATCTTTCCTCTTATTGGTTTTTCACCTGGCACCTACTAACCTTCTCCTTCCCACCCTCCCCCTACCTTCTTTATAGGGCCCCTGCCCCCTCCCTCTTCAGTCCTGACGAAGGTTCTTGGCCTGAAACATTGACTGCTTGTTTCCACGGATGCTGCCCGACCTGCTGAGTTCCTCCAGCGTGTTGTATGTTTTGCTTTGACCACAGCAGTGTACTTTGTGTGTGCTGATATGATGCAAGGGGTACGGTAGTGGAACCAACCAGGTCATAGTGGGTTGGTTTAAGCTGATCTGTAGAAATACATTCAGATTTCCTCTTTCCTTCTGCAATAAAAGTATTTTTGCCCCATTCAAAAATACAGAAATGCATAAGGGGACTTAGTTGGGTATTGATGTACATCATGGTGGACAGAAACGAACGAGGTAGAACATAGATCAATTGGAACCCAAGAGTGCTGTACAACATAATGGGAGGAAGGAACAGGTGTACTGAGAAGTCTCCAATGTAGAATTTTGTGAATAAACCCTGTGAGAGTTGTTTTATGTGCCTAACAAAAGTCACAACCCCTACTTCCATTAAGAACAAACCAAAAGCAGTCGCCTTATAGTGACATAATTACGTCAGATAGCATCTCTAACAGTGTACACAATTCAATGACGGTGTTTGTGAATTATGTAGAACAATTTCTATTATGAACAATATGTGTCATCTGTCACTCATTATCTTACCCTACAGGCCTTCGAGTCTGTTCTGCAGTTACTTGCATATTGCATTTTATAGGATAGTTTTTATATTTATATTTATTGTGTTTTTTTAATGTTTTTTGTTCTTAGAGGCACATTAAATTCTACTTTCTCTATATTGCAGCACAACAGCTCCTGCCACTGACATGTAATACATCCTGGGGCGTTTAAGTGTTCAACATAGTTTTAGGCAATTAGTCAGCTATTCCAGGAGCTGATAAATATACATGCTGCAACTGGTAATAAGTTGAATCCAAGCCACAGCAAGGACTGATCTTGTACAGGAGATGATAATAAGCAAATGCAGAACTTCTGTTTATCGTATATTTTGCTGTGCTTCAGTTATGGCAACTAAAGTGAAAAGAATTACAGGAATTCATCCATTAAGCCATCACAAATACAGTCCATTACTTTTCTTTACTTGGACACACAAGACACTGCAGATGATGGATAATTTACAAAGGAGCTGGTGGAACTGAGTCAGGCAGCATCTACTGAGGGAAATGGAAAGACAACATTCACTTCTTTCTTTTTCTTTTCAGGCAGTTTTACACGATTAAGGAAAATTTGCTTCCATATCAATTCTCTGAGGTCTTAGGCAGTTGAAAAGTTGTATATGGGAGCCACAGCCATTCACTGCCTTAGGTTGGCCACCTGGTGCTTAACAGAGTGAATGAATTATTTAACACATTGTTTATGTATGGCCTCCATGTTCAAAAGAGGCTCAATGTCTTTCCAGATCCTCTCGTTTTTGAGCAGTTGTTGAATAGGGACTCTTGTGAGTCAGCGATGATTTTTTTATTAAGGAACTTTCTTCAAGTGTTTTCTTTTTTGTCCTTCAAAGTATCTCTTGTTGTGACTGAGATTGGAGTGCTTGTTTCAGGAGACTGATGTTAAGTGTGCATGCAGATAACATAGCCCACCCATCAGAGGTGATTGAGCACAATCAAAGCCTCAGTGTTGGGAAAAGTTGGCCTGGGAAGGGACACCAACATTAGTTCATTATCCTGCCAATGGATCAAGAAGATTTTGTGGAGACTGCATTGGTGTTACTTCTCCAGTGCTTCAAGATACATACAATAGCTTGTCCATATCTCCATATTACAAGATGCTGATGAAGGGTCTTGGCCCAAAACATTGACTGTTTACTCTGTTATAAAGATGCTACCTGCCTACTGAGCACTTTTAGCATTTTGTGTGTTTCTTAGATTTCCAGCTTACGAAGATCTCCTCGTGTTGTTTATGAGGTGCTGATTATTAGAATTTTCACTTTGGGATCTATGACTTCGAAATTTCTGTAGTGGCATTTGTGTTGCTGTTGCCATTTTGCAGTCCGGGTGATGAAGATGACAGATTGGAGTAGGACGTGTTAAGTCCTGCAGTTGTTAGCTCCTGTTACAACACAAGTGATGCAGTACCTGTACAGTCCTTCATTTGACAATGACCTTCTCCAGCAGCTGCCAATGTTTGAATTGAGAGCATTGCCATGTTGTTTTGTTTGTGTATTTTCAACAAAACAGAATACTAGTTTTATGACAAGTTAATTTTTAAAATTATTAACTCAAACAATTTAACTCTGCTAAAGTTAGTTCTTTAGTTCTTTCATAATGTTTTCTTGACACTAATACTTTCCATATGTTTTATCTATTACTGTTTGGTTAGTTATAGTTGCTGTAGCTGTCTACTCAATTTGAGTTAAAATTTTCTGTACATGCAACATCAATATGCAAAAACCTTACAATTATCTACCTTAACACTATCACTGATAGCATCCAGTGCCACCACCCAGCCACATTATCCTAAGGTTTGTTTCAATATCACTCCACTGCCATACTTAGTCCTTGCTCACTCAGTCTCCTCCCAAACGCTATTCACCAAACTTGCCTATCTAGCCTCCATTCTATCAATATTTTCTTCAAGAGTTACCTATCTGTTCTTAAAAGTGATCTTCATCAGCAATCATCAACCCTAAATAAAAAAAAAGGCTTCTATCTCTTTAACAATGTCAAAATTGATCAAATCAAGAATCTGTGGGAACCCACCTTGGCAACAATATAATGCATTATCATTCAACCATTTGTCACAGTTGATCACACCAGCCTCATCTGATACTGTACCTTAGTTTCTCACCACTATGGTTTATTTTTCTGGATTTGTTTTTATCTTTTAAAAAGCATCAGCGTATTTCTAACATTCTTCTCTTCAATCCTCTGTATTGTTAACTCTTGTTCCTTCCAAAATCTACCCTGTCTTTCTCAACTCTGTGCCACTCCATTTTTGGAACATCCACAAATATAAAATATATTTCCACATGTATGCTGAAAATCTAGCTACCAACTCTTTGAAGTTTTCAACCAGTTTTTGGACTGTTTATCTGAATGACCTGAATGAATCCCACTCTACATTTGGAACTTACTACTTCTTACCCTGCAAATATAGCTCAGTTCTCCTGCCATTTGCTCCACCTCCTTTTCATCATACAACCTCTCAAGTTAAATAAGACTATCTTCATTCTTAGAACTTTGAACTCCAAGGCCTACTCAACAACCAATTTCCTAACTTTTGTTTATTGACAGTGCCTATTTCTGGTTCACCACTCTTCATCTACAGCTGAAAATAATGCCTTATGACAAAACTTGTCCTTTACAGAATCAGGTATTCAAAGAAACAAAACACTGAAGGCCATAACAAACTTTGCATTTGGCATTCTGATACTGCTGAATTTTCCTTAACATGCTGCTATTATAGATTCTATATAGTGTTGCTGAGTGCAAAGAGTGGAAAAAGCTTAGAGTTTGCTGTGAAGTTCAACTGCTCCAACCAAACCAGCCAAAATGAGCTTTGCGTTCTTTGTGCCTAAACTGTGCACAGCAAGCAATGTCAGCAGAACACATTACAGTGAATCAGAAGCTTGACAGTTTCCTCCTTCTGTGTCGTAACGTGGCACACTCCACAACCAACAACTCACCATCTATTCTGTTCTTGGGTTGCTCCTTGTGCGCACATTTGGTTCTCCTCAAACCCTGACTCAGAAGGAGTGTGCAGGACAACTATCTGAGACACATTGAGGGCTCCTCAAGCAAGAAGGCTCGATGTTACACTCCTGAATAAGCAGTCCTGGCAAGGAACTACAAAGATGATCACAAATAGGTAGAAAAGATTGAAGACAGGATTGGACCACTCTTCTACACAGTGGACATTGTGTCTGATGTCATCTGGAGATGTGACATTGATCAGTTGAGGAGAGCAGAATCAATTGTCCAGAGCTGTTAGCACCACTTGCTACTGTCCCAAAGTCAACTCCTGCAACCATCACAGAAGAGAGTCCAGAAACTGAGGTTGTTTCACAGCCACAAGTCTCATCTGCCCATCAGAATGACCCCCCTCCCCCCTCGTCAGGAAATATGTTAACCCACAAGAATAGGAAATCCTCCATAGCAACTAAATCTTTAGACCTGCATAGGACAACTTAAAATTTACTATGCTGTGTATGTCTATATTGTAGTTGTATTATATAGTATACTATATATACAGTATATATAAGATGACTGGACAGCAATATGTTACATATATGAGTTAAGGTGCATTCTATATTAAGTTGGAATTTGTAACTAAGCATGGAATAGTGTAATGTATTTAATATTTCAGTATTATTTGAGGAATATTGTCAATATATTATTTGATTGAGCTTTGTTTGTATACATAATTCATTGTGGGTTACATGCAAGAAGTACATGAATGACATACGTCATTATGTCACCACGTTATATGTGAGGGCCTTACCAAGGAAAGGAAAACAAAGTAGACAAATATCCTGGCTCCTATGTTTTAATTTCAATTAGTTTCTGGAGTTACAAAACCCAACAGTTTTCACCAGATTATTTTGTAATGAAAGGTGGATTGGTACTGTTCTGGGAAAATGGATACAGCAGGTAAATATAACAGGACAGTTATTTTGTATCAATTTGACTTACGCAGCATCTAAAACTTCATTGTTTTGATTATCAAGTTCCTACTGTATATTTACATATTTTAGATATCATTCAATGAAATATAGAAATAATGAATCCAACATATGACATCCCTGGAAATGAAAATAAATAAAATACATTTTAAATAGAATATTTCAAAACATCTCAGCTATTTTTGACCAATTAGTCCTTCAATGTAATCATTGTTCAAATGATGGGTAATAGAACACTATAATGGAGTACCAACCAACAGCAATGTCATTAGCAACTGAAATAGGAATAAATGTTGAGTATGATGCACACCTAACTCTCTTGCCCTTGTTCATGTAATGCAACATTCATAATGGAGGGTTGTCAGGATTGCAATGTAACATCTCACTTCAACAATGCAGCACATTTTCCATGTTACAGTGGAGAGTCAGTTTCAATTTCTTGAAAGCCATGAGAGCATGGTTTGAATTAATATGATTCTGAATCAGACGTGAGAATGATCTAAGGGCAATGATCCTGGTGTACTAGAAAGAAAAACATTTTACAGTGAATGATGCCTCTGGCAATACACATCATGTCATAAGAAATTTATGAGTTTTTCAGAGCAGCCAAGAAAACAGAAAGCAGTCATACCTTCAATGTGATAGGTATGCTTTATAAGGTCCTGGCAATATCTTCATCACCTTTTGCCTCCTTCAAGTTCCTTTACTCTTATGCCCATGTAATAAATAACGGTACATTATTCTCATACATAGTCACAAGAAAGTCTGCAGATGCCAGAAATCCAAAGCAACACACACAAAATGCTAGAGACACTCAGCAGGTCAGGCAGCATCTATGAAAATGAATAAACAGTCAACACTTCAGGCTGAGACCCTTCTTCAGGACTAAATGAAGGGCGAGGATGCCAAATTAAAAAGGTAGCGGGAGGGGAAGGAAGCTAGCTAGAAGGTGATAGGTGATTAAAGTCATAGAGTCATAGAAAAATACAAAACATAAACAAGCACTTCAGACCATGCCAAGATTCGCATACATTTGTTTTCACATCATTAAGAAATGCTCATTTAAAATTTTAAAGTTTGGGCCGTATTCCATTTAATGAGTTTTTAAATGGAAAATTAGTTTATCTCCATTAAAAGAAAGTGTTACCTCATTTCCTGAAAATTTCATTGGTAAGTAGAAACCAGCATCTCTAAGGGATAGTCCCGGGCTGAGATCATATAATCATAGAATCACAGCACAGAAACAGGCCCTTTGGTCCATCTAGTGCATGCTGAACTGTTATTCTGCATAGTACCATTGACCTGCACCTGGAGAATAACCTTCCATACCCTTCCCATCTATGTACCTATCCAAACTTCTCAAGTGTTACAATCAAACTTGCATTCACTACTTTTGAACCACCCTCTGAGTGAAAGTTTCCCCTCATATTCCCTTTAAATATTTCACCTTTCACTCGTGACCTATGAACACCAGTTCTGCTCTCACCTAACCTCATTGTAAAAAGCCTGCTTAAATATCCCTATCTATATCCTCATAATTTTGCAGACCTCTAACAAATCTCTCTTCATTCTCAGATTCAATAAGGCACAGAACTGTATTAACAGTAAAAAAAAATTAGGGAGATGAATGGACATGGTTTTCCTCATGTTACATTAGAACTGAAAGAATAACATTAGAATGAGGCGAGGCAAGGCAACAGAAGGCATAGCTGAGAAAAAAAAAAGTAGTTTCAGATGAGAGTCTTGATGCAGCTGCCAAGTAGAGATGATCACTGTAAAGTTGCTTTTGTAGTAGAGGTGGATTGCAATTAACTTATGATTTCCCTTGAGCTGCATCTGCCAATCTCTAGCAGATACCACGGATCTCTCCTGGAGTGGCTGTTTTAACTGTCTGCATCTACTGCTGTCCTATCACGTTACAGTCTGTAATAGAGAGACTTCATTGTCTAGTGGTCCCAATAGCCTAGAAAAATGGGTCTGTCAGGATCTGTGGTGATTTGAAGTTCATCATCAACCCAGTACTGAAAGTAGATCACTGATGGAAGTGAACATCCCATGGCCTTTGCATCACGCTCACTTACCACTGCAGAAAAAAAATACACACAGATTGACAGCGAGGTCTTAAGTCTGGTTTGGGGTGTAAAATGTTCCAACTAGTACTTGTCGGGAACAGTGTTTACCCTCTTGTATGGCAGATGAGCTCAGGGCATAGATCAACACATGGGATTATGATATTGTACCCATTAGTGAGACTTGGTTGCAGGATGGGCAGGACTGGCAGCTCAATATACCAGGGCTCTGTTCTTTTAAGGCATGATAGAGCAGGAGGGATTAAAATGGGAGAAATGGCATTACTAGTCATGGAAAATGCTGTAGCAGTGCTCAGTTAGGACAGACTGGAGAACTTGTCTGATGAGGCTTTAGGGGTGGAAGCGAGGAACAAGAACGGTATAACCAAGTTACTGGGGCTATACTACAAACCACCCAACAGTCCATGGGATTTAGAGGAACAAATTAAAGAGATTGCAGACTGTTGCAAGAAACATTAAGTTGTAATAGTAGGTGATTTTAACTTTCCACATATTAACTAGGGCTCCCACACTGTAAAAGAATTAGATACGTTAGAGTTTGTCAAATGTGTTCAGGAAAATTTCCTTAGTCTGTATGAACATGTCCCAACAAGACAGCGTGAAATACTTGATCTCCTATTAGGGAATGAGACAGGGCAGGTGACAGAGATTTGTGTAGGGCAACACCTTGTATCTAGTGATCATAATGCCTTTCGTTTCAATGTAATTATGGAAAAGGGTAGGACGGGTCCTTGGGTTGAGAAAGGCCAATTTTGATGGTAGCAGAAAGAATCTCGCAAGTGTGGATTGGGACAGGGTATTTCTGGCAAAGGAGTACCTGATAAGTGGGAGGTGTTCAAAAGTGAAATTTTGGGAGTACAAAGCTTGTATGTGCCTGTCAGAGTAAAAGGCAAGGATATCAGGTTTAGGGAGCCTTAGTATTCAAGAGATATAGAGGATCTGATTCAGAAAAAAAAGGAGGTACACAGGAGGTATAAGCAGGTAGGAACAAATTAGGTACTTGAGCAGTATAAGAAATGTAAGAGAACACTTAAGAAAGAAATCAGGAGGGCTAAAAGAAGGCATGAGGTTGCTCAAGCAGACAGGATCAAGAAGAATCCTAAGGGTTTCTACAAATGTTTGTAGATATACAGCTTAAGAATGAAATTAGGAGAGCCAGAAGGGGCCATGAGAAGGCCTTGGTGAGCAGGATTAAGGAAAACCCCAAAGCATTCTTTAAGTACGTAAAGAGCAAGAGGATAAGACGTGAGAGAATAGGACCAATCAAGTGTGACAGTGGAAAAGTGTGTATGGAATCCGAGGAGGTAGCGGAGGTACTTAATGAATACTTTGCTTCAGTATTCATTATGGAAAAGGACCTTGGCGATTGTAGGAATGACTTACAGCAGGCAGAAAAGCTTGAGAATGTAATATTAAGAAAGAGGATGTGCTGGAACTTTTGGAAAGCATCAAGTTGGATAAGTCACCGGGACCAGATAAGATGTACCCCAGGCTACTGTGGAAGGCAAAGGAAGAGATTGTGGAGCCTCTGGCAGTGATCTTTACATCATCAGTGGGAACAGGTGAGGTTCAGGAGGATTGGAGGGTTGCGATGTTGTTCCATTAATCAAGAAATGGAGTAGAGATAGCCCAGGAAATGATAGACCAGTGAGTCTTATTTCAGTGGTTGGTAAGTTGATGGAGAAGATCCTAAGAAGCAGGATTTATGAACATTTGGAGAGGTATAATATGATTAGGAATAGTCAGCATGGCTTTGTCAAAGGCAGGTCATGCCTTACGAGCCTGATTGAATTTTTTGAGGATGTGACTAAACACATTGATAAAGGTAGAGCAGTGGATGTAGTGTATATGGATTTCTGCAAGGCATTTGATAAGGTCCCCCATGCAAGGCTTATTGAAAAAGTAAGGAGGCATGGGATCCAAGGGGATCCTGCTTTGTGGATCCAGAATTGTCTTGCCCACAGAAGGCAATGAGTGGTTGATGGGTCATATTCTGCATGGAGGTCGGTGATCAGTGGTGTGCCTCAGGATCTGTTCTGCGACCCGTTCTCTTCATGATTTTTATAAATGACATGGATGAGAAAGTGGAGGGATGGGTTAGTAAATTTGCCAATGACACAAAGGTTGTTGTGGATAGTGTGGAGGGCTGTCAGAGGTTACAGCAGGATATTGATAGGATGCAAATCTGGGCTGATAAGTGGCAGATGGAGTTCAATCAAGATAAGTGTGAAGTGGTTCATTTTGGTAGGTCAAATGTGATAGTAGAATATAGTATTAATGGTAAGACTCTTCACAGTGTGGAGGATCAGAGTGATCTTGGGGTCCTAGTTCATAGCACACTCAAAGCTGCTGCGCAGGTTGACTCTGTGGTTAAGAAGGCTTACGGTGCATTGGCTTTCATCAACTATGGGATTGAGTTCAAGAGCCGAGAGGTAATATTACAGCTATATAGGATCCTGGTCAGACCCCACTTGGGAGTACTGTACTCAGTTCTGCTCACCTCACTACAGGAAGGATGTGGAAACTATAGAAAGGGTGCACAGGAGGTATACAAGAATGTTGCCTGGATTGGGGAGCATGATTTACAAGAATAGGTTGAGTGAACTTGGCCTTTTTTCCTTGGAGTGGTGGAGGTTGAGAGCTGACCTGATAGTGGTGTACAAGATGAGGATAGGCATTGTTCGTGTGGATAGATGGAGCCTTTTTCCCAGTGCTGAAATGTCTAACATGAGAGGCCATAGTTTTAAGGTGCTTGGAAGTAGGTACAGAGGAGATGTCAGGGTTATGTTTTTTATGCAGACAGTGGTGAGTGTATGGAATGGGCTGTCAGCGACGTTGGTGGAGGCGGAAACAATAGGGTCTTTTAAGAGACTCTTGGATAGGTACATGGAGCTTAGAAAAATAGAGGGTCTGGGTAACCCTAGGTAATTTCTAAAGTAAGTACATGTTCAGCACAGCTTTGTGAGCCGAAGGGCCAGTATTATGCTGTAGGTTTTCTATGTTTTGTATGTCAAGGTACACGAATAGCATACGTTATTATGCCACCACATCATAAATTAGTGCCTCACTAAAGTAAAACCGAAACTGGAGTACACACATTATTCCAAGTTCCATGTTTTCTTTCAATTAGTTTTATGTTTTGGAGTTACAGAAAATAACTCTAAGCATGTACTTTAAAGCACTGATGATCTGCTCTGTGAAGATTACGAATGCAGATCAGAGACAGGGCAAATACCTTGACTGTCCACAATGTGTAGTGTAGTGTAGTGTAGTGTTTTTAGAACTTTGGAAAGTCTTGCATTAGAGATCAGCATACAAGATTAAAATACTGAGGATAACATACTGCCATGGTTTGTAAACTGGTTGATTAGAAACTAAAGGAATAAAGGGGACTTTACAGAATGACAGACAGACTGCTGCAGAGTTCAGTACTTAAGGCAAAATATTCACATTCAACATCAATGTAACATCTCTAAGTCAGCAGCTGGGGTTTGAGGGTGGTAGTATGAACTGAAGAAAGATGTAACACCAGCGTGATTTTGACTTGTTAGATGAATGGGCAAATACATAGCATATGCATTATAACATGGATGTTAAGTCATCCGTTTTATGTACACTGCAAAAAAGAAGGTTCACCAGACTGACTTCTTGGTTGAGTGAGTAGTGATTGTGTCAACCAGGCTTCTATTTAAGAGTTTAAAAGAATGACATAAGGTTCCATGGGAAGGTACAAAATTATGACAAGGCACAACAGGCTGGATTGCAGGGAATTTATTTTCCTTGGCTGGCATGGCTGAAACCAGTGAGCTAAAGCATAAAATTAAATGTTTAAGACAGATGTAAGAGATATTTCTTCCCTCAGAGAGTAATGAACTTGTGGAATTCTCTACCATAGAAGCCTGTAGAGGCCAAGTTGTTGACTATATTTAAAGAGATAGATCTCTAAGCACAAAAGGCAATGAGGCACTTGGGGATTGTGTGGGAATGTGGTATTGAGATAAAGGAACAGCCATAATTATACTGAATAGTTGAGCAGGTCAGTGAAGGGCTCAGTGACCTCACTAAGTGATGTGTTCAAGGTTTCTTAAGTTCCATGGTGTTTCATGCTTAGGGACACGATGGTTGCCAAGGATCAGAGACCCAGAGATTATAATGGTCTGAGGTCCAGGAATCAGAACCCAAACAGGCATCAATGCCCCTAGGACCAGACATCCTGCCACTATGCCATCCCTAGTCCAGTCTTCTGGGCCCAAGGCTAGTTTCAATCTAGACCTGGATGGTGAGCACAGATCATCCATTCCAAAGGGGCAGGTGGTATAGTGTTGGTGGACATAAGCTTGAGATCATATAATGAGTTAAGTACTGGTGTACAGAGATCTGTCACCATATAATATTGATATACTATACTAATGTGTACAGGTCTAATGCCAGTGTTAAATGTAGTTTCAAGGTGATTTTTGTTTGAAATGTATACATAGGCATAATAAACTGTAAGAATGTTTGAAATATCATCCTTCCCACAATCTTTCTCTCCCCGATTTTACTTTACTAGAGATACATACATAAGAGTGAACATGAGGAAATCTCAGACTGGTTGATGCTGCAAAATACAGAAACCCACAGACCACTGTCAGAGAGGAAAGGTGACCACAGCATCCCAGCATAGGTCAGTGGGAAAAGCTTGGTTCTCTGGAAGGAAGTTAACAGTTTGCCTTTGTGAAAGTAAACACACATATATACTGTATATATAGTTTTTTTTTCTGAATACCCCAGAATGTTGATTTTGAATGTATTGATACAGAGATTTGAAGACTACGGTGCTTCAAATAATATACAGAAATGGATATCTCTTGCATTGTCTCTTCTTCTTAAACATATTCAATATCATTTCATATCGGCCACAGATACTGGACATAATTTGAGCTGTCTAACCTATATTGCTTTCAGGAGCTAATTAATATTATAGTGAGGATTGCTGCACCCTCATGCACAGAAAGCCTCAGCTACTAATCTTGGTCACAGGCCCTACTCACAATCCATCCCTCAAATTGAACATAATTTTAGTAACCTTTATGGCAGAGCTTGCAGGTCATTCACTTTCCAAACTCAATGCTATTCAAGAAATTTCAGTGAGCTAATAAACACTGCAGCCACAGGGCAGGAATAGTGGAAGGAGTATTGTTCTGGGTATTGGATGAGTTACTAATCAAGCAGCTGTGCTCCAGCGGTGTTAAGCTGTCATTGCTGCACATATCCACACAGATGTGGAGTATTCCATCACTATCTTGACTGGTGCCTTGTGGATAAAGAAAAACCTCAGATAGACCAAATGCTGAGTCACAGGCCACTGAATACTCAACCTCTGACTTGTTCTTGTAGTCATTATGTTAATTTAGTCAATCCAATTAAATGTGGCCAATGCAACTTTAGGATATTGATGGGTCAGGGTGAGGGGTAGTGCTCAGTAATGACTGTCTAGGATTGGTGGCTAGAATCTTCTTGCTGGAATAGAGATTTTTGTCTTCTTTTCCTCAACCAGCAAAATTTTAAAAACACAGAAGAGAAAATAGACAACATAGTTTCTGTCATTTGCAAGCACCTCATCTACAGAGATAAGAATGGCATTCAGATTTGAGGGCTTCATCCTGTATGTTGAATGGTGTAAACTAAAAATTGAGAAAAAGATAGTTTAAAGTTCCAAATGTGGTTAAGGATTAGCTCAAATTATAATGCATAACTGAAATTCTCAATACAAATGCTTATTTCAGTGTCGTCCTGTAAAGATCAAAATACATCAAAGACAAATCTCCAATCTTTGTAGTTTAATTATAACATTTTTGCTGCATGGCATTGATAACACTCTGGACTAAATTGCTTTTTATCTAAAAAATCTAGACAAAAAAATCTAATCCATTTCTGAAATCCAAAGACCATTCTTTTTTGATGTTTGTCCCAACAGCCACTGTAAGTAGTTCAATGTGTGTGAAGTTCTATGGGATTTCTTCCAACAGTTGTTAAAAGAAACTTCTAAAAGTATGGAAGTATCTTTCACAGAGTGAAAAAAATGCCAGCTATTTTGCGTCTCAAAAAGTACAAATTCAAAGGTAGTTTTCCGTGTTAATGGTTTGGGGTTATTTGTTCCCACAAAGCCCATTTGCTAAGTTTAACTCTCAGATGCAGTGTTGTTTATGTTGAAATACTTTTGTTATAATTTATGACTCATGATTGAAATAAAGCAGTAGAGAACACATTCTAAATATTCAGTTTTGATTATTTTTTTAATCAAAACCTTTGAAGGCTCCATGTTAGCTATCCGATAGCCTTTTATAAACATAACTTACATGCATTCTCATTCCAGATATCAGACAGAGGTGGGTTCAAGTCATCCTGTTCTCAATATTTAGTCTTGCCAAAGGACACTGTAAGTGTTCATCACAGTGTTTCCTGGCACCAAATCCTGATATCACATTGGGAAATCATTCAGAAAGAAAATAAAATCAACTTAACTAAACTTTATTCACTAAAAAATATTAAATCTTGCATTACCATATGTCATACAGAAACTAGACACATTTGTCAATTTCAAATATAAAAATACAACCTTTGATGTAAGCTCTCAGTTGAGATCCATGAAACAAAAAAAACCAATGAAAATATAAATATAACCAATGAAAACTGCATATAAAATTTTATTGAACTCTTATACAATGGTTTTTACTTTTAATTTTTAAATGCATACTTATAACCAATTATGCATTTCAAAAATGCTTTAAAACACAAAGTCAATGTTGAATGATGACAAATCCACTATTAAGGAAGTTTAGAAAGGGTACAATACCAAGTTAACCAAGACTACCTCAGTGCTCCTGGGATGACATAACCTCATGAATTATGGGGAAAGTGTATGCAAGGCTGCCTTGGGTTTACAGACCTCAAAAGCCTGCAAGATATTGTTAAGTTGGGAAATTAAGACAGATTTTTTTAAGTAGACCAGGAAGAGGTGTAAGGGTTATTAGATTTGCAATAGAAATATGAATCTCTCTGGACGAGCTGGATGTAAGGGGAGTAAAAAGACACCTCCACAGAACATCACCACCAGAGGAGTTCACTATGAAATGGGTTTCTGAATCAGTCTTCAACAGAGAAAATGATAATAATTCCAACTTGAAGTGTAGTAGAATCAGAGAATAAAAGAGGGGGAAGTCTAATGTCCACAAACACCTCCCAGAAGTCTCATTAATCAGTCACCCAAGAACAGCATAGGAAGAATCCTTGCCTTTAACATCTCAAACTCTATCAACATGAGATTCATCAGCACCATTGTACCCAAACACCGGTGACAAATTGACTCACATCTTCTCTAGCACCACCTCAATGAAGCCACCATAAATTAGAAGAAAGAGTAGACCTCTCACCCCCTCCCCCAGCTAAGGTGACCACCATTAGATAAAATAATATCTGATCTGATTTCTGACATCCCTTTTACTGGCCATAACTTTTCATCCTCTTGATTATCAAGAACCTGTCTTTGAAAGGATCCTGCTTTCAACAGCCCTTGAGGAAGAGAGTTCCTCAAAATGCCCTATTTTTGTCTTAAATAGGCCAGCCACTTTCTTGGGACGGTTAATCATTTATTTGGAATTCTCCCATGTGAAAATGTATCCACGCTGTAAAGAATTCTGAAAATCTTGTAGGTTTTATTTGTTGAGTATATTAAATATGATTTTATTACTGTATGTCTGATACAATATAAATATTATTTCAGGTAATTGTATGTCTAGGGTTTTTTAAAACTTAAATGAATGCAACATTAGTTTAAAACTAATAAGGAACACCTTCACAGTTTACAACATTTTGCTTAATAAAAATACCTTCCTAGAAATTATCCTTCTTATGAGTACCTCTAGATAGATTTTCATGTCTTTATTTGCAAGTGTAGTTCTAAGCATTTTGATAAATCTTCTCATCCTCTCCTGAGGTAAATACCTGGGGTCAAGCATGACTTATTTCCACTATAGTTATGTGGGTTTTAAGATGGGAAAAGAGTCCAATGCAGAATCTTCAGACTCCAGTACAGATGAGGATTGTGGGCTGCTTAGAATGAAGTTCAGTCCTCTCACTCCTTCTGCAGGGCTATTGCATACTCCCACATTGAAATCAAGATACCTGATGCATTTTCAAATGCTCTGATCCCACCTTGAGCAACACAGGTCTGTAATTTCCATGAGGTGTTGAGGAGATTGATTTTTAGTGAAACTTTAAGAATATTTTAAGAACGTTTTGTATGATCTACTAGACATAATTTGATGTAGTAGAGCTCAGAGTACCATTCTGTTTTCCCAGATTTGGTATGAGATCTGCCCACCATGGGCAATTAATGGCAATAAGAGATAGAATTTAGAAGAGTACAACACAGGAAATGGACCTACAGCCCACAATGTCTGGACCAACAATTTAAACTATGGTGAAGCAAATTTGATGGGCCAAAAGGCCTAATTCTGCTCCTGTCTTATGGTCTAACACGAAGAATAAGAATTATACTGAAAGGGAGAATAAGCAAGTTCAAAAAATTTGTGATGAAAGCTACCACATGATTGCGAAAAAAAAATTGATCAGATAAAAGCAGGATCTTTTCAAAGGCAGGTTCTTAATAATCAAGAGGGAGACAGGAGTATAGTTGAATTTTCGGGTAGTGACCCTTCAGCAGACAGGGAAAAAAAGATGAAGAGTTAGAATTAGAAGGTGGAGGGAGGGGAGGAAGAAACACAAGGTGATAGGTGAAACTGGGAGGGGCAGGGGTGAAGTAGAGCCAGAAGGCTGATTATGGTTAAAGAGATACAGGGCTGGTGAAGGGGAAAACTGATAGAATTGGACAGAAGGCCATAGAAGAAAGAAAAAGAGGGAAGAGCACCAGAGGAAGCAATGGGCAGGCAAGGAGATAAGGTGAGAGAGGGAAAAGGGGATGCAGAATAGAGAAGGGGATTACTGGAAATTCAAGAAATCAATGTTCGGTTGGGGGGCTTCATTTCCAGATCAGCTCAATACCTTTTCATGCTTGCCCTGACTATGGAGGCACATTCACGAACTCTCACAGCCCATGATGACCCTGTGATTTCAGTTTCTGAAGCTGGCGTGAAAACATCCTTCACGAAGGTGAATCCATGGAAAGCAGCTGGCCCAGACAGGGGTACCTGGCTGAGTACCAAAGACCTGTGTTCACCAATAACTTAACCTGTCGCTTTGGCAGTCTGAAGTACCCACCTCCTTCGAATAGGTTGCAATAATGCCGGTGCCCAAGAAAAACGGGGTAACCTATCTCAATTCCTCTGTGATGGAGTGCTTTGAGAGGTTGGTCTTTAGGGTTCTGACTCAAAAATGTCGACTGTCTTTTTCTCTCCACTGGTGCTGCTCCACCAGGAAGCAGCTCGTTATATTTTTATGCTCTTTAAGTCAAATCTCACAGATTTGGCAACGGTGTATCACATTCTGTCTCCTCTTGTTCTCATTGCCAGTCTGTGGCAACACTTTCTTTTTATTTTATTGTCACTTTCTGCCTATGGCCAATTCTGTCTGCTACTTACAGCTCACCCTCTTTCTACCACCCCTATCACGTTGTTTCAAGATCTTCACAACCTTCAGCAACAGATTAACGGAGAAAACAGAAGTGATACTAACATTTTTTAAAAATCGGCTTGAATAAAGGTATTTATAATAAATTCATCTTATTCTACCGCCCTTTAATAACCACGTCGTTAAATTATCTTAATTCAGTATTCAGTAGTTCAAAGTGCTGTACATTCCACATCTGATCAGTGTATCCCTGAACAAACAATAACCCGCAAAAGCAACAGCACCCCCGGCATTAAAGGGACGAGGAGGGAATCCAGTGCCGGAGTAACCCGGCGCTAGTTCAACCAGGAGAGTAATTCCAGTGTGTTTACCGTGACTCTGCACATTAATGTCAGGCGCAACGATCTCAGGTGGATAAGTCGCGAGGAGAGTCTCGTTGACATGCAAGGGGGAAGGAGGCTTGGCCAGGATTCGGACACAGAGCGAGGGTGACCCGGCCATTGGCTGGCCAGGGGGAGAGCCGCGGCCGACCGACCAGCCAGCCGGCGGTTCGCGCGGCGCGGTGCAGTGTGGGAGTCAGGGTTGGCCGTTGGCGTCCGCTGCGTGTCTCGCGGACTCAGACCGCTGCGACCTGGCGCTGGGGCGCGCGGACCCACGGAGCGTGCGAGCGAGCGAGGGAGGGAGCCTGGGCGCGCGGCCGCTCGCAGCGGGACAAAAAACAGGCGAGTGAACGGACGCTGGGCGACGGCGAGCCGCAGGCTCCACTCGGCGCCCGGGCCCCGCAGGCACAAGGGTACGAGACCCGCTCCTAACTTTTCGAATTAACCTGACGCCGGAGGAACGAAAGGAAAGGGAATCTCGGGAAGCGAAAAGCCTCCCCCATCCCCCCCCACCTTGGCTCGAATCGGATCGGCGCCACACAAACACACACAATGTCCGGTGAGAGGAACAGGCGCTCGCTGGCTTTCCGAACCGGGGCAGCGGGAGCCGCCGCCAACGCGGTGAAAATAGAAGCTGATCTCGATACCCACAACAACACGGAGGCCTCCAATGGGGCCCTCGGCCGGAGTAGTCCGAACAAGCCGGCTGCTCTTCTTGCGGTGGACGGCGGAGACGGAGCCAAGGAGAAGGCCGCTCAGGATCAGGAGGAGGACTGGGTGGAGACGGTGGTGGTAGACGATGTGTACCCAGAGCAAGAAGTGTCGGTGCGAGTGGTGGACGGCGGCTCCATTAGCAGCAACGAGTCGGAGGAGGAGGAGGCGGCGAACGGACCCAGGAGCGAAGGGCCTGCCCTGACCCCCGGGGATGGCACTGGAGTTCGAGTCGGACGAGAGGACGAAGAGGAGGAGGAGGAGGATGAAGAAACGAGCAGTTATAGCCGGCCAGGAGCCGGTTTAACCCTGTTGGGGAGACCGCAGTCCTTCTTGTTACCGCAGCAGCGCACTTTCCAGAGGTCGTGGCTGCAGGAGTTCCCGTGGCTTCAGTACGAGCAGGAGACAGGCCTTATGTATTGCTCTTGGTGCCTTCGGGCGAACAGCGGCACGGGGAGCTGCAATAACCGCAACAAGTTCGTGAAAGGCAGTCGCAATTACAGGAGGACCACGTTATTGCGGCACCACCTCTACGCCGAGCACCGGGAGAATGACCCTGCGGCTGTGGCTACAGCTGCCTGTATGGAGGTGAGGCAACTAAAAAATTACCCTGCTAAAAGCAGCCTCGGCCTCTCCAGCAAGGGTAGGGGGCGTAAAGTAGCCATTGCTGTGACTCCATTTACTTCACACTTAAGAGCTCGGATTACGTTAGTAGCCCCTCAGGGTACATTAGCCTTTATGGCTTTGGGACGTCTCTTTCCCCCCCCCCCCCCCCGTCCCATTTGGCTAAATCCCACCCCCCACCCCTAACTCCCGACGGCCTGTGCAGGACAGATTGAATTCGGTTCAGATCTATTGATCGGAACGGAATTTGATCTCGTACCCTGTTTACATGGCATCGTGTCGCTGGATCAGGACATAGCTGCGACGGGGAGTTTTGGGGGATCACATTACTGACCAGTATACGCTGTTCGGGGAATCGAGAGGAGAAGGCACCGATAAAAGGCAAACTGATAGCTTGAATTCTTGGGCTGTAACGCGACTTTAAATTCATTAAGTTCCACAAAGCCACAAAGAAATCTTGTTTTGAGAATTTGATGCAGAGTCGCGAACTTTGAGTTGGTCGGCGTCAGTTTTTTTTTCAAATCCACTCAATCCTGGAATGTGAACGGGGTGTTTTTGTGAAGCTGCAATATTAAAATAATCGAAGTTAGAAATATTTTCATCAGACTTTGAGTTCTTCCCTAAAAACCCTTTGGAATTTTACTAAAATGTTTTAAAAGCTGCAAAACGTGGGGAATTATGGTTTGGGTTGTCACTAAGCAGATCCATTTTAATCTACGAAGTAAATTAGAGATTTGGTTCTGCAGGCAATCAAAATGTAATAAATTAGATGTACCTGCTTTTACTCCCGGTGGTATTAGCTTGAATTATCACTATATTTTGAAGGGAAATCAAGAATTGGAATCTGCTTTCAGTCCATTGTCAAGACAGTTATAAATTTCTGGCGCACCATTTACAGACCTATTTCAATTATTGCATTTGTTTCATTCTGTCATGGAATTAGAATAGCTGAAAGAGATTATCTTTATACTAGTTAATAACGGATGAATTTTTTTCAAACGTGTCTGGCAACGCAATTCTTGCTGCTTTTTGTATTTTGTACATGAGAGCAGACTGAAAGCAAACAAACCATTATTTAATTAATGAAAATTTGGATGTAGATGCAATCAACATAGAATAAGGCTGTGGGAGTAATATTTTCTTGGTAAATGACTCAGTTATGCCAATCAAGAGTATTTGCTAATTGAAGAGTATAAAAGTCAACATTAAAATGTGCTAGAATCACTTGTGCTGGCAGTTATATAAACCTTCCTTTATAATGCTTCTTTGCAACTCCCCTAGACCACATTTATAGAGAGGGTAATTTGAAAAGCCACAGCTGCCTTGTGAAAGGTATTGTACCAATCTAAAAGGACAGGCTGTTCTCAAGTTACGGTAATTGCATCTGTCCTAGATGAGTCTGCTGTCAGTCACTTATGTATGCATGTTTATTTTTTTCCTTTTCAGTTCTACACCTTTCTTACCTCATGCATGTCAGTTTCTGTAACAACACAGGTGGAGGATTTGTGGGAGAACTTTTCTGTTAAGTGCAAGCTTGAAGCTATTTCAAGATTACTCTTAATTGGGGAAAAATGATAGTAAGGAATGTAATTTAAAAGCTAAATTAGTAGAGTCCAGGTATTTAAAATTCTGTGACTTTGAGGAAGACTATAGAGTTTTCATTGTGTTTTGATCCATATAGTTATGTGCTGTCACATTAAGGTATGCTTTGAAGTCTTTGATTCATAATATGGATAGAGCCGATTCAAGGCAATTGTTCCCCAGTTTTTTTTAATCACTTGTCATTTGATTGAAGCATTCTGTGGCCTATCTGGCCAAATATAGATAATAGCATTTGCAAATTTAACTTGTTCTGAGATTTGGGATATTTTAACCAGGACATTGAATGCGTCTCATGATTTTTCAACGTAGCAGGGAAAATGTAGTGCCTAGATGTGTTTGTAATTTTTGAGCTTCAAAGCAGTATGTATTCGATACTTTAAAAGTACTCTTGATTAGTCATTGATGCTTTTTTGGGGTTGTCTGGCAGTATTTTGTTTGAGGAAACTGCATTCCCCTGTGTGACCTTTAATTGGATATTTCAAACAAAGTCCAACATTAGTTTTGGAGAAATATTTATTTCCCAGTAAATTTTGTATAACATCACAGAATCTTTTTAAGGTGTATACATATTTCTTAAACACATAATATTCTGCACCCGTTGGAAATGAATGGCATGGCTGGATTCTTAGTGTTTTTTTTGCTAAAATTTAGTCCTTTCAAAAAGTTTCATTTTATTGTGGCAAAATATTTACTTAATGGGAACATTAATGGCCATATTAAATTTAGCCTCTTGAAAATATGAGTAAAGGAGCATCTTTTTCAGCTGAAATTTGATAGTGTGTACTTTCAATATTGAATTAATACTGTACAGACATGATCTTGGCTTAAATTTCCAATTCATAAAGCTTGCTGTTGATAGAATGATTTTACTATAAGTTTTAAAAATTAGTGAATTCACCTGATAACTTGTATTCTAGTTTTAGTTTTATTTTCCTCTGCAATTTTGATTTTTATTATGCCATTATTTCATTTCATGTTTCTGCTTCTAGTTAATAGTCACAATTTTACTCATCCAGTTTGTATGTAAACACTTGCACTATTCTTCAGTTCCTTTAATAACACTACTTAGCTGAAATGATGGCCAGGAATTATTTTTATTAGCATTTGGTGTTTAGTGACAGCTGACAGAATTGACAATCTCTTAGAAAAATGAAGATTGAGTTAAAAAAAAGTAAGTGTTAAGCAAGTTAAACAAGTTAAAGGAATTTTGGGTCTTGGGAACTAGTAGATTTTTGTGATTTTTGTTGATATGTATATACTCAACAGCCACTTTATAGAGTTATAGAAAAGTATGGTGCAGAAACAGCCCCTTCGACCCATCTAGTCAGTGGCAAACCCTTTAAACTGACTACTCCCATCAACCTGCTCTGGGAAAAATACCCCTCCATACCTCTACCTTCCATGTACCTATCCAAACCGCTCACGTTGCAGGCAGCACTTGTGCTGGACGCTCGTTCCACACTCTCACAACCCTCAGAGTGAAGAAGTTTCCACTCATGTTCACCTTAAACCTCTCACCTTTCACTGTTAACCCGTGAGCTGTGGTTGTAGTCCCATCCAACCTCTGTGGAAAAAGCCTGCTTGCATTTACCCTATCTATACTGCTCGTAATTATGTATACCTTTATCAATTTTCCAATCTTCTATGTTCTGAGGAGTGAAGTCCTTGTAAATTTTCTCTGGATGCTCTCAACATTGTTTATGTCTTTCTTGTGGGTACTTGACCAAAACTGCACACAATATTCCAAATTAGGCCTCACCAAAGTGTTATACAACTTCAACATAACATTCTATCTTGTACTCAAGACTTTGATTTGTTAATGCAATGTGCCAAAAGCTTTCTTTACAATCCTATCAACCTGTGATGTCACTTTGAATCAATTATGGACTTGTATTCCCAGATCCCTTTTTTCTGTCACACTCATCAGTGCCCTGTGTAAGATTTGGTCGGACCTACCAAAGTGCAACACCTCGCTCTTGTCTGCATTAAATTCTGTCTGCCATTTTTAACATGACTATGTCTGCTAGATTTTATTATCAGTGTACATACATGTTACCACATAAAACCCGAGATTCTTTTTCCTGCAAGCCTAGTTAGCAAATTATAGAACAGTAGCTATAAACAGGATACGTGAACAAAATGTCTAAATGCAAATATAAGTAATGGGAGCATGAAATAACAGGATAAGAGTTTTTAAAGTGAGAGCATTGATTGTAGGAACACCAGAAATAGAATGTGTAATTATCCCCTTTTATTCAATAGCCTGATAGTTGAGGGATAATAACTGTTCTTGAACCTGGTGATGTGAGTCCTGAGGCTCCTGTACCTTCCACCTGATGGTAGCAGTGAGAAAAGAGCATAGCCTGGGTGGTGATGGATACTGCTTTTCTACACCAATGTTGCATTTAGATGTGCTCAATGGTTGGGAAGGCTCTATCTGTGAGGTACTGGGCTGAATTTATCACCTTTTCGTAGGATTTTTCAACTCGAAGTCACTTGTATTCCCATATTAGTCAGTAATGCAGCCAGTCAGCACACTTACCACCGTGCATCTATAGATGTTTGCCAAGGTTTTTGATGACATCTGAACCTCCGCAGACCAAACATCTGCGTTGAGTCGTTCAGATGAAACATCAGATGGGGAAGAAATGTGATGTACATGACTTGTACCACGGATTGATTGTTTGTGAGTACTTAACAACTGCTGACCTCCTGGGATATTCACGCACAACACTCTCTAGAGTTACAGAAAACATTTGGTGAGTGGCATTTCTGTGGGCGAAAGCATCTTGTTAACGAGAGGAGTCAGAGGAGAATGGCTGGGCTGGTTCATACTGACATAAGATGGCAGTAACTGAAATAACCATGTGTTGCGACAGAAGTTTGCGGAAGAGCCCCTCTGAATGCACAATATGCCGAACCTTGAAGTAGATGGGTTACAACAGTAGAAGACTGCGAGCATGCCCAATAAAGTTGCTGCTGAGTATACATGGACTTCAATAAGCATTTGATATGTCATGAAGTTTGACCATCCTAAAAAGCTCTGGAGAAAATTATAAAAGTTTCCCTTCAAGTCAAAAGTAAGGCCACTGCTATATTAATGTATTAGTGTTTTGGTGTACATGGTTTAATTTCCAAATTTTAAGGTGAAAGCTGTGGAACTACACTGAACTGTTAGGAGTGGAATAATAGATTTAAAGTGAAAAATAATGGTGATGGATGAGTTTTTATTTTGGGAATATTTTCAGTTTGGTTCCTCATCATCAGGGTCTGGCCTGTGGCGTAGCGGCATTAGTGCTGGACTTTGGGGCAAGAGGTCCAGAGTTCAGATCCAGCTGGCTCCCGTTAAGAGCTAGTGATCTTTTTTAAAAAAAAAACTCACCCAGTGGAAGGCAATGGCAAACCACTGTATAACTTGCCTAGTACGCGATTCCCAAACGTCAGAGCAGTGTGGAAGGAAATCGTCCACTACCTGGAAATAATTCTGGATGCAACCTACCTATATATATCTTCATCATTATGTGTCCAGATGTAGGTGATCATGGTTTAATGACTATTGATTGTTCTTGGGAAATTTTCTGCGGAAGTGGGTTGCAGAAGTCTTTCTGGGCCATGTCTTTACAAGATGGTTGATCCCAACCATTATTAATACTCTTCAGAACTTGTATGGAAGGTGCCAGGTGAAAAACCAATAAGAGGAAAGATCAAAGGGTTGGGGGGGAGGGAAGCAGGGAGGGGATAGGCAGGAGAGGTGAAGAAGGAATGTAAGGGGAAAGCACTGTGGATAGTAGAAGAAGGCAGAATCATGAGAGAGGTGATAGGCAGCTAGAAGAGGAGGCAGAGTGAAAGTGGGATGGTGGAAGGGAGAGGGAGGGAATTACCAGAAGTTGCAGAATTCAATGTTCATACCAAGGGGCTGGAGACTACCCAGATGGTAGGTGTTGCTCCTCCAACCTGAGTTTGGCCTCATCATGGCAGTAGAGGAGGCCATGTATGGAATTCTCCAATATTAGCATTGAATTCTCCAACTTCCAGTAATTCTTTCCTTTTATTGGTTTTTCACCGGGAATGTTCCACCCTCCCCCCACCTTCTTTATAGGGCCACTGCCCCCTCCTCCTTCAGTCCTGATGAAGGGTCTCGGCCCGAAACGTTGACTGCTCATTTCAACGGATGCTGCCCGACCTGCTGAGTTCATCCAGCTTTGTACGTGTTGATTTGACCACAGCATCTGCAGTGTACTTTGTGTTTGGTTTCACTCCAATTTGCCAATCAGAGCAACAGTTGCACAGTAGATGCCATTTCATTGGCTCTTCACTCAACCCAGGTACGTCTAGACAGGAAAGATGTGTATATCAAGATGCTCTTTATTGACTGATGCTTGGAATTCAATACTGTCATCTCCTCAAAACTAGACAATAAGCTTCAAGACCATAGCCCCTCTATACCTCCATGCCTCTTTCATCAATCGATCCTTGACTTCCTCACTTGTGGACCCCAGTCAGTTTTGATTGGCAGCAACATCTCCACATTCTCCATCACCACAGGTGCACAACTCCAATGCCGTATTAAGTTTGCTCATATAGGCCGAATCAAAGTAGGTGATCTGACTGCGAGGCGCTATAACAACAAATATTTACTCAATGTCAGCAAGATCAAGCAGTTGATTATTGACTTCCGGAGGAGGAAACCAGAGGTCCATGAGCCAGTCCTCATTGGAGGGTCAGAAGTGAAGAGGATCAGCAACCATAAGTTCCTCGGTGTTGCCATTTCAGAAGACCTGTCCTGGTACCAAACTATGGACTTGCATTCAAGGACATTTCATCTCATGTTCGTGCTATTTATTGCTTGTTTGTTTATTTATTATTATTATATTTTTGTTTTTACACAGTTTCTCTTTTTGCATACTGGTGAATGCCCTCGTTGGTACAGTCTTTCATTGATTCTGTTATGGTTATTATTCTATTATGGATTTATTGAGTATACCCTCAAGAAATTTTTTTCCAATTTGGGTATCGGATTTATCCCTTCAATATCACCTAATAAAAATAATATTGGATTATGTGGAAGTTGTATTCTAATAATTTGTTCCAATAAAACTCTTAAATTTGTCCAAAAAGGTTGAATTTTAGAACAAGACCAAGTAGAATGTAAAAAAGTACCAATTTCTTGGTTACATCGGAAACATTGATCAGATAAATTTGGGTTTAATTTATTTATTTTTGTGGTGTAATATATAATTGATGTAAAAAGTTATATTGCACTAATCTTAACCGGACATTTATTGTATTTGTCAAACTCTCAAGACATTGTCTTGATTTATGGACTCCTTGTTTAATTGCCTGTTTTTGAATCAAATTATACATACAAGAAATTAATTTTTAATCTTTTTAATAAATATCAGAAAGAATTTATAAAAATTGTATTGGCAGTAGCCAAAAAGGCTATTGCAGTTACTTGGAAATCGGATGCATATTTAAGTATAGATCGTTGGAAGAAAGAAATTTATAGCTGTATTCCACTTGAAAAAATTACTTATAATTTAAGAAACATAATATGAAACATTTTTGAAAATTTGGCGCCCTTATTTACAAAAGACAGGATTAAATATATAGATGCTCCGAAGATGAAATAATTGGTTATTTGGGGAAAGAAATAAATATATATACTAAAGTTATTACGAACTCCATGGAGCATGTGGGGATCTTCCAATATCCAGGTACTCTTTCTTTCTTTTTTTTTCTTTCTTTCTCGTTTTTTTCTATAGGGATGCTGGAGGGAGGGGTTAAGGGGAGGGGGGATGGGTAATATACATTTTTTTCTCTACTTTTATTTTGTAACTACTTGAAATACAATAAAAAAAGTTTTAAAAAAAGATTTTATTTCCCAGTTTACTTATTGTTTCATTTTTTATATATATAATTGCTCAGTTAGAGCATTAGGAAGGCCATGCAGGATAGTGGAATATGGGAAGTTAGGGAGATCTCCAGTGTTCCTGATGACTACAGCTGTGAGAAGTGCATCCAGCTGCAGCCTCTAACAATCCACATTAAGGATTCAGAGCTGGAACTGGATGAACTTCAGATCATTTGGGGGTTGATAGACAGAACATGCAGTTACACCTGAGGTGCTAGACAGAGGAAAATCTGTAACAGTCAGGATGGTTAAAGGTATTAAATAGCTAGTGCAGAGTACACCTTTAGCCATCTCCCTCAACAAGAGGTATACCACTTTGGATACACTTTGGGAATGATGTAGGAGGGGAAAGGCAGTGTTCAGGTCTTTGGCACTGAGTCTAGCTCTGTGGCTCAGAAGAGACTAGGTGAGCTGTAGTGATGGGGATTTGTTAGTTGGGGGACCAGAAAGGAGTTTCTGTGAATGAGAATGATATTCCCTGATGGTATGTTGCTTTCTGGGTGCCATTGCCCAGGACATCTTGGATTGAATCCTCAGCATTCTTAAGTGGGAGGGTGAACAGACAGAGGCTGTGGTCCATGTTGGTACCAACGACACAGGTACGAAGAGGGATGAGGTCGTGCAAAACGAGTTTTGGAAGTTACTTAAATAAAAGGACATAACCTCCAGGTCAAATGCTATTGAGGCCAGAAATAGGAAGTTCATACAGTTTAACATATAGCTAAGGAGTTGGTGGTTGCTAAGGAGGGAGGTCTACAGAATTTTGGATCATTGGGCTCTTTCCAGAGAAGGTGGGATCTGCACAGAAGAGACGGCTTGCACTTAAACTGGAGGGTAAGGGAGACTAATATACTTGTAGTAAGGTTTGCTAGTACTGTACAGGGGGATCAGTTTAGTGGAAAGGTCATGGAGACGCATGTTATTTAAAATCTCAAAGTCAGAAATCAAAAGCATGTGTCTTGTGTCCTGAACTGCATATATTTCAATGCAAGAAGTGTCGTATGAAAGGCAGATGAGTTCAGGGCATGATCAATATATGGAATTATGATTTGTTGCCATAAATGAGACTTGGTTGCAGGAGGGATAGGACTGGCAGCTCAGTGTTCCAGTGTTATAGATGCAACAGAGCGAGAGGGATTTTAAAAAAAAAGTGGCATTGCTAGTCAGGGAAAATGTAACGCTGGTGTTCAGTCAGGGCAGGCTGGAGAACTAGTCTAGAGAGCTGTTATGGGTGGAACTGAGGAATAAGAAAGGTATGACCAAGTTAATGGGGCCATATTACAGACCACCCAACAGTCTTCAGGATTTAGAGGAACACATTTGTAGAGGGATCACAGACTGTTGCAAGAAACACAAGGTTGTGATAGTAGATGATTTTTCCATATTGACTGCGACTCCTATACTGTAAAAGAACTAGATGGGATAAAGTTTGTTAAATGTGTTTAGGAAAGTCTCCTTCTTAATCAGTACATAGAAGTCCCAGCGAGAGAGTGCTGTACTTGATCTGCTATTAGCAAATGAGACGGCAGGTGACATAAGTTTGTGTAGGGGAACACTTTGCATATAGTGATCATAATGCCATTACTTTTAAAGTAATATGGAAAAAGATACATCTGGTCTACAGGTTGAGATTCTAAATTGAAGAAAGACCAACTTTGATGGTATCAAAAGAATCTGTCAAGTGTGCGTTGAGTCAGGCTGTTTTTGGCAAAGGTGTACTTAGTAGATAGGAGGTATTCAGAAGTGAAATTCTGAGAGTACAAAGCTTGCATGGGTTTGTCAGAATACAAGGCAAGGATAACAGGTTTAGAGGACCTTGGTTTTTGAGAAATATTGAGGCCCCAGTTAAGGAAAAAAGGTGTGGAGCAGGTAGGAACAAATGAGGTACTTGAGGGGTGGCACGGTAGCATAGTGGTTAGCACAGCTCTTTACAGTACCAGCGATCTGGGTTCAATTCTTGCCGCTGCCTGTATGGAGTTCATACGATCTTCTGTGACCGCGCGAGTTCCCTCCTGGTGCTTCAGTTTCTACCCACAGGCCAGTTAGTAAATTAATTAGTTATTGTAAACTATCCAGTGATGAGGCTGGGCGGCTTGGCTGAAAGAGCTGAAGAAGCCTACTCCATGCTGGAGTAGGCTTATACTCCAAAGAGTATAAGAAATGCAAGAGAACACTTAGATGGAAATGAGGAGGGCTAAAAGAAGGCATGAATTTGCTCTGGCGGACAAGGTGAAGGAGAATCCCAATGACTTCTACAGATGGGTTAAAAGCAAAAGGATTGCAAAGGACAAAATTGGTTCTCTGGAAGATCAGAATAATCTATGTGTGGAGCCAAAAGAGAAGGGATATCTTAAATGGATTTATTGCAACTATATTTACTGGAGAGATAGACAGTCTATAGAAGTGAGGCAAAGCAACAGTGATGTCATGGACCTGTATACTATACAGATTACAGAGGAGGAGCTATTTTGCTGTCTTGAGGCAAATCAGGGTGGATAAGTGCAGAAATTGCAGTGACAGGTGAGATATTGGAGGACAGCTAATGTTGCTCTGCTGTTTAAAATGGGCTCTAAGAGTAAACTGGATAATAGGCTGGTAAGCCTGACGACATTAGTGGAAAAGTTATTGGAAGGTTTTCTAAGGGACCAAATATGATTATTTGGATAGACAGGGACTGATTAGGAATAGTCAGCATGGCTTTGTGTGTGTTAGATTGTGTATAACCAATCATAGAGTTTTATTTAGAAGAAGTTACCAGGAAAGTTGATGAAAGCAAGTTAGTGGATGTTGTATAAATAAACTTTAGTAAGGCAGTTGACAATTCCCCACATGGGAGGTTGGTCAAGAAGGTTCAATTGCTTGGCATTCAAGATGAGGTACTAGATTTGATCAAACATTGGCTTTGTGGGAGAAGCTGAAGGGTGTTGTTAAATGGTTGCCTCTGATTTGGGGCCTGTGGTTAGTGGAGTGCTGCGAGAATCAGTGCTTGGTATATTGTTATATCAATGATATAATTTTTACAGCCAAGTTTTCCAGCTGGTCCAGATCCTGCTGCAAGCTTTGATAGTCTTGCTCGCTGTCCACTGCACCCCCCAATCTTGGTATCGTCCACAAAATTGCTGATCCAGTTAACCACATTATCATCCAGGTTGTTAATATAAATGACAAGCAACAACTTACCAAGCATTGATTCCCACAGCACTCCTAGTCACAGGCCTCCAGTCAGAGAGGCAACCATCTACTAACACTCTCTGGCCTTTTCTTTCTTCCATGGCCTTCTGTTTCTTCTACTAATTTACTTCCCAGCTCTTTATTTCACCTCTTCCTCCCCCTTCAGGTTTCATCTATCAGTTTGCTTCTCTCTCCCCCACCCCAACTCCTCGGCTTTTTTTCTCCAGTCCTGCTGAAGTGCCGAAGGGTTTTGGCCTGAAATGTTAACTGCACTCTTTTTCCTAGATGCTGCCTGGCCTGCTGAGTTCCTCAAGCATTTTCTGTGTGTGTTGCTTGGATTTCCAACACCTGCAGCTTTTCTCTTGTTTGTGATTGTATATAGTGACGTGTGTACTTTGGTAATACACTTTGAAGTTGGAAAGAAGAGGTAAAAAAAAGCTACACGTAATTGTAAAAACACAAAATGCTGGCAGAACTCAGCAAGCCAGACAGCATCTATGGGAGAAGGTAGTGACGACGTTTCGGGCCGAAACCCTTCATCAGGAGTGAAGTAACATGGGATGGTGGAGAGGGGATAAGAAGTGGGGGGAGGGATGAAGTAGAGAGCTGGGAAGTGATAGGCTGGAGGGAAATGGGCTAGGGGGAAGGTAGAGAATTATGGGAAATAAAAGAGAAAGAAAGGTAGGGCTGGGGGGAGATTATAGTGAGGGGGGAAAAAGAGAGAGAAAGAGAACCAGACTAAAATAATAGATAGGGATGGGGGTAAAGGGGGGGGGCAGGGGTATCAATGGAGGTCTGTGAGTTGGATGTTCATGCCAGCAGGTAGGAGGCTACCTAGGCAGGAGATAAGGTATTGCTCCATCAACTTGCGTGTGTCCTCATCTTGATGGTAGAGGAGGCCATGGACAGACATGTCGGAGTGGGAGTGGTCTGTGGAATTGAAGTGTGTGGCCACAGGGAGATCCCGCCACTGCTGGAGGACTGAGCGCCGGTGTTCGGTGAAACGATCTCCCAGTCTGTGGTGGGTCTCCCCAATGTATAAATGGCCACATCGGGAGCACCAGATACAGTATATCACCCCAGTTGACTCGCAGGTGAAGTGGTGCCTCACCTGAATGGACTGTCTGGGGCCTGGGATGGTGGTGAGGGAAGAAGTGTGGGGGCAGGTATAGCACTTCTTCCGTTTGCAGGGATGAGTGCCCAGAGGGAGGTCGTTGGGAAGGGATGGGGGGGATGACTGGACAAGAGAGTCGCATAGGGAGCAATCCCTGAGGAAAGCCGAGAGTGGGGGGGGAGGGGAAGATGTGACTGGTGGTGGGATCACGTAGAAGGTGGTGGAACACCTCCGTTTCACCAAACACCGGTGCTCAGTCCTCCAGCAGTGGCGGGATCTCCCTGTGGCCACCTCTTAAATTCCACAGACCACTCCCACTCCGACATGTCTGTCCATGGCCTCCTCTACCGTCAAGATAAGGCCACACGCAGGTTGATGGAGCAATACCTCATCTCCCGCCTAGGTAGCCTCCTACCTGCCGGCATGAACATTCAACTCACAGACCTCCGTTGATACCCTTGCCCCCCCCCCCACCCCATCCCTATCTATTATTTTAGTCTGGTTCTCTTTTTCTTTTCCCCCCCCCCCTCACTATAATCTCTCCCCCAGCCCTCCCTTTCTTTCTTTTATTTCCCATAATTCTCCACCTTCCCCCTAGCCCATTTCCCTCCAGCCTATCACTTCCTAGCTCTCTATCCCTCCCCCCACTTCTTATTCCCCCCCCCCCCGACCATCCCATGTTACTTCACTCCTGATGAAGGGTTTCGGCCCGAAACGTTGTCACTACCCTCCTCCCGTTGATGCTGTCTGGCCTGCTGAGTTCTGCCAGCATTTTGTGTTTTTATTTATTTCCAGCATCTGCAGATTCACTCATGTACACATAATTGTAAAAGGTATTAGAGCACTAAGTTTTGGAAGCACACGCTTGTTTAAATTGGCAGGGAAGATTGAAAAGCATTTGGGACGCTGGCTTTATAAATGGAAGCAAACAATATAATAGAAAGTAAGTGTGATTAAGCTTTATAAATACTACTTCGGGCACTACTGGATGATTGCATCCACTCTTGGATGCCACAATTTGGGAAATATGTGAAAACTTTGAAGATGGTGCTGAAGAGACAGTAAAATGACTCTGAAGTTGGCATGGAGCAGAGGTTAATGTAAGGAGATCTGCTAAGGGTATCTAAAATCTTGAAGACAAAATTTATAGAAGCTATTCAAAATGATTAACAAGTCAAGAAATAGGAATCACGGAATGACACTGATTGGCTTTGAGCCAAATGTGATTTAAAAATTTTATTTTACATGGCTTAATGATGAGTAATGCACTGCCAGATGTAGTTGTGGAGGCAGATTTAATCATGGTGATCATAAGGGAGCTCATTAGGTATGAAAAGAGTGAAATTGCAGAACTCTGGGGAGAATATAAGGAAATGGTGCAACTTGAAATGCTCACACAGGAAGCCAGTATAGGCTCAATGGGCCAAATAATCGCCTTTCACTTTGGAAGTCTTCTGAGATACTAGACCAAGCTACCATTGGGGTGGCCATATTTCTAGTTCTTGTAACAAAGTATTTTATTTAGCGATTATAGCACGGTAACAAGCCCTTTAAGTTACGTCCACACTACACCGGATAAATCCGTAACTGAAGCTTTTTCTCTTCGCTTTTACCCTCTGTCCACACTAAAATGGCATTTTCGTCCCCCGAAACTGGAGCTTTTCAGAACCACTTTCCAGGGTGTGTATTTTTTAAAATGCCGATTCGGCAGATCAGTGTGGACGGGGTAACTAGAGAAATCTGAAAATACTGTCAGCAGCGTGCCATTTCATTGTTTTCTTGAACGCAACCTAACAATTTTAGAACAGATGGCAATGAGGCTGAAGCCAGAAGAATAAAAATGTACTCAGCAAATACTTTGACCCATAACTTAATGAATAAATAAGTATATTCAATTTGTCTTGTTTTCTGTCCTTGCTTGTATGAAGGTGGTTTACCTATTTATGCAAGTACTTCTCTGACCATAGATGTGTAACAGCCTAATGTAACATTGTATGGAAATACAAGATAATACTGATGCTGACATGTTTTACACATTTAACAAGGAGCTTTATTAATGCAACAGAGTTAGTTAGATTTTCAATGTTTGTCGTCAGTTGGGTACTGCCTGTGAACTCCGTCAGTTGCCTCCATATGCTTCAGTAGTTTTTTTTTACTTTTAAGTCCTCCTGTACGAGAACCAACAGCTGCCTGTCGTTTCAAGTTTTTCTAGTCTGTAACTGAACAAACATGCACTTTCACAGCGAGATTCAACACCAAACATGCCGCTTGTTTTCAGTGGATGTGTCCTGCGCGTGTGCAGTAGGAGGAGATTTGCCGAAACGTCCGTTTCAATGTGGACAGAGATATTTTTAAAAACGCATAGTGTGGATGCCTATAGTTTTTACGCGAAACCGGCATTTCCAAAATTATCCGGTCTAGTGTGGATGTAGCCTTAGATCTAACGTGCCTAATTATATCCATGTGACCAATTAACCCACGAACACATCTGTACGTTTTTGGACTGTGGGAGAAAGCCCACGGGGTCAATACAAACTCTTTACAGAGAGAGGCAAAATTGAACCTGGGTCACTGGCACTGTAATAACGTGATAACCACCACACCCCATTATTCATTATATTGTACTGTATTCCTATTGATGCAATTTCAGCATTACATTTGAAATGTGTTGTTTTACTTAATTTTGCATAACTGATTATTTTTATATTAAATATAAAAAATAAACCCAACCAAGTGGTCAAATAAACAGGCTCTGAAGTTTAGTTCTATGAAATTGATATAATTTGTTAATTGTTTCAAAAACAAGCTCGTTCAGTGCTTAAGCAAACCATTGACAGTGAAGAACAACATTTTAATATGGGTTTCCCATGTTTTGCGTATTTTGTCTGAAAACTTGGAGCATGGTTTTTGTGGGAGAATAGATTAAATATAATATTTGAAGATGTCTGTATTAATGGCTTTCAAGTTAAATTAGCTTTTTAAAAACATCTGACAGTTCAATGTCATTAGTTCATAAACACTATCTTTGAACTCTGAGTTTCTATTTGGATGTGGCTTAAATAAATGCTCTGCTTGTTGATTTGAATTCAAATTGTTGACTTTTTGGACTGTTTTAGTTTGTGCATAACTTAATATTTGCTTTGGGTTGTTTTAAAGTTGAGGCTGTTAGCAGTGATCTGAGATCATCAACAAAATTTGCTTAACTTAGCAAGCAGTGGTGAATCTAATGGTGTTTAAGTATACTTCGTGAGGCATTGGGGAAACAGTTGCAAAAGCTAATGTAATTATAATTTTTTTTGCTTCACTTATCAGTGAGATCTGGATTGCATCATGTATTTCATGAATTACAACTGTTGTCCTTCTGGTAGTATATTTAAAGCAGGCTTTATGAAACTGTTCAATATTAACAATTAATTATTAATTCACCTTGCTAGTGAAATTTAAGAGACTACTAGACAGATATATGGAGGAATTTAAGGTGGGGGTTTATATGGGTATGGGAGGCAGGGTTTAAGAGTCAACACAACATTGTGGGCCGAAGGGCCTGTACTGTGCTGTACTATTCTATGTTTTAAGTATGTACAAAAAACATTTAATGACTTCTTTGCTACATTGTAGGTAGTTAGATGATGACGTAAATAAATTGGAAGATCAATATAACCCTTCTCTTCCATGTAGCCCTCTATTTTTCTTTCATCCATGTATCTATCTAGGAGTTATTTAAATATCTCCAGTGTTTCTGCTGCTTCACAACCTCCTACATGTCATCCACACATTTATCACTCTGGGAAATGGGGGGGGGGGGGGGTGTTTGAACCTCTCCTCTGACATCCTTCAATCACCTTAAAACTATGCCATCTCAGATTAGGCATTGCTGTTCTGGGGGTTAAAAGGCACCATCTGTGCCTCTCTTTATTTTACATGCCTCTATCAAGCCACTCATCCTCTGCTGCAATTAGAAAAGCTTAACCTTTCCTTATAAAACATACTTTCTTATCCAGGCAGCATCCTGTTGACTGTCCTGCACTCTCTAAAGCTTCCACGCTCTTCCTATAATGAGGCGACCAGAACTGAACTCAATATTCCAAGTGTGATCTAACCAGTTTCTACTTTGTCCTTTCAAAGTGAATCACTTCACACTAACAGAATGAACTCCATCTGCAACCTCTCAGCCCAGTCTGCATTCTGTCTATGTCCCTTTATGACCTATGACAACCTTCTACACTATCCACACCATCACCATCCTTTGTATCACATGCAAGCTTACTCAGACCCTCCCACTTCATTTAACATTTATAAAAATCACAAAGAGCAGGGATCCCAGTATCGATTTCTCAGTGATGAGTAAGCAGAGAAGAAATGCATTCCCTCTTCTGGTCCCATTTTCCTCTCTCACCTGGTTCTCGCATTTGTTGCTCAATGTTTTATTTATTTAGAGATGCAGCGTGAAATAGGCCCTTCCAACCTAGAGTATTTATTTAATCCTAATCACATGACAATTTACAATGACCAGTTAACCTTTTGACTGCTATGTCTAAGGAGTGTAGGAAGAAACCAGAACACCCAGAGGAAACTCATGTACTCACAAGAAGGATACACAAACTTTACATTCAGCATCAGAATTGAACTCCAAGCTCTCCAAGCTTTATTGGTATCATGCTGCTACACTCCTGTGACGCCCAGTGTTACCCTGTGGATTTTCATCAGATGTGGAGTATATTATTTACAACCATGTGATAATTTTAAAAAGTAAAGCCAGAAAAACAGTGATACCAAATTTTCAAATAAAAAAACACAACACAGAATGCTGGCAGAACTCAGCAGGGCAGCATTTTGTGTTCTTTTTTATTTATTTCCAGCATCTGCAGATTCGCTCGTATACCAAATTTTCAATTTGGCAGCTGAAAGTATTCGTGAAGTTCATTAACTACCACTTCATGCATATTTTGGAAGAACAGAATCCATTCTGTTTCAATACTTCTTACCCGACCTGAAACATCTCAGTCAAGTGTTGTCCATTTTATTTACTGAGGGAGTTTTTGCTCAGGCCAACATATGGCAGGCAATAAAGCAGCTAAGCTCCGTAATCAGCAGGCACAAAACAGCACATGCTGATGCCTTCCCTATTACTGTGGGGGATTTCAGTGAGGCCAGCTTGAACAACTACTACCAATGGAATCGGAGAAGCCAACACACTTGACCACTGTTATACCACCATCAAGAACACTTACCGTGCCATCCCACACCCACACTTTGAAATTTCCAAGCAGCTAACTCCTATTGTATAAGCAGAGACTAAAGATTGCAGCATTGGTGTTGAGGACCACAAAGGTATGGTCAAGGACAGAGGTGCGCTCACAGGACTGCTTTGAGTCCAGTCTAAAGAAGGCTATTTTGAGGGTGGGGAAAAAATTGTAATTGAGGTTAGATATGAGTGGAAAAGCAAATTGTACAGAGTATGTGAGAGTCTGCAGAGGGATTTAGATAGGTGAGTGGGCCAAGGTCTGGCAGATGGAATACAATGTTGGTAAATGTGAGATCATCCACTTTGGAAGGATTCATAGAAGAGCAGATTATTATTTAAATGGTGAAAGATTGCAGCATGCTGTTGTGCAGAGGGACTTGGGAGTGCTTGTTCATGAATCGCAAAAAGTTGGCTTCCAGGTACAACAGGTTATTAAGAAGGCAAATGGAATGTTGGCCTTTATTGCTAGAGGGATTGAATTCAAGAGTAGGGAGATCATGCTGCAATTATGAAGGGTACTGGTGAGGCTGCACCTGGAGTACTGTGTGCAGTTCTGATCTCCATACTTGAGGAAGGATATACTGGCTTTGGAGGCAGTGCAGAGGAGGCTCACCAGGTTGATTTCAGGGATGAGGGGGTTAACCTATGAGGAGTGATTGATTCGCCTGGGACTATACTCTCTGGAGTTCAGAAGAATGAGAGGGGATCTTATAGAAACATACAAAATTTTGAAAGGGATAGATAAGATAGAAGTGGGAAAGTTGTAGGTGAGACTAGAATTAGAGGAGATTGCCTCAAGATTCAGGGAAGAAGATTTAGGACGGAGATGAGAAACTGTTTTTCCCAGAGAGTAGTGAATTTGTGGAATTCTCTGCTCAGGGAAGCAGTTGAGGCTTTCGGACTAAATATATTTAAGAAACAGTTAGATAGGTTTTTACTTAGTAAGGGAATTAAGGATTATGGGGAAAAGGCAGGTAGACAGAGCGGAGTTTACAGACAGATCAGCCCATCATCTTATTGAATGGCTGGGCAGGCTCAATGGGCTGGCTGGCCTACTCCTGCTCCTATTTCTTGTTCTTATGATGGAATCGGATGCACGTGAGCTCTGGCAGAATTTGTGGATCATTACTTGCTACAAAGTGAAAATGGACTTGATGAATGGCTGTGATGCTTCTCTCCCAGTTGAGCTCAATGCTTTTTATGCAAGTTTTGAAAGGGAGAATAAGATCCTTACAGTATCCAGTGACCCTGTGATCCATTTCAAAGGCTGAAATCAGAACATCTTTCAAGAGGGTGAGCCCTCATAAGGCATCAGGCCCTGATTTATACTTGGTAGGGCTCTGAAAACCTGTGCTAACTTAACTGGCAGGAATGTCAAGGACATCTTAAATCTCTCGCTGCAGTCAGAGGTTCCCACCTGCTTCAAAAGGGTGACAATCATACCTGTGCCAAATAAGTGGAGGGTGAGTGTCTCAACAACTTTCACTCAGTGGCACATCTGCTGTGATAAAGTAATTTGAGAGGTTAGTTGTGGTTAGAATCAACTCCTTTCTAGGCAACGTCTGGACCATGCTGTAATTTCACAATCGCCACAATAAATACACAGCAGATGCAGTCTCACTGGCTCTCTACTTGGCTTTGGATCCACCTGGACAGTAATAATACCCATGTCTGGCTGCTGTTTATTGACTGCAAAATCGTAGCCCCGGTTCTAATCAACAAGCTCCAAAACCTGGGCCAGTATACCTCTCTCTGCAACTGGAAACTTGACTTCTACACTGAGAGATCACAGCCTATGCGGATTGAAAAATAACATCTCTTCCTCACTGACGATCAACACTGCATCTCAAGGATGTGTGCTTAGCCCACTGCTCTGTTCTTTCTACACTCACAGTAGCTAGACACAGCTCAAATGGCATCATTAAATTTGCTGATGACATAGCTATTGTTGCCAGAATTTCAGATGGTGACAAGGAGATGTACAGGAGCAAAATAGATCAGCTTTTGTGTCACGGCAACAGCCTTGCACTCACTGTCAGTAAATCCAAGGAATTGTGGACTTCAGGAAAAGGAAGTCGAGGGACATATACCAGTCTTCGTTGAGGATCAGTGGTGAGAAGTTGCAAGTTCCTGGGTGTCATCATCTCCGAAGGTCTATCTTGGGGCCAACATATTGAAGCAGTTACAAAGAAGGCATACACGGGGAAATTTGCAGATGCTGGTAATTCAAACAACAACACACAAAATGCTGGTGGAACACAGCAGGCCAGGCAGCATTTATAGGGAGAAGCGCTGTCAATGTTTCAGGCCTATAGATGCTGCCTGGCCTGCTGTGTTCCACCAGCATTTTGTGTGTGTTGTTGTTTACAAAGAAGACATGGCGGCAGCTATATGTCATTAGGAATTTGAGGAGGCTTGGTATGACACCATGGACTCTGGCAAATTTCAACAGATGTACCATGGAGAGCATTCTTATCTGGTTGCATCACCAGTTGGTATGGAGATGCCACTGCAATCAGAGAAAGTTGTGTACTCACCAGGATCATGGGCCCTAGCCTCCCCAGCATCCAGGACACCTTTAAAAGGCGATGCAGCCTTTTTGAGACGTACATTATGGACCTTTCCCCTGACATCACCAGGATATGCCCTCTTCAGTGCTTCCATGAAGGAGGATGTACCCCTTTATCCAAAGTACTTGGTGCCAGAAGTGTTTCAGTTTCAGATTTTGGAATATGTAATGAGATATCTTGGGATTGCCAGCATTTCCATTTCTGAATTTACGTACAATTGATAAGTGTTTGTCTTACATGTGTTCATAATACATATATACTGATGTAGAAGTTCAATATGTTGCATTTTCATCAGCAATAATCTCTGCAAACTCATCAATGAATTTATCTGCAGTGTCAGGGGTACTCTACCTTTTCTGGAGCCTGACAGTACACACTTGTGTTTCAGGAACAGCTTCTTCCCCTGCACCATCAGGTTTTCTGATTGGACAATGAATTAATAATCACTACTTCAGTAGCTTTCCCCCCTTTCTGCACTACTTGTTTTGTTGCAGCAGTACATTGCAGTAAATACCAATGAAAACCATAAATTACAATAAATATATATTAAAAAATAAATTTAAATTGAACAACAAATTTCTCAACATGGAGTATGCCAGTGATTTAAACCTTTTTCTGAGATTCATTTTTGTATTTCTGATGTTAGTGTGAGCCACCTTAAAATCCATAATTTATTTTTGTAGGGTTAAGCTATGCGAACAAAATCATCATACCCATTGTTCACATATGATCCATTCTGGTAAATGCTTAAGTTGGGCAGCAGTAGAATATATTGACTGTAGCAACTCACTTTAAATAAAGTAATCAGGAGGCAACTATTCCAATTTGAACAGTTATCTTACTGTATGAATTAAATGGGCAGGATATAGCAAGGAAATTTTTAGAAGTGAATGTGGCATTTCAGCCAACTTGTGTTCTCAAATTGACAGTGAATAGCTATGTGTAAACTACTGAAATTACTGTGGAGACCATGTTGTTTATCAAATTAGTAATGTAGTTTTAAAAAGTATTGACATAAATGTTACCAACTTTTATACCCCAAATAACAAAACACAGTATAGATTCAACAGCTCAAAGTGCCTCAGCGTGATTAGTATCCGGTCAGTTTTGACGCAGTTTAAATTTCAGTAAATTAGTTACAAGAACCTAGGAGATGTCTCCAGAACTGCCTAGTCAATCACAGATAATGCCCTCCCCACTATTGAGCACATTTACATGAAGTACTGTTGCATGCAGGAAAGCGGCATCAATCATCAGGGACCCCACCACCCAATATGCGCTGTCTTCTCACGGCTGCCATCAGGAGTGTGGTACAGGAGCCTCAGGACTTTCACCACCAGGTTTAGGAACAGTTAATACCACTCAACCGTCAGATTCTTGAACCAAAGGGGTTAATTTCATTCAACTTCACATGACCTGTCATTGAAATGTTCCTACAGCCTTTGGACTCGCGTTCAAAGGACTCTATCACATGTTCTTGCTTTTTGTATTTGCAATTTGTTGTCTTTGGTACACTGGTTGAACACCCATGTGGTGTGGTCTGCCATTGATTTTATTATGGTTTTATTGAGTATGCCCACAAGAAAATGAACTTCGGGGTTGTAAACAGTGACATACCGTTTATTCTGGGGTATAAGCTGACCTCCCCCCCCCCCCCAATTTCAAGGTTAAAAAAGTGACTTTTTCATATTACCTTTGTATAAGCCGGCCCCTTTTGAAGAGGTTTTTCATTTAACCAGAAACATCACAAGATCTCACATGCCGGTACTCAGCTTTGCCAGATCCGGACCCTGGAAATTTTGTGAACTAGTACCTAAGAAAACAGGCCTACACATTGTAGAGTGTTATTGGCAAATTCTTAATAAATAAATCAGGGAGAGAAATTTTGGATTAGGTTTCCAATGGAAAAGAATCGTCTGAAATGTAACCCCCATGAAACCATTTCGCGCTCATCATAATCTCGTTAAAACATAACACGGGGTGGCGGGATCAGTACATGTACTCAGTATTGAGTTTGCAACCACTGTGTATAAAAGATTAAAACAAATGCGATATGATGCTGGCTGGCTTCAAGCTGAAGGTTGTTGATTTTGCTAAAGGAACAAATAATTCTGCAGCTGCTAAGAAGTTTAGTATAAGCATGAGAGAGTGGAGAAAGGCAGAGGACATGCTGAGGGAAATGCCAAAGATGAAATGTGCAAACTGCGGGAAATCATGCCAGCGGCCAGAACTGGAAGAAAAAGTTTTGGAGTGGGTGAATCACCAGCACTCGTCTGGATACATAGTTACCAGAGAAATTATTCAAGTTCAAGTGTTGAAATGGGATGAAAAACACTGTGAGGTCAGCGAAAATTTCAAAGCTACGTGGTTGGTGCACCTGATTTATGAATAGACGTGATCTTGTGTTGAGACAAAGATTGTTCAGAAAATTCCCACGGGGTGTTGTTTATGTTCAAGAACGCTGCTGAATGGACGAAGCGGGTTGCTTGAAGTGGGTTAAAGAGGTGTGGCGTCAACGTCCTGAAGGTGTCAGGAAAGAAAAATCGCTACTTGTCTGGGACATGTTCAAAGCGTACTTGTCAAGTGAGACAAAAGCAGCATTGAAAGCTGAAAATACGGACATTGCAGTCATCCCCGGTGGTACTTCAGCCACTAGATGTGAGTTTAAACAAACCAAAGAATTCATGCATCAATAGTGGAACCAATTTGACTCAAAAACAGCCAATAAATATGTCCTGTCTTCTGTGTATTCGTTTTTCCAAAGTTGGCACCCTCTGTATAAGCTGACCCCCTAGTTACTACTTTTGATCAAGGTTTCCTTGTATGATTTTTCATTGGAAACGATGGAAACAGGTGGCAGGGTTAGTTGGACCTGAAAGAGAATGCATGTCTATATGAGCTAAGAAATGGTTTTGGATGTTTTACTGGAGTATAAAAAGCATAGGTAAAAAAACACTTGTTGGCTGATGTTAAGCAGCAAAATATTAGTTTATAAAATTAGCAATTGAATTTTAGTCCAGTAGCTTTGGACACATAGGAAGAGTAAACTATGTGCAGTATTACGTTAATTACAGAGCTCCTCATTTGGGTTTGATCATCTTTTCTATTCTCCAACTTTACATTTAGTTATTAAACTAGATATTAGTTGCAATGTTTGTTTTTGTATCTGAAGCTTGGGAATATCTAATAAATTTTATTTCATCTTATATAATTATCTAACTTTGTTCCAGTAACTCATTTGACATGCAGAGTGAAAGGTGAAGTGACAGATGGTGGTGAATCAGGGAGTCAGCAGACAGACTTGTACAGATTAGAAGACTGGGCAAAGAAGTGGCAGATGGAATACAGTGTAGGGGAGTATATGGTCATACACTTTGGTAGAACGAATAAAAGTGTAGACTATTTTGCAAATTGCGAGTACATGCAGAAATTGGAAGTGTAGAGGAGGCCTGGGAGTACTTGTGCAGGATTAACCTTTAGGTTAAATTGTAGGCTGAGTTGGTAGTAAGGAAGGCAAATGAAACTTCAGCATTTATTTCGAGAGGTCAAGAATATAAAACAAGGATGTAATGCTGAGGCTTTATAAAACATTGGTTATACTACCTTTGGAGTATTGTAAGCGGTTTTGGGCCCTAAGAAAGGTGCTGGTATTGGAGAGGGTTTGGAGAATGTTTATGAAAATTATCCCAAAAATGAATAGCATTTGAAGACTTTGGGCCTGTACTGTCTGGAGTTTAGAAGAATGAAAGGGGAATCTCATTGAGTCCAACTCAATTCTGAAAGGGCTAGATAGAGTAAATATGGAGAGGATGTTTCCAATAGTGAAAGAGTCTAGGATCAGAATCTAGGATCACAGCCTCAGAATAGAAGAACATCTCTTTAGAGTAGAGATGTGGAGGAATTTATTTAGCTGGAGGGTGATGAATCTGTGGAATTCATTGCTACAGACGGCTGTAGAGGCCTTGCCATTGGGTATTCTGAAGTGAATATTGATAAGTAATGGTGCCAAAGATTATGGGAAGATTGCAGGAGAACATGGTTGTAAGGGAATATAAATGTCTTGGTCGAATGGCAATGTGGACTCAGTGGGATAAGTGACCTAATTCTGTTCCTTTGATGGTTTTATACTATAGAAATAGATGCTTGAAAGCTACTACTTGTTAACTAAGTTATTCAGGTTATGGCTAGAGGGGGCATCATGTATTATTGATTACTACATTTTGGACTCCACCATTGAAGTTTTGAACAATAAAACAAGTATAATGCTCTTACAATTTGATGTCATGCCCTTAATGTGAAATGAGAAAGGAGGGTTTATCCTATGAAGGCTTCTTTAAATAGAACTGAATGTCTGCTTGGTACTGTGCTGCTAACACTGTAATGCTATACATCATGGGCTTCTTATTTATATATGAATGAAAATTAGAAGAAAGAGTTTGATGGTCTTAATTGATGTCAGAAGAAGGAGAATAGAGTATTCCTTTTGCCTATTTTCAGAATAACTGCAGAGCTACATTTTAAAAAAAAAAGAAATCAAGCCTTGCTTCCTTTCTCTAGTACTTATTCTTTTTTGTTTTAAGTCTGACCATGGCAACTACAGGTTTGAGACCTGTAGTTGACAAATATGTAAATGTAGCTTAAAATACCAGTAAGTACATCAGAATGTAACTAAATCCTGTCCCAGTGTGTGTGTGTTTTTTTTTCATTTGGATGTCAAGAACCACAGATATAATTTCCAGTGACATACACCAGAATTCCAAGTGCAAATTAATCTAATCGAAATTTTTGCAGACTGGAAGGGCATCTGTAAGTGACTTCTCAAAAGTATAGTACTTTTCGTTTGTAAAAAAAATTGTAGAAATCAAATATGATTTAGATAGAAGCAAAAGAAATTAATAAACTGGCAGAAAGTATTGTATTACCTAGTATTTTTCCACGGTAACATTTTTGATTTCTTTGTTACTCGGTATATTTATTTGATTCATCCATTTTGACAGTGCTCATGTTTGTTCAAGATTATTGCAAATTGGTAATTGCTCTAAAGCATCAAAATAGAGCATCCAAAAACCTTTCAGCTGTAGTATTTTCCATTATGCCTAGTATCCATGAATTTCCATGTTGTCAATGCATTTTCAATCTGATTTTTAAGAAGACCTGTCGTAGTATCTTTATGTTTGATTTACAAACTCTACATCCTGATTACTTTTGTTTATCAAACTTGGTAATTGGTAATAAGAAATGAAGTAATTTACTTTGAAAGTTGAAGCCTCATAGCATATGAAAAACAGGTGTTTCGTTGTTCTAGTAATATATCATAAGATATAGGAGCAGAGTTGGCCTTTGGCCTATCGAGTCTGCTCTGCTGTTTCATCATGCCTGATCCAATTTTCCTCTCAGACCCAATTTCCTGCCTTTTCCCTGTATCTTTTTATGTCTTGATCAATCAAAAATCTATCAACTTTTACATTAAATGTACATAAAGACTTGTTTTCCACTGCTGCCTGTGGCGAATAATTCCACAGGTTAACTACCCTCTAATGTGAGATCATTTGGGGAGGTTCTAACTAATTTGGCAGTGGGGTGGGTGGGAACTGGAGTGAAGGGACTCAGGATAGAGCAGGTAGTTTAAACAGAAACAAAGATAACGTGCAGTCAGGCTGTCTGGAAGGACAGGCAGATGATAGAACAAGATTGCAGCCAGCAGGGTGAGTATCAGTGCATTGGGGATGCTGAATCAAGAAGCGTAGCAAATGCTGTGCTCA
This sequence comes from Hypanus sabinus, assembly GCF_030144855.1. Taxonomy (NCBI): domain Eukaryota; kingdom Metazoa; phylum Chordata; class Chondrichthyes; order Myliobatiformes; family Dasyatidae; genus Hypanus; species Hypanus sabinus. The sequence goes on from NC_082706.1 coordinate 188,737,314, forward strand.
AAACATTACATCTCAGTACACGGAGTATAAGAAATAAGGTGGATGACTTTGTTGCACCTTTGCGTATTGTCGGATATGATATTATGGCTAAAGGATGGTTGTATTTGGTAGCTGACTATCCAAAGTTACATATTGCATTAGAGGTTTAGGAAGGTAGGCAGAGGGGATTGTGTGGCTCTGCTGGTAAAGAATGGCATGTGACGTAGGATTGGAAGATGCTGAATCCTTGAGTTGAGTTAAGAAAATGCAAGGGAAAAGGACCCTGATGTGAGTGATATAACAATTACAGCACAGAAACAGGCCATTTTGGCCCTTCTAGTCCATGCGGAACGCTTACTCTCACCTAGTCCCACTGACCTGCACACAGCCCATAACCCTCCATTCCTTTCCTGTTCATATATCTATCCAATTGTACTTTAAATGCCAATATCAAACCTCTGCCACTTCTTCTATACAGGCCTCCAAACAGCAGCTGGGATGTGGACTACAGATTACAATAGGGTAATAGAAAAGGGCAATGTTATAATAGTTATGGGAGATTTTAACATGCAGATGGATAGGGAAAATTGGGTTGGTAATGGATTTCAAGAGTGAATTTGTTGAATGCTTACCAGATGACTTTTTCGAGGAGTTTATCGTTGAGCCCAATGGGGGAATCGCTATACTGGATTGGGTGATATGTAATGAACCAGAGGTCATTAGGGAGCTTATGGTAGAGGAACCCTTAGGAGCCAGTGATCACAATATGATTGAGTTCAGCTTGAAATTTCCCGTTCCTTCTTTTCAGCTACTCGCTTCCTGCAACTTAGGGGTGACTATATCGCTGTAACTCCAATTGTCTGAAAAATTTGAAACAAAACCATCAATTCCATTATCCAAATCATTGACATATAATGTAAAAAGAATCAGTCCCAACACAGACCCCTGTGGACACCACTAATCAAGTCAGAAAAGTCTTACTTTATTCCCACTCTTTGCCTCCTGTCAATCAACCACTGATTTTTCCATGCTTGAATCTTTCCTGTAATACCATGGGCGCATAGCTTGTTAAGCAGCCTCATGTGTGGCATCTTGTCAAAAGCCTTCTGAAAATCCAGGTACAACGCATCAACCAATTCTCATGTGGTAGATAAACTTATGTTCTCGTTTAGTCTTTTGAGTAATATTTTTAAAAAATTATTGGAAGTATGCAGCAGGTTAGGGATGCATTCATAGAGCACAGAAAATGCTAGCGTTGTTTTAATAGGGCTTGAATGTGACCTCCGTGCTCTGTTATGGCATTTCAGTTGACAGTGTGAAATGTTAACTTTATTTACCCCTAGACTGGAGGACTTCGGACTTAAAACAAATTTTCTGCTTTTACTTGTTTTCGACTATCAACATTTGCTTTGAATTTTGAGTGAGAGTTTTGCCTGGCTGAAGGAGGTTAGCAACAATGGATAACTGTTAAGCTATTAGCAAGTCATTGATTATAAAAGGAGAAATGGGTCACATATTCTCGCCTTGGCCTATGCTTCTTGGCCTGGTGCGGACGTTGTTGGATATTGCTTTTATTGCAGGCAAATGTGATTGGGCTGACCCACCTGACACAAGAAACCCAGGCAAGATTGAGTCAGCTCTGGGTAGACCTTGGAATGCCCTACCATTATGTTCAAGCACTTGCTACTTTCAAAGGATTTAGAAATGCTTTTGTTTCAAAAAGAAATATCGAATTAAATTCTATACTTCAATATTTATAAAGAAGAAATTAATTTTAATGAAATAGTATTTAAATTAAAATAAAATCTTGAAATATTTGCAGTGCAGCTCATTTAAATTCTATGCAAGTGTTTTCTATTTTTGCAGTTACAAACTTTTTATTTTTTAAAAATATTTTGAGCAAATAACTATAATCTGCCCTTCTTGTGATACGGTAAAAGGAAAGCCAGCAGTTTGTGGGAAAATCCCTGTTAATTGGGTTCAACTTTAGTGTCTTGCTTATTGATAGTATATATTTTTTGAATTGCTGGATCCTTTTGTTGTTTGTAATCCAGATCATTCACATTGATGATTAACTGGAGCAGCAAATTTGTGGATGACACCATGATTGAGGGTGTAGTGGACAGCGAGGAAGGCTGTCATGGCTTGTGGAGAGATCTGCTTCAGTTGGAAAATTGGGCTGAAAATAGCAGATGGAATTTAATGCAGAAAAGTGCAAGGTTTTGCCCTTTGGTAGGACCAACCAGGGTAGGTCTTGTACGGTGAATGGTAGGGAACTGAGGATTGTGGTAGAACAAAAGAGATCTGGGAATACATGTGTATAATTCATTGAAAGTGGCTATACAGGTAGATGGGGTCGTAAACCAAGTTTTTGACAGATCGGCCTTCATAAACCAGTGTATTGAGTGCAGGAGGTGGGATGTTATGTTGAAATTGTATAAGATGTTGGAAAGGCCTGATTAGGAGTACTCTGCAGTTTTGGTCACCTACCTACAGAAAAGATGTAAATATGGTTGACAGTGTACAGAGAAAATTTACAAGGGTGTTGCTAGTCTGGTGGACCTGAGTTACATAGAGTTGTGCAGAATTTGATAGGGGTATAGATGAGGAAAATGCAAACAGGCTATTTCTACTAAGGTTGGGTGGGATTACAACCAGAGGTCATTAGTTAAGGGTGAAAGGTAATAAGTTTAGGTGAAACATGAGAGGAAATTTCACTCAGAAGGTCATGGTAGCGTGGAATTAGTTGCCATCTCAAGTGGTGCATGTGAGCTCAATTTCAACATTAAGAGAAGTTTGGATGGGTGGATAGATAATAGGGGTATGGTCCTGGAGCAGATCGATATGAGTCTGCGGTCTAAATGTTTCACATGGACTAGATAGGCCAAGTAGTCTATTTCTGACTATTGTGAATAAGAATGGATTGAGGTTGATTATTCTCCTGTCTTTCACCAATTTCAACAAGAAGTGTTCTGGCTGCAGGTTTAGCCCATCGAGTTGCTCATTGTTGGAGAAACTGAAGGAGCTGGACTTGGTGCAGATAGTGCCTCTGCCTGTGTTAGAGGGCTGTTGGAGGGGACAGGTCACGAAGGAGGTGTGCAGTCCAGCAGCGAGTGATTGTCTTAATTGCTTTTCTTGTGATCACAAGACCCTGTTGCTGCATTTTGCATTAACAATGGGCAAGTGTGATACACTGATTTATTGGAGGATGCTAGGGGAGTTGCAACGACTGGGCTCAAGTCGCACTGTTGCCTGTATATAGCCACCCAGGGAGCCTTTGGAGTCACTGCTGACTCGAGTGTTCACTCAGCAGAGGGCAGGCATTTGACAGTAGGCTGGTGCAACATTCATGGAGTTAGGATCTTGAACTACTTTGTTTTTCTGTGACTCTATTTTGCTGATAACTTGTATGTGCTAAATGTTCCTTGTGCTGTGTGTAACTGTTGGCACTGTTTTGCACCTTGGCCTCAATAATGTTACATTTTGCTGTGTTCATGGGTATTCATGTATGTTGAATGACAGACTTGAACTTGAAATTAAGATGTGTGGCTACATCACTATTGGCTAATATTTTTTTAACCCATGAAGTTATAAATGGAGATAGTGCTGGATTTGCCCAATGATTTGTTGTTGAGTGACGTTGGCCATATGCTTAAGAGCATAAGTAGGTGCTATTGCAGTTGGCCATCCATTTGGCCCATCAAGTTTGCTCTGCCTTTCGATCATGGCTGATTTATTGTCCCTCTCAGCCTCATTCTCCCACCTTTCTGCCTTTGCCCTGGAACAACAGATTGTTTACCAACATCCTGAGAAGAATAGTGTAAAACATGGAAGTAACCCTCAAATGTGACTATCTTTCTAAAACGAGAAAGGCTAAGCAAAGGACTACTACGGTGCTCTTAGCTACTGAAAGGACTTGTGCCCATCCCTCAGCATTGACACCAGTGTTAGTTTTAACATTTTATTAGTATTGAAAATATACCGTTGGGATTTCTGTAGAATTTTTATAATGTATTCTTTTGAATAATTAAATAATAATCCAGTGGTGATAGGTTTTGTAATCCGTCATCAGCTAATGTGAAGATGAAGAGGATATAAAGTTGCATTGTGCTAAGATGAAGTGTTAATGGTAACATGCTGGAAGTGATTTGAAATGAAATTGCAGGATTGTGTAAATTTAAAAATACTTGAGTAAAGCTTATTTGCTTAAGAATAGTTTACCTTCATATTGATAATGACATGTCATTAAATATACTCTAATAATAATGTGGATTTTGGTATGAATTGAGTAATTTTATCAAGAGGAGTGGATAGTTTTTGAGTACATTTGCTCATTTTCTGTGGCAGAGTGTAATAATCATAGAGCTATGAAGCTCAAAGAATACACATGTTAAATGTATAAATTGAGCAGTTAGATCATTTTCCCAATTTTCTTCTGGATCCAGTGCCATTATGCAGTTATGTATGTATACATAATAGTGCCATTGTTGGAAGATGCCTTGACTTTGCATAATCACCTGCTATATTTTTGACAAGAGCTGATGTAAAGATCTTATTAGCATTTTACTGATCTTCAGTCAGTATAAGAAAATGTTAATAATTTAACAGCTAAGTACCAATCAAGGAAAGAGGAGAAAGAACAAAAGGGGAATTATTTATTATGGTGCAATTTAAAAGAGATTACAACTGACTGAAGTGGTGAAGAAGCAACAGTGTGTCAGTGGTGGGTATCATGGTGCTCTGGCTGATGAGTCAGTGTATTGACCTCTGAGAAAGAAGAGCTTGCATCATTAGCAGTAAGTATAAGATGCTAGAAGTAGAAATAAAAAGAAGAATCGCCATTGCCAAAATCAACTTCCAAAACGTGAAACCCATTTTTACCAACAGACACATTTCTATGACAACAAGGCTTAGGCTACTAAAATGTTATATCTGGTCAATCTTGCTGCATGCTTCCGAAACATGGACTATAACACCAGAACTCCAAAGAAACTTAAAAGCAACAGAAATGTGGTTTCTTAGAAGAAAGCTGAAAATATATAGAGATAGGATGACTATTGAGACAGTACTCTAACGTGCCCATACAAAAAGATCTTTAATGGGAACATTAAATAAGAGGCTAACTCCTGGGCCGTGTCATCAGAAAGGGAAAAATAGAATGCCTTACATTTACAAGGCAGTATGCCTGGGAAATGCAGAAGAGGAAGGCAAAGAAGGAAATATTTGGATACTGTGAAAGAACTAACAGTTATAAATGTGCGAGATATCATTGGCGCTGCAAGGGATTGTTTGATGTGGAGGGCAATGATCACCCAAGCGTGTAACGTGCAAGGCACATGAAGAAGAAGAATAAGGTATTAATCAAAAGAAAGCTATATATTGCTGTTTCACTTGGAAGTGATACTGGAGCTTCTGTAATGCAAGAGTGGTGGAGTGGAAAACTGAAGTAATTTATTTAGTTAAGTTAAAGGTAAAATCACTAGACTTTAGTTTTCCTGTGTCTGTTAGATTTCTGTTGGGCAGCACTGAAACAGGGCGAGCCTAAGGAAATACTTTATTTCCTCTGGAGAAAGTGATTGGCTGGATAACAGTAGTAAATATTTCTTGGATTATTTTTCACATAATTTGCTATCCATTAGCTTGCTATAGCCAGAAATTAACATTGTTGTAATGGACCCAACTGCCTTAAGGATGAGAGTTGCAAGGACTCTTCTAAATTCAGCTTTCTAATCCTGGGATGTTAAACCAAAACCAGATATGTGGAAGATTTTTTTCAAAATGTCATACTCCTGTAACAAAATTAACAATGTAGGACAACTACATTTGGTCAGAAAAATATTTATTAATGCTTCATGAATTTGTATGTTAGCAGAATCTTAGGGTCTGTAAACTAGGATAAAACTAATAGTAATTTGGAAAAATGTGGTTTAATAAATATGCAGATTTGCTAGAAGTGAATCATCTTAGGCTAACTTGGTTGATTTTTTTTTCTGGTGAAAGAATGAATAAAATTAATAAGTTGAGTTCCATCATGGCTGATATACTGTCTCTCCCTTTTTTGTAATTTATTTTTTTATTGAAGTTCATCATCAAACAAGCATTTCTAAAAGATGTATTTCAGACATTGTACCTATATATCATATAATCATATATATCACAAATCTCCACAAAGTATTTATCTGAGGTACACACTTATAGAAAAGAGTGGAAAGAAAAAACAAGCAGAAGGAAAGAACTATGTACAAGTAGGGAGTGATCTTTTTTTTACAACAGTGTGGCAACCCATTTCCTGGCACATCCGAACCGGCTCACAATTAGCCAGCGTTCCGGATAAGGGAGCTAGCCTATGGGGGTTTGTGAGTACGTGTCTTTTGGAGCATCTGCGCCCGCGGGGGGCAGGTTGAGGGAGGCTTAAAAGCAAGGCTGTGTAGTTTGAATAAAGTTATCTTTGACTGCAGTTTACCGACTCCGTGTCGTTATTTTAGCGCTGCGTGTAGCACACCGCTACAATTGGTGACCCCGACGGTCCAAACGATATTTGGACCAGAGATGACCGACACTGCCTCTGTTCATGCGGTTTCATTGAAACTGCCTGGTTTCTGGACGCCGCAACCTCACCTATGGTTCCAGCAAGCAGAAGCCCAATTCCACGTTCGGCAGATAACCTCAGAGGACACCCGTTACTACTACGTGGTGAGCTCCCTCGACCAGGACACAGTGGCCGAGGTCGCGGAGTTCGTACAGTCTCCCCTGGCGGACGGCAAGTACACGGAATTCAAAGCCCTGCTCCTCAGGACTTTCGGACTCGCACGGCGCGAGCTGGCTGCCGGTTTACTGCACCTGGATGGCTTGGGAGACAGACCTCCATCAGCTTTAATGAATGAGATGTTGTCTCTGGCCGACGGACACACACCCTGTCTCATGTTTGAGCAGGCATTCCTAGAGCAGCTGCCCGAGGACATACGCCTGCTGCTGTCCAACGCGGATTTCAGTGACCCTCGGAAGGTGGTAGCCCAGGCGGACTTGCTGTGGAACGCCAAGAAGGTGAGTGGGGCGTTCCTCGCACAGATCACCTGGCCACGCTCCCAGCAACAAACCAGTCCAGGCCCGGCTGCAGAGCCCGCTAACCCCAGAGGCAGGGGTGGGGAGCCCAACGAACAATGGTGCGTCTACCACCAGCGGTGGGGCGCAGAAGCCCGCCATTGTCGCCCACCCTGCAAGTTCCCGGGAAACGCCAGGGCCAGCCGCCGCTGATGGCTACAGCGGCTGGCCATCGGGATAGCCTCCTGTATGTGTGGACAAGTGGTCAGGATGCCGCTTTTTGGTCGACACCGGTGCCGAGATCAGCGTCTTACCTCCGACGAGTTACGACACCCACAGCAGGGTACTGGGTTCCCCCCTGAGGGCCGTGAACGGCAGCACAGTAAGGACCTATAGCACCCGTCAGGTGCAGCTACAGTTCGGCTCCTGCCAGTTCAGGTGGGACTTCACACTGTCCGCCGTAGCCCAACTGCTTCTGGGTGCGGATTTTTTGCGGGCTCACAGCCTACTGGTCGACCTGCCCAGAAAGAGACTGGTCCACGCCGAGACCTTTCAGACGATCTCCCTGGGTGCAGCCCAGTTACCAGCCCCTCAGCTCGGCTCCATCACGCTGTCCGACAACGACTTCACCAGGGTCCTGGCGGATTTCCCATAGGTTCTGGCACCGCAGTTCACAGCGGCCATGCCCTGACACGGCGTACAGCACCACATCCCGACCCAGGGACCACCCCTCCACACCCGTGCTCGGCAGCTTCCCCCGGACAAGCTCCAACTGGCAAAGGAGGAGTTCAAGAGGATGGAGGAATTGGGGATTATCCGGCGGTCCGACAGCCCATGGGCCTCCCCCCTGCACATGGTGCCCAAAGCGACAGGGGGCTGGAGACCGTGCGGCGACTACTGCAGGCTGAACGAGGCTACCACACCGGACTGCTACCCTGTGCCGCACATTCAGGACTTTGCAGCAAACCTGCACGGCGCACGGATCTTCTGCAAGGTAGACCTCGTCCGAGGGTACCATCAAATCCCGATGCATCCGGACGACGTCCCCAAAACGGCTCTCATCACCCCGTTTGGCCTTTTCGAGTTCCTCCGCATGCCTTTCGGCCTGAAGAATGCCGCTCAGACGTTCCAGCGGTTAATGGACACGGTGGGACGCGACCTGGACTTCATGTTCATCTATTTGGACGACATCCTCATAGCCAGCAGCAGTCGTCAGGAGCATCTGTCCCACCTCCATCAACTCTATTCCCAGCTGAGTGACTATGGTCTAACAATCAACCCGGCCAAATGCCAGTTCGGGCTCGACACCATTGAAAGGCCTTCAGGAATTTGTAGGTATGGTCAATTTCTAACATCGCTTCCTCCCTTCAGTTGCCCGGATCATGTGCCCCCTGTTCGCCCTGCTGTCCGGTCCGGGCAAGGACATTACCTGGGACGAGGAGTCAGCCGCCGCTTTCATTCAAACGAAGGAAGCGTTGGCGAAAGCCGCGATGCTAGTGCACCCCAGAATGGACGTCCCTACCGCCCTCACAGTGGACACATCTAACACGGCAGTCGGTGGGGTACTGGAGCAACTCATCGCAGGTTGCTGGCAACCCCTGACGTTTTTCAGCAAACACCTGCGGCCACCTGAGCTCAAGTACAGTGCTTTCGACCGGGAACTGTTGGCGCTCTACCTGGCAATCCGGCATTTCAGGTACTTCCTAGAAGGTCAGCCCTTCACCACGTTCACGGACCACAAACCGCTTACCTTTGCGTTTACGAAAGCGTCTGACCCCTGTTCGTCCCGCTAGCAGCGCCATCTGTCCTACATCTCTGAATACACGACGGATGTCCAGTACGTCTCGGGTAAAGACAATGTTGTGGCGGATGCGCGCTCTCGCCCTACCATACATGCCTTTTCCCAAGGGGTAGACTTTGAGGCGCTGGCAGAGGCACAGCAGGCAGATGAGGAGATCCCGAGTTACAGAACCGCAGTCTACGGTTTACAGCTCCAGGACCTCCCCATAGGCCTAGGTGACAGGACCCTACTCTGTGGCGTCGCCACTGGCCAGCCCCGTCCCGTTGTCCCGGCACCTTGGCGGCAACGCGTTTTCGACTCCATTCATAACTTGGCGCACCCCTCCATCAGGACAACTGTCCGGATGGTTTCCAGCAGATTCATTTGGCATGGACTCCGCAAACAGGTCAGTGAATGGGCCAAGACGTGCATGCACTGTCAGACGGCCAAGGTGCAGCGGCACACCAAAGCTCTGCCACAGCAGTTCCACCCCACCCACTGGCGTTTCGACAACATTCATGTGGATATCGTGGGCTCCCTGTCAGTGTCGCGCGGAGCACGGCACCTCCTCACTATTGTGGACCAGTTCAGAAGATGGCCGAAGGCGATCCCGCTCACCGACACCACCTCCGAATCTTGCATCCGGGCACTGATCGCCACCTGGGTGTCCCGCTTTGGTGTACCGGCCCACATTACCTCCGACATAGGCACCCAGTTCACATCCAGCCTGTGGTCTGCTATGGCCAGCCTTTTGGGGACTCAGCTGCACCACACCACTGCCTACCACCCACAGTCGAACGGGCTAGTGGAGCGTTTCCACAGTCACCTGAAGTCGGCCCTCATGGCCCGCCTGCGAGGAGCTAACTGGGCGGACGAGCTTCCCTGGGTCCTACTCGGCATCCGCACGGCGCCCAAAGACAATCTGCACGCCTTGTCGGCCGAGTTGGTGTACGGCGCGCCCCTGGTCGTCCCCAGGGAGTTCATACCAGCCCCAAGGGGGCAAGAGGAGGAACCCGCAGCAGTCCGGGGCCGACTACGCAAGAGGCTCGGTCACCTGGCCCCCGTACCCATTTCGCAGCATGGGCAGAACCTGCGTACCCAAAGACCTGCAGAACTGTAAGTTTGTGTTTGTACGAAGGGGCGGGCATCGACCACCGCTGCAACGGCCCTACAAGGGGCCGTTTATGGTGCTCCGGAACAACGGGTCCACGTTCGTGCTGGACGTTGGGGGGAGAGAGGAGGTTTTCACGGTGGACCGACTCAAACCGGCCCATGTGGACCTGGCGCAACCGGTCGAGTTTCCGGCACAGCGGCGCAGAGGCCGACCTCCCAAACAGGTTCCGGCCCAGACTGTGGACATTGGGGGGTGTATCCCTGGTTCTGCGGTGGGGGGGGTTATGTGGCAACCCATTTCCCGGCACATCCGAACCGGCTCACAATTAGCCAGCGTTCCGGCTAAGGGAGATAGCCTATGGGGGTTTGTGAGTACGTGTCTTTTGGAGCATCTGCGCCCACGGGGGGCAGGTTGAGGGAAGCTTAAAAGCAAGGCTGTGTAGTTCGAATAAAGTCATCTTTGACTGCAGTTTACCGACTCCATGTCGTTATTTTAGCACTGCGTGTAGCACACCGCTACAACAGATTCATTGATTTGTGAGAATAAAATCAGGCCCTTGAGGCATTATGTAGTTAAACCATTTTTCCCAGTATGAATCAAATTGTTCCAAATTAGATTAAATTCTCTTACGTTTGATTGGATTTAATAGCGCATTGACATTAAAAGAAATGAATTTTACCTTGTCCTTAGCCATCTGTATTTATCTGTCAATGTATCATTGAAATTAGAATAAAACTTAATCGATCTACTCCCTGAGCAAATAAGAACCAAAAAATGCAAATAATAACAAAAATATCAATGAATGTGTGATTCCAAGGCTGAGGTCTCTAGTAGATGACCCAGCGTTGAGCTAGAGGAAATGTCAAGCTGTGGAGGATAACCCCTCCTACTTGTGAGTTGAGGGTCCCCATTGCAGTATTCATAAAAGTCAGTGAACAAATCCATTACACAGGAAAGATTTCCCTATGTGCACGCACACACAAACACCAACCACACATATATATATTCACATTCTGGTGGGGAAAAAGGAGTAAGTGAGCGAATAAAGAATAACAACTAAGTAATATAAAATGCACATTATAATAAGTATTTCTCAAGATAGGTATATCACCGAGTACTTTTGCTTCCATTTAGCTTCTCAACATTTTTAAAGTTAGCCAAACCTTATGGCTCTTCTGAAGGGGGTGAGGACTGTCCTTGGGAAACTCCCAGTCTTCCTGATGTATTTCTCTCGGCCTCTTCCCATCCTCTGCCTTCTCGATTCTCTCACTATTTCCCAAGCAGAGCGGGATAATTCCTCAGTCAGGCTTTTCCCTCTTTTTGATCACGCTGACAGGCAACCCTCTGGCCTTCATGTCTGTATTCCTCTTCCACTGTCTGGTACAACCGCGTCCCGTTGTCATAAAACACTCGAAGCTTAGCAGGGTACGGAGTTTGAAATCCAATCTTTTTTTGCTTTAATACTCACTTTACTTTAGAGTATTCTTTGCGTTTCTGGAGGACTGCGGGGGGCGGGGGGTAATCTTGGTTGAAATATATTAATTTATCATCGAAAAACACTCTTCTTACCCCACGCCCTTCATAGAATCTCTGCCTTGGTGCTGTACTGAAGGAATTTAATTATTATTGAGTGTGACTTTCTATGCTGGGTAGGTTTCAGGACTAACGCGCGGTGGGCTCTTTCGACTTCTAGCTTCATAGCCAAGGGAAGATCCAGCACGTCCCACAGTAACTTTCCAACAAACTCTGTCATAGACGATCCCTCTGCTCCTTCAGGAATGTTGTAGATTCTGTTATTTTTCTGCTGTATTCTTCCTTCCAGGCCAAGCAGTTTACCTTCTTGGTGATGTAATATTTTTATTGACTTACTCAGTATCCGTTCCAGATTTTGAACGCGATCTTCCACCTTCTCAATTCGAGTCTCTGCCACCGCTGTTTTTTGATTGACACCGGCGAGCTCTGACTTAATATCACGGAGCTGCTGCTTTATATCTTTCTGGATATCTTTCAGAATTTCAAAGATATTCGCCAATTCGCCTGAGCGAGGCCCAGCGTCCGCCTCGTTAGCACGCGGTCGGATAGGAGAGCCGCTCGCTGCACTCCTCTGACGCAGGCTCCACAGTGCTTTTTTCATTTCCATTCCTTTTCCCCATTCTTGCCCCTCTTTTCAGTTCAAATATTTTTCAAAAAATATTATATTTGGTGGGATAACGGGGCTTAATACACATTTTTCCAGAGGAGCTAGTGACTTAAGTTGCCATTCTCGACGATGACGTCACCGGAACCCTATACTGTTTCTCTCAACCCCATCCTCCTGCCTTCTCTTCATAATCTTTGATGCTCTTATTAACCACAAACCTAATAACCTCCACTTTAAGTATATACAGTGACTTGGCCTGCACAGCTAACTGTGGCAGTGAATTCCACAGATTCACACTTATAAACACCTTTACTTTTAAGTCCTGCAGGGGAAGGAATAAAGATAAAAGAAGATAAAGATTTAGTTTTATTTGTCATATGAACATTGCAACATACAATGAAATTCATCATTTCCATCAAATATGTCTGAATATATGCTGAAGGTTTCCAGTACCAACAAAACATATTCACAGCTTACTAACCCTAACCCATATGTCATTGGAATGTGAGAGGAAATGGAGTGTCTGGAGGAAACCTATGTCATGGGCAGAACACACAAACTCCTTACAGTCACTGTAATAGTGTAACATGAACAACTACACTACCATTCACACATCATCTTGCCCCAAATCACCTTTTTCTCTATCACCATTTTGTGATGTAAGTTTCTGTAATGAGGTTTTTTTGGAGTTTGACTGTTGTATTATGGCAAAACATCCTGAATGTGCTTCAGAGAAACAGACATACTTTATTGATACCGAGGGAAATTGGGTTTCATTACAGCAGCACCAAGAATGGTGAAGAAATGTAGCAATATAAAATCCATAAATAATTAAATAATAATAAGTTAATCATGCCAAATGGAAATAAGTCTAGGACCAGCCTATTGGCTCAGGGTGTCTGACACAGGAGTTGTAAAGTTTGATGGCCACAGGTGTTCTCCCCCCCCCCCCCCCCCCCCCCCCGCCCAATTGTGTTCTTATCTTAATTGGATGTGCTTAAACACATGGAATATGAAAATGCAGTTAGAATCTGCCATAAGTCATTTGCAATGTGTTTAAATTCCAGTGTTTAGAATTTCAAGTGTTACACTTATTTCCTCTTAGCACTTCCTAATCCACCTTGGCACTCTGTTCTGTTTTCTGCCACCTCTTAGAATTTTGCCACTGCTTCTGTGCTGTTGAAATGTTAATCTGACAGTTTTCCTTTGACAGCCTTGGGGAAAAATCAAGTCATTATATCTTTATCCTCTGTTGTGATCTTTGAGTCCTTGCCACTTGGTGGAACCAAACTGTTCACAACATTTCAGCACTGTGTTCTGAACCCAAAGAGATTTGCTCATTAAGCTTGGTTCTTTTCTTAGAGCATCAGCTACTGAACCCCTCATTCATTTGGTGCCTCCATACAATCAACATGTCAGTTTTTTTATTTTCCCTGCCCATAATATTGAGTTCTTCCATACTCTACTGATTGGTTATGCCCTGCAGTATTCTCCTGTTATCTTGGGCTAAGCCATTTTCACTAGCTCTTTGAGTTGTTCAGTTTTAAAATTCTTATCTGCGCATTTACTTTTCTCCATAACTTTATTACATATTCCTCTATGGATTTCTCCAGTGAAACAAATTTCTATCTTCCCAACTCTCCTCTCTCTATACATTACCTCTGATTGGCTTAGTCAAATTTCTCTCTGAAGTCCTTCTGCCTCCCTCACCTTTTAAGAGCAACACACACTAAATGCTGGAGGAACTTTTTAAAATTAACACCCTATTTTCATCTTTGAACAGGGTTAGCTTTTTTCAAATGTATGTGCACATTGATGGTTGTCAAGATTGTTGCAATTTAAATGCTGACTGTAGTCAGTCATATTGAAATGCTGTAGTCCTCTCCTAGGCGCAAAGTCACTAAGCAGGAAAAATGTAGTGATGCCACATGACATGAACAGCGGTAGGGATGGTGTGTTTTTGATGATATATGGTGGTTAGCTTATTCCAAACATAGTATAGTCTGATGGCCAAAAAGCTCAAATTTTGTTTCCTCAGACTGAACCTTCTCCCAGCTGACTTCAGAGGCTGTCGCATGTCTTCTGGCAAACTCTAGCCACGATTTCATGTGAATATTTTTTATCAACAGTGTCCTTCTCTTTGCCACTTATCCATAAAGCTGCGACTGGTGAAGCACCTGGGCAACAGGTGTATGTGTAGTCACTCCCATCTCAGCCACTGAGACTTGTAACTCCTCCAGAGTTGTCATAAGTCTCTTAATGGCCTCTCTCAATAAGTCCCCTTCTTACAGGGTCACAAGGTTTTTGAGGACAACCTTCTCCAAGCAGACTTACAGCTGTGCTGCCATGTTCTTTCCACTTCTTGATTGACTAAGCTGTACTCCAAGGGATATTCAGTGACTTGGAAATTTTCTTGGATCCTTCTCCTGACTTGTGCTTTTTAATAACCTTTTTTGTTGAGTTCCTGGAGGGTTCTTTTGTCTCCGTGGTGTAGATTTTGCCAAGATACCGTTGTTGGGCCTTCCAGAAACAGGTGTATTTTTAACTACAATCAATTGAAGCACCATGATTGTACACTAGTGATCATCATTTAACTGGTTACATGGCTTCTACAACCAATTGGCTTCACCAGCGATGATTTGGTGCTTCACATTAAAGGAGGTTAATACTTATGCAATCAATTATTGTTTTATTTTTGTAATTAACAGACACTTTGTGGTCCGTTTTCACTTCGACAGGGATCTGTTCTGGGTCCCCTGCTCTTTGTGATTTTTACAAATGACCTAGATGAGGAAGTAGAAGGGTGGGTTAGTAAGTTTGCTGATGACACAAAAGTTGGGCATGGTGTGGATAGTCTGGAGGGTTGTCTGAGGTTACAGTGTGACGTAGATAGGATGCAGAACTGCGCTAAAAAGTGGCAGATGAAGTTCAACCCAGATATGTATGAAGTGGTTCATTTTGGTAGGTCACATTTGAAGACAGAATATAATAATGGTAAGACTCTTGGCAGTGTGGAGGATCTGTGAGATCTTGGGGTCTGTGTCCATAGGACACTCAAGGCTGCTGCCCAGGTTGACGGTGTTGTTAAGAAGGTGTATGGTGTGTTAGCTTTCCTCAACCGTAGGACTGAGTTCAAGAGCTGTGAGATAATGTTACAGTTACAGAAGACCTTAGTTAGACCCCACTTGGAGTACTGTGTTCAGTTCTGTACAGCTCACTACAGGAAGGATGTGGATACTGTAGAGAGAGTGCAGAGGAGATTTACAAGGATGTTGCCTGGAATGGAGAATATGCCTTATGAGAATATGTTGAATGAACTTGGCCTTTTCTCCTTGGAGTTATGGAGGATGAGAGGCATTGATCGTGTGGATAGCCAGAGGCTTTTTCCCAGGGCTGAAATGACTAACACAAGGGGGCAGAGTTTTAAGATGCTTGGAAGTAGGTACAAGGGGGATGTCAGATGCAAGTTTTTTTTACATGGAGAGTGGTGGGTGCATGAAATGCACTGCCATCGACGGTGGTAGGGGCGTATACAAAAGGGTCTTTTAAGAGATTCTTAGATAGGTACATGGAGCTTAGAAAAATAGGCTAGGCACTAGGGAAATTTTAGACAGTTTCTAGAGTAGGTTATGTGGTCAGCCCAGCATTGTGGGCTGAAGGGCCTGTAATGTGCTGTAGATTTCTATGTTCTATGACATGAAAGAGTTATTTTCTATTGGTATGTCAAAAAAGCCAAATTAAATCCACTCTGATTCAATGTTGTAAACATTGGGGGGGTGGTTAATGCTTTTTATAGGCATTGTTTGTGAACCCTTGTTTTTAATAACAGGTAGAACCTCCTTTTAGCAGCAATAATCTCCACCAAGTTGTATCAAGACATTTTACAAGGGAATGCCAGGGTAGTGGTCTGTTGCCTGAAGCTTAATAGAAGTTGGACGATGCACCAAGACAATGATCCGAAACACAAGAGTAAATCAATAACAGAATGGTCTAAAAAAAAGAACATTTGTGACTTGGAATGACCAAGTCCAGACCTTAACCCATTTGAGATGCTGTGACATGCCTTGGAGAGAACTGTTCATGCAAGGTATCCCAGAAATATTGTTGAACTAAAACAGTTATGTGTGGCAGAATGGTCTAAAATTCCTCCTTGCCATTACGTGTCTGATCAGCAGCTATAGGAGATAGTTGGAGGGGGTTATTGATACCAAAAGAGATTCTACCAGTTATTAAATACAAAGGTTAAAATACTTTTTCCAGTCTGGACTGTAAATGATTAACCAATGTATTCAATAAAGACATGAAAATAGAATCCTTTGTGTGTTATTAGTGTAGGCAGATTGTGTTTGTCTACTATTGTGACCTGGATGAAGACCAGACCACATTTTATGAATAGTTAATGCAGAAAACCAGGTAATTGCAGTGGGTTCAAACTTATTAAACCACCCTCAATACCCAACATTCCCCATGCACTCCACTTTACAGTTACTTGTTTATTGTGTTTTATAGGATTGCTTTTATATTTATATCTGTTATTTTGTTTTGCTTATTGTGTATTTATTTATGCTGCACCGGATCTTCAATCACTTTGTTCTCTTTTACACCTGTGTACTGAATCAATAAATACAGCAATAAACAATCTTGACCCTTGGATACTTGAACAGATGCGAGAGACTTGCAAGTATATTGCCATGACTGAAAAATTGTGCAAATAGGTGGAGAATAGGGAAGTTGGGTTGATTTTCAGAACAAAAGGGGGACAGTTTAATTGATATGTACAAAATTAAGAGATTGGGTGAACAGAAAAGACTTGTTTCTTCGAGCAAAGAGGTTATTTAAGTTTCATTTATTATCAAAGAGTTTATAAATTATAATAAATTATACAACCTTGAGATTTGATTGCTCATAGGTAGCTGCAAAGCAAGAAACACAAAAGAACCCAATTAAAGAAAAAAATGCAAATAAAAATAAAAGACTAACACTATGCGCAAGAGGGGAAAAAAACATGCAAACTATTAAAATGAACATAAGCATTCTGAACCTAAATGGAGTCCTCAGATCTGAATCCCAGAGTAGGCCCAAAGCAGTCTTTGTAGTCTTAGTGCCATGGAGACAACCTTCACGGAGAATGAGAGAAATCTGCTATGTCCCAACTGACACCTTGTCTTTACAGTCTATCTGGGCTGTCATTTAAATTGACCCAACAACAGAACAGCAAAAGGCTCCGCGCCCTGGAGAGAGGAGTGATCGTTGCAGAGAATAAGTGAAATTGGCTCTTGCCTCTAATCAGGGCAGGCGTTTAAATGGTCTAAACAGCACACTAGGACCTAGGCATTGCGGCTTGAAATGCAGATTTTACCACCCAACCTGAAGCTGCTCTCAAGCTCTTAAAATCAGTTTGATGCCCAGACCAATCCAACCTTGCAACCAGACCAGTTGAACAAGCACGGGAGGTTCGCCCAGAATTCTGCAACACACCATCTCGGCTCATTCTGCGAACTCGCCTCGCCGATGTTCGTCCCTTCACTGTTAGCATCGATAATTTAACACAATTCCTTCAGAAAAGCTATTTTTATTGATGTTTTTTGTCAGATTTTTTATCTTTTATCTTAACCAGATGTAAGGGAGATAATAAAGGAGTTTGGGAAAGAGTTAAGGGTCTTTGTTTATTCATCCACAGAAGAGTTCTGTTCTGGAAATTATGGCTTTGTAAGTATGGCAAAAGCAGAAATGTTCACCCCATTGAAAAGGTATCTGGATGAAGAGCTGTAACCTAAAGATTATAAATGAGGCTAAGGAAATGGGAAAAAAGGTTGTTTGTTCTTCTGTCTTTTCTATCTTGGTAGGGTATTTGATGTGCCTTAAGAGTGCAAAATGCCAGCAGATAGTTGGATGTCACCAGGCTTTGCCTGCAGTGAAGTAGTTGAGGCTGTGTTCTATTGGGAACCAAAGAACTTGCCTCAGTACAGGGGAAGAATAAAGGTTTGCTTCATTGATAAAGTGAATCAGGCTTGAAGGAGTGTAATAGCTAAAATAATGCACCTGTAATGCTACTGTGACACTAATTTCCTTTGGGATCGATGAAGTGTCCCTCTCTCTCCTCTGTCCCCCCGGAGGTGCTTGAGAATCAGAACTGGTATGGTCACTGTTGAGAATAGTTAGAGAACAGAAGCCAGAAGCAAATATGTATTTGCCTTGGAAATCTTGGATTGACCTCTGTAATGTCCCTGTCATCTGTCAAATTCAGGCAAACGATTTATGTCTTTTCCTGATCTTAAACATTTGTCATGTATCTGACTACAAGTAGGTCCATAGCAATTATTTTTGAAATGCTAGGGATTTCTTCTCCATTTGAGACCAAGCAAATTTAAGCAGATCAAATTCAAGATACCCTAGGAATCTGATTTCAAAGCAAATTTGGTTTTGGTTGTACTAGACTGACTTAATTTTCACTATGACTACTGGACTACTGGAAAGAAAAAGACCAGGCTTACTTTCAGAAATATTTGAAAATCTTTGCACCTTTTACCTCAGTCAAAGTTGAAGATCAGGAGATTGTTTGTCCATGTCATTAAGTACCATATTGTAGAATATGTAGAATTGTGTCTGGGTGTACGCCATTATACTTCACCTTATCATTCATTTTACTTGTTTTGTCATGATATTTATCTCAGTTTTGTCTAAGGGCTAGTATGGAAGTGAACCTAAGTGGATCTGTGTTTCATTTATTCTATAATGTTTAAAATTTGTATCTGGTTACCATCATGTTTAGATGTATGTTTTTAATACAACTCCATTTCAATACAGGCATTGCATTTGATGTCTATAACAACAATATTTAAAGCTCAGTATAATTTTATGGTTTAGAAATATAGTTTAACAGACTAGTTACAAAAATTTGTGTAGAAACGATCAATTATCTCCTTTAAAAATGATTGTGGTTATTGCTGTTGTCCAAGTAACCTAAACAAAATGTGTTACTGTATGAAGTGGATTACTGCCTTGGGTATTTGCCAATGTTTTAAGTAATCAATGTAATTCCAATCTGTACAAATAGTTTGAAGCTTGGTGCTGAAAGTGCTCATTTGGTAGTTTTGTTTTTCTTTCTTGTGTTCTGCAATTCAGTTGAACTGCTTGACAAGACTTGCTAAAACTTGATGTATAACGTGCTAAAAAACGTTATTATACGGCATATGCTGAGGATGAAGTTCTGTATATTAAGCTGCTTATTTAGAGGCCAATTTTACTTTCAGCTTTGAAAAATTAAATTTATTCGTGATGGTTGATTTTGCATTATTTTGAAGATTGATATTTTAAACCTAGAAGGTTTAAGGAGATTTGCACTGAATTTGGAATGAATCAGCAGACTTTCACTAGTAAGTATAGCAATGTGAGAAATTGAAGAAATTTTAATGTGAAGTTTGAGTTTTAAAAAGTACTGTGCTTAAAGCAGATTCAAGCATTCAAATTGATCAACTACATTGGTGTCAAAGCTTATTCCCAGAGCAAGGCTGTATAGAACTAGAGGGCACCTAAATAAAAAAGAAATTTGAAAAGAGATCTGATAAGGGGCAACACACACAAAATGCTGGAGGAAATCAGCAGGCCAAGCAGCAGCTATGGAAAAGAGTACAGTTGACGTTTTGGGCCGAGACCCTTCGGCAGGACTGGGGGGAAAAAACGGTTGAAGAGTAGATTTAAAAGGTGTGGGGGGGGGGAGAGAGTGAAACACAAAGTGACAGGTGAATTCTGAGAAGGAAGGGATGAAGTAAAGAGCTGAAGTAAGACAGGGCTGGAAAAGGGGGAGTCTGATAGAAGAGGACAGAAGGCCGTGGAAGGAAGAAAAGGAGGTAGCAGCATCGGGGGGGGGCAGTGGGTAGGAGATGAGGAGAGAGAGGGAAAAGGGGATGGGGAATTGTGAAGGGGGGCATTACCTGAAGTTTTAGAAATCGATGTTCATGCCATCAGGTTGCAGGCTACCCAAAACAAATATAAGGTTTTGTTCCTCCAACCTGAGTGTGGCCTCATCACAACAGTAGGGGAGGCCATGGATGGACATAACGAAATGAGAATGGGAACTGGAATTAAAACGGGTAGCCACTGGGATATCCCACTTTTTTGGTGGGTGGAGCATAGGTGTTTGGTGTTGTGGTCTCCCAATCTACATAGGGTCTCACCAGGAGCACCAGACACAGTACAGTAGGCCCTCCTTATCTGTGGGGGATTGGTTCTGGAACCCCCCCCCCCCCCCCCCCCCCGCCCACAGATACCAAAAAACGCAGATGCTCAAGTTCCTTATTTAACCTGTCTCAATGCTGGTGGACTTTAGGACCTGGAGGAGCTCAAACTTGCTGCCTGTGGCTGCTGCTGAATCTGCAGTGTTTCTGTTCCATTGATGGAAAACAATCACAATTGAAAATAGAGTGGAAATAATATTGATCGGAAAGAGGTGAAATGCCATCAGTCATTGGAAAAGCATCAGGCTACAGTTGGTCAACGATTGGAACAATTTTATAGGATAAAGTGAGAATGATGGAGTATGTGAAAGACCCTGCCCCAATGAAAGCTACAATTATTACTAAGCAATGCAGTGGTTTAATTATTGAAATACCATAGATTCCGGACTACAGAGCGTACCTGCCGCACGCTCTAATTTTAGAAAGAAAATCAATTTTGTACTTGTACAGTCCTCACCGGATTTTAAGCCGCAGGTGTCCCACATTGTGATATGAGATATTTACACAGAAAGATATTACACGTGAGGATTTTTTAACTTTTAATTAAATCCGTATGGTAACATAAACAAATACATATTGCAAATGCTTTTTTTCGAACAGTGCCTGTAACACAGCTACTTTTAAATATACATACGTATCGGTAACGCACAAATTACGCTGCGTATACTTTTTTACTGAACAGTGCACGAACAACATTCCAATATCTCCTAACGACTGGTAAAAAATATATATACTGCAGCCTACCAGGAAAAGTTATTGATCGCCTTCTTCATCTTCCTCCTGCGCACTAAAACCATCAAAGTCCTTCAGTGTCCGAATTGAACAACCTCAGGATCTCATCACTCACTTCAGTCTCTTCGTTGTCGCTCTCACTTGAGCGCACGAGGTCCTCTTCATCACGTAGCAGTCCAGCCTTTCGAAACCCGTTGGTGATGGTCGATGTTGTGACACGGCTCCACGCATTTAGGATCCACTGGCAGACTTGAGTTAAAGATGCTCTTCGCATGCGTCCTGTTTTGGTAAAGGATTTCTCGCCGCTCGTCATCCAAGCCTCCCACTCAACGTGCAGCGCCACTTTAAATGCCCGGTTCACGCTGCTGTCCAGTGGCTGCAAATACTTCGTGGTGCCCCCAGGAATCACAGCTGGAATTGAGTTTGTACTCTTGAAGGCAGCTTTCACTGAACTTTCATTGTCAGCCGCTTAAAAATCACCATCGGTGGAAGCTTTAGTCCGGATGCTGTGCAGCTCAGATCACAAGTAAAATGCGTTCTCTCATGGCCACTTGTTTTCAGTGTGATGGACGAGTCACCTTTTTTATTAACAGTCCGAGTGAGAGGCAGGTCAAACGTCAAAGGTACTTCATCCATATATATGATATCATCTGGCCCGATGGAATTCTCCGCTATCTTTGTTTGAGTGAATATGCGGAAGTTAGCAAGTTTTTCCTCGTGGTCGGGAGGGAGCTGCTGACAGAGTCATGCATACCCTGACAGACAGGCCTTTTCGTCTCATAAATCTAAAACACCACGATGGCCCACCTCTAAAATCTTCCATTTTCATTTTGGTGGCGATTGCTTTAGCCTTCAGTCTGATCTGCACGGTGGAAACACCGCGGCCGCCTGCTCTCTGTGTGTTAACCCAGTCTTCAGGAAAGTTTTCAAGTTCGGGCCATCTGCTGTGATTACCTCTGAAAGCTTTTGTCGTCTTTTTGCATTGACTCAGTTCTTCATGCTGGCATCTCCACCGTCTCACCATCGATTCATTTATGCCAAGATTATGTGCAGCAGCGCAATTTCCTTCAACCGCCAGATTGATCGCCTTTAACCTAAAAGCTGCATCATATGCTTTTCTTCGAGTGTTTTCCATGTTGATGAGGGTGAGTACAAATGACTGATTTACAGTAATTTAATTGTGAAAGTGCGCTTGATTTATCGTACAATTTCATTGGACCGCTGTGAACTACTCATTAATTTTATTGGTCTACTGTTATGAGGCAAAATGTTTTTGGCGGCGTGAAAAAAAAACATGCATTAGCCGCACCGTAGTATAGGCCGCAGTGTTCAAAGCGTGGGAAAAAAGTAGCGGCTTATAGTCCGGAATTTACGGTACATACATTTCTTAAGTGCTTTTATATACATAAAATGTAAAATATATACTATATACTAAGGCAAACATTTGACTGACGCTAAATAATACTGGAAGTACCTGTTCTGACTTGCATGCAAATCTGACTTAAAGACTACCTGTACTTTAAATCATTTCTCGATTACGTTTAGTACCCAATACAATGGAGATGCTATGTAAATAGTTGTTATACTATATTGTTTAAGGAATAAGGACAAGAAAAAGAAGTCTGTACATGCTCAAACAACGAGTACTGGAGAGAGAGCTTCTGGGTTTTCCCGATCTGTGGTTGGTTGAATCCGTGCATGTGGAACTGCATAAGGAGGGCGGACTGTTTAGGGCCCTGAAAAGTAGTGAGGGGGGAAGCACGGGTGGGGGGGAAGATGTGCTTGGTGGTGGGATCTCATTGGAGCTGGCAGGAGTTGCAAAGAATTATGCACTGGACACAGAAGCTGGTGGGGTGGTAGGTGAGGAAATGTACTATATTGTGGCGACCCATTTCCATGCACATCTGAACCGGCTCACAATTAGATAGCCTACGGGGGTTTGCGAGCACAGAGCTTTGGAGCCTCTGCGCCACGGGGGGCAGGTTGAGGGAGGCTTAAAAGTGAGGCTGAAGATTTCAAATAAAGTTTTTCCTTCGACTGCAGTTACCGACTCCGTGTCGTAATTTTAGCGCTGCATGTAGCACACCGCTACAATTGGTGACCCCGATGGTCCAAACGATTTTTGGACCAGAAATGACCGACGCCGCCTCTGTTCATGCGGTTTCGTTGAAACTGCCGGGTTTCTGGACACAGCAACCGAACCTATGGTTCCAGCAAGCCGAAGCCCAATTCCACGTTCGCCAGATCACCTCAGAAGACACCCGCTACTACTACGTGGTGAGCTCCCTCGACCAGGACATAGCGGCCCAGGTCGCCGAGTTCATACAGTCGCCCCCGGTAGACGGCAAGTACACGGAATTCAAAGCCCTGCTCCTCTGGACTTTCGGACTCTCACGGCGCGAGTTTACTGCACCTGGATGGCTTGGGAGACAGACCTCCATCGGCTTTAATGAATGAGGTGTTGTCTCTGGCCGGAGGACACAAGCCCTCCCTCATGTTTGAGCAGGCATTCCTGGAGCAGCTGCCCGAGGACATACGCCTGCTGCTGTCCAACGCGGATTTCAGTGACCCCCGGAAGGTGGCAGCCCGGGCGGACTTGCTGTGGAATGCCAAAAAGGTGAGTGGGGTGTCCATCGCACGGATCTCCCAGCCACGCTCCCAGCAGCAAACCAGTCCAGGCCCAGCCGCAGAGCCCACCAACCCCCGGCCCAATGAACACTGGTGCTTCTACCACCAGTGGTGGGGTGCAAAAGCCCGCCGTTGTCGCTCGCCCTGCAAGTTCCCGGGAAACGCCAGGGCCAGCTGCCGCTGATGGCTACGGCAGCTGGCCATCGGGATAGCCTCCTGTATGTGTGGGATAGAAGATCGGGACGCCGGTTTTTGGTCGATACTGGTGCCGAGATCAGCGTTTTACCTCCGACGAGTTACGACACCCGCAGCAGGGCACCGGGTCCCCCCCGAGGGCTGTGAACGGCAGCACAGTAAGGACCTATGGCACCCGTCAGGTGCAGCTACAGTTCGGCTCCAGCCAGTTCACGTGGGACTTTACACTGGCCGCCGTAGCCCAACCGCTTCTGGGTGCAGATTTTTTGCGGCCTCACAGCCTACTGGTCGACCTGCCCAGGAAGAGACTGGTACATGCCGAGACCTTTCAGATGTTCTCCCTGGGTGCAGCCCAGTTGCCAGCCCCTCACCTCGGCTCCATCACACTGTCCGACAACGACTTCACCAGGGTCCTGGCGGATTTCCCATCGGTTCTGGCACCGCAGTTCACAGCGGCCATGCCCCGACACGGTGTACAGCACCACATCCCGACCCAGGGACCACCCCTCCACGCCCGCGCTCGGCGGCTTCCAGACAAGCTTCCGGCGAAGGAGGAGTTCCAGAGGATGGAGGAATTGGGGATCATCCGGCGGTCCAACAGCCCATGGGCCTCCCCCCTGCACATGGTGCCCAAAGCGACGGGAGGCTGGAGACCGTGCGGCGACTACCGCAGGCTGAACGAGGCTACCACACCGGACCGCTACCCTGTGCCGCACATTCAGGACTTTGCAGCAAACCTGCACGGTGCACGGATCTTCTCCAAGGTAGACCTCATCCGAGGGTACCATCAAATCCCGATGCATCCTGACGACGTCCCCAAAACGGCTCTCATCACCCCGTTTGGCCTTTTCGAGTTCCTCCGCATGCCGTTCGGCCTGAAGAATGCCGCACAGACATTCCAGCGGCTAATGGACGCGGTGGGACGGGACCTGGACTTCGCGTTCATCTATTTGGACGACATCCTCATAGCCAGCAGCAGTCATCAGGAGCATCTGTCCCACCTCCGTCAACTCTGCGCCCAACTGAGTGAGTACGGTCTTACAATCAACCCTGCCAAATGCCAGTTCGAACTCGATACCATTGACTTCCTGGGCCACAGGATTACTAAAGACGGAGCAACCCCTCTGCCCGCTAAGGTAGATGCGGTCCGCCACTTCCCCCGACCCACCACGATCAAAGGCCTTCAGGAATTCGTAGGTATGGTCAATTTCTACCACCGCTTCCTCCCTTCAGCTGCCCGGATCATGCGCCCCCTGTTCGCCCTGATGTCGGGTCCGAGCAAGGACATTACCTGGGATGAGGAGTCCACCGCCACTTCCGTTCAAACGAAGGAAGCTTTCGCGAACGCCGCAATGCTAGTACATCCCAGAATGGACGCCCCTACCGCCCTCACAGTGGATGCATCTAACATAGCGGTTGGTGGGGTGCTGGAGCAACTCATCGCAGGTCGCTGGCAACCCCTGGGGTTTTTCAGCAAACACCTGCGGCCACCTGAGCTCAAGTACAGTGCTTTCGACCGGGAACTGTTGGCGCTCTACCTGGCAATCCGGCATTTCAGGTACTTCCTAGAAGGTCGGCACTTCACCGCGTTCACGGACCACAAACCGCTTACTTTTGCGTTTACAAAAGCGTCCGACCCCTGGTCGTCCCGCCAGCAACGCCACCTGTCCTACATCTCTGAATACGCGACGGATGTCCGGCACGTCTCGGGTACGGACAATGTCGTGGCTGATGCGCTCTCTCGCCCTACCATTCATGCCCTTTCCCAAGGGTAGACTTTGAGGCACTGGCAGAGGCACAGCAGGCAGATGAGGAGATTCCGAGTTACAGAACCGCAGTCTCCAGTTTGCAGCTCCAGGACCTCCCTGTGGGCCCGGGTGAGAGGACCCTACTCTGTGACGTCGCCACCGGCCAGCCCCGTCCCATCGTCCTGACAGCCTGGCGGCACCGTGTTTTCAACTCCATTCATAACTTGGCGCATCCCTCCATCCGGACAACTGTCCGGATGGTTTCCAGCAGGTTCGTTTGGCACGGACTCCGCAAACAGGTCAGTGAATGGGCCAAGACGTGCATGCACTGCCAGACGGCCAAGGTGCAGCGGCACACCAAAGCCCCACCGCAGCAGTTCCATCCCGCCCACCGGCGTTTCGACCACATTCATGTGGATATCGTGGGCCCCCTGCCAGTGTCGCGCGGAGCGCGTTACCTCCTGACTATCGTGGACCGGTTCACAAGATGGCCAGAGGCGGTCCCGCTCACCGACACCACCTCCGAATCTTGCGCCCGAGCCCTGATCACCACCTGGATATCTCGCTTTGGTGTACCGGCCCACATTACCTCCGACAGAGGCACCCAGTTCACCTCCAGCCTGTGGTCAGCTATGGCCAGCCTTTTGGGGAACTCAGCTGGACCACACAACTGCCTCACCCACAGTCGAACGGGCTAGTGGAGCGTTTCCACCATCACCTGAAGTCGGCCCTCATGGCCCACCTGCGAAGAGCCAACTGGGCGGACGAGCTTCCCTGGGTCCTACTCGGCATCCGCACAGCGCCCAAGGACGACCTGCACGCCTCGTCGGCCGAGTTGGTATATGGTGCGCCCCTGGTCGTCCCCGGGGAGTTCCTACCAGCCCCACGGGGGCAAGAGGAAGATCCCGCAGCAGTCCTGGGCAGACTATGCGAGAAGCTCGGTAACCTGGCCCCCATACCCACTTCACAGCACGGGCGGAACCCGATCTGCGTACCCAAAGACCTGCACAACTGTAAGTTTGTGTTTGTACGAAGGAGCGGGCATCGGCCACCGCTGCAGCGGCCATACGAGGGGCCGTTTATGGTGCTCCGGAACAACGGGTCCACGTTCGTGCTGGACGTTGGGGGGATGGAGGAGGTTTTCATGGTGGACCGACTCAAACTGGCCCATGTGGACGTGGCGCAACCGGCCGAGTTTCTGGCACCTCAGCGCAGAGGCTGACCTCCCAAGCAGGTTCCGGCCCAGACTGTGGACATTGGGGGGTGTATCGCCGGTTCTGGGTGGGGGGGGTTATGTGGCGACCCATTTCCTGGCACATCCGAACCGGCTCACAATTAGATAGCCTACGGGGGTTTGCGAGCACAGAGCTTTGGAGCCTCTGCGCCACGGGGGGCAGGTTGAGGGAGGCTTAAAAGTGAGGCTGAAGATTTCAAATGAAGTTTTTCCTTCGACTGCAGTTACCGACTCCGTGTCGTAATTTTAGCACTGCATGTAGCACACCACTACAGTATCATATACTGTGTCTGGTGCACCTGATGTGGCCTCCTGTGTATTGGTGAGGCCCAACGTATGTTTGAGAGACCGCTTCGCTGAGCACCCACGTTCCGTCCGCCAGGAAAAGCAGGACTCCCGGTGGCCACCCATTTTAATTCCACTTCCCATTCTGATTCCAATCCATGGCTTCCACTATTGGCGCAATGGGGCCACGCTCAGGTTGGAGGAACAGCACCTTGTATTCCTTCTGGGTAGCCTCCAATTTGATGGCATGAAGATCAATTTCTTGAACTTCCAGGAATGCCCCATCCATTCTCCATTCTTTTTTTCCCTTCTCACCTTCTCGCCTTATCTCCTAGCCTGCTCATTGCTTCACTCTGGTGCTCTTCCCCCTCCCCCCCTTTCTTTCTCCCATGGCCTATGTTTCTTTCACCAATAAATTTCCTGTCTCTTTACTTAAGCCCTCCCCTTACAAGTTTCACCTGTCACCTTGTGTTTCTCTTCCCCTCCTCCACCTTTTAAATCTACTCCTCGGCTTTTTTTCTCCACTCTTGCCGAAGGCTCTCAGCCCAAAACATCAGCTATATTCTTTTTCCATAGATGCTGCCTGCCCCGCTGAATTCCTCTCACATTTTGTGTGTGTTGCTTGGATTTCCAGTATCTGCAGATTTTCCCTTGTTTCTTTTGAGGGGCAAGGTTTCCAGAGGTTTTGTTGGAGGCAACTGCAATTACAATGCATAAAAAGTAATTGGATAGGAAAGACGGGACTAATACAGGCAAATGTGATTAGCATATATAGGCATCATGATTGGCATGTACAAGGAGGGGCAAAATAACTTGTTTCTGTGCTGTACATTTTTAAGATTCTAATTAATTTGCTTGCAGATCTTTAATGAGGTTGCAGACATTAAAACATTTGAGGGTAAAGATTCTAGTTACTATGTTTTGAAAGGTTACTATAGATGGACTATCATAGAAACTTGCTACTTGGAGGGTAGCTTAACAAAAAATTCTATCATTTTTACCGTTTTGTAATCTGATTACTCTGTGCAATTAAGATTTTAAAATTATGTATGATTACAAAACATAAAGGCCTCGACCCAAAATGTCATCTGTTTATTCCTTTCCATAGATGCTTCCTGACCTGCTGAGTTCCTCCAGCATTTTGTGTGTCTAGCACCTGCAGAATCTTGTTTTGTAATTAAACCCTTTTTCAGCTCTTAGTGCGACTGAATTATCACTCTTAAATGTACCAAGGCATTTGTTAAAAGCATTTGTATATTACATTTTAAAGCCACGTCTGATTTTATTGGTATATGCCAGTTATGTTGGCAATATGCCATGTAATCTTCGGAGGATTATGAATGCAAGTAATAGGGAAGTGGTTATTATGTTGTATGTAGATAGTGCTGAAATCATAAATTTGTGTACTTTACTACAGGTGTGTATTATGTTAAGGCTGTATAAGGCAGTGGAGATGCCTCATTTTCGAATCTTATGAGCAATTGTGGGCCCCTTAGCTAAGATGTGTTGACACTGGAGAGAGTTCAAAGAGGTTCGTGAAAATGATTCTAGGGTTGAATAGTTTATCGTATGAGGAGCAGTTGATGGCTCTTGTACTGTACTCGTTGGAATTCGGAGAATGAGGGGGTGACCTCGTTGAAATTTGAAAGGTCTGGAGAGAATGTTTCCTTTTATGGAGGATTCTAAGACCAGAAGACACAGCCTCAGAATAGAGGGACATCAATTTAGAATGGAGATCAGGATTTCCTTAAGCCAGAGAGTGGTGAATCTGTAGAATACTTTGCTATAGGCAGCTGTGAAGGCCAAATCTTTGTGTATATTTAAGGCAGAGGTTGGTAAATTTTCAATTGGTCAGGGCATGAAGGGATACAAGATTGGGGCTGAGAGGGAAATGGATCAGCCATGACGAAATGACAGAGCAGACTCGATGGACCAAATGGCCTAATTCTGCTGCTGTATTTTATGGTCTTGTGGTATTATGACTTCGTTTACTGAGTTCACTGAGTTTAGTTTTGCATTAACAGAATAGATGTAACCATATTGTTATCTAATGCTCTTTTCTTTAGCTCTTTACAACCTGTGCTTCAGGACATTTGGAGATTTAAAGCCAAAAATAACTAATCATCAATACATTTTTCATACCTACATTAATTTGTTGTCAATGTTGATAAACCTGTGTAAGTAAGCACTTTAGCTGGCTACAGTCATAATTATATAATAAAATAGCAGGTCTGTGGCCCACTATGTTGTTTAATTCTATTGGAATGCTGGGGTGACGATGAGTTCCCATTTTATTTCTCCATTCCACTTCTACTCTGACTTAGTGACCGTAACAGTAACCTCCTTCAGTGTTACAATGAAGATCTGCTTGAGCATGTCTTCACGCTTGCATGTTGCAACTCCTACATTTCTTGTGTCAGTGTTCTCTCTTTAACTGCTCCCTAGATAAACCTTGACCAGATAAACTTGTTTATAGCAATATCATCCCAGATTTTCCTTATTAGGGGGCATCTTCCCCACCTCCCTAATCCTTAGCAGTTTAATTAGCGAGCTTTGACTATCTCCTAACCACTTCTGACGCAGGGTCTTGAACCAGAAAAGTTAGCTCTGTTTCTCTTCTCACAGATGTAGCATAATCTAGAGAGTACTTTGAGAATTTTCTGCTTTTCGTTTAAATTTATAGTATCTGCAGGGTTTTAAATTTTTAAGGTAAAATTAAAATTATTTTAAAGATTTAAGTTTTCCATGATAAAACCACTTATGTTCTTATCTCCCTGCCTCTCTTACTACTTTCCATCTCCCCATCTCTTTTTGGAGGTGTTTGCAGGTGGCTCAGAAATTAAGTACAAAAGAACATCAAAATATTATGGAGCGTAAAATAGAAAAGTGAAAACACGTAGTTTGAGTCAATTATCATAGAAAATTATTTTAAGGTTTTAAAAATTCCTTCTATCTAATCTTTACCTCATGAATAATTTCATACTATTAGAAATATTAGAAAGTAAAATTTAAAACTTATTTTTCATCAGATTTAAGAGTTTATATTTTAAATGTTGCAGTATTTTATAAGATAGCCTCAAGTCAATTTTCAGTGAATCAGAAACCAGGTCATTTAGAGTCAGTGGAACTCTGTGTAAGATGGTTTATTATAAGAACATAGAACAGTACAGCTCAGAACAGGTCCTTCAGCCCATAATGTTGTGCCAGCCCTATAACGTATTCTAAGATTGGTCGAACCCCTCCCACATAACCCCTCATTTTTCATTCATTCCTTTGCCAAATGTTGCCCCAGATATCATTGCCTGTGGCCTCTTGTGTCTCATCTTTATTGGATAGGTCACTGGGGAAGGCAGCCTGCCTCACAGAGAGATGTTGGGCAGCCTTAGCTTCTATCTACTGGGGTCTGAGTCAGTGAGCGAGGAATTGTGACTGAAGGCTGGCAGAGGCTGAGGGAACCTGACAGGATGGAAACTTGTGTTCAGAAGCAGGGGCAGCTGTTTCAAAGTAAGGTGTCGTCCATTGAAGATGAAGCTGAGGTAAAATGTTTACTCCCAGAAGAGGGTGTATGTGATAAGTGAAAGTCAGAGTCACACACCTTGGAAACAGGCCCTTTGGCCCAACTGCTCCATGCTGACCAAGATTTCAATCTAAGCCAGTCCCATTTGCCTGTGCTTGGTCCGTATCCCTCAAAATCTCAGACCTGGCCAAGTACTTTGTAAAAGTTATCACTGATTCTGCCTCAACCACTTTATCGGGCAGATAGTTCAATGTACAGGCCTAATATGATAAGATGGGCTCTTGATCTCACAATTTACCTTGTTGTGGCTGTTAGACTTTATTGTCTTCCTGTATTGCACTTTCCCTGTAACTGCAACACTTTATTCTGCATTCTGTTATTGTGTTTCGCTTCCCCTATTTCAATGTACTGATGTGATGCATGCAAAACAAAGTTTCTCACTGCTTCTCAGTTGCTGTGACAATAATAAGACCAGATGCCCATGCAACAAGCGAGTAGAGTAAGGCCATTCAGCTCATCAAATCTCCACAGCCATTCCATCATGGCTGATCTATTATCCCTTTTAACCCCATTCTCCTGTCGTCTTTTGATACCCTTACTAATCAATGAACTTATCAACTTCTTCTTTAAGTATACTGTGTGACTTGGCCTGCACAGTCTGTGGCAATGAATTCCACAGATTCACCCCCCTCTGGCTAAAAAGCTTCCTCCTCATCTCTGTTCTAAAAGGAAGTCTCTCTATTCTGAAGCGGTCCTGGACTGCCCCACTATAGGAAACATACTCTCCACAAGAACTCCTTTCAATATCTGCTAGCTTTTAGTGAGATTCCTCCCCTCCACCCCATTCTTTTAAACTCGAGTGAGTAGAGGCCCAGAGCCATCAAAAAGTCCTCATACATTGACCTTATCATTCCAGTGAACCTCCTCTGGACCCTATCCAATACTAGAACATTGTTTCTTAGACAAGGGGCCAAAAACTACTTAACAATATGCCAAGTGCAGTCTGACCAATGCCTTATAAAGCCTCAAGATCACATCCTTGCCTTTACATTCTAGTCCTCTTGAAATGAATGCTGACATTGCATTTGCCTTGCTCACCAGTGACACAACATGCAAGTTGCTGGAGCAGGTGGAGGGTGGGGAATGGAAAGGGTTGATGCTTTTGCTGCTGCTTGTGTGCGGGACGGGGAGGGTGGGCTTTGGGATTCTGCAATTTCTGTCATTCATTCTTAGGTTTTGTGGATGTAAGCAAAGAGTACAGATTACAAGTTGTGTACTGTATACAGTCTCTGATATTAAAATAAACCATTGAAGCTAACCTTTAGGGAATCTTCTATGAGGAATCCCAAGTCCCTTTGCATCTCAGATTTTTGAATCTTCTCCCCATATAGAAAATGGTCTGTGCCTTTATTCCTTCTATCGAAGTGCATGACCATACACTTCTCCACACTATATTTCATCTTGTGCTGGCGCATGGCCAAGTGGATAAGGTGTCGGTCTAGTGATCTGAAGGTCTCTAGTTTGATCCTTGGTTGAGGCTGCGTGTGTGTCTTTGAGCAAGGCACTTAACCGCACATTGCTCTGCAACAACACCCGTGCCAAGCTGTATGGGTGCTTATGTCCTTCCCTTGGACAACATCGGTGGCGTGGAGAGGGGAGACTTGCAGCTTGGGCAACTGCCGGTCTTCCATAAAATAAATTTCGCCCAGGCTTGCACCCTGGAAACTTTCCAAGGTGCAAATCCATGGTCTATCAAGACAAACGGAGGCCTACTACATAGTTCATCTTCCACATCTTTGCCTGTTCTTCCATTCAGTCCCTCTGCAGACTTTGTTACCTCAAAACTACCTTCCTTTCCACCTATCTTCATATCATTTGCATACTTGCCCACCAAACCATCAATTCTGTCATCCTAATCATTGACGTATAACGTGAAAAGAAACAGTCCCAAGACTGGCCCCCATGGAACACCACTAGTCACCAGCAGCCAACCAGAAAAGAGCCCCTCCCCCATTCCCACTCTTTGCCCCCTGGCAGTCAGACAATCCTCTGTCCGCATACCATACATACCTATCCTTCCTGTAATTCCACAGGCTCCCATCCTGCCAAGCAGCATCATGTGTGGCACCCTGTCAAGGGCCATCCGAAAATCCAAGCAAACACCATCCACTGGTTCTCCCCATCCATCTGCCTGCCACCCCCTCAAAGAACTCCAACAAATCTGTCAGTCAAAAATCTCGTTAAGGAAACCATCCTGATTTTGGCCCATTCCATGATGTGCCCCCAAGTACCCTAAAACCACATTTTTAGTAATAGATTCCAACATCTTTCCAACCACTGAATTCAGACTAATTTACCTATAATTTCCCTTCTTCAGCCTCTCTCCTTCCCAAAGAGTGGAGCAATACCCGCAATCCTCCAGTCCTCCGGAAGCACCCCAGAACACAGTGATTCCTGAAAGATCATTACCAATGTCTCTACAATCTCTTCAGCTATCTCACCCAGAACCCTGGGATACAGTCCACCTGGTCCAGGCAATCCATCCACCTTCAGCTCCTCAAGCATCTTCTCCTCTGTGATAGCAACTACACTCGTGCCCCTGACATTCTTGAATCCCCAGCACACTGCTAGTGTCCTCCATGATGAAGACCGACACAAAATACCCACTATGTTCCTACATCACTTCTCCCTCCCCCATCACCAAAACTGTCCAGCATCATTTCCAGTGGTCCAACATCCACTCTCATCTCTCTCCTACTCCCCATATATCTGGAAAAAGCTTTTACATTATTGGATAGCTTACCTTCATATTTCATCTTTTCTCTCCCAGTGGCTTCCCTATTTGCCTTCTATTGGTTTCCAAAAACTTCCCAATCCTCCCAATATCCCACTAATCCTTGATGTATTATATGCCCTCTCTTTGCTTTTAGCCACAGTTGTGTCATCCTCCCCTTAAAATACTAATTTTTGTTATTGAATTACTGTGAAAACTTTTGAATGCCAGCACATCAGTACATTAAGGTAGTACAAGAGAAAAACTGACATTATGCAGAATAAAGTATTGAGAGTTACCGAGAAAGTGCAGGCAGATGAGAAGAAAGTGCAAAGTCATGGCAATTTAGATCGAGGTCAAAGGTCCATCTTTCTGTGCAACTGTTCTTTCACAGTGGAATTGAAGCTGCCATTGAGCATGGCTGCACATGCTGTCAGGCTTTTGTTTCTTATTTCTAATCGGAGGTGGTGTGGGAGGAGGCTGGCTTTCATGATGAGTTGAGGTATGTCCACAGTTCTTTGCAGTTCCATATGTGTGCTTGTATATATACTCAAAGAAACAGAAAAGATGAAAAGACTTCATCCTTTCATCTGTAGGAACCCAGGTTTGTTAAGTGATGTGATCATGTTTCTATAAAGTAGTAAAAAAAAGTGATGTTTAATATTGTACTTACTCATTTTGCTTTTGGATAACAATATTTTTTCTTAGTGCTCTTGCAGTTAGTTTTAGTCTGCACCATTCATTTCTGAGAAAAAAGTATTCCACAATTTTGAACTTAAGAACATTTCTGGGACAAAATTCTTACATAACAAATTATTTAAGTTACATGACACAAAAAAACTAGACAAGATGAATGTTTATGTAAAGTATCTGGTTTAAAGTATTTGTGTAAGAAATCTGTGGTAGTAAATTCTCTATTTTTAATGGATTTGTTAAGTATACAAAGAAAAAAGTTTGTAGGATGAATTGGCATTAATCGGTTTTCAAAGAGCTGGCATAGGTATGATTGATTCTGTATTACAATGGTTTATGATTCTGTGTCTGCGGCTTATTGGCAGTATATTAAAATAATAAAGGTTGCCCTTGAAGCAACCAAATTATTACTGTGCATTTGCTAATGAGCGCTGCACATTTCTTGAGATTTCAATTTCACAATTAAAATTTTTCAAATTAAAGCCATGGTGCACATGTCCTGTGAGGTGAACAGACATGGCTAATATGTTTTGATCTCTTATATTACTGGTTATTTCTACTCCTGTTACTTGTATTCTGTTTGAGAAGAGCAGATTTGTTAATACTGTCATACAAGTAAAGTTCATGCTTCAGATCAATCCTTCATCAGAACTGGAAAAGTGAGGAAATAAGCTTGTCATAAGCTGTAGAATAGAGAGGATGAAGGAAATATCTGTGATGGGATGGAAGCCAAGATTTTCTGGGTGACAGTCTTTCAATACCATCTTAACTAATAGATGGATGAAAATAGGGAAAACAGAAGGAAATGTTGAAATTGAGGGATGTAGGCACAACAGCTATTGGAAATTGTGAAATCTGAAATTGCTGGAATTGCTTAAACATCTGATAGAACTGTGATGAGAGAAAATTTTGAGATAAAGTTACAGGTGAATGAGGAATGAGAACTGACAAACAGAAAAGCCATTTATCTGATAACGTTGAATTTGTAGCTTGATGAAAGTTGAAGTGGATTTTCTCAAAGTTGTGCTTCTATTTAAAATATTCTACTAGGACAGGCAAAAGTGCATCTGCTATAAATTGCAAAGTGTAGCTTACTTTTGAATGATCTCTTAGTATATGTTCAAAAGCTGTTAAAATAGATTTAAATATTTTTAACCATTTCATAACAATTTAGATGCTGTAACTTGAATTTAAAACATTAAAACAATTAAAAATCTTAATTGCACATACCATTTTCCATTGGATTAGTAGCCCCATTTTTATTTGCAGGTCCCTATTTGTAAGTTGCACTCTCCGATTCATTGTGCATAGTGCATCCCACAGCATAGCATGAGGTTGGATGGACTTGCTGTTAATCTCCAGGTTGTTTTTGATGTAATGAGCAGGCAGTTTGATTCAGTTAGATGCTGATTAGTAGAATACGCGCATCATCATGAGAAGTTCAGCATCATGTAGACTAACATTATTGTCAATAATCAAAAACAATAAATGATGGTTACTTAGCCATTTTTACCATATAACCCTTAGGAATATGTGTAGTGAGTGCCAAAGTGGCTAGATACTTTCCAACAAAGTCTTGATCTGTTTGCATATTCTATTTTTTTTATAATTTTTGCATGATTTTTCTCGACTACATTTGCTTTGTTTTCCATTTGAATTGAAGCATTGCAAAATTAGTATAGAACTAGTTAAATTTTTATTCCACTTCTTTTAAGCAGAAAAATAGATTTATGTATGCTGAAATTTGGAATTTATGATGCTACAACATCGTGCACCCTGAGCCCATTCTCAATTTTTTAAAACTGTAACACCTATATACAGTTGGCCCTCCTTATCCTTGAGGGATTGGTTCCGGGACCCCTCGCCGATACCAAAAAACGCAGATGTTCGTCCCTTATTCATCCTGTCTCAAGGCGTTGGAACTTAGGACCCAGCGGAACCCCAGACCTTATTTAACCTGTTTCAGTGCGGTTGACATTAGAACCTGGCAGCCGAGCTCTGAATCCGCAGTGTTTCTGTTCACGAAAATAATCGCGATCACGATTGAAAATAAAGTGGAAATAATGAAGCAATTGGAAAGAGGTGAAATGCCATTGGTCATTGGAAAAGTGTTAGGCTACAGTTGGTCAACGATCGGAACAATTTTAAAGGATAAGGTGAGAAAGGCCCTTCCCCGATGAAACCTACAATTATTACTAAGCAACACAGTGGTTTAATTATTGGGTTTTGGGGTTTTGGGTTTTTGATCCTTCACATCATCCAGGCACGGAAGGAGAGTGTGCTTGGAAGTGGTCTGTCATTGGATTGAACTCGGGAACTTCCCGAGCCCGGTGCTGAAACATATGTTCTGAAGTGTTTATATGCATAGAAAGGTAAAATATATACTATATACTAAGACAAACATTTGACTAACTGACGCTAAATAATACCGGATGTACCTGTTCTGACTTACATAGTAAGAGAGATCTTCTGATTTTTTTTCAATCCAGATCCACGGTAACCTACGCACATCCTCCTGTATACTTTAAATCATCTCTAGATTTCTTATAATACCTAATGCAATGTAAATGCTATGTAAACTAGTTGTTATTCTGCATTGTTTAGGGAATAATGACAAGAAAAAAAGTCTACATGCTCAAACAACAAGTGCTGGAAGAGCACTTCTGGGTTTTCTCGATTCGCGCTTGGTTGAATTCGCACATGCGGAACTCGCAGATAAGGAGGGTCAACTGTACATATACTTATTGAAGAACCAAACACTGACCAGAAAAGTACTGTGGTTTTGTTCGTAGCTCACGTGTGCCTACTATGCATTACGCTGAGAAAGGCACAAATGAGTTCCTATCATTGCTAGTTATTGCTATCTGGAAAAATAAAGTCAGCAGTGGTTTAAAGTTCAAATGAAGATTGTAATAATTCAGCTGTTCACACCCGTACCTCTTACAAACTTGACCTTTATTATTTGATTTGTCTGCTGTTACCCCTTGAGTTTCATTGACTTTTTTGTTATTGAATCTCTCCTCCTAGCTTTTTAATCTTCCCCTCTGTGTGATATTCTAAATCTTTTTTCATAATCCATTGTTTTGCAATACCAAAGCAAGGTAGCAAAAAATAATGTGATTTTCCCAATGGCAGTCATTTCTGGGGGCTGTGTTTGATTAGAGGCCTAAATGAATGTAGTGAATAACTGGCTAGTAACAAAAGGGTCCTGATCAACCGGATACTCTTATTATTTATTTGGTTCGTTTTTATGTTAGGATTCTAATATTGTGTTTGTTAAATAGATTGATTTGTACTTTGTCGTACAAAATGCTTTAATCTGTACCAGTTTATTCAATAGAATAAATTAAATCAACGTGTGAACAACCTAGTTGAAAATGTATGCTTATGTTAATATCAATCTTTATGCCTTTATTAGAAAGAATTTCTCTTTATCACAAGAAAAAATTTTTTTAGGCTTGTATAATTCACTTTGAATTGTTTAAAATCAAATGGATAGTCAGAGGCTTCCTCCCAGGGCTGAAATGGCTAGAACGAGAGGACATAGTTTTAAGGTGCTTGGAAGTAGGTACAGAAGAGATGTCAGAGTTAAGTTTTTTATGCTGAGAGTGGTGAGTGTGTGGAATGGGCTGCTGGCGGCGGTGGTGGAGGCGGAAATGATAGGGTCTTTTAAGAGAATCCTGGGTGGATACATGGAGCTTAGAAAGATAGAGGGCTATGGGTAAGCCTAGGTAGTTCTAAGGTAAGGACATGTTCGGCATAGCTTTGTGGGCCAAAGGGCCTGTATTGTACTGTAGGCTTTCTGTGTTTCTTCTGAATCCAGTATGATTTTTTGTCAACAATATACACAAAATGCTGGTGGAACACAGCAGGCCAGGCAGCATCTATAGGAGAAGTACTGTCGACGTTTCGGGCCGAGACCCTTCGTCAGGACTAATTTTTTGTGTTTTTTTTCTAGGAGTCTGCAGTTACATCTAGATCAACGGATGAGTTGTACAGTGAATACAAAAGTGATCGAAATGAAATTTCCTATTGCTATCAACTGCTTCAAGAACTGAATGAACAGCGACAGCAAGGAATTCTGTGTGATGTCAACATTGTAGTGAAGGGTCAGGTTTTCAAAGCCCATAAGAACATACTAGTTGCGGGCAGCCGTTACTTTAAGACACTCTATTGCTATACTCCAAATGAGAGTTGTGACCAAGTTACAGTAACTCACCTTGATGTTGTTGCTGTGCAAGGTTTCACAGTCATTCTTGATTTCATG
The DNA here is from genome assembly GCF_030144855.1 of Hypanus sabinus. NCBI lineage: Eukaryota > Metazoa > Chordata > Chondrichthyes > Myliobatiformes > Dasyatidae > Hypanus > Hypanus sabinus. The sequence goes on from NC_082706.1 coordinate 188,775,677, forward strand.
TACTCTGGGCATTTAGTTTTAACCAGCCAAAATGTCATTGAAGTTATGTCTGTAGCAAGCTATCTGCAAATGACTGACATTGTCCAGGCTTGCCGTGGTTTTATTAAAGAAGCCCTAAACATCAGTACAAAATCAAATGCAGCAGATAAAATAATAGTGCAGTATGAGAAGGTAAAAACATCCAACCCTTCCCATCGAGACAATACAGGAGTTGTGTTGAAACATGAGCCCAGTAGTCCTTGGGTGGTGAAATCTACAAATACAGTGAATAGTTGTGGCACAGTAGTCCTGCATGAAGAAAGAGTGAAATATGAAATGGAGGGCTATGGTTTAGATATGGGTTCAGTAATGCACCCAGATGACAGTTACCAGCTTCATGATACAACCTGGAATCAAGAAAATTTCGCAGATTATAGTGGAAAAGATCTGCAGATGGGGCTACCTCAAGATCAAAATCCTGCTTTTTCTTGGGGAAGTTTGGGAAAATTAATGCTGCAACAAGCGGGTCCACGAAGCGGACGAAGGAAAAACCACGTAACTAGAAGAATCGTATACAATGTTGCACCAAAAGTAGAAGATGGAGCTGGAGAAAACTTAATGATGCAACCTCCTATGACATACTCTGAGGATGGATTGCAGGATATTCCTGTAGGCCCTTTCTCAGGTACTACTGGGGTTATATATTAGTTTTGTGATATTCTGCATATGTGTTCACATTACAGTGATGTTCACAATCTTCTATGCCTCCTTCTATAACTTAGAAGATTTGTACTTCAAAGGCCCGAGCATGGATTTAGCTGGCAGTTCAGTGCAACACTGAGTGACTACTGTTCTCAGAGAAGTAATATTTCAGGTAGTATTAAATTAAGATTAGTGCTTATTCCCAGCATCCTTATTATTTATCAGCATCAAAGTAAACTGATTATTTGATCATTTTAATATTGCTGTGTTGTGGGATGCCATAAATAAATTGGCTACAACATTACCTACATTACAATGATAATTATACTTTTAAAAAATCTGTAATTGAATATAACATGCTTTGGTATCTTCTGAAATTGTTTGTGCTATATTACTACATAACTCATGCACGACTTGTTGCATTTCCTTAGCGGCCTTTTATATGAGGCCATTCAATCTGAATCGAACATCTTGTCTTAGATTATGTTTTATGTTTTGTTTCAGTGGATGTTATTACCTTGGGTTTTCAGAAGGCTTGTCAAAATGCCACGCGTGAGACTGCTAAGCAAAATAAAAGCTTGTGGTTAAAGGCAAGGTACTAGCTTGGATGGAATATAGGTTGACTGTCAGAAGTCAGAGCATTAAGGGGTACTTCTCAGGTTGATAATGTTCATTGCATTTTCTGATAACAGATCTGCGGGGATCAGTGTTGGAACTGCAACTTTTCAGTGATACATTAATGATCTAGGTAAAGGAACGGAAGGCATAGTGGCCAAGTCTGTAGGTGCTACTGAGATAAGTGGAAGGACAGATAGAGTTATGTGGTCAGAAAGTCTTCAAAAGAGCTTGGACAGGTTGGGAGAGTGGGTAAAATAATATGACCATAAGATGTAGCAGCAGAATTTGGCTATTTGGCCCATTGAGTCTGATCTACCATTTCATCATGACTGATCCAATTTTTCCTTCAGCTCCAATTTCCTGCTTTCTTCCCGTATTCCTTCATGCCCAGACCAATCAAGAATCTTATCAACCTCTGCCTTAAATATACACGACTTGGCCTTCATAGCTGCCTGTGACAAAGAATTCCACAGATTCACCACTTAAGAAATTCCTCCTCATATCCATTCTAAAAGAATGCCCCTCCTATCTGAGGCTGTGTCTTCTGATCTTAGACTTTCTCACCATAGGAAACATGTTCTCCACACTATCAAAGCCTTTTACCATTTGATAGGTTTCAATGAGGTCACCCTTCATTATTCAGAATTCTAGTGAATACAGGCCCATTGCCATCAAGCGCACTTCATATGACAACCCATTCAATTCTAGAAACATTTTTGTGAACTTCCTTTGAACCCTCTCCAGTTTCAGCACATCCTTTCTAAGATAAGGGGCCCAAAACTGCTCACAATACTCTTAAGTGAGGCCCCACCAGTGCTTTATAAAGGCTTCACCAGTGCTTTATAAAGGCTCAACATTATATCCTTGGTTTTATATTTTAGTCCTCTTGAAATAAATGCTAACTTTGCAATTTACCATTGACTCAACCTGCAAATTAACCTTTAGGGAATCCTACACAAAAGCTCCCAAGTCCCCTAGTGTTGCAGTTTTTTTTTGTAGTTTCTCTGTATTGAGAAGATGTCAATGCTTTTATTCCTCCTATCAATGTGCATGACCATACACTTCCTGAAACTATTCCATCCGCCATTTCTTTGCCCATTCTCCTAATCTGTTTATAAGTCCTTCTGTAACTTTTCTACTTGCCCAGATGAAGTCCAGCATTGGGTCATGTGTTGGAAGGAACAATGGATTATTTTTAAATGGGGAGAGAATGCAAAAATTGGAAGAACAAAGGGAATAAAAAGTCCTAATTCAAGATTCCCTTAATGTTAACATGGTGGTTGAGCTAGTAGTAAAGAATGAAAATGTAATGTTAGTCTTTTTGAGATGACTAGAAGATGGGAGAGCTAGGATGGGCCATAAAAAGCCCTTGGCAAGTAGGATTAAAGAGAATTGCATGGGATTTCACATATATCTGATGCAGTAGGAAAACTAGAGAGACAGTAGAACCACTCGAGTAAAGGATGGAACATGTACTTGGTGTTTACAAAGAAGACAGTGAGATCAATGTAGAGCATGTTACTATACTGGAACATATTGAGCTAAAGAAAGAGGTAGTTTTGGGTATCTCAAGAACATTAAGCTGACTATGTCTCATGGGCCTGATGGGATATGCCTCGCGTTATTGAGAGAGGCAGAGATGAGATAGCTCGTGGCCTTGACCATGATCTTCATGTCCTTCTGCTATTCAGGAAATAGGAATAATCCTGGAAACGACTGCTATGTCTCTGGTTAGCGGTAGGGCCCAACACTGATCCCTGCAGAATTCCTCTAGTAACTAGCAGGCAGCCAGAAAAGGCCCCACTGTATTCCTATTCTTTGCCTTCTGCCTGACAGCTACTCTTCTGTCCATTATTTCCTATAGTACCAAGGGCTCCTTGTTTAGCAGCCTCATATGCATCATTAAAGGCATTATGAAAATCTAACAAACATCCACTGACTCTCTTTTGTCTATCCTGCATGTAACTTCCCCAAAGAATTCCAACAGGTACGTCAGTCAAGATTTTCCCTTCTGGAAACTATACTGACTTTGGCCTATTTTCTTATGTGCTTCCAAGTATCATGAAACTTCATCCTTAATAATGGATGCCAACATTCTAACTAATGAAGTCAGACTCACTAGCCTAGAATTTCTTGTCTTGCCTACTAACTTAAAGCGTGGGGTGACATCTGCGATTTTCAAGTCCTCCACAGCCATTCCAGAATCAAGTGATTCTTGAAAATCGCTACTAATGCATTCGCGGTCTCTTTAGCTACCTCCTTTAGAACTCTGGTGTGCAGTCCATCTGGTCTACTGGACTTACCTACCTTCAGACTTTTCAGTGTTCCAAGCACCTATTCCTTAGCAATAGCAACTGTACTCCCTTCTTACCCCTTCACTATCTTGAATTTCTGGCATGTTACTGGTATCTTCCACAGTGAAGTCTAATGCAATATACAACGGATTTCGGTTAATTGGGACACATCGAAACCAGTACCTCTTGGCCCAATTAAGCAGCCAAACTAATTAGCCGAAGTTTCATGGAAATAGTTAAAAGGGTATAAAGACGAACTACCATTTAACTGAATAACAAATTATGTATTTAAATATGCAGAACAAATTAGAATGTTTCCATACTACTACACCACTATAAAACTTTTTATTAGTTCCTAATAGTTATCCACCAGAGGGATTCACCTTGTTTCTATCTTGTTCTAATTTGTTTTACTGCTTTATTTCTTGCCAACTATCAATGACAGAAATCCCTGCTTTTTGAACACTTTGCTGTCAGTACTGTGTAGTCTCTAATGGTTACACAAGAGCACAAGTCTGATGCTAGTTAGAAACTGTTTGACAACAGTCTCTTACCCCAATTAATCGACATAATATCCCAAGTAAACAAAGAGAAACCCGGCTATTTTCTCAATTTGTTTTAAGAATTGTTCAAAATAAGCGGCTGCCCCAATTAGCTGATGGACTAATTAAGTGAATCCACCATACTTTTTTCAGTTCATCCTTTGTTTCTCATTGCTACCTATCCAGCGTCATTTTCCTGCAGTCTGATGTGCTCTCTTGACTCTGTTAGCACCTTCTTTTGTATTAGCTTCCTTTCATATTTCATCTTTGCTCTCATTTCTTCTTGCTGCTTTCTGTTGGTTTTTAAAAGCTTTTTAATCCTTTTAGCCTCCCCTAATTTTTGCTATATTGTATCCCTCCTCTTTTGCTTTTATGCTGTCTTTGACTTCCCTTGTCGGGCACAGTTGCCTCATCTTCTTTAGAGAAATTCTTCCCTGGGATGAAGCAAACCTGCATCTTCCGAAATACACTCAGAAACTCCAGCCAATCTGCTCTGCTATCATCCCATTATAATGTTCCCTTTCAATCAATTTTGGCCAGTTTCTGTCTCATGCCTCTTTAATTCCCTTTCCTCAACTATGATACTGATACCTCTGAGTTTAGCTTCTCCATCTCAGTTTAGCTTCTCCATCTCAAATGCGGGGTGAATTCTATCATACTATGATCACTGCCTCCTAAGGATTCCTTTACGTTAAGCTCCCTAATCCAAACCAATTCATTGCACAACACCTAATTGAGAATTGTGTTTTCCTTAGTGGCACAACAACAAGCTGTTCTAAAAAGCCAGCTCATAGGCATTTCACAAATTCCTTCTCTTGGGATCCAGGGCCAACCTAATTTTCCTAATCTACTTGGATATTGAAGTCCCCATGAACATCATAACATTGCCTGTTTTACGTGCCTTTTCACTTCCAGTTGTAATTTGTACCCCATTTCCTGGCTACTATTCGGAGGCATGTAGATAAGTCCTATCAGGGTCTTTTAATCCTTGCTGTTTCTTAATTCTACCCACAAGGATTCTACATCTTCTGATCCTATGTCTAAGCATTTGGGTTCATATTTTACCAATAGAGCCACCCCAGGTCCTCTGCCACACCTGCCTGCCTTTTCAATAGGACGAGTATGCTTGGATGTTTAGCTCCCTGCTCTGAACTTCTTTCAACCTCAATTCTGTGATGCCCTCAATGTCACACCTGTCGATTTGTGACTGCGCTATAAGATCATCTGCCTTGTGTGCTGTATACATTCAAATATAGCACCTTTAGTCCTGTATTCACCAGCCTGCTCAGTTCTGTCTCCATGTTGCCTGAAGTTATATCCTTATCCCTGTCTTAACTTTGTCTTATTCTGTATTCTGGAGACTTTCCTGCACTTGCCTTCCCTTTTACTCTATGCTTATTTTTCCAAACTGTTGAACCCACCCCCCGCTACTTCGTTTAGAGCCCTCTACAGCCCTAGTTAGGCAGTTGGCCAGGACCCTGCACCCAGAATTGTTCAAGTGGAGCCCATCACATCGGAACAGATAATGTATGTTAATTGACTTGTAGGATCGATGTAGCATTCTCTAGCAAATGCTGTAAATTACATCAGGTATTGAAGAAACCAGAACAAATTCTCTGGTGCTTCTACATTTCTTCTGTTAGTCTGGATAAATGTGCCTTTTGTAGTCAATAGTTTGAAATATCATTTTGATCTTTGTGTAATTAATGTTTGACTTCTGGTTATTTAGCTCTTTTTAAATTCTGAAGCAAAATGTTAAATGCTAGAAATCTGAAAAGAAACCTAGAAATACTCAGCAAATCAAGCAGCTTCATTGGGAAAAGAAGCAGTGAAGACTTCAGGGCGATATCCTTATAATAGGGACTGTAAATAGAACCATGATGTAAGATGTAAAGACGAGTGGAAGAGAGATTAAATGTGTGTAAGATGATGAGTGGCATTGATCGTGTGGATAGTCAGAGGCTTTTTCCCAGGGCTGTAATGGTTGCCACAAGAGGACACAGATTTAAGGTGCGGGAAGTAGGTACAGAGGAGATGCCGGGGTAAGTTTTTTTACTCAGAGAGTGGTGAATGCGTGGAATGGGCTGCCGGCAACGGTGGTGGAGGTGGATATAATAGGGTCTTTTAAGAGACTTTTGGATAGGTACATGGAGCTTAGAAAAATAGAGGGCTATAGGTAAGCTTAGTAATTTCTAAGGTAGGGTCATGTTCGGCACAACTTTGTGAGCCGAAGGGCCAGTATTGTGTTGTAGGCTTTCTATGTTTCTATAGCAAGTGTAGTGATAGAGCTTTGAAGGGTACAGCAACTAAGATATTAAAGCCCAGAGGAGAGGAAAATGTACAATGTTTATTAAAGTTACAACAAGGTTTAAAGCTAATGTTGGAAATTTAGAATAAAAATCCTAAACCGGTTCGTTTGAAATTGGTACTTTTAACTGTGAAAATAGAAGGCTGTAATGTATCCTTCTGGAAGATGAGGTGCTGTTATAGTCAGAGCAAGGTACAGCACAGAAATGGCCCCTTAAGCCATCAATCCACACCTATCCCTCATGAATCCCATTCTTTTTCCTTCTCCCCATCAACTCCCCAAAATTCTTCAACTCACCTATATACTTACCACACGAGGCTGCTTACCAAGTTAAGAGCCCATGATATTACAGGAAAGTTTAGGCATGGTTAGAGCTTTGACTGATTGGTAGGAGGCAGCAAGTGGGAATAAAAGGATCCTTGTCTGGTTGGCTGCCAGTGATTAGTGGTGATCCACAGGGGTCAGTGTTGGGACCACTTCTTTTTATGCTGCATATCAATGATTTAAATGATGGAATAAATGGCTTTGTTGCCAAGTTTGCAGATGATACAAAGATTGGTAGAGGAGCAGGTAGTGTTGAGGAAACAGCTAGGCTGCAGAAGGACCTGGACAGATTAGGAGAATGGGCAAGAAAGTGGCAAATGAAATACAATGTTGGAAACGGTCATGCACTTTGGTAAAAGAAATAAATGTGCAGACTATTTTCTAAAAGGGGAGAAAATCCAAAAACCTGAGATGCAAGGGTACTTGGGAGTCCTTGAGCTGAACAACCTAAAAGTTAACTAGCAGGTAGGGTCGGTGGTGAGGAAGAGTCATATGCAATATTAGCATTCATTTCAAGAGGTTTAGAATACAAGAGTGGGGATGTGATGCTGAGGCTTCTTCTTAAGGCACTGGTGAGGCATCACCTTAAGTATTGTGAACAGTTTTGGGCTCCTTATCTAAGAAAAGATGTGCTCGCATTGGAGAGGGTTCAGAGGGGGTTCACAAGGAAGATTACGGGAATGAAAGGGTTATCATATAGAAACGTTTGATGGCTCTGGGTCTGTACTCGCTAGAATTTACAAGGATGAGGGAGGATCTCATTGAAACCTTTCGAATGTTGAAAAGGCCTAGACATGGTAGATGTGGAAAGGATGTTTCCCATGGTGGAGGACTCTAGGACAAGAGGGCACAGCCTCAGCTTAGAGGGGCATCCGTTTAAAACAGATAAGGAGAAATTCTTTAGCCAGAGTGTGGTGAACTTGTGGAATTTATTACCACAAGTTGTTGGATGTATTTAAGGCAGAGCTTGATATGTTTTTGATTGGACACAGCATCAAAGGTTACGGGGGAAGTCTGGCGGGGGGATGGTGTTTGATGGGCCAGATGGCCTAATTATTTTCCTATGTCTTATGCTATATTCCCCTTGAAATGAATGCCAACATTGCATTTGCCTTCTTTACCATAGACTCGGCTGCAAATTAACCTTCTGGGAGTCTTGCACAAGGAACTCCTAAGTCCCTTTGTACCTCTCATGTTTAAATTTTCTTCCCTTTTAGATAATAGTCTGCACTTTGGTTCCTATTACCAAAATGTATTATCATACATTTCCCAATACTGTATTCTATTAGCTGCTTTTTGGATAATTCCATTATCCAAATCATTGACAAACAACGTGAAAAGTAACGGTTCCAATATGGACACCTGAGGAACACCACTGGTCACCAACAGCTGAACAGAAAAAGCCCCCTTTATTTCCACTCACTGCCTCCTCCTGCCTGTCACCCATTCCTCTTCCTGTGATGCTATGGGATTTTATCTTGTTATGCAGCCTGGCCTGTGGCACATTATCAAATGCCTTCTGAAAATCCAAGTAAATATCATTCGCTGACTCTCCTTTGCCCACCATGCTTGTTACTTTCTCAAAGAATTCTAACAGATTTCTCATGTAAAGATTTCCCTTTACAAAAACCATGCTGACTGACTTATTAGCATCCTTTAGTTGTCTTTTGTTAGATTTTAAAAACTTACCAATCATCCAACTCCCAAGTCTCTTTGCACCTCTGCATTTTGAATTCTCTCCCCATGTAAATAATAGTCTGCCTGTTTATTTCTTGCACCGAAGTGTATGACCATACACTTTCCAACATTGTATTTCATTTGCCATTTCACCGAAACTATCTATTCTTTCTGCAGGCTCTCTGTTTCCTCAACACTAACCGCTCCTTCACCTGTCTTTGTATCATCAGCAAATTTAGCCACAAATCCATTAATCCCATAGTTCCATCCCATTGACATACATTGTAAAAAGCAGCAGTCCCAATACCGACCCCTGTGGAGCTCCACTGGTAACTGGCAACCAGCCAGAATACGATCCCTTTATTCCCACTCTCTGTTTTCTGCCTATTGGCCAATGCTCTACCCATGCTAGTAACTCCCCTGTAATTCCATGGGCTCTTATCTTGCTAAGTGGCCTCATGTGCGGCACCTTGTCAAAGGCCTTCTGAAAATCCAAGTACAGTACATCTACTGTATCTCCTTTGTCTACCCTGCTTGTAATTTCCTCAAAAAATTGCAGTAGGTTAGTTGGGCAGGATTTTCCTTTCAGGAAATCATGCTGACTTTGGCCTATCTTGTCATGTGCCTCCAGGTATACCATAATCTCTTCCCTAACAATCAATTCCAACTACTTCCCAACCACTGATGTCAGGCTAACAGGTCTATAGTTTCCTTTCTGCTGCCAATGCTAGAATCTATCGATTCTTGAAAGATCATTGTTAATGTCTCCGCAATCTCTCCAGCTACTTCCTTCAGAACCCAAGGGTGCATTCCATCAGGTCCATTAAGCTTCCTGAGCACCTTCTCAGTCATAATTTTAACTGCATGTACTTCACTTCCCTGACACTTTTGAATATCCGGTATACTGCAGATGTCTTCCACTGTGAAGACTGATGAAAAATACGCATTCAGTTCCTCTGCCATCTCTGCGTCTCTCATTACAATATCTCCAGTGTCATTTTCTGTTGCTCCTGTATCTACCCTCGACACTCTTTTACCCTTAAACTTAAAAAACTTTTAAGTTTTAATATACTTAAAAAGGCTTTTAGTATCTTTGATAATAGTCACCAGCTTCCCTTCATTATTCATCCTTTTCTTCCTAATGGTCTACTTAGTTTCCTTCTGCAAGTTTTTAAAAGTTTCCCAATCCTCTATCTTCCCACTAGCTTTGGATTCCTTGTATGCCTCTCTTTTGCTTCTACTTTGGCTCTGACTTCTCTTGTCAGTTATGCTAGTGTCCTTCTTCCCTTTGAAAATTTCTTTTTATTTGGAATATATCTGTCTTGCACTTGCCTCATTTTTCGCAGAAACTCCAGCCTTTGCTGCTCTGCCTCCTTCCTGCTAGTGTCCCTTTCCATCAATCTTGGCCAGTTCCCTTCTCATGCCATTATAATTTCCTTTATTCCTGACACATTGGAATTTAGTTTCTCCTTCTTAAATTTCAAAGTGAACTGGATCATATTGTGATCAGTGTTCCCGAAAGGTTCCTTAACCTTAAGCTCTCTTATCATCTCTGGTTCATTGCCAACACCTAATTCAGCACAGACGATCTCCCAGTGGGCTCAACAACTAGCTGTTCTGAAAAGTCATCCCTGAAGCAAATTTTCTCTCTTGAGGTTCAGTACAGGCCTTGTTTTCCCAGTCCATGTTAATGTTTTCATGACATTGCCCTTCTGACACACCTTTTCTATCTCCTGCTGTAATTTGTAATCCACATGCCGGCTGCTGTTTGGAGGCCTGTATACAACTGCCATTAGGTCCTTTTATCCTTGCCATTTTAACACAACCCATAGAGACTACACCTTCCGATCCTATGTCATCCCTATCCTTTTTGGGATTTTCCATCCAAGGGCATTGGTGTTTCCATTCCAGGCTGTGATGCAACCAGTCAATATACTCTCCACCACCGTCTATAGAAGTTTGTCGAGTTTTAGATGTCATGCCAAATCTTCGCAAACGTCTTTGGAAATAGAGGTGCTGCCATGCACTTATTTTGTAATGGCACTTGTGTGCTGGGCAACAGTGCAAAGCATGAAAAAAAATTAGGGCATGATATATGGGTTCATTGTACATTCAGAACTCTGATAGCAGAGGAGAAGCAGCTGTTCCAAAAACGTTGAGTGTGTGTCTTCAAGCTCCTGTTCACTGTCCAAACAACTAACTAGAAGGCTTTACTCAGTTTGGTTTTGCAGCTATATTAATCTCTAAAATTTAAGATATTATTTGTATTTTGGACAGTAGACTGCAAAGGTTTTTCAGTGATTCCAAAGATACCAAAGCAAGCAAGTGTAACTGTCCACATGCTTCTTAAATGTCATAAGTTATACCTTCCTCTGCCACTTCCTCTGGCAGCTTGTTCTATATATTTACCACCCACTGTGTGGAAAAGGTTGCCCTTCAGTTGTATTAAATCTCTCCCTTTTCACTTTAAACCTATGGAAGCTAGGAATTGTTGGGGTGAATGCCAAAGCAATTTTTAAATTATTTTGAAACTCAAGCCACTAAAATGTCACAGAGCAATTTATGTCTCTTAAAAATAATTCTAAATGATGACTGTTAAAATTGCATCACACAATAAAGCTAGATCTGTGTAATATTTTTGTTAAATTTGAAATGAAATTAGGTCAGATAACTCAACCATATCAGAAAACACCACAAAATGTATTATGGAAGTTATTTTGCCATTTTACACAGTGTTATAAGACAATCTTTTTGTCTGGTTTAAATTTAAACTCATTTTTTTAAAAGAACAACTGTAAAAACAAATATCTAATGTTAATGCATTTGGCGACCACGTTAATCTTAGAACATAGAGAACCTACAGCACAATACAGGCACGTTGGCCCACAAAGCTGTGCCAAACATGTCCTTACCTAAGAAATTACCTTGGGTTAGAAACATAGAAACATAGAAAATAGGTGTAGGAGTAGGCCATTCGGCCCTTTGAGCTTGCACTGCCATTCAGTATGATCATGGCTGATTATCCAACTCAGAACCCTGTACCTGCTTTCTCTCCATACCCCCTGATCCCTTTAGCCACAAGGGCCATATCTAACTTCCTCTTAAATATAGTCAATGAACCGGCCTCAACTGTTTCCTGTGGCAGAGAATTCCACAGATTCACCACTCTCTGTGTGAAGAAGTTTTTCCTCATTTCGGTCCTAAAAGACCTTTACCCTTAAACTGTGACCCCTCGTTCTGGACTTCCCCAACATCGGAAACAATCTTCCTGCATCGAGCCTGTCCAATCCCTTTAGAATTTTATATGTTTCAATAAGATCCCCCCTCAATCTTCTAAATTCTAGTGAGTATAAGCCTAGTCGATCCAGTCTTTCTTCATATGAAAGTCCTGCCATCCCAGGAATCAATCTGGTGAACCTTCTCTGTACTCCCTCTATGGCAAGAATGTCTTTCCTTAGATTAGGGGACCAAAACTGCACACAATATTCTAGGTGTGGTCTCACCAAGGCTTTGTACAACTGCAGTAGAACCTCCATGCTCCTGTACTCAAATCCTTTTGCTATGAATGCCGACATACCATTTGCCTTTTTTACCACCTGCTGTACCTGCATGCCCACCTTCAATGACGGGTGTACAATAACACCCAGGTCTCATTGCATCTCCCCTTTTCCTATTCCGCCACCATTCAGATAATAATCTGTTTTCCTGTTCTTGCAACCAAAGTGGATAACCTCACAATTATCCACATTAAATTGTATCTGCCATGAATTTGCCCACTCACCTAACCTATTCAAGTCACCCTGCATCCTCTTAGCATCCTCCTCACAGCTAACACCGCCACCCAACTTTGTGTCATCCGCAAACTTGGAGATGCTGCATTTAATTCCCTCATCTAAATCATTGATATATATTGTAAACAACTGGGGTCCCAGCACTGAGCCTTGCGGTACCCCACTAGTCACTGCCTGCCATCTGAAAAGGTCCCGTTTATTCCCACTCTTTGCTTCCTGTCTGCCAACCAATTCTCTATGCACATCAATACCATACCCCCAACTCTGTGTGCTTTAAGTTTGCACACTAATCTCCTGTGTGGGACCTTGTCAAAAGCCTTTTGAAAATCTAAATATACCACATCCACTGGCTCTCCCCTATCCACTCTACTAGTTATGTCTTCAAAAAATTCTATATAATTCGTCAGACATGATTTTCCTTTCACAAATCCATGCTGACTTTGTCCGATGATTTCACCTCTTTCCAAGTGTGCTGTTATCACATCTTTGATAACCAACTCTAGCATTTTCCCCACCACCGATGTCAGACTAACCGGTCTATAATTCCCTGATTTCTCTCTCCTTTTTTAAAAAGTGGAGTTACATTAGCCACCCTCCAATCCTCAGAAACTAATCCAGAATCTAAGGAGTTTTGAAAAATTATCACTAATGCATCCACTATTTCTTGGACTACTTCCTTAAGCACTCTGGGATGTAGACCATCTGGCCCTGGGGATTTATCTGCCTTTAATTTCTTCAATTTACCTAACACCACTTCTCTACTAACATCTATTTCCCTCAGTTCCTCCATCTCACTGAGTCCCTTACTATTTCAGGAAGATTATTTATGTCCTCCTTAGTGAAGACAGAACCAAAGTAGTTATTCATTTGGTCTGCCATTTCTTTGTTCCCTATGATCAATTCACCTGTTTCTGACTGTAAAGGATCTACATTTGCCTTGACCAATCTTTTTCTTTTCACATATCTATAAAAGCTTTTATAGTTACCCATAGCCCTCTATTTTTCTAAACTCCATGTACCTACCCAAGAGTCTCTTAAAAGACCCTATGGTTTCTGCCTCCACCACTGTTGCTGGTAGCCCATTCCATGCACTCACCACTCTCTACGTAAAAATACATACCCCTGATATCTCCACTGTACCTATTTCCAAGCACCTTAAATACTGTGCCTTCTTGTCCCAGCCATTACAGCCCTGGGAAAAAGCCTCTGACTATTCACATGATCAATGCCTGTCATCATCTTATACACCTCTATCAGGTCACCTCTCATCCTCTGTCGCTCCAAGGAGAAAAGGCTGAGTTCACTCAACCTATTCTCATAAGGCATGCTCCCCAATCCAGGCAACATCCTTGTAAATCTCCTCTGCACCCTTTCTGTGGTTTCAACAGCCTTCCTGTCGTGAGGTGACGGGAACTGAGCACGATACTCCAAGTGGGATCTGACCAGGGTCCTATATAGCTGCAGCATTATCTCTTGGCTCCTAAATTGAATCCCAGAATTAATGAAGGCCAATGTACAGAGTCAACCTGCACAGCCGTTTTGAGTGTCCTATGGACTCGGACCCCAGATCCCTCAGATCCTCCACACTGTCGAGTTTTACCATTAATACTATATTCTGCCGTCATATTTGACCTACCAAAATGAACCACCCCACACTTACCTGGGTTGAACTCCATCTGCCACTTTTCAGCCCAGTTTTGAATCCTATCAATGTACCACTGTAACCTCTGACAGCCCTCCACATTATCCACAGCACCCCCAAATTTTGTGTCATCAGCCAATTTACTAACTCATCCCTCCATTTTCTTATCCAGGTCATTTATAAAAATCACAAAGAGTAGGGGTCCCAGAACAGATCCCTGAGGCACACCACTGGTCACTGATCTCCATGCAGAATATGACCCATTTATAACCACTTCTGTGGGCAGGCCAGTTCTGGACCCACAAAGCAATGTCTCCTTGAATCCCAAGCCTCCTTACCTTTTCAATAAGCCTTGCATGGGGAACCTTATCAAGTGCCTTGCTGAAATCCATATACACTACATCTACTGTTCTACCTTCATCAATGTGTTTAGCCACAATCTCAAACAATTCAATCAGGCTCGTAAGGCACGACCTGCCTTTGACAAAGCCATGCTGACTATTCCTAATAATGCCTCTCCAAATGTTCATAAATCCTGCCACTCAGGATCTTCTTACCAACTACTAAAGTAAGACTCACTGCTCTGTAATTTCCTGGGTTATCTCTATTCCCTTTCTTGAATAAGGGAACAACATCAGCAACACTGCAATCCTCCGGAAGCTCTCCCGTCCTCATTGATGATGCAAAGATCATTGCCAGAGTCTCAACAATCTCCTCCCTTGCCTCACACAGTAGCCTGGAGTATATCTCTAGTCCCGGTGATTTATCCAACTTGATGCTTTCCAAAAGCTCCAGCGCATCCTCTTTCTTAATATCTACATGCTCAAGCTTTTCAGTCCACTATAAGTCATCCCGACAGTCGCCAAGATTCTTTTCTGTAGTGAATACTGAAAGTCTTCATTAAGTACCTTTGCTGTCTCCTCTGGTTCCAGACACACTTTTCCACTGTCACACTTGATTGGTTGTATACTCACGTCTTACCCTCTTGCTCTTCACTTACTGGTAGAATGTCTTGGGGTTTTCCTTAATCCTGTCTGCCAAGCTCTTCTCATGGCCCCTTCTGCTTCTCCTAATTTCATTCTTAAACTCCTTCCTGCTAGCCTTATAATCTTCTAAATCTATATCATTACCTAGTTTTTTGAATTTTTCATAAGCTCATCTTTTCCTCTTGATGAGATCTTCAACAGCCTTTGTACACTACAGTTCTTGTACCCTACCATCCTTACCCTGTCATGTTGGAACATACCTATGCAGAACTCCACACAAATATCCCCTGAATATTTGCCTCTTATCTTCCGTTCATTTCCCTGAGAACATCTGTTCGCAATTTATGCTTCCAAGTTCCTGCCTGATAGCCTCATATTTCTCCTTACCCCAATTAAACGCTTTCCTAACTTGTCTGTTTCTATCCCTGTCTAATGATATGGTAAAGGAGATCGAATGGTCATCACTATCTCCAAAGTGTTCTCCCAGTGAGAGATCTGACAGCTGACCAGGTTCATTTCCTAATACCAGATCAAGTACAGCCTCTCCTCATGTAGGCTTATCTACATATTGTGTCAAGAAACCTTCCTGAAC
Organism: Hypanus sabinus; assembly: GCF_030144855.1. NCBI lineage: Eukaryota > Metazoa > Chordata > Chondrichthyes > Myliobatiformes > Dasyatidae > Hypanus > Hypanus sabinus. The sequence goes on from NC_082706.1 coordinate 188,791,132, forward strand.
ACACCTAACAAACTCTACTGCATCTAAACCCTTTGCTCTAGGGAGATGCCAATCAATGTTTGGGAAATTAAAATCTCCCACATCAACAACCCTGTTATTATTATATTTCCTGAATCTGTCTCTCTATTTGCTGCTTGATGTCCCTGTTATTATTGAGTGGTTTATAAAAAAAACATCCGGTAGAGTTATTGGCTCCTTTTCTGCAGCCATGACACTATCTCTGATCAGCAGTGCCATGCCCCACCTCTTTTACCTCCCTCCCTGTCCTTTTTGAAACATCTCAAGGCAGGCACTCACAGTAACCATTCCTGCCCCAGAGCCATCCAAGTCTTTGTAATGGCCACAACATCATTTCTCCAAGTACTGATCCACACTCTAAGCTCATCCGCTTTGTTCATAATACTCCATGCATTAAAGTAGACACTAATTAAACCATCTTGCAGAAAGTTAGATCAAATCAGTTAAGCAACTTAAAACTTGAAGCACTGGGTGTTAATTGGGTAAGAGAATGGAATAATATTCCGTATGATGCTTCTGAACTCAGCCTAACTTTAGCTATGTGGATAGAGGATAGATAAGTTTCTTCTTTCAATGGGCTTTATGCATTCATTAGATTTTTGGGTTCCTCTGGAGTAATAGATTCATTTAGATTAATCAATGAATTTAATTGCGATTGGGAGCCATAAAATAAAACGGAATTACCTATTCCTTTCCAGCTGGGACATCAGATCAATTCAGATTTGGACTGTTACAGGAAGCGCAAAATGGAGAAACGTGGCTAAATGGTAAGTATTTTCAAAGTCAAATTTGATGAATGGCATATTGAGCAAAACAAAAAAAGCAACATATGTATAAAATGTACAACAATGTGTTTTGATACAAGTATGTTTCCTGGGTGTGCTATTTTTTTCCATGATTTCTCATTGTAAACTTCAACATAAACTTTACTGAATTCCAGCGGGTAAAACAAGCTTCTTCATTTTCTTTTTAAAAATGAAGAAGTTACAGCCGGTGAATTATTTTTACACCTGCAATTAAATTTTAATTGTGAGAAAGAAATCACCATCCTAAAATAAGGTATAATAGAGTTGAAGCTTAATTGGGTCATTTAGTATATAGTATACAAGTTTCCAAGATTTGCCATTGCCATTTGGTAGCTTCCAGACAATACTGACAGATTACTCATTAGTTAAGGAAGAGGCAGAGAGGTGTTGAGAAATATTGATACGAGTAACGTTTCTAAATGTAATCAATATGTACATGCATACTCCAGCCACTGTTCATTTTATTGCACCAAAAACCATTCTGTGTCAAGGATGTTGTTTGCTCTGTAGTAAATAGTTGTACACTGAGGGGTATAAATCTGAGAATAAAGGTCCGTAATCCTTGAAAGTGGTGTCATAGGTTGATAGGGTTGTAAAGAAAACTTTTGGCACCATTGGTCTTCATAAATCAGTACAGGAGATGGGATGTTATGTTGAAATTTTATAAAACATTGGTGAAACCAAATTTGGATTATTGTGTGTGGTTCTGGTCACCTACCTACAAGAAAGATATTGATGTAATACAGAGAAAATTTACAAGGATGTCGTAGGGACTTGAGGAATTGAGTTATAGGGAAAGGTAGAATAGGAAAACTATTCCCTGGAGCATAAGGCAATGAAGGGAGATTTGATTGATGTATACAAAATTATGAGGGTTATAGGGTAAATACAAGCATATTTTTCCCGCTGAGCTTGGATGAGACCAGAACTCAAGTTCATAGATTAAGGGCGAAAGGTGAAATATTAAAGGAGCACTGCTTAATTTACAGCAGGGGTTCCCAACCTTTTTTATGCCATGGACCAATACCATTAAGTAAGGGGTCCTTAGCCCGAGGTTGGGAACTCCTGACATAGAGGGTGGTTCGAGTTTGGAACGAGCTGCCAGTAGAAAAGAGTACTGGCAGGGATGATGGCAGAACAGCATTGGCTGGAATTTCTGGAAGCAAATTAGGAAGGCACAGGTATACATCACAAACAGGAAGATGTATTCTAAAAGAAAGATGACACAGCCTTGGCTAACAAGAGAAGTCAAAGCCAACATAAAAGCCAAAGAGAGGGCATATATAGATTTCTAAGATGGCGGCGCGACGCAGCTTGCAGCAGCCACTCCAGAGCTGATTATCTTATTTGTGAAGTGGGGTACTGTGCGCAATCATAATCGATTGAAAAGAGACATGGGAGCACGGAGGAACATCAGGAAATCTCCAGGAAGACTTTCTTCATTGCTGTTGCTGCTGTGAGGTCCGGGACTCTGCTGGGAAGCACAGGCCCCCAGTCCTCGGGGTCGCGTTGCCGATGGCCGTTGGCAGGGCTGTCTTAATACACTCGGCAGAGGATGGTGCTCGGAGAAGCTGTGCCGGAGGGGATAGTCGGAGGCTCGGAGGTCTGACAGACTCGGAGTCCGCTGCAGTCAGGTTGCTTTCGGTGTGTGCTGTGTCTGCGAGGCCAAGTCGGACGGCCGTGGAAGTCCATAGCGGGACTTTCTGCCGCCGGCGTGGGATGGCAAGTCTGTCGGGACCCTGGGGACTTGTGGAAACTGTGTGGTGATTTCTTTTGAACTTATAGTCCTTTAACATCTTTGAACTATTTTTAATGTGGCCATGGTCTTTTTTTTTTATCAATTATGCTATTGTTTGCACTGTTATAACTATATGTTGTGACTGTGTGGTTTTGTGCAGGTCTTGTAGCTTTAGTTTTTGGTTTTGTTTGGTGGATTTGGAGCTCCTTTCCGGGGAACGCTCTAGGACGGTAGCGCGATATTAATATGCAGCAGCCTCTCCAGACTCTGGATTGGGGATTGCCAAACGTTATGAGGATTTTCTAGTGTAGTCTGTTTTGTCATATGCTTTTGTGATATCATTCTGGAGGAACGTTGTCTCATTTTTTAACTGCATTGCATTTGTGGTTTCTAAATGACAATAAACTGAATCTGAATATAATAGGGCAAACATTAGTGGCAAGTTAGAGGACTGGGAAGCTTTTAAAAACCAACAGAAGGCAAGTAAAAAAGTCATTAAGAAGGTAAAAATGGAATTTTAAAGTAAGCTGGTCAATAATATTAAAGAGGATACTAAAAGTTTCTTCAGTTACACGAAGTGTAAAAGAGAGTTGAGAGTGGATATTGGACTGCTGGAAGGTGATCTGGAGAGATAGTAATGCGGCTCAATGAAATGGTGGACAAACTGAATAAGTATTTTGCATCAGTCTTCACTGTGGAAGAAGCTAGCAGTATGGTGGAAGTTTCAGATGTCAGGGGTCATGAAGTGTGTGACGTTACCATAACTGGAGAGAAGGTTCTTTGGAAACTGAAATGTCTGAAGGTAGTTAAATTACCTGGACCAGATGGTGTACACCCCAGGGCTGTGAAAGAGGAGGCTGAAGAAATCATGGAAGCATTAGCAACGATCTTTGAAGAATCACTAAATTCTGGAATGGTTCTGGAAGAGTGGAAAATTGCAAATGTCATTTCACTTTTCAAGAAAGAGAGGAAGAAGAAAGGCCAGTTAGTCTGATGTCAGTGGTTGGGAGGATGTTGGAGTCGATTATCAAGGATGTGGTCTCAGGGTACTTGGAGGCACATGACAAATTAGGCGTAATCAGCATGGTTTCCTTAAGGGAAAAACATGTCTGACAAATCTGTTGCAATTATTTGAAGAAGTACCAAGCAGGATAGACAAAAGAGAATGGGTTGATGTTGTGTACTTGGATTTTCAGAAAATCTTTGACAAAGTACCACACATGGAAGCTGCTTAACAAACTATGAACCCATGCTATTACAGGAAAGATTCTAGGATTGATAAAGTGGTAGGTAATTGGCAGGGGACAAAGAGTGGGAGTAAGTGTGGCTGCTGGTAACTAGTGGTGTTCCACAGGGATCTGTTTTGGGAGCAATTCTTTTTGCATTATGTGTCTTTAATTTGGATGATGGGTTGATGGCTTTGTTGCAGAGTTTGCCGGTGATATAAAGATAGCTCTAGGGGCTTAATAGTATTGAAGTAGAGAGGCTACAGAAGGACTTAGATGAGAGTGGGCAAAGGAATGGCAGATGGAATACAGTGTCAGGAAGTGTATGGTATTGTACTTTGGTAGAAGAGATGAAAGGGTAGACTATTCTCTAAATAGGGAGAAAATACAAAAAAACTGAGGCACAAAGGGACTTGGGAGTCCTTATGCAGGATCCCCTAAAGTAGAGGTCACCAACCTTTTTAAGCCCAAGATCCCTTACCTTGGCCTTAGTGAAAGGCAAGATCGACCTACTGAATCGTTTAGGGAAAAAAACCAGCTCAGATTGTACTTCCAACTTGAGGCCCTTTACTTGGGCTAATTGTATTTTAATGACATAAAATGCTTTTGTCAAACTTTCAAATTAATTTAACCAAGAAAACACTGTAACTAGCATATCAGACAGGCCATAGTGGCATCAAACTCATCCAATAAAGCCTTGAATAAGCAATGCTGAAGCACTTTTGCTCGAATCAAGTTTATCAGTTTGGTCACCAGTGGCATTACATGACAAAAGTCTACCATCTTCCCAGCCAAGGCCTGCTGATGAATCACACAGTGATAATCCAGGAAGTTCGGAAAATCAGGGTCATTACGGCACAGTGCTATGAAACCAACACGCACACCGCGCATTGCTGGGGCCCCATCAGTAGTAATTGCACCCAGTTTATGAATGGGGATGTCATTTTCACGGACATTTTTTTAAACTCGTAAATATCCTCCCCTCTTGTTCTCTCCTTTAAGTGCAAAAGAGTGAGTAAGTCCTTTTTTTGTAAAATCCTGGAAAGCCATTCTGACAAATACAACAGGCTGAGCTGTTGCATTACATCCAGGGATTCTTCAAACTGTGGTGAAAAATATTCACAGAGTGACAAGTCCTTTTAACACTTGTAGATCCACGTCCTCTGAGCAACACGTTTGCTTGGCCTTCAACCCTGATTTCAGCTCCTCAACTTCCCTGGTATTGGTAAACTTACTGAGACACTAGTATAAGTTTCAGGGATACACAAGCTAATGACACCACTGTTTTTGTTCCCCATTTCTTGTACATTTGGGGAATGTTGGAATTTAAAGGGTGAGAAAGGTTGTAGTGTGAGCATTATAAAGATAAGTTAATACCAATTAAGATCATGGTAATATAGCAATACTCCCGCTACAGAAACTGTTTGTAAAGAGAGATTGTTTCCAGGGTTGCGGGGGTTTTCCTTCCGGTCTTTTCTGCCCGGTACGCTTTAGTGACAACCTCTGTATGAGAATCTTGTTTTACTGTCCTAGATAAGGTTGTTACTTTTGGGTATGAAGTTGTCAAGTCCTTTTTCAAAATAGAAGTTACTACATATTTGCATCAAAAAGTTTATCAGGCATAATGTATTTGTGTACTTATTTTTCTTTTTTTTTGGGATCTACTGAGAAAGTCTCAAAGATCGACCGATCGTTCGCGATCGACTGGTTGGCAACCACTACCCTAAAGGTTAATTTGCTGATTGAGTCTGTGATAAGGAAGGCACATGTTAGAATATAAAAGCTAGGATGTAATGTTGAAAACTTATAAAGCACTGGTGAGAGCTCACGTGAACAGTTTAGGAACCTTATCTTAGAAAGTACGAGGGGTGATTGATAAATTTGTGGCCTAAGGTAGAAGGAGTCAATTTTTAAAGACCTAGCACATTTATTTTTCAACATAGGCCCCTCCTACATTTACACACTTAGTCCAGCGGTCGTGGAGCATACGGACCTTGGACCTCCAGAAAGTGTCCACAGATGGGTGATTGATAGGTTCGTGGCCTAGGGTAGAAGGAGATGAGTTATATAGCTCTCGTTACATGCACATGCAGGTCAACTCTTTGAGTGATTATGCAGAAAGCTTAAAGTTAATAACTCATCTCCTTCTACCTTGGGCCATGAACTTATCAATCACCCCAATAAATTATTAACTGATGAGCCAATTGTTTATGTTGATAGGCAGAGTTTGATAGGTTCTTGATTGGTCAGGGCATGAAGGGATATGGGGAGATGGCAGGTGATTGGGGTTGAGAGGAAAATTGGATCAGTCATGATGAAATGGCAGAGCAGTCTCTGTGGACCAAATGACATTCTGCTCCTATATTTTATGGTCTTATGGAAGTGGTGAATGGAGTCTTGATTTCAACTGTTAAGGGAAGTTTTGATAAGTACATAGATGGACGGGTATGGAGGGCGATGGTATAGGTGTGGGTTGATAGGACTAGACAGACTAACTGACACTAGATGGGCTGAAGGGCCTGTTTCTGTGCTGTTGTGCTCTATAATTATATGCATAAGTTAATCTGATGCATACCTTTTTATAGAGATATAAGGGTAATTGCAATGTTGGTATTAAGTTTAAAGTTCCCAATCCATCAATGATAAAATTCAGATCATTTGATATGTCCTCATGTTTCAACAGGCATATTTTTTAAATAGTGAATGTCAACTTGGTAACAATAGCTAGTAACAAAGATTTTGCATAACTTTTTGAGCTATTCCAAAATTGGGGTTAAGTAATGTATACCTTCTGGTCTTAGACTCCCAACCTGCATTTCAAGGATAAAAATGACATATTTATTTTGAGTCAGAGAACAATGAAACAAAATCTCTCTTTTATATGTCAATTGAGATCAAAGGCTTTTGAGGCACCATAGAAGATGCAACAGATGAGTGTAGAATGCCAGTCATCTGGTTATTTCTCCACAGTCTTAATCGGTTTGAAGTGTATAGCTAGACTATATCTGTTCTGTCTGTCACTCATAGTCATACTAGCTTCATTTGTGCTGCTTGCAATCTCTGGTCTAAATAGAATAATTCCAGGTTCTTTAGTTTACCCTGTACAAAGTTTACTTCATCTCTGGAGTTATTTTCATACATCTCATTGTAGCCACAAAGTCCCTCACATCTTTCATAAATTACGGTTCCCAGACTTGGATATACTCCTCTGTGCCCAAACTGATCTTTTATGAAGGTTTTTCATAATTTCCTTGCATATTTTCCATGTCGCCACATGTAAAAGCTAGGGTGTAACGTTCTCCTTCGGGTGTAACGAATGCCGAATTTAACGTCCGGATAAACCACAGCCAATGAAAACCAGATCGCAGTAAGATTAACCATTTACTGTTCACTCTTCACATTAACATATGGTGAAAACTGTTGATAAAACAATACAAGATTGATACAGTATTTGTTCCTTCCTTAATATCACATTTCAAGTGTAAATACTTGCAAAGGTGACTATAACTACATTACACTAAGGTGCAGTATACAGGGAGAGTTTACCTGCTCCATTGACTACTTTAAATACACTTCCATGCAAACTATCCGCGACTCTTTAACTAACGAAAGCATAAACATTATCTACCGTCGTTACTTCTAACAGGATCGGCATTAACATCTTAGTTCAACATATCGATTATCTATTAACTTACAGCGTTGCTCTCACTGTGATTTCTCATGCCTACAAAACAACTTCTGCTCAGGTGAGCCTCGTGGCAAGCCCCCACCCTCGCGCTAATTTCAAACCGGTGTTTTCCCACAAGACGCGGCGAAACCGGATGTGACGTCATCGCATGCCGATATATTTTACATGCAATGAATATACTTTAAACACTCCTAATTCTAACTAGAAAATACTATTGAATGAATTACTAAGCGAAAATATTATAAACTAAATAACTGTCGTAAAGACAGCACACTCCCCGCTTGACCTTCGTAAGGTCACAATGAGCAGAGTACAAACTTAGTCTCTTAATCAGTCATTGGGTAGAAGTAGAATAACTTCTGTAACTGGCCTTTGGTAAATTTTCACATCGCCTTGGTCGGTAGTCTTCAATTCGATCTTCCTGACATGTCCATCCCCGCTAGGGAATGTAGCAGTGATTCTGGCCGTTGGCCAGCTGTTGCGGGTGGCTTGCTTGTCCCTGAGCAGGACTAAGTCTCCAACTTGAAGATTCCTTCGGGGTTCTGTCCACTTTTGTCTCTGTTGCAACAAAGGTAGATATTTTTGTCTCCAGCGAGGCCAGAACTGATTTGCCAGAGCCTGGACTTGTCTCCATTGCTTTGTGTACAAATCCTTGTCTGAGAAGTCTCCTGGTGGAGGAGGTGCTCCTGCCTTCTGCGTAAGGAGCGTTGATGGCGAAAGTATAAAGGGGTTTTCTGGGTCAGAAGACACAGGTAGGAATGATTGTGCGTTTATAATGGCTGTGACCTCTGCCATTAGGGTGCACAGTACCTCGTGGGCCAATCGGGTGCGTTGCTGCATCTCAGGTTTCCTTTTCTGGGTTTTCCGTAAGGACGTGAACCGTTTGACTGCCTGCTCTTTGTTATCTGGTGAGCGCTGGCGTGGTTCTCTGAAAGGCAACGGGGCAACCCCATTATTTGCTTCATCTCTGAAGACCTTGGTGTCATTGGGTTTTAAAGAAATGGTATCTTGAGCTGATTGTGCAAGTTTGTTTCCGTGCTCGGTTTGAACGAAAACTGACTGACCTAGCGTCTCGTCGGTTACTTTACGCTTGGTAATGTCTTGTTGTGCTTCTTTAGGGTACACCTCAGTGAGGCAGATCTCGGAACAAGAACGGCTTGACTGAGTTTGACCGCAAACTTCTGTACAGTTCGAGCTGACAATTGTTGTCCTGGAGTGAACCTCTCCCTCCCCGCCGTCCTGTTGTGGGGGTGAAGGAGCGTTGTCGGTTCTTTCATTCTTGACTTCATCACGGAGCCGCGAGGGTAAATTTCCTTCCTCGTATGGATGTGATGCAATCGTGACTCTCTGAGGTTCCTCGTAGCTGGGGAAGTTATCGAATACGTATGGAGAGGGGAGACGAGCCTGCCTGTCTATTTGATATTGTACATAGTCGCTTGTGCGTTCCAGTCTGGTCCTTTCTAAAGTAGATCTTACTGCGGTCAGATCACGCGACCCTTCAGCTTCTTCTATGTACTTTGCTTCCGCCATGGCAGCTTCTTCTTCTCTTTCTCGCTGCAGCACTTGCAACTCTGTCGATATTTTTGCCATTTCCAACTGGGTTTCGGCTTCTCGGGTGTCCCATTCCTTCTGGATTTCGGCTTCTCTGGCAGCCTTTTCTTTCTGGATTTCGGCTTTTCTGGCAGCCCTTTCTTTCTGGATTTCGGCTTCTCTGGTGGCCTGTTTCATTTTCAAAACTGCTTCTTGTCTGGCGTAACGCAGTCGCACCTTGGCGGCTTCTGCCTTGGCTCTTGCCTGGGTGGACTTACTTGATGTCGTTCTACTGCCCTTGTCGCTGGGCGCCATTGACTTGATCCCGGATCGAGCTGACATTGCAGCACTTGGAACACCTGATAACGCCCGGGTGGGCTTACTTGATGTCGGTTTACTGCCCTTGTCGCTGGGCGGCGTCAACTTGATGCTGGATTGAGCTGACATTGCAGCACTTGAAACACCTGATAATGCCGCTTTTTCACTGTAACGTTCTCCTTCGGGTGTAACGAACGCCGAATTTAACGTCCGGATAAACCACAGCCAATGAAAACCAGATCGCAGTAAGATTAACCATTTACTGTTCACTCTTCACATTAACATATGGTGAAAACTGTTGATAAAACAATACAAGATTGATACAGTATTTGTTCCTTCCTTAATATCACATTTCAAGTGTAAATACTTGCAAAGGTGACTATAACTACATTACACTAAGGTGCAGTATACAGGGAGAGTTTACCTGCTCCATTGACTACTTTAAATACACTTCCATGCAAACTATCCGCGACTCTTTAACTAACGAAAGCATAAACATTATCTACCGTCGTTACTTCTAACAGGATCGGCATTAACATCTTAGTTCAACATATCGATTATCTATTAACTTACAGCGTTGCTCTCACTGTGATTTCTCATGCCTGCAAAACAACTTCTGCTCAGGTGAGCCTCGTGGCAAGCCCCCACCCTCGCGCTAATTTCAAACTGGTGTTTTCCCACAAGACGCGGCGAAACCGGATGTGACGTCATCGCATGCCGATATATTTTACATGCAATGAATATACTTTAAACACTCCTAATTCTAACTAGAAAATACTATTGAATGAATTACTAAGCGAAAATATTATAAACTAAATAACTGTCGTAAAGACAGCACATAGGGTGTTATATGCTTTTACAACTATGGTATCCATGTCTTTTTATTTGTGATAAACAATGCACATACAAGTCAAGTTTATTGTCATATACATATATACCATTAAATGAGCTGTTTCTCCAAGTCAGGGTGTAAAGCACTGTAGTATGCATAACACACATAACACATAATGACTTATGAAAGTAAGGATGAAATCTACAGATTTATTACACATAAACAAACAAGGTGCATAAATGTGAGGTACAGATCAGATTTGTCAGTGACATTTTAAATGTGATGCGCAGGGAATTCAGAAGCCTAATGGCCTGAGGGAAGGAATTGTTTCCTTTCCTACTGTTTCTGTTTTTACTGTTTCCTGCCTGATGATAGAAAGACAGAGGATGCTGGATAGATGAATGCGATCCTTGATAATAATATTACATCCAAGATCTTTCTGTTATTGTACCTCTCTTACAACTGTGCTGTCTAGTTTATATTTGCCTTTTGTATTTCTTTCTGTTAGTAATAAATATGCAAGAATGCCCATTGAGTCGATGCTGCCACATCTTCATTTCAGCAGTTTGCTTTTGTCTCCTTAAAGTCTATTACTGTTCTCTTTACAGTTCACTTTATCTCCAAGTTTTGTTTAATTGGAAATTATGCCCTGTATACACACATCCACTTCATCAATACATACAGTATAAAGAAGAAAAGCAGTGCACTTAGTACAACTCCTTTGAGTTCCACTATACATATCCCACAATCTTTTATTGCTATTTCCTGTACTTAGACATTTGCTATACCCAATATTTATTTCACAGATTTAATCTATTATACCTTTTTGGAAGTTAAATATACAACACAACCAATATTGCTAATTAAATCATATTTGTCAAAGTGCAAACATTACCCTATTTACTGTTTCTAAAAACTTCCTCACTGCTTAGCTATAAAACTAACTGGAAGTGTTTTTCTGAGAACTTTTTTTTTCAAATAAGAGTGTAGCATTTGCAATTTCCAGTCTTTGGGCAATATTCTGAATCTATAGATGTTAGCAGATTATGGTACCTACAACTCACTTTCCCCTGCCTTCTCTCCTTTCCCTCTTTTCTTCTCTCATTCCCATCCCTGACCATAGCTCACAGGAGCAGAATTAGGCCATAAATTTGTCTTCACCACTCCATCATGACTGATTTATATCTGTCTTAATCTCATTCTCCTACCTTCTCATAACCTTTGACACCTTGAATAATCAAGAACCTATCAACCACCACCTCAATGACTAGGCCTGTCTGGGGCAATGAAATCCACAGATTCACCACCCTTTGGTTTAAGAAGTTTTTCCTCATCTATTCTAAATGCGTGTCCTCTAAGTCTGAGGCCCTGCCCTCTTGTCCTAGACTTCCCCCCACTATAGCACATATCCTCTCCATATCCACTCTCTCTAGGCCTTTCAAAATTCAACAGGTTTCAGTGAGATCTCCCCTCATCAAAACTCCAGCGTATACAGGCCCAGAACCATCAAATGCTCATCATATCTGAACCCTTTCATTCCTGGGATTACTCTCATGAACCTCCTCTGGACCTTGTTCAATGCCAGCACATCTTTTCGTAGATAGGGGGTTAAAAACTGCTCCCAATCAAGTGTGGTCTAACCAATGTCTTACAAAGCTTCAGAATTTAAAAATAAGGATGTAATGCTAGTTCTTTTGAAATGATTGCTAACATTGCATTTGCTTTCCTTACCACCAATTCAACCTACAAGTTAACCATTAGGGAATCCTACCTAAGGACTTCCAAGTCCCTTCGCACCTCTGAATCTCAGTTACATCTTTGAGGCTCCAGTAACAGCATTGACGAAGTTCCCTCTGTTAATCAATGTGATTTCTCATTTGTGTTAACAATGTGGAATCTGTCATATACTTGCTTTTTCTGCGTAATGTTACTCTGTACCCTTTTTGGTCATCCAGTAAGCTATGGCTTTAATCCCTTTTCCTCCTTCATGAGAATATACTTGGGTAACTAGCAAAACCTGAAGACCAGCCAGTGTTCAATTAGTTTTGAATCTTGAACTTTGTTTCCGTTTTTTGCCTATCATCTTATTAACTAATTGGAATTGGCCGTTCTTTAATTGAACATTTTAACAGTGAAATAGTTAATATGCTTCTCCACAGCCAACAAACAACCTGATGTGATCGCTGATTCTTGTGGTCCACATGGCCGCCAAATTCCTAGCCCTGTGTTCATTAATTCTGCCTTCCTTATTGAGACAGTTCCCCTAAACATCCTTAAAATTATTTTTAAAGAATAAATGCAATCTGCTCCAATTAAATGAGCTATTTATCTATAAAGTAATTTTATGCTACATTCTTAATTATCTCCATTTATGTAAAGAGAAATGAATTACACATGGGTATATCTGAAAAGCTTGTTTACCTTGCTGTTTATTTGCATCATGATAATTTCAAATTTTCAACAATGCCTATTTTGAACAGAAATGTAAATAAACTGCACCGATTTTATGTCTACCAGGTGACGCTTCAATTGGTAGCCAAAATAAATTTAAATGCCCACATTGTAATTACATTGCCAAGTATCGACGCACATTGAAGAGACATCAGCTGATACACACTGGTGTGAGGTCCTTTGCTTGTGACATCTGTGGAAAGTTGTTCACACGAAGAGAACATGTTAAGAGACATTCCTTGGTGAGTATGGGTACTATTTATAAGAACTACGAACCTATGATTGAAGATCTTGGAACCTGACTTAGTTACAAATATTTGCTTAGTTCTCTTTCATCCTGCCTCTTTCCCATGACCTTGTTGGTATTCCGGTAACATGCTCAAACATGTTTGCTTATAAACTTAGCTGTACCTTCCATTTAAGGATTGGGAATACTAAAGCATTATTCTTTAGTCTTTGTTACAATTTTTATAATCATGATGGTAGATTAGTTTAATGTTTAGTAAATCTGAGTCATGTTCCATTTTTCAGAGCCTTCCAGTTTGGATTTCTGTTCTCAAATTTTAGGTCACCTGAATTTCTGCTGCAAAATCGTACCCCCTCACTGAATTATCGTATTGTAACATATCGTATTGTGTTAGATACATGTCCACGTCAACTTACAATTCCTAACATAGTGTTTAAATTTTTCTTGGCCATGAAGCCTTGTCATCCTTTAAAAATGTCTGGACCATGCAAATATATATCTGATCTTCTGCCTTCTATTTCAAGTAGCTATGTATTTAGCCAATCTGAGTTTCTTTTCTGTAAACATCTCCACTTTCCTCTTTTTGCTTAAAATGTACTTTAAAACCTATCTCAGTAACTAAAGTTTTGGTTATCCCCTCTCTGTCTCTTGGTATAGTGTCATTTTATCTTGATTATATATCTGAGCTGCCTTTTTTGGTTATTATATATTGTATTTTGCTATCTGTGAAGTTTGCAGCCAGCTTTTGAGTTATTCCTCTGGCTGACTCTACATTGTGCTGACTGAAATTCTTGAACATACTTCTTTACAGGTTGGTGAGATAGTCAAAACAGACTTTAAGTTTGTATAAAATGAAAGGGAAGGATTCTGATCTCTGGTGCTTAAGGGATCTATGCTTTCATAACCTCAGGTGAAAGTTCTTTGACTGGAAAAGGTGAAATGAATAAAAGCTTGTATATTTGGAAAATTCTTAGCTGATGCATTATTAGTATATAAGCATCTAATTTAGTAATTTTCTCTGTTATAGTCTTTGTGCAATAAGCAGAATTGTTTATTAGTTATGGTGTACCATCTTTCATTTTCCCATTTACTAATTTTATTAGAAAATATATGTTGACAACAAGAATTGCCTGTTTGTATTTGATTGACTAACTTGATTTTTTTTCCACAGGTACACAAGAAGGATAAAAAATACAAATGTATGGTTTGCAAAAAGTTTTTCACTCTAGCAGCCAGTGTTGGAATTAGGCACGGATCTCGAAGATATGGCGTGTGTTTGGATTGTTCTGGTGGTGATAGACAGACAAAAGGTGACCATGACGGTATTGACCTGATGGTTGATCCAGAATTTTTTAAAGAGCAGCAAGAAGAACAGGATGACCCAGGTGGACTGGAACAAGAAGAAAATGAGAGAATGGTTGGTGAAGATGTACCAGATGAAGAAGGAGCAGGGGATATCGATAGAGAGCAGTGGGAAGATGCTGGGGCTAGTGAGACATATGTCATATTAGATAACGATTAGCAAGCCCTTATGTTGTAAAACTAAAAAGTGTAATTATGTTTCTTCACTGTATTGGCAAACTATGAATTTTATTTGATTTGCAATGATTATGGATTGGCAACAAAACACTAAATTTTTCATATTTTTCTGATAGCTGTAACTATTGGATAATTGATATTTTAATGATTGTAGTTAGTGGTTTCACCACAGTAATGATGGAAGAGTCTTGGAGTCAGTGATGGGCAATTCCTTATTATAACCGATACTGATATAACCATGTTCTTTTCCCACAAATCTAACTAAATAAGGAAGTATTAAGCAAAACTGTAGTGGTGTGTGACCTAAAGTGTCGAATCAAGCAGAAACCGTCTCACTGACTGGTATACAAAAGAAGTTAAGACCACAGAGTATCTTGTAACAGGAGAAGGCCATCAGACACAAATGAACATCATTTCTTCAATGGTGAACCCCGGGTTTACCTTTTTTGCTTCTTTCAAATGAAAACATCCACTTGTTCCTTGAAACCATCTGCTATTTTTTAAATGTCACTAGCATTTCCTGATAATTAATGCACAACTAACATTACTTTTTGGGTGAAGCAGAATTTGCAAACTACTGTTAATTCCTCTCATTCCTCATTCGTCCTCTATATTCCTTCACATCAGTGTTTGCTAAAATAGTTGATCAGGTTTAGTCTCGACAATGTCATCTTGGGTCATCTTAAATTCATGATTTTATCCAAAGAAAATTTTGTTGCTCTTTTTTTTCAGCCTTTCAATTCAACTCCTTGTACTCAGGATCTTTGTTCACCTTTCAACTTTCTTGGAAGCAGTAATTTTCTTTCCATGAAAGGCAAGCAATTTAGACAATATTGCAATTAGAGCCTGACTATCCCCAGATGAAACTGTAATAGTGGAATGAACAGGGTTTGAAATTTCTGAAGGATTGGACCTGGAGTTTGATGTCTGGAGTATTGGTTTATTCTATGCATTTTCAAGGCTCAACCTTGCAGGCAAGAAAGCCAATTATATAGGTGCTAGTAACTTTAAATTTTTGAAGTGTTTGTGTGTCACTTAAAATGAGCAAAGTCAACATTCAATCTTACTGCATTCCACAGAGAAGTAACCTGCAGTATATATGGCACCTTCACTAAGTGCTGTTTGTGGCATTTAAGCAAAAGAAATTCATGATACACATCATTAATGAAGACCATGCTTTATAGTCTTATTTCTGTGAACTGAGAGGAAACAATTTGATGTGTACATTTAAGCTGGTAATTTACTTGTTCTGAGACAGACAACGTCTGTGTCATAATGAATAAATTAGACACCAGTATAACTGAATTTGGATTAACTTAAAAGCAGTGAATAGTATTTTCTCCCTTTTACAGGAGAAGTTGTAATGTTTGGGTATGGTGTACACAAAACAGTCTGCGTGCTACATGACGAACTACATAATACCCAGTTTGCATGCTCATCCTTAGCATTCTTGAGTCTGAAATTCTTTATGCACTACATTATGAAATGCCACTATGTGTTAGTGGTTTTACAAAGAAAACACTTCAACTTGGTCCATCAATTTACCTGCTATTATGTATGACTTTTGTTTTACATGTTGAGTAAGGCTGCTGATACTTTTGTTTCCAACACCCTTCAGTTGGCTGTTTTATTTAAAACTGATCCTTTGTGGAAGGGAGAATTGCTGGGATGGTGAAGAGGAAGATTGTTCAATCTAACAGAGCAATTTGCAAATGACCCAGATCGTTGTGAAATAACTGACAATTTCTCGAATTATACCTAAATTATTTGAAGAAGTGTTAAAATATAGCTGCTTCAAAAGGCATGAGTAAAAACAGAAAATTAATGAAATAATAGCAGATCAGGCGATTCTTAGAGAAAAGAATGGGTTAATGTTTCAGGTTGATGAACTTCCATTGGAACTGGTGAATGTATATGCAGTTGAAAGAGTTTGAGGGTGTTACTATAATCCAGCCATTTTGGAGGGTGGGTATAGTAGAAATTAGAAACTTTAAGTCCTTTATAAAACCCAAGTTGCTTTTTATTTCCCAGTGGAAGTACACTAGCCAAAGCTACAACTATGCTTTTGAGTAATGTCGTATCTAATGACAGTGATTCATTTGAGGGCATACACTTTTGCTATCTATTCAAAACTATTAAGCTACAGTTATAATCAGTAAACCTTTACCCCACTTTTTAAGTTGAGACTATTCTTGGTTTCTTCTTGGTACTTTTGATCAGTGCTTCTGTATCTTGAAATAGGAATTGATTTCAGAAACCTGTGCTTTCTATACCAAAAAATCATGTGCAGTCATTGTTTTGAGAATGCTCTGGAACACTGAAACTGAAATACAAGTTCAATTATTAGTGAAAAGTGAACTATTAGGAACAGAAACCGTTAAAGATGTGTTTTATTAGTTGACGTTTAATGTTATTGTAAATGAGTACATCAAGCAAGTGAAATCTTGATCAGGTGAGTTTTTCAGCACGTGGCTGTGTCAATTTCTATTTCACCTTTCTCATCTCAAATTTCCAACTGTATTGGATGGATAACTATTTCACCAAATGAAGTAGCAGCAATATAATTGTAGCCTGCAGCTCTGGATAAAATGAAATGGAGACTGGTAGTTTAAAAGGTAATTGTCAGAATCAGGTTTATTATCACTATCTTACGTGATAGAAAGATTGCTGTTTAGTGGCAGCAGTACAAGGGCAGCAGGAGGTTGTGTTCTGTAAAATTTCCTTCACTCTGTTTTTGTACTCTGGAAAGCTGTGTTCTCAGCATTTCAGCTATTTAAAGGTTTGGGTCTTAACTGCACTAATCTGATCATCCTGAGGTAGTGTGAAACAAGGCACCTTGAGTAAATGTAGATACACATCAAAGGTAAATCTGACACTACTCAAAAAGACTTTCACGGACTTCTTGTACTGGATTTTCTGGAGTTGATTAGAAATGTGATTAGTGGCTGATGTTGTACTGAATCAACTAATTTGGCGAAAATTAAGCCATGGGCCCTTTGTATACCTACAATGCAGAACCATATAAAATGCAATATTTCCTTACTTGGCTATTGGATTGTACTGTACTTTAAAAAGGATAGAGATAATTTTTGACATGAGGTACTACAGAGAATGGAAATCCAGAGCAATGTGCAGAAGGAGCTCAGTAGGTTAGGCAGCATCTATGGATGGGAATAAGCAGTCGACGTTTCGGGCCGAGACCCTTCATCAGGACTGAGGTAATTTTGTGTATGTCTGAACTTCTGTAAGTTCTGCATACAGACATGAAAATGGGCTTGCTGAACCTTTTGATTAATAATGCAGAATGTCTTATTACACCTTTTACATTATGTCTCTAACGGCTCTCTTAAGGAGGTTTAGCTCAATATTTTACTGCTTCCTTGTCAGTTTCAGTAGTCGATTTAGATTTTATCACTGGTGTCATCACGATTTAACATATCTATCTGACTAGAAATTTTCAAGCCAAATAAGAGGTAACTTGGTAGCCTTAGTCCATATTTACGTCTTTTTAATATTTTAGAATTTTGAAGAATGTGTTACCTTTTTTAATGCTAGAGGCAGTTTTATGGAAAGTTAAGATCAAGATAATTTAGAGTTGTATGAAGTTAATCCTTTATACAATCTTTACTATTTATACTATTACACATTTTGGTATTAATGCACTTTACCATGTTTGGAAACAGGACACAGTGATGTCGCTGCATTGACAATTGTGCATGTTAGAGTAAACTTTTGCCTTGGCTCTGATAAAACTATAGATATTGCCTTTTAAATGTTTGAGGCCCTTTAATGTTCATTCTGCACAGCCAACCATCCCCACCCCACCAAGAAATTAGTACTGTCTCTTGGATCATTTTAGCCCTGTTTTTATTTATGGTCTGACGATAATTGTTTTTATTTATTTCTTAGACTTTTTTAATGTTAAGGTTTCCGTCTACTATCTGCTAACTGACATTCACCCATTTATCTTCCTTTGTTCTTTGTTAATGTAATGGTTTGGTGTGCTTCAGTGCTATTAAGCCCCTTCACCCCAGCCAAAATATTTTAGAGTTGCAAGCATCACTTTGTGAGATTATTAATGCACTAATGTTGATACAGAAGGGAACTATTAGTCTTTATAATCTACTTTTCCTTTATTGGATTCCTCCCTGTTGAAATAACATAATAGTTTCACTATGAGACATTATTACACATTACTGGAAAGAATTACTCAGTTTTGAAGGTGTTTGTGCATATTGGAATGGTCTGTACTAAAAATGAAAACTTTTATAAAGCAAATTATTTTATGGTCGTAAGACTAGTGCCACAGTAATTCAGGCCATGGTTAGTAAGATAGATTTTTCTGCTCCAAAAGATGGACCATGATCCAACTTCATCAGCTTTGATCTCAGTAACCATAATTACCAAAGAGTTCTGACAAAATACAGTACGTATTATGGTTATTTAAGAGATTGTGAGATAATTATTCTGAAAAGCAAATTGTACAATTCCAAGTCTTTTTTTGTAGATACTTCTAGTTTTATCATTTCAGTTTATTATAGCGATTTTATTATTTAAAGGGCAAAAGAATTGTTTTCAAATTTTCCACATGAATGAAATACTTAATTATGACTTAGATCAAGCAATTAGATATTATTTATATCAAGGATTGTGTCTTTGGCTGTAATTTTCCATTTGATGTCAACAGGTATTTATAGTTGAAATTGGGTACAGCAAACCAATTCATTTAGATTAAACCTTTTCAATTTTGTATTTGACACACTTCAAGGATATGGGGCTAAACAAGGTTTAGAAATACCAGGGAGCCAAGAATTGTGCCCGGTGAGGATTTGCCCGACACTGATTATTATGAAACATAGCATTCTATTGTTTAAGGTAGTTGTGTGTCTAATCCATAAACAAAGTTTATTATTGTATATGTGATCAGCAAGTCTGACAATTTGTAACATTGCAGGTTATGTTAATTATCCATGAGACAAAATTAATAAGCTGTGCTTTTGGAAAGTAATTTTTGCAGACCTTTAAACATAGTACATTTTTGTTCCCATTCTTGTTTCCTATCAGTTATTTATATAGTATAATGGATTTATTTCCACTGTATAGACTGCTGTGTGTAATAAATATCTGTAGTTAATAGTGGCAGCATAAAGCAGCTGATTTATTTATATGAGGAAGGAGAAGATAGGGAGGATTTCAGGACTAGAAAAATAAGGTAATTGAATCTCCACATGCAATTTTGACAAAATCCGAATTGTAGAAGGTCAACTGCCCTTGTCGTAAACCTCTGAATTTAATTATGAATATCATGATTGGCTGTGGAATTTACCTCAGATTTAGGAGTTATGACTTTCAAATGACAGGTTGGTTGATTTGTTCAGCAGAATTTTGATGATGGGATTATTTCTTGATTTCACTCGGTGTGTAGACCAAATGTGCTGTTCTGCAATAATGGAATTTTTTTGTACCAAAAGAGAAGGGGGGAAATTGTGTAAGGGCACCAATATGTTGATATTAAGTTATAATAAATGATATTAAGTCACTTAAGAATTGACTTGGGAGCCATTTCTGTAAGGTAGGAGGAGCTTCTGGATATGCATCACCTTCAACTGATGCAGCATAACACAAGTTCAAATTAATTTTTTTTAAATACTTTATACAAATAATATATATACACTGTAGCAACTATATATTTTCCTATTAGAGTGATTGCAGCTCAGTTAAGAAAAACATTCATTCTTGAGAGATTAATGGTCCTCAAACATTTGTGTTTTGTTTTGAAGTTACTTTATAGTTAAGGGCAGAGGATTTTCTTTGCAAAAGTGATTTACAAATGAATTTGGGATCAAAAGCCCAATAGTGAATGTGTAATTTGTTGGCTTGAAGCGAAAACATCCACTGTTAAATGGAAGCCCTAATTTAACTGTATCCTCATTTTCTGGCATGGTTAAGGGATAAAATCATTCGAATGTGTGTGCGTTGAGCCAGGAAGAAGGAACAATAGTAATTTTAATGGAAAACCCAACTGTACTTCAGATACCTAAAATTAGCATTGTATTGCTACCTTCACAACAAACACTATAGGTTTCATTACACACTGGTAGTGGTAGCAGTAACCCAGAAGATGAATTTTTCAATTCAGTATAGAGATCAATAGAAAATAAAATCCATTGCCTGAATTCAAAACAGTTGTATGCATTAACATCTACATAATTGCCTATTGGAGGTTTTAATCTTGCTGTACTGCTGTAGTACCTAAGGATTGTTTTTCTGTAAACACTGACTGAGAACTATGCATGTTAATTTTCAAAGCCCAGATCAACAGTATAACATTTCTTTTTCTCGTGAGTGTCAAAATATGTGGCACCATGTACACATTCTTAGTTGCTTTTTGTACCTAACTCTGTAGTTTTGAAGCACTGAACAGAAGAAAAAAATTGTTATTATGTATGCGACACGTTACCAAGGCAGATTCTTTGTTTCTCTTTGCTTGTATGTAGAAATTATGGAAATATTTTTCCTTTGGAAAATGTTAATTAATAAGTTGTGTGTTTCTAATTTTGGAACTTGTTAAAGAAACTCCAAGCTCTAAATCAATATTCAATACACTGAGGTCTGCTGAATATTGTTCTTGCACTATATTATTTCAGTTACAGACTAATGCAACTTCAGCATCTTAACTTTGCATTTTGCTCGTGATTAAACCAAAGTCATTTTCTCTTGATTTTGTTAATAAGTTAAACCTCAGGAAGTAGACCAAAGTGGTGTTGTAAAAAACAGATAAAGGTTGGGGGAAACTGGGAAATGGAGAAATTGTCCATTTAAAATCATGTTAAATATTCTATGATACTAGTCAAATAAATACGAGGGGTTCTATCAGCTTCTGTGATCATTCCTTCTGCACCCAATAACATTTTTAAAAATTGGTCATCTCAATGTTGTTTGTGGAATTAATTTATGAACAAATGCTGCCTAACAGTTAGTATAGTATTAGTGATTCACTTTCTGTGAATTCCACTGTGACACTTGAAAGTTATGATGTTACAGTGTGTGTAAAAACATTTTTCTTAATCTGATTTTCTTCATACAAATCTAAACACATAACTAGAAGATATACTTGCTTGTAGCCAGAAGTACATAGCCTTATACAGCCAGATGGAAGAGTATGTCTGAGTAATTAATGGCTGAACTCAGATAAGACTAAACATTTAGTTTGAAACCTCCTTTAACTTTTGAAGTGGAATGTTAAAATTGAAGTTAAAGCCCAGGAGTGTTCTGTGTATTAAATAAGTTGTACTAAAGCCTGGACTTTCTTTAAAAAGATTATTTTGAGTAAATAAGTTAATTCCTTTTCTCCAAACCTTCTCATGTTTCTCCAAAGGCCTCAGGGTAACTACAAATACATGAATTATGGATATGAGATAAAAAAAAAATTCACTTTAAATAATGAAAAATGGTTCTGTGTTGCACATTCATTTTTTTCTTATTACTAATTTTCTTTTAGATTTGATGTGATTTAATATGTAAATTTGATAAATGATCAGTTTGTAGATTGTATGCAGTAAACTGTAAATTCTTTTTGTAAAGACTTAACTATTGGTGACTATTTTTGCTTGTCTAAGCTGGTGCTATACTTGTACTAAACTCAACACAAATGTTGAATGATTTGTTTTGATATTTTGGATCTTTAATCACACTTTCATGTTTCACCATTGAATAAGAACGTGATTTTAATCAGAGCTGTGTTGAATTTGTGATTTCCACTGTCAATGCAGACAATTAGTGTGTCTCATGTATTGAAGTGGCTGATTCTGAGAATGTATTAAATCATGTTCTGGGAACAGAGTTGATCTTTAAGCTTAAATTTTAGCAATATTAGTAAGAAGGGTTGGGTATGTTCAAGTGAATTTTTAAAAAAATATTTCCTTCTTCATACTCAACTATGGTCCCTGTACTTTCAGCTGCCATGGCCTTAAATTTCAGAAGTCCCTACTTAAATATTTTCAAGTCTTGACCAACTTCCATCTTTTTAAAATGCTCCTTAAAGACATACTCCCACTTGAGTATGTTTTTGATCATCTACCACATTGTTCTTGTGTGCCTTACTACCATCATCGGTTTTTAGCTTGATAAGTTCCACCAAGTGCCTTGGGATTAATTTGCTGTTTTAAAGGTGCTATATAAATGGAGGTTGTTCAATGTTCTGCAATATGCGGTTGTTTATTTTCTGCTTTGTTTCATTTATTTCATACTAATAGAATTTATGCTTGATACCTGCAAGTGTACATTATGAGCAAGGAGCGGTTGAAGCCATATATTTGTGTTGAAGGATAACAAGTGCAATTTAAAGGTATGAATGAGTGGGGCAGTGGGTGGAAGTACTCAGAAGAATGGGAATATGTGTAGAACAATGAATCGTAAGGTCAGTACTGAAATCACATTAAAATATGACTGGATAATGGATGTATCAAATGTGTATAGTCAATCTGATTTTCAGAAAGGCAAAATACGCCAGCATTCTTATTTTGGATACCATTTCCTGACTAGACAAGAAAAGCATTTTGATAAAGAATCTCTATCCAAAATTTCAAATGCTCATTCTAGTCAATGGTGAAAAGACAGGTTGAGGTGGTGTTGGATGGTAATGTTGGTAGTGAAACATTGAGCTGTTAAGTTAATGTAATGGAGAATTGTCTATATTGAGTTGGTTTTACCATGTCAATTTGAAAATATTGTTCCGGATCTGGCCCTACCCATAAACAGGACAAATTTCCAGGAGTTGAGCCCAAATTCAGGCCATTAGTATGGAGTTCTTGGTTATTTATACTCAGGCTACTTGCAAGTTTTGAAACGGACAATAAAATTACCTTTTTGTAACAAGGTTCTTTAGCTGTGTTAATAAATACACAGGTTATTATATTAGAGTTGAAGTTTTCTTAAGAAATGCAAGGGAGAAATAAACAATCACATTTTAAAATGTTCTATTGTGTTGGTTCCTGGAAGAATTTCAGTTTGCAATAATGCAATTACAAATTTGAATTGTAATGTTATTTCAGAAAACCAGCATACTTTTTGTCCATATAGTTGACTTTACCCCAGGCATGAAGAACTTGTTCAGACTAAAAAATCATTTACAGTGCCTGCATTGGTCCTGCTGTGGAACAGATGGACAGAAGACAAAATGGGATATTTTTATTTGAAAGCACTGTGAAGTCACATTCACAGTGACAGATGTAGGAGCGGGAGTGAATATTAATTGTAAACCAGATAATTCAAGATAAATATATAATAGTTACCTTGTGTAAGTCAATGGAAAAGGAAATGGCTTCTTTCACATAAAGAAAACTGGAATTGAAAAAGCAACCATACAGATCTACAGCATATAAAAAAACTAGCACAGGGTTACTAGTTCTGACACTAATAGAACAATAAAAATCTTATTCTAGTGCCATGTTCTATAGATTTGTATCTACATCTACTTTTAAGTATTGACTTTTTAAAAAGTGCATCCTGCTAGCTACTTTTATGCCTTTGTGCAAAATATGCCATGTTGGAAAATTGAGTGGAGAGAGAAGTTAAAAATCCTTTCCTCATTTTCATGTTATAGGTTTAAAGCTGTAAATTGATCATCTCAAATTTTCTTCCCAGATGAAAGTACTTTCCTATTTACTCTCATTCATTAATATATGCGTAAACTTATTTTTACACAAAACATAAATCTAGTTCTGACAAGGATTGGCAAAATTGCCCTGTCAGTGTCACCACATATGCTTTAAAACTCACCAACATTTTTAAAAATTTCAAATTGCTTCTTAGCCTTTATTTAATCAAAAAAAAAAATCGTTCTAGTGGTTCATTACTGTCATGTGTACCGAGATGCAGTGGAAAGATTGTCTTGCATGCTTTTCATATAGATCAGATTATTACACAGTACACTGAACTACAATAAGGTAAACCGGTAAGTGCAGATTAAAATGTAAAAGCTACCAAAGAAAGTGCAGTGCAGGTACAATTGCAAGAAAAAGTTTGTGAACCCTTGGCAATTACCTGGTTTTCTGCATTAACTACTCATAAAATGTGGTCTGATCTTCATCTAAGTCACAATAATAGACAAACACAATCTGCCTAATCTAATAACATACAAACAAATGTACTTATCAATTTTGAGTACACCATTTAAACAGTCTCATTCTAGGTTCAAAAGAAGGATGTGAACCTCTGGGGTCATGTCTTCTTTAAAAACAAAAACAGTTTGGAGTCAGTTGTTCCAATCAACAAGATGAGATTGATGGTATGGGTTGTAGAGGTGCCCTGTCCTATATTTAAAAAAAGACACACAAAGGTTACTGACAGAACCTGCTCTTCTCAAGAAAGGTCTGTATGTGCACCATGTCTCAAAACAACTTTCAGAGGTCCTTGGAAGAATTGTAAGGATGGATGAAGGCTACAAAAGCATTTCTAAAGACCTGATTGTTCATCAGATCATAGTAAGGGAAACTGTCTAAAATGGTGGTATTCCATGTTCTTGCTACTCTCCCTAGGAGTGGGTATCCTGCAAAGACCTGCATAAATCTCTAGAACTTGCTGAAGTCTCTTCTTGTGTCTGCTATAAGAACACTGAACAAGAATAGTTCATTCAAGAAAACCACTACTCTCCAAAAAAAATTGCTGCACATCTCAAGTTTGCAAAAGGCCACTTTGATGTTCCACGATGTTTTATGGACAGATGAGACAAAAGTTTAACTTTTTGGCAGAAATGCACACTACTATATTTGGAGGAAGAGGGGCACTGCACATCAACACCAAAACCTCATTCTTACTGAAGCACGATGGAATTAGAGTCATGGTTTGGGGCTGCTTCACTGCCCCAGGGCCTGCAATCGTAGAGGGAACAATGAATTCAAAATTGTATTAAGACATTTTACAGGAGAAAGTCAGGGTACCAGTCCATCAACTGAAGCTTAATAGAAGTTGGATGATGCAACAAGACAATGATCCAAAACACAAGAGTAAATCAACATTAATAGTTTAAAAAGAACATTTTTGAACGGGAATGGCCAAGTCAGAGGCTGGACTAATTGAGATGCAGTGGCATGACCTGAAGAGGGCAATTTATGCAAGGTATCCTTGAACTATATTGATGAACTGAAACAGTCTGTATGAAGGAACTTTCTAAAATTTCTCCTCTCCATTTGGTGGAGGTTATTGGTGCTAAGGGAGGTTCTACCAGTTATTAAATACACATACTGTACTTTTTCCACCCTGGACTGCGTATGATTAAACAATGTGTTCAATAAAGACATGAAAAGTACAATAGTTTGTATGTTATTAGATTAGGCAGATTGGGTTTGTCTATTGTGACTTAAGATCAGACCACATTTTATGAGTAATTAATGCAGAAAAGCAGGAAATCACAAAGGGTTCACAAACTTTTACTTGCATCTGTAAATTATAGTGTAAAGTAGATTGTGAGACCAGACTTCCATTTTATAGTACAAGAGGTCTATTCAGGAGTCTGATAATGGGATGCAAGCCTAGTGGTATGTGCTTTCAAATATTTGTATCATCTGCCTGAGGGGAATGGAGAGAATTGAGAATGTCTGGGCTGGGTGGGGTCTTTGAATTTGCTGGCTGCTTTACTGCGAGGTATATGTCTACTAACTTAACAGCTCTTAGATTATTCACATTTATTAGAAACATCATCAACAGTAGTAATCCGTTCTGCCCCTTATATTTGCTGATCCACAGCATTAAGAAATACTTATATTGAAAATGTGTAGCAACTTGGCCTCCACTGCTTCCTGTGGCAGAGAATTCCAAATATTACTGTTTGTAAGACTTTGTGTCTTTTTTTT
This sequence comes from Hypanus sabinus, assembly GCF_030144855.1. Lineage (NCBI taxonomy): Eukaryota > Metazoa > Chordata > Chondrichthyes > Myliobatiformes > Dasyatidae > Hypanus > Hypanus sabinus. The sequence continues at coordinate 188,817,377 of NC_082706.1, forward strand.
ATTAGATAGAATAGTGACCTTAATATGCAGTTGAAGTCGTGTTATCTCAGTTTTGTAAATAAGAAACTAGGTTTTCAATGTTTCTAAGAGATGGATGTTGAAATGTAGAAACTTTGGGAGGGTATAGAGTAACAACTTTTTAACTAGGTTTTAAATGCGCAGAAAATGTAAACTGAAATGTCTTTATTTGAATACAGATAGCATTTGCAATAAAATGTGTCTTGACAGTACAGATAGCTTTTAGATCAAATTCCTAAGTTGCTATTATAGAGATGTTGCAGGGTGACCAGGACTAGGCTATACAATGTTCCAAAAGAACTGGCTGGAACAAAGGGTGGAGAAATAGAAGATGGAGTACGATCTGACCAATTGTCAGATTTTGCACTTTGCAAGATCAAATCTAAAGGCAGGGCACTAACAGTGTTGATGTATAGAGGGATCTTGTGGTCCAAGTCCGTAGCTCTCTAACAGTGTTTGTACAAGTTGATAGTGTGATAGAGAAGACGTATTCATACTTGCCTTTATTTGTGGAGCCAGTAAGTTATGTTGCAGCTTTAAAACATCTGGTTAGATCACATCTACAATATATCCATCTACAATACATCCAGTTCTGCTTGTCCCACTATAGGAAGGATGCTGCCTGGATTAGAAGGCATGTGATAGACAAATGTTGGACAAACTTGGGATTGTTTTCTCAGGAGTAGCAGAGGTTGTGGTGGAGACTTGTTACAAGTGTATAAGATTATGAGAGGCATAGGCAGGCAGTTGGCATATTCTTACCATGATTGAAATAGCAAATACTGGAGGTCATACATTTAAGCTGAAAGGGATTCAAAAGAGAAGTGCAGTGCAAGGTTTTCTTTTACAAGTGGTGGGTGACTGGAAGTGCGTTGCCATGGGGTTGGTAGAGAAGGCAAATATGACAGGTGCTTAAGAGGCCTTAAATAGGCACACAAATGTGCAGAGAATGGAGAGATATGGACATTTTGTCAGAGGAAGCGGTTTAGTAAGGCACAATGTTCTGATTCTTTTTTGATGTTTTATGCAGTTGATGAACATCACAAAATCAAAACTAAACTCAATTTAATAAGAGCAGGTATAATGACCTGAAGGTGAAGTTGAAGTGGAATTGGAAAATAAGCTTAAGAGACAAGTCAGTTCAACTAGCTAGTCTGTAACACTTCGCAGGAAATTATTCCAATTTTTAAAAAAGTCTGTGAGAAAGAGGCACAATCTGTTGTAAACAAAGGAGGTCAAGGATAATATTAAATTGAAAAGTTGAAAATACGAAGTTTCATGGGCTGGTAGTAGGCCACAACACTGGAAAGTTTTTTGGATTCAGCAGTGTAAGTCTAAAAAGCTGATGATAAAAGAAAAAATTGCTTTGGTGGGAAATCTTGTATGTAAAGGTTTCTATGGATGTATAAATAGGAAAGTGGGGGTTGGGACATCTAGAGATAAATTAATAACAGGAAACAAAATATGGTAGGAATATTAAATCAATTTTTGAAGCAGTATCCATCCTGGAAGGCATTGCAAATGTTCCCTAAGGTAACAGACTGGCTAATTTTAAACAGGTGGAAGGGAGTAACAGTTCTTAACCCCCAAATTTTCAATTTTTCTATTAGACCTAGAAAGCCTATCATATCTGATAACAAGACACAAGGTATTAAATAACACAGTAATCATTGCTGAAGATATACAATGTGATTGCATAAACTGTCAAGTAAGTGTTAGGATAGCAAAGGCTTTTGGTCATAAATTTTCAATCCCATTCTAATGAGTACTAAGATGTGTAGATGAGTGACTAGCCAAAAGCTACCCTCCTATATTGTTTAGTTTGTAGATGTAAAATGCTCAACTGCCAGATAAACTCAAGCAGTGAAGAATAGAATTGATGATATGGAGGAGAAGATAGAAAAATATTTGAGATAGAGCCGTCATGAGGTGCAAATTAACAAAAGTGATAAAATTCTGAACTTAGAATATTTGTACTTGCTTTTATTTTTGCAATCTAGGGCTTTGTAAACAAATACCAAAAATTATGTCAGCGAAAAGAGAATAGCCATACATGTAATATTTAAAACATTAAAAATTATCATGTTACCCTGTCTGGTTTTATTTTCTTTTAATTTTAATTAAAGGTTGAAAACTTCTATGCCCCATGCCAATTTAAAAACCTGAACATTTTGGAGTAAATACACGAGCCTTAAAATAACATGCATCATTTTGAAAATTAGGGAAGAATTGAAGTGATCTTATCATTCTTTCCGTTTATAGTATTTGCGACTTGTTGCATGGTGTCAACAATGCTAGAAATTTCCTTGCAACTTTTTGACCGAAGAGAACTTTCCATCTTGAGTTGTGATTTCAGGACACCCAGGTCCTGAGTTAGTGTATGGATGTATCCTTTCATTCGAAGAAGTTCAGCATCTTTTTCAGAGATCTACATCGGCAATGCAAGGAGACAACAAGTAAGATATACGAGGGAATAAATGCTATAGGAACATTATAATTAGTTTATGAATATTTACATCTAGTAAGGAATACAATTTAATGTTTATAAAAATAATACTCTTCACACCCCATATACTGTATGTACAGCTGCAAACTGTACTCTTATACTAAACTATCATCTGTTAGTCTAATTGCACTGTCATTTGATAATTTTTTACAATCTAATAGTAATCAAAATTGTTCACTTGTTTAAGAACAAGTAACCACCATAATTACCACTACTTACAGATGCTAAAGTAATTTTTCAAATCATCTTACTCAGTGAAAGAAAATTCAACTCTTCATCCTCTTGAGGATTAGCTAAATTAATGGAGTATAATTTTAAATGCACAATATGATACTTAGTTTTGGAAAACATTTACAGTTTTTAAATCATATGTTTAGCATCCAGCAATATTAAAATATGGGATTCTTGTGTCAAACCTCATTTTGTAGAGAAATTTTTGATCAATGAGACTGACATCAGTTGTAAGCAAATTATTGAAAATTATTTTCAGGGACAGGGTATCTAAGTATTTGGATAGAAGACCTGATTAGGATAGTCAACATGGCTTTTGCAAGTTAGGTCTCATCTAGCTATTATAGAATTTTTGAAGGAGGTTACTAAGGTTGGTGGAGGAAAGGTGGTCGTCTTGGTCTCCATGGGCATTAGCAAGGCCTTTGACAAAGTCAGTAATGGAAGGCTGGTCCAGAAGGTAAAGAATGAAGTAGCCAATTGGATTTAGCATTGGCTTAATGGGAGAAGCCGGAGTGTGGTGATAGATTGTTTTCTCTCTGGAGACTGATGACTAGTGGTATGCTGCAGGGATCAGTGCTGGGCCCATTATTACTTCTCATTTATATAAAATTATTTAGATAATGTAAAATGCATCAGCATATTTGCAGATGACACCAAAATTAATGGCATATTGGCGAGAAAGGCTATCAAAGCTTTCAGTGTGATCTTAGCTTGCTGGGAAAATGGGCTGAAAAATAGATGGAATTTAATACAGAAAGGTGTGAGGTGCTGCACTTTGGGAGGACAAAACAGTGTAAGACTTTGTGAATGGTAGGGCTTGGAGGTGTGCAGTAGAACAAATGGACCCAGTGAATACAGATCCATGATTCTTGAAAGTGGGATCACAGGTAGATGAGTCGTAAAGAGAGTTTTGGGCACATAGGCCTTCATAAGTCAGAGCATTAAGTACAGGAGTTGGAATATTTTGTTGAAGTTGTATGAGATTCAAAGTACATTTATTATTAAAGTATGTATACAGTATACAACCCTGAGGTTCATCTTGCCTCAGGCTGCCATGAAACAGAGAAACACCATGGAATCAAATGCAGAGTGAATAACACACGGCATCTTAAATGTCAAAATGCAAAGTTCTTGAAGCAGTCTAGGAATGTTCAGTTTAGTTCAATTTAACTCTTATCATTTGTTGACTGCAGGCCCCAGAGCCAGTCCACATTGAATTGCCCCAATCAAAATAATGTAAAATAGCTATTAAAAAAAACAGTAATGAGAAATATGTAACATTGACCGCAGAAAACAAGTACAAGTACAATCCTCAAGCTGTGACAATCAAACCTTGCCCAGACCCTGCACCTTCTTTCGGCAGCAGCGAGGAAGAGGGAAACTAGTCAAACGCAGCTATATGATGCTGAACACCCGCTCGCCTTCCACTCTCATCCTTGTTCAATCTTGTTCAACAATTTAATTGTGTTACACCATTAAGCTGCGCACCATGCTCAACCTTGTCAAACTCCCTCAGAAACAGCAAAAGCGTGAGATTGCTCAGTCAGTCCAAAAACACATTATCAAAATGTAACTTACAGGCTCCAATTGCATGCAGATTAGTAGTAGAAGTATATTTAAAAGAAGAAAGAGAAGTAGTTTAGTGAACTGTCTGCAACATTGGTCGCTGGCATTACCTTGCATTTAGAGTAGCATGTGCCATTCTAGTCACCTACTTACAGGAAAGATGGTATAACATGTTTTCGTGATCTGTTTCTGGATGATAACATTATGTCCTTTGAACAGCTATCTAATAAATATAATTTACCTAAAACCCATTTCTTTAGATATTTGCAAGTTAGAAATTTTTTGTACAATGAGTTAGTCTTTTTCGAAAGAATGTCCATTGGACATTACAGGAAAGATATCATTAATTTGAAAGGGTGCAGAGAAAATTTACAGGGTGTTGTTGGGACTTCACGACCTGAGTTATAGGGAAAGGGTGAATAGGTTAGGACTTTATTCTCTCCAGAGGGCAGGAGAATGAGTTCTTACTAAGGTAAACAAAATTATGAAGGTTATAAATAAAGTGAATGCTTGCAGTCCTTTTTCTCCTTCGGTGCAGTGAGACTAGGACTAGAGGTAATTGGCTCAAGATGATAGGTGAAATATTTAAGGAGAATCTGAGGGGGAACTACTTCACTCAGATGGTGATGTGCGAATGTAATGAGCTGCCAGCAGACTGTTAGTTGCAGATTCAATTGTTACAATTAAAGAAGGTTAGATAGGTACATGAACAGGATGATTTTACATAGAACAGTATAGGACAGGAGCCCAAAATGTTGTTCCAAACCATCTAAAAAGCAAGTCAAAAGCACCCAAACATTAATTGCTCCTACCTACACCACATCCATATCCCTCCATCTTCCATACATCCATGTACCTATCCAAACATTTCTCAAAAGTCTCTGATGTATTTGCCAGGCAGTGCATCCCAGGCCTTGGGTCCAAGTAGATGGGATTAGGCAGAAGATCATATCAGCATGGATACGATGGATTAGAGGGTCTGTTTCTGTGCTATAGTGTTCTATGACTCTGTCATACTTTTGACATACCATGCACTGCTTTTTTTTATATATAATAATGGCAGACTTAAATAATTGCCACATACTTAACATCAAAATACCTGTTTATGTAATTCAGAGATGTGTTCGACTAAACTGTTTTTCTCTCTTTTGTGATGGGAGATTTCCAGCTGGGTACTGGAATGTTGTTTCTCCAATGTAACTAGCTGGTTCTGAAGTGATTGCCTGTTCAGTGCTGCAGAGCTATTCCCTTGCTCCAGATGTCGAAGCTGTAAAGGCAATTACAAATAGAATTAAATATATATTCTGCTTTCCAGTTTCTTGCTACTCACCAATTTAATATATTTTTACTCTTGTATTTTCAAGTTCTCCTAGATCTTTGGTACATGGCTCTAGAACTGACCAAGCAGGCACTCCTGTTTGGCAAATTGAATTAATTTGTAGAACAAGCCAGAATCTAATCATTAACCCCTGTTCCTGATTTTATTTCCTTCCTTGACAGCATCTTACTCACTGTGGATTGGACACTCACTTTTTCAGGTTTTATTTGCTGAGTGGTAGAAAAGGGAGATAGATCTGAGACTACAGATCCACAATTCCTTGAAAGTGGCATCAAAAGTAGATTGAGTCATAATGAGAGTTTTCAGCACATTGGCCTTCATAAACCAAAAGTAACACACACAAAATGCTGGAGGAACCCAGCAGGCCAGGCAGCATCTGTGGAAAAGAGTAAGCAGTCAACACTTTGGGCTGAGACCCTTCATCAGGCCTGAAGCATTGACAGTGTACTCTTCTCCATAGATGCTACCTGACCTGCTGAGTTCCTCCACCATTTTTTTATGTTGCTTTGGATCACCAGCATCTGGAGGTTTTCTCATGTTTGTGATAAACCAAAAGTATTGAGTACGGGAGTTAGAATGTTATGTTGAAGTTGTATAAGACATTGGTGAGGCCTGATTGTATGCAGTTCTGGTCATCTACCTACAGCAAAAATATCAATAAGATTGAAAGAGTACAGAGAAAATTTACAAGATGCTGTAGTGGTCTATGGTTCTATGATGCTGGGACTTGAGGATCTGAGTCATATGGAATGTTAAATAGGTTGCTATAGAACCATAGAACACTACAGCACAGTACAGGCCCTTCAGCCCTCCATGTTGTGCTGACCCATAAAATGCTTTAAAAAAAAGTACTAAACACACACTACCCCATAACCCTCCATTTTTCTTTCATCCATGTCCAAGAGGCTCTTAAGAGGTGGACTGTCTTACGCAGCGAGGTTAGAGAGACTGAGCTTGTGCACGCTGGAATTGAGATTGAGAGGGGATCTGATTGCAACATATAAGATTATTAAGGGATTGGACAAGATAGAGGCAGGAAATATGTTCCAGATGCTGGGAGAGTCAAGTACCAGAGGGCATGGTTTGAGAATAAGGGGTAGGTCATTTAGGACAGAGTTAAGGAAAAACTTATTCTCCCAGAGAGTTGTGGGGGTCTGGAATGCACTGCCTCAGAAGGCAGTGGAGGCCAATGCTCTGGATGCTTTCAAGAAGAAGCTAGATAGGTATCTTATAGATATGGAATCAAGGCAGGAACCAGGTATTGATAGGCGATGATCAGCCATGATCTCAGAATGGCGGTGCAGGCTTGAAGGGCTGAATGGTCTACTTCTGCACCTATTGTCTATAAATACCCCTAATGTTTTAGCCTCCACCACCATCCCTGGCAAGTCATTCCAGGCACTCACAACCCTCTGTGTAGAAAGCTTACCCCTGATGTCTCCTCTAAACTTCCCTCCCTTAATTTTGTACATAAGCCCATTTGTACATATGTTAGGACTTTTATTTCCTGGAGTGTAGGAGAATGATGAAAGATTTGATAGAGGTATACAAAATTATGAGGGGTGTAGATAGGATAAATGCAAGCAGGCTTTTTCCACTGAGGTTGAGTGGGACTACAACTATAGATCATGGATTTAAGGAGAACCTGAGGGAGATCTTCGCTCAGTGGGTGGTGAGAGTGTGAAATGAGCTGCCAGCAGAAGTGGTGGATGTTGGTTTAATTTCAACATCTAAGAGAGGTTTGTAGAAATATATAGATGGAAGGTGGATGTGTTGCATGTGTAGGTCCGTGGGACTAGGCAGAAAAATAGTTTGGCATGGACTAAATGAGCCAAAGAATCTGGTTCCATGCAGTGGTGTTCTATGATCCTATAAATTCTATTACATTTGGGTAGAATTCTACTCCTCATTTAAATACACCTCTGTGCAAATGGGTATTCGACTTCAGAACCAACACACCTCAGATAGTCAGGATGCATAACTGCTTCTCGCTTCCCATTAACCTCAACCTGGGTCGTCGTTCCCACAGCTATAAGCGGAACCCACTGCTTTCACATGACTACACGCCCAAACACCCGAGTAATCACATTGTCATCTTTGCCAATGACACGATGATAGTGGGGCTCATCACCACAAAGAGAAGGTGGAGGAGCTTGAGGCCTTGTGCCAGGCAAATAACCTCTTCTTCAATGTCAACAAGGAGATGGTTACTGACTTCAGGAGAACTCCCACCACCCTTTACATCAGCAGCGGAGTACTGGAAACTGAGCAGTTTCAAATTCCTGAGAGTGCACATCTCATACAACTTCTCATGGTCCCAGAACTCAATCTACACAAACAGAAAAGTTCACCAATGGCTTTACTTCTAAAGAGGCTGAGGTTAGGTGAACTATGCATGTCTATACTCACATCATTCTACAGATGTGTAGCAGAGAGCATCTTAACATGCTGCATCACTGTGTGGTACAGAAACTGCACTGCGGTGAACAAAACTACCCAATGCATCACCTGCACCAGCCTACCCCTACCTGCCATCAAGGACATATGTACAGAAAGGTACTGGAAAAGGGCCAGTAACATCATGAAGGATCCCACCCATCCTGCAAATGAACTGTTTGTCCCATTCCCTTATGGGAGGAGGCTATGTAGCTTCCACACCATGACCATCACACTAAAAAACAGTTACCTTTCCTCAAGCAGTAAGGCTGATCAACACCTCCTCTGCAAACCCACCCACCACACCCCCAACCACCACTACTTTATCATTTCCTGTCAGTCACCTTATGTACAGACACTCCTGTGCCTAGTGTCACTTGTATACAAGTTATTTTATGTATTTATTGTGTTTTTAAATTACTGTGTTCTTTGTCTTATTGTGTTTTATTTTGTGCTGCATCAGATCCAGAGTACAGTACTTTTGGTTTCTTTTACGCTTTTCAACTGGAAAAGACAAACAATTTTGAATCTTGAATCTCATACAAGTAAAAGCTCTAGAAGCTTTCAATGCTTATAAACTTTTGCAATCCAATAGAAATATAAAAGAGAGAAACTCATTCTTAGCATTTGTTCTAAAAACAGCAAGATTGGTCAAAAAGCTTATGAACAAGAAGCAGCATGTTTTTGCAAATTACAGTCTCGCCACTAATTATTTTAATATATTCACAACAAGTAAAATTTGTTTTTATTAAACTCATTTAGAGAAGTAGCCCAAGTTCCATCTGTAAGTTTTATCCCTGGACTGAAAAAGTATAATCACAATGTGTTCACGCTAGTTATTTCTTAAGGTTTCCTTTAGGCTTTCAGCTCCTGGATGTACAAACAAGTCACAGAAGTTAATTCTTTTCGAAATATCATTGGGTATTACTAATGGTAAATGGGAAAAACAGAAAGAGGCCTTTCCAGATGAAAAGTCCTGATCCAAAATATTGGCAGTCCAGTTCCCTCTATAGAGGGTGCCTGACTCACTGAGTTCCTCCAATATCATCTTCGTTGCTCTCAATAGTTCTGTATTCTGTTGCTCCAAAGTTTACTTAAATTTGGCGAGTTTGCATAAACAGAGCACATTTCAAATATGTGCAAACCTGTTTGTGGAGTTTGAACTTCCCCTGGGAATTAAAATCTAAATAATGAACAATTTATTTAAATCTAGAATAATTTCAAATGGAAAATTACAATAAAAATAATGCAATCTTCAGGTATTCGGTCGTCATAATATTTTCATGTTTCAACTATCTTTTGAACCTTTTAAAGCTGATAATTAAAACTGCCTAAAAAAAGCCTTTCATGTTTCAGTTCATAGGCATATGTAACCTGGTTATAAATGCCTTTTATTTTACAGAAGTACAGTACATTACAAACATATCAACATAGCATAAGCATAAATTCATAGCCTACACAATTAAAAACAATAAACATAGCAACATCAGTGCAAGTTAAAGGAAATGTAGTCTGAGGTAGAATTTGAAATGTTATCTGAAATCAGGTATGCCTCTCTTTGTAATGACCTCCACAGATTGTGGTGTTCAAATCAAGATACAAAGGGTTCTGTAGAGCAATTTGCTTCAATGGTACCAAGAATGTGCAACTTAAGACTGGGAAAATTTGAACTGTTCAAATTTTGCCAGAGGTGGGATGTAGAAATTTACAAAACATGGGTCAGAAGGCACTTGGGAGTATTGTGAGCAGTTTTGGGCCCCTTATCTAAGAACAGATGTGCTAGCACAGAAATACATCAGGAGCGGTTCATGAGAAAGATCCCAGACCATAAGACAAAGGAGCAGAAGTTGGCCATTCGGCCCATCGAGTCTGCTCCACCATTTCATCATGAGCTGATCCAATCTCCCCTTTAGTCCCATTCCCCCGCCTTCTCACCATAACCTTTGATGCCCTAACTACTCAGATACCTATCGATCTCTGCCTTAAATACACCCAATGACTTGGCAACAAAGTCATTGGCAACAAATTCCATAGATTCACCACCCTCTGGCTAAAAAGATTTTTTCGCATTTCTGTTCTGAATGGGCGCCCTGCAATCCTCAAGTCACATCCTCTCGTACTAGACTCCCCCACCATGGGAAACAACTTTGCCACATCCAGTCTGTCCATGCCTTTCAACATTAAAAATGTTTCTACGAGGTCCCCCCTCATTCTTCTAAACTCCAAGGAGTACAGTCCAAGAGCGGTCAAACATTCCTCATATGTTAACCCTCTCATTCCCGGAATCATTCTAGTGAATCTTCTCTGGACCCTCTCCAATGTCAGCATATCCTTTCTTAAATAAAGAGCCCAAAACTACACACAGTATTCCAAGTGAGGTCTTACCAGTGCCTTATAGAGCCTCAACATAACATCCCTGCTCCTATACTCTATTCCTCTAGAAATGAATGCCAATATTGCATTTGCCTTCTTCACCACCGACTCAAACTGGAGGTTAACCTTAAGGGTATCCTGCACGAGGAGTCCCAAGTCCCGTTGCATCTCAGAACTTTGAATTCTCTCCGCATTTAAATAATAGTCTGCCCATTTATTTCTTCTACCAAAGTGCATGACTGTACACTTTCTGACATTGTAATTCATTTGCCACTTCTTTGCCCATTCCCCCAATCTATCCAAGTCTCTCTGCAGACTCAGCTGTTTCCTCAGGACTACTGGCCCCTCCACCTATCTTTGTATCATCAGCAAACTTAGCCACAAAGCCATCTATTCCATAATCCAAATCGTTGATATACAACGTAAAAAAAAAGTGGCCCCAACACGGACCCCTGTGGAACACCACTGGTAACCGGCAGCCAACCAGAATGGGATCCCTTTATTCCCACTCTCTGTTTCCTGCCAATCAACCAACACTCTATCCACGTATGTAACTTTCCCGTAATTCCGTGGGCTCTTATCTTGTTTAGCAGCCTCATGTGCGGCACCTTGTCAAAGGCCTTCTGAAAATCCAAATACACGACATCCACTGCATCTCCCTTGTCTAGCAATTTCCTCAAAATTAAAAGGAATCAAATTCATTCCCAGGAATGAAAGGGTTAATGTATGATGAGTGTTTGATGGCTCTGGGTTTATAATTGCTGGAGTTGAGAAGAATGAGGGGACCTATCATTGAGACCTATCGAATATTGGGAGGCTTAGATAGAGAGGATGTGGAGAGGCTGTTTTAAATAATGAGGGAGTCTAGGACCAGAGAGAACAGCATCAAAATATAAGGATATCTGTTTAGAACAGAGATGAGGAGGAATTTCTTTAACCAGAGGGTAGTAAATCTGTAGAATTCATTGTCACAGATGGCTGTGGAGGGAGGCCAAGTCATTAGGTACATTAAAAGCAGAAGTTGATAGGTTCTTGATTAGTAAGGGTGTCAAAGGTTATGGGGAGAAGGCAGGACAATGTGGTTGTGAAGGATAATGAATCAGCCATGATGGAATGGTGGAGTACACTTGATGGGCTGAATGGCCTAATTCTGCTCCTATGTCTTATGTCCTTAATCAAAACATCCTTAAACAATGAGGAACTTTCCACTGGTAGGTGGATTTGAGATGCCACTTCTGGAAAATCATAGCTGATAACAACAACTCCACTTTCCTTATCCTATTTCTGTATCTCTTTAATCCCTTTCTTTAAAAAAAAGATACATACTATGCTGAGACTATAGCATGTACATTCGTTGAGAATGCCAGTAAAAGTTGAGCAGTAATGCAGGAGGGGGTGTGACTTTCTGGATGGCTCTATTAAATGCCAGCAGAAATGTGGTAGATTAAATAGCTACTTCATGTGCTACTTCAGCTACTTCATGGCTATGTAGTTCCTAACTAATTTCGAAGATGTACAATCTTGCATTTCACATTTAAATGACTAAGCAAATCTTGACAGTCAATGAAAATTCAACTAATATGAATATTTTCTCCCTCAAGCCCTTTTATTCTGGCAATCTCCCCTCTATCCTTCAGTCCAGATGAAGGATTTCAACCTGATACATCGACTGTCCATTTCTCTCTTTGGATGTTCCCTGACCCTCTAAGTCAGGGGGTTCCAACCTTTTTTTATGCCATGGACCAATACCATTAAGCAAGAGGTCCATGGACCCCAGGTTGGGAACCCCTGCTCTAAGTTAATCTTTATTGCTCTAGCTTCCAGGATCTGTTGCCTCTTTCTCAATATTCTGCCTACATATCAAATTCAAGTTGAGGCTTATTGTCATTCAACCATAGAGATCATTCTTCTATGGCCAAGCTGCAAAACACAGCACATATAGTCACACACAGCACATACAGTCACAAACTAATATAAGCACAAGTGCCAGAGCGACATGGCCTGAAGTTGGCAAGTTGACATAAAGTGTGAGGTACATGTTTATGTAAGGCAGTACAGTTAGCCCTCCTTATCCGCAGGAGATTGGTTCCGAGACCCCCGCCCCCCATGAATACCAAAAAAAATGCTCAAGTCCCTTATTTAACCTGTCTCAGTGCGGTGGTCTTTAGGACCCAGCGGAACCCCGGACTTTACGTGTCTCAGTGCAGTGGACATGAGGATCTGGCGGTGCAGCTCTGAATCCGCAGTGTTTTTGTTCACGAAAATAATCACGATCGCGATTGAAAATAAGGTGGAAGTAATAAAGTGATTGGAAAGAGGTGAAACGCCATCGGTTATTGGAAAAGTGTTAGGCTACAGTCAGTCAACAATCGGAACAATTTTAATGGAGCATGTGAAAGGCCCTGCCCCGCTGAAAGCTACAATTATTACTAAGCAACGCAGTGGTTTAATTATTGAAATATGCTTGTTTCTTAAGTGTTTTATATGCATAGAAAGGTAAAATATGTACTATATACTAAGAAAAACGTTTGACTAACTGACGCTAAATAACACCGGATGTACCTGTTCTGACTTCAAATCCGACTGAAAGATGGACTCAGGAATGGAACTCATTCATAACCCGGGGACTGCCTGTACTTTTAAGTCATTTCTAGATTACTTACAATATCTAATACAATGCTATGTAAATAGTTGTTATACTGTATTATTTAGGGAATAATGACAAGAAAAAAATAGTCTGTACATGCTCAGACAACGAGTGCTGGAGAGAGAACTTCCGGGTTTTCCCGATCCGCGCATGTGGAATCCGCAGATAAGGATGGCCGACTGTATAGTGTTACTCGCACTATTAACAATAAAGTAAGCAGTAGTATAAATATGTGAAACAGCAGGAATAACAGATAAAGTTGACGGGGGAGGTGTTGTTGGAGCAGAAGCCTTCAGACAGGGTGTACATGCGTACTGGGTGGCATGGGTGAATTTGCGAAGAAGTCTAATGGGCTGGGGGGGTGGAGGGGATGAAGATGTTACCCAGCCTGACTTTTCTTATGCTCTGGTACCTTCTGCCTGATGCTCTGCAATGTTATGACAGTCATAGAGGATTTCAATATGTAGGTTGGTACTGGATCCCACGACAGAGAATATGTAAATGCCAACATGATGACTTTTTGGGCACACTAGGTGAAAGGTTAATTTGGATTGGGTGTTGTGTAATGAACCCTTGGAAGTCAGTGATCATAATGTGCCGGTATTGCAGTCTTCATCCTGCAATCTGGGAGGTAGCAGCTGAAGTCAAATGTATCAGTTTTAGAGTGGAGTAAAGGGGATTACAGAAGCATGAAAGAGGAGCTGCACAAAGGTGATTGGAAGGGACACCAGCAGAACATCAATGGCTGGAGTTTCTGGGAGCAATTCAGAGGCGCAGAAAGATACATCCCAAAGACGAAACATACAAAAAGGAGGATGAGGCAACTGTGGCTGACAAGGGAAGTCAAGGACAGCATAAACACAAATGAGGCCATATAATAGAGCAAATAATTAGTGAGAAGTTAGAGGATCAGGAAGCTTTTAAAATCCAATAGAAGGCCACTGAAATATAAATATGAAATATAAAGGTAAGCTAGCCAATAATATCAAAGAGGATATCAAAAGTGTTTTCAGATATATAAAGAGTAAAGGAGAGGTGAGAGTAGATACCGGACCACTGGAAAATGATGTTGGAGAGACAATAATGAGGGATAAGGAAATGGCAGACAAATTAAGTGAGCATTTTGCATCCATTTTCACTGTGGAAGGCATTATCACTATCAGTATCCCATAAGTTCGATAGTGTCAGGGGGCAGAAGTGAGTGCAATTGCTATTACTAAGGAGAAGCTGAAGAGTTTGAAGGTAGATAAGTCACCTGGAACAGATGGACTACACCCCACCGTTCTGAAAGAGGCAGCTGAAGAAATTGTGGAGGCATTAGTAATGATCTTTCAAGAATCACTAGGGAGGGAGGTAGAAGAAAGGAAATTATAAGCCATTTAGCTGACTTCAGTGGTTACGAAGATATTGGAGTCAATTGTTAAGGATGAGGTCTCAGGGTACTTGGAGGGAAATGATAAAATAGGCCAAAGGGAAATCTTGCCTGAAAAATCTGTTGGAATTCTTAGAGGAAATAACAATCAGAATAGACAATGGAGAATCAGTGGATGTTGTGTACTTGGTTTTCAGAAGGCCTTTGAGAAGGTGCCGCAAACGAGTCTGCTTATCAAGATAAGAGCCCATACATTCACAGGAAAGATGGGGTGGAGTTTGTTAGGTGTGTTCAGGAAGGTTTCTTGATGCAATATCTAGATAAGCCTACAAGAGGAGAGACTGTACGATCTGGTATTGGGAAATGAACCTGGTCAGGTGTCAGATCTCTCAGTGGGAGAGCACTTTGGGGATAGTGATCATAATTCGATCTCCTTTACAATAGCATTGAAAAGAGACAGGAACAGACAAGTTAGAAAAGTGTTTAATTGGAGTAAGGGGAATTATGAGGCTATCAGGCAAGAAATTGGAAGCTTAAATTGGGAACAGATGTTCTCAGGGAAAGGGTACGGAAGAAATGTGGCAAATGTTCAGGGGATATTGTATGGAGTTCTGCATAGGTACCTTCCAATGAGACAGGGAAGTTATGGTAGGGTACAGGAACCGTGGTGTACAAAGGTTGTAATAAATCTAGACAAGAAAAAAAGAAAAGCATACAAAAGGTTCAGAGAGCTAGGTAATGATAGCAATCTAGAAGGTTATAAGGCTAACAGGAAGGAGCTTAAAAAGGAAATTAGCAGAGTCAGAAGGGGCCACAAGAAGACCTTGGCGGGCAGGATTACGGAAAACCCCAAGGCATTCTACAAGTATGTGAAGAGCAAGAGGATGACATGAAAGAGTAGGACCTATCAAGTGCAACAGTGGGAATGTATGTATGGAACCAGAGGAAATAGCAGAGGTACTTAATGAATACTTTACTTCAGTGATCACTATGGAAAAGGATCTTGGTGATTGTTGTGCTGACTTGCAGCCGACTGAAAAGTTTTACGATGTGGATATTAAGAAAGAGGATGTGCTGGAGCTTTTGGAAAGCATCAAGTTGGATAAGTCGCCGGGACCAGCTGAGATGTACCCCAGGCTACTGTGGGAGGTGAGGGAGGAGATTGCTGAGCCTCTGGTGATGAGCTTTGCATCATCAATGGGGACCGGAGAGGTTCCCGAGGATTGGAGGGTTGCGGATGTTGTTCCTTTATTTAAGAAAGGGAGTAGAGATAGCCCAGGAAATTATAGACCAGTGAGTCTTAACTCAGTGGTTAGCAAGTTGATGGAGAAGATCCTGAGAGGCAGGATTTATGAACATTTGGAGAGGCATTATTAGGAATAGTCAGCATGGCTCTGTCAAAGGCAGGTCGTGCCTTACGAGCCTGATTGAATTTTTTGAGGATATGACTAAACACATTGATGAAGGTAGAGCAATAGATGTAACGTATATGGATTTCAACAAGGTATTTGATAAGGTACCCCATGCAAAGCTTATTAAGAAAGTAAGAAGGCATGGGATCCAAGGGGATATTGCGCTGTGGATCCAGAACTGGCTTGCCCACAGAAGGCAAAGAATGGCTGTAAACAGATCATACTCTGTACATCAGTCAATGAAAGCAAGCATGCAGGTACAGCAAGCAGTGAAGAAAGCTAACGGCATGCTGGCTTTTATAACAAGAGGAATTGAGTATAGGAGTAAAGAGGTCCTTCTGCAGCCGTACAGGGCCCTGGTGAGACCCCACCTGGAGTACTGTGTGCAGTTTTGGTCTCCAAATTTGAGGAAGGACATTTTTGCTATTGAGGGAGTGCAGCATAGGTTCACAAGGCTAATTCCCGGAATGGCGGGACTGTTATATGTTGAAAGATAGGAGCGATTGGGCTTGTATACACTGGAATTTAGAAGGATGAGAGGGATCTGATTGAAACATACAAGATTATTCAGGGATTGGACACACTGGAGGCAGGAAGCATGTTCCCACTGATGGGTGAGTCCAGAACTAGAGGCCACAGTTTAAGAATAAGAGGTAGGCCATTTAGAGCAGAGATGCGGAAAAACTTTTTCACCCAGAGAGTGGTGGATATGTGGAATGCTCTGCCCCAGAAGGCAGTGGAGGCCAAGTCTTTGGATGCTTTCAAGAGAGAGTTAGATAGAGCTCTTATAGATAGCGGGGTCAGGGGATATGGGGAGAGGGCAGGAATGGGGTACTGATTGTGTATGATCAGCCATGATCACAGTGAATGACGGTGCTGGCTAGAAGGGCCAAATGGCCTACTCCTGCACCTACTGTCTATTGTCTATTGCATGGAGTGGTGTTCCTCGGGGATCTGTTCTGGGACCCCTACTCTTTGTGATTTTCATAAATGACCTGAATGAGGAAGTGGAGGGATGGGTTAGTAAGTTTGCTGATGACACAAAGGTTGGGGGTGTTGTGGATAGTGTGGAGGGCTGTCAGGGGTTACAGCGGGACATCGTTAGGATGCAAAACTGGGCTGAGAAGTGGCAGATGGAGTTCAACCCAGATAAGTGTGAAGTGGTTCATTTTGGTAGGTCAAATATGATGGCAGAATATAGTATTAATGGTAAGACTCATGGCAGTGTGGAAGATCAGAGGGATCTTGGGGTCCGAGTCCATAGAACGCTCAAATCAGCTACACAGTTTGACTCTGTGGTTAAGAAGGCATACAGTGTATTGGCCTTCATTAATCATGGAATTGAATTTAGGAGCCGAGAGGTAATGTTGTAGCTATATAGGACCCTGGTCAGACCCCACTTGGAGTACTGTGTTCAGTTCTGGTCGCCTCACTACAGGAAGGATGTAGAAACCATAGAAAGGGTGCAGAGGAGATTTACAAGGATGTTGCCTGGATTGGGGAGCATGCCTTATGAGAATAGGTTGAGTGAACTCGGCCTTTTTCCCTGGAGCGACAGAGGATGAGAGGTGACCTGATAGAGGTGTATAAGGTGATGAGGCATTCATTGTGTGGATAGTCAGAGGCTTTTCCCAGGGCTGAAATGGTTGCCACAAGAGGACACGGGTTTAAGCTGCTAGGGAATAGGTACAAAGAACAAAGAACAATACATCACAGTACAGGCCATTCGGCCCACAATGTTATGCTCACCCTTAAACCCTGCCTCCCATATAACCCCCCACCTTAAATTCCTCCATATACCTGTCTAGTAGTCTCTTAAATTTCACTAGTGTTTCTGCCTCCACCACTGACTCAGGCAGTGCATTCCACGCACCAACCACTCTCTGAGTGAAAAACCTTCCTCTAATATCCCCCTTGAACTTCCCACCCTTTACCTTAAAGCCAAGTCCTCTTGTACTGAGCAGTGGTGCCCTGAGGAAGAGGCGCTGGCTGTCCACTCTATCTATTCCTCTTAATATCTTGTAATCCTCCATCATGTCTCCTCTTATCCTCCTTCTCTCCAGAGAGTAAAGCCCTAGTTCCCTTAATCTCTGATCATAATGCATACTCTCTAAACCAGGCAGCATACTGGTAAATTTCCTCTGTACCTTTTCCAATGCTTCCACATCCTTCCTATAGTGAGGCGACCAGAACTGGACACAGTACTCCAAGTGTGGCCTAACCAGAGTTTTATAGAGCTGCATCATTACCCTGCGACTATTAAACTCTATCCCTTGACTTATGAAAGCTAACACCCCATAAGCTTTCTTAACTACCCTATTTACCTGTGAGGCAACTTTCAGGGATCTGTGGACATGTACCCCCAGATCCCTCTGCTCCTCCACACTACCAAGTATCCTGCCAGAGTACAGAGAAAGTGTACAGAGGAGATGTCAGGGGTAAGCTTTTTCATTCAGAGTGGTGAGTGTGTGGAATGGGCTGCCAGCAATGGTGGTGGAGGTGGATATGATAGGGTCTTTTAAGAGACTTTTGGATAGGTACATGGAGCTTAGAAAAATAGAGGGCTGTAGGTAAGCCTAGTAATTTCTAAGGTAAGGACATGTTTGGCACAACTTTGTGGGCCAAAGGGCCTGTATTGTGCTGTAGGTTTTATATGTTTCTAAGATACTACCATGGATAGAGGATTGGCTGATTGGCAGGAGACAGAAAGTGGGAATAAGGGGAGTCTCTTCTGGTTGGCTGTCGGTGACTAGTGATGCCGCTCAGGAGTTGCTATAGAGACCACTTCTTTTTATGTTACAGTATATGTCAATGATTTGGATGACAGAATTGCAGACAAATTTGCGGGCAATACGCAGATAGGCAAAGTGGCTGGTAGTGTTGAGGAAGCAGGGAGGCTGGAGAAAGTCTTAAAGATTAAGAGAATAGGCAAAGAAGTGATGGATGGAATACAGTGTCATATAACTATATTCTAAACAGGCAGAAGATTCAAAAATCCAAAATGCAAAGGGACTTTGCATTGGACAGTCCTTGGACAGAATTCCCTGAAGATTAACTGACAGGTTGAGTCAGTGGTGAGGAAGGCAAATACATTGTTAGCATTCATTTTGAGAGGATTAGAGTATAAAAGGAAGGGTGTAATACTGGGGCTTTATAGACATTGGTGAAGCCTCACTTAAAGTATTGTAAGCACTTTTGGGTCCCTTATCTAAGAAAGGATGTGCTGACATTGGAGAAGGTTCGGAGGAGGTTCACGAGAATGATTCCAGGAATGAAAGGTTTATTGTATGAGGAGCGTTTGATGGCTCTGGGCATATACTCACTGGAATTTTGAAGAATGAGTGGGGTCCCACTGAATTTTATCCAATGTTGAAAGGCATAATTAAAGAGGATGTTTCCTATTGTAGGTGATTCTAGAACCAGAGGGCACAGCCTCAGAGTAGAGGATCGTCTATTTAGAATGGAAGTGAGGAGGAATTTTTTTAGCCAGAGGGTCACAAATCTGTGGAATTCATTGCCAAAGGTGGGTGTGGAGGCCAGGCCATTGGGTATATTTAAGGTGGAGGTTGATAGGTCCTTGGTTAGTTGGGGTGTGAGAAGGCAGGGAAATGGGGTAGAGAGGGAAAGTGGATCAGCCATGATGAAATGGCAGAGCAGACTTGATGTGCCATGGGCCTAATTCTGCTCCTATATCGTATGGTCATAAGGTGTTAACGCGCCTTTAGAGATACCAGTCAATCTCCAAGTCAAATATTTGTATTTTACCACCTTAAATCTGGAGCTGTAGTAATGTGAGAGAACAAATTTATTTATCCTTGGTGTGCAATGGTAAGCTCTTCTGCAATTAATTTTCAACTTTTTCACTGCAGGATTTAGGCCAGTTAGAAGAGTGGACTGAAAGATGGCAGATGGAGTTTAATGCTGATAAGTGTGAGGTGCTACATTTTAGTAGGACTAATCAAAATAGGACATACATGGTAAATGATAGGGCATTGAGGAATACAGTCGAACAGAATGATCTAGGAGTAATGGTGCATAGTTCCCTGAAGGTAGAATCTCATGTGGATAGGGTGGTGAAGAAAGCTTTTGGTATGCTGGCCTTTATAAATCAGAGCATTGAGTATAGGAGTTGGGATGTAATGTTAAAACTGTACAAGGCATTGGTGAGGCCAAATGTAGAGTATTGTGTACAGTTCTGGTCACCGAATTATAGGAAAGATGTCAACAAAATCGAGAGAGTACAGAGGAGGTTTACTAGAATGTTACTGGGGTTTCAGCACCTAAGTTACAGAGAAAGGTTGAACAAGTTAGGTCTTTATTCTTTGGAGCGTAGAAGGTTGAGGGGAGACTTGATAGAGGTATTTAAAATTATGAGGGGGATAGATAGAGTTGACATGGTTAGACTTTTTCCCATTCAGTGTAGGGGAGATTCAAACAAGAGGACATGAGTTGAGAGTTAAGGGGCAAAAGTTTAGAGGTAACATGAGGGGGAACTTCTTTACTCAGAAAAGAAGGCAGGTATGACATTGTCATTTAAAAAAAAAATTGGATAGGTATATGGACAGGAAAGGAATGGAGGGTTATGGGCTGAGTGCAGGTCGGTGGGACTGGGTGAGACTAAGCGTTTGGCACAGACTAGAAGGGCCGAGATGGCCTGTTTC
The DNA here is from genome assembly GCF_030144855.1 of Hypanus sabinus. Classification (NCBI taxonomy): domain Eukaryota; kingdom Metazoa; phylum Chordata; class Chondrichthyes; order Myliobatiformes; family Dasyatidae; genus Hypanus; species Hypanus sabinus. Next base: position 188,837,938 of record NC_082706.1, read on the forward strand.
CGTGCTGTAATTGTTAGATGTTTATAAGGTTGTTATATGAATTTGTGTGCACGGAAGACTGGTTTGAAATTAATCAAACATTTTGTTAATTGTCTTTCCTAGTAGATTAAACGGCAACTTGCACACAATATCAACTACATGGAAAGCACTCTTACAAACACCAAAATGAAAGTGTACAGAAAGTGTTATTTACATATGAAATTGCTGCTAAATTACTTTCCTTTAATTTGATTTGCAGTGCAGTCTTGCTACACATTCAAAAGGTGATAATTATTGATACGTCTCAATGAAAACTGAGAGGAACCAAAAAGTTAGTGCACAAGTGAAATAACTACTTACCTGCTCCATGGCACTGATAACCTTCTTCTCCTCTTTCTCAATAACTCTTTTTAAAAAGGCTATTTCCAATTCAAGTTGTCGTTCATTCTCTTTTAGAGACGTTAATTGTGTGATGCTATTCGAATGCTGGGAATTCTTCTCATCTCTAGCTGCTTGAGCCTGCAGTAGATTTTTTAACCACTTTATAATTGAGTTTTTCTAAGTTATAAGCCTTAAGGATAAGTAAGCAATTCCAGAACACTTTGATTTCAGTTAATTAAACTTTGTTACAACTTTAGTCATTTCTAATAGCAGCAGGGAAACGTATGTTTTGCTATAGCACTTAAAGAACAATTCTTCTGAATGAAAGAATTGGATAAATTAGCATCTTTTACTAAGTAACTAATTTTATCAGAATACTAAGCAAGTTATTATTCCTACAGTTTTGTCACATAATAAATGATTTACTGTATTGTAAATAGTACAGATTGTAATAAATAAAATGGTTTAGTAATAAAACCACAGATTTACAATTTTAACCTGAGTAAAAGATAGGTTAACATTTTCATCGATCCATGACATGTATCTGAGATGTCACTGGAAGTAATATCAGAAACTCTGCCAAACAGTAAATTTAAATAATATTAAATGGATTCTAATCACTCCTTTAGTCTCAGTAGGAAGGAACCAAATATGCCTGAGGAGACCAGAAATTTGCAAATGCGTTGCAATATATGCAGCACTATTTAAAGGAATACTTACACAGTTAAGGTAACCCATAGATAAGCAGCTGAAAGAAAACAATAGTACAGAAGAGGGGAAAGTCTGTCAGATTTCTGAGGATGATGTGACTATGTAAATAACCATGTGCAAGATTTCAGGCTATGTGGGAAATAATTAGGTGAAGATATTTTCTGATGATGACTGAGATGGCCAAATCAATGAAACAAATACTAAATCCACGTTACAATCAATGCTCTTGCAAAGTCAGGATCAGGAACCTTGATTGTTGTGTAGGTAGATTCAGAGCCTGAACTGCGGGCAATGGCTTCAAAAGTTCAAAGGTTCATTTATTATCAAAGTATACAACTCTGAAATTCTTCTCCAAATAACGATGAAACCGAGAAGGAAATTAAAGGATCATCAACCCCCACATCCCCCTCCCCCTCCACATACAAAAAAACAAGAAAGATCAGGCGAAAAACACACAACACTCAAAAAGCACATAAGACTGAAAACAAATGTCCAGAGTTCAAGTCCACATCCAAAACGTAGAAAATCCAGGTAACATTTTCCCTCTCCACAGCAGTGATCTCAGCAGCATTATAAAGGCAGTCTCCCCTCTCCATATCAGAGTAATTTCACCAGCAATAATAAGGCAGTGGCCTGAGTTCGGATCATGGTCAGGGTCTGGAATACCAGCAAGAAGTTTATACACAAGCTAACACTTCATTGTTCTGTCTGTGAAGGTGTTGTTCACTGTAGGCCTTTGCAGCCTTGGTGTCATTGCCAACAGCCTTTGTGGTACAGGCTTTTATTTAAAGGAAGTACCTGCCTTTATCCCTCATGAATAATGAGGAATTGTAACAAAGTCACTCATTAACTTTTAGGGTAATAATGTTTCTTCTTTGGAAGCAAAGCTACTCTGAATTATTCATGACAGCCAGCCAATATATCAAGTCTTTATTCTCATCTCTCTATCATTATTACTATCCGTTGTATAAATTCCAATAACTCATAACAGTAGGATCTGGAGGTAGTAGCAGTGAATTAACAATATTCAGTAATGACAGCACAGAATAACAAATAACCCAAGCAACTGCTTTTGAGTGACAAAGGGTAGTTATGCCACTAATTACAGTAAATATTAGTGTGGTAGAGATAGAACTGTGAATCTAACTGTGCTTAAATTGGATTTGCAAAAATGTAGAATTTTACTTACTTAAAGTTAGTGAATCCTTCAGTGATTTTTCAGTTTTACAGCTAAGGGAGATCCACAAAGTAGCTGATCTGGAAAAACTGTTACTCATATAAATTAACCACTACTTTTACCCTCACATTTGCAGGCCAGAATGGAGAAGAGACAATTGCACCCCTGGTACAATGATATAAAATACAGCTCTACACATCCCCCTCTAGCCTTCATTCTTTGCAGTCCTGGCTAAATGATAAAGGTTTCACTGAAAATGTAAAGACAAATTTGTATGTTGTGAGGGTGATTACACAGCTGCTAGTCATGCTGACTAATCATACATAATCTATCTGAAAAGGCAAGAGATGTAAAGCCCAGAATGAAGAATCAATGGTATTCTTGGCATGCTGTCATGAGGGGGGTTTGTCAGATGACCAAGGTTAATAATTTTGTTTAACATAGTCTATATTTTTCAAAGTTTTTAAAGAAAATTGATTTACATTTTTTGTCATGGATTTTAAAAAGTCAGACCATATGGAAGTTCTTGACTTTAATTTCATGGCATACTGGACTATTTGAGTGACATCAATGATATGCATTTATCCATCCAGCTCCAAAAGAAAACAAGTATTCTAATTCATCCCATTCCAAGAACTGCAGAAATATCACAATACTATATGGAAATCAGTTTTTACAGTTGGTTCCTTGGTCTGCTGGAATCTCAGTGCTCTAGGCACACTGAAAGTTGGGCCAAAGCCCACAGCACCAACCAGTGTACTTTTGTGTAATAGTTTTATTTTTGCCCCTTTTCATTTATTAGGACTTTTAAGTCAAAAAGATCTATTCTCTTCATGGTTCTAAATCTTGCAGTGAGACAGCAAGGGTAAGCACAACCGCTTATGCCATTTAAAATTGTACTTTGTTCAAAATTTGTAACTCAGCCAGTGAAACATAGAAACATGGAAAATAGGTGTAGGAGTAGGCCATTCGGCCCTTTGAGCCTGCACCGCCATTCAGTATGATCATGGCTGATCATCCAACTCAGAACCCTGTACCTGCTTTCTCTCCATACCCCCTGATCCCTTTAGCCACAAGGGCCATAGCTGTCTTTCAGGTGTTTTTAATTATGCACAAACAAGAGAAAATCTCCAGGTGCTGAAAATCCAAGCAACACACACAAAATGCTGCAGGAACTCAGCAGGCCAGGTAGCATCTTTGGAAAAAGAGTACAATTTATATTTCAGGCTAAAACGTCAACTGTACTCTTTTCCATAGATGCTGCCTGGCCTGCTGAGTTTATCCAGCACTTTGGGTGTGCTGCTTTAATTATGCACATTTAGCTTTTAACCTAATTTAACCTAAATGATTAGTAGCAATATCCTTCAGCATACCACTCAATTGATCATTTTGTTTTTAAAATGACCTGTAAGTAGAGCAAACTTCAAACTGTTCACTCCTCCCATTTTAGACTTCTCTCTGTATTGGTTTGCATATTTGTAAAATAAAAAGACAGACAGGCATAACACCAGATTATTTATACCCAATATACAGTAATAACTATTTAAACAATCAGTTTTCTTAAAATGTACCTACCCTCTCCATATCCTGTGTTAGTTCCATCACCTGAGAGTGCAAAATGGCATTTTCTTTTGTCAAGCGGCTACAGTCATCAGCCTCTTTATTTCTGAGAAACTTTTCTTCTTCTGCTAATACCTCTTGCTCCCTCAGCTTCTGCTGCAGACTGCTGATTTCATTTCTGGAAATACATTAAACCAGTTAACCTTAACCTTGAAGTAAAAATGTGCATGTACATTCTATTTCTCCTTGGGTTGTGTATGACAGGACTTGCACAAGTAAGGAAATGATCAGAATCAAGATTCATATCTCTAGTGTACATTGTGAAATTTGTTGTTTTGCAGCAGCAGTTCATTGCAGAATATAATAATAACTATAAATTACTATATATGTATACGTATATTTATAATCATGTATATGTATGTGTGTGTGTGTGTGTGTGTGTCCTGCTTAATCAGGATTCTGACGCAGACCCCCCCATCCTGGACGAACCGCCTGAACTTCCTCCTATTCACGACCTCAGTCTACCACCAACCTTCCAGGAGGTTCTATCAGCTGTCAATTCCCTTAAGAACAACAAGTCTCCTGGCACTGACAATATCCCTACTGGGTTACTGAAGAATGGAGGGTACATGTGTATGCACACTATCTACCAGTACATCACCAAAGCCAGGACTGATCAGAACATCCCACAGCAATGGAGAAATGCAAACATCGTTGTCATTTATAAGAACAAGGGTGACAAGGCCAAAGCGGCAATAGTAGGGGCATATCACTCCTTTGTTGCTGTTGCTGGAAAGGTCTTGGCTAAGGTGATGCTTCAGAGGCTCATCAGCAACATCACCGAGTCAATGCTGCCTGAATCGCAGTGTGGACGGGAAGAACAGGAGCACGATTGACATGATCTTCACAGCCTGGCAGCTTCAGGAAAAGTGCCGGGAGCAACATCAAAACCTGGTTATGGCCTTTGTCAACCTCTCCAAAGCATTTGACACTGTGCAAAGAGAGCTCTTATGGGATGTCCTCCTCAGGTCTGGCTGTCCCAATAAATTTGTTAACATCCTCTGCCAGTTCCATAATGGGATGACAGCTCAGGTGACCATAGGAGGACAAGAGTCCGAGCCCTTCCTTGTACGCACAGGGGTGAGGCAGGGGTGTGTGCTAGCGCCGGAGATTGAGGATAGCAGCGGTGTGGCAGTGGACGTCAGATTAGATGGCAATGTCTTTGACATCAGGAGGCTCCACACAACCACCAGACTCCGTAGAGAGTGGGTCCTGGAGCTGCAGTATGCAGTCGACTGTGCTCTTGTGGCCCATATTCCGGAGGATCTTCAGACTGTCCTTGCTGTGGCAGTGAGAGTGTACAGCAGGACTGTCAATAGACAATACACAATAGGTGCAGGAGTAGGCCATTTGACCCTTTGAGCCAGCACCACCATTCAATGCGATCACGGCTGATCATCCACAATCAGTACCCCATTCCGGCATTCTCCCCATATCCCTCGATTCCGCTATCTTTAAGAGCTCTATCTAACTCTTTCTTGAAAGCATCCAGAGAATTGGCCTCCACTGCCTTCTGAGGCAGAGCATTCCATAGATCCACAACTCTCTGGATGAAAAAGTTTTTCCTGAACTCCATTCTAAATGGCCCACCCCTTATTCTTAAACTGTGGCCTCTGGTTCTAGACTCCCCCAACATTGGGAACATGTTTCCTGCCTCTAGCATGTCCAATCCCTTAATAATTTTATATGTTTCAATCAGATCCCCTCTCATCCTTCTAAATTCCAGTGTATACAAGCCCAGTCACTCCAATCTTTCAACATATGACAGTCCCGCTATCCCGGGAATTAACCTTGTGAACCTATGCTGCACTCCCTCAATAGCAAGGATGTCCTTCCTCAAATTTGGAGACCAAAACTGAACACAATATTCCAGGTGTGGTCTCACCAGGGCCCTGTACAACTGCAGAATGACCTCTTTACTGCTATACTCAACTCCCCTTGTTATGAAGGCCAACATGCCATTAGCTTTCTTCACTGCTTGCTGTACCTGCATGCTTACTTTCAGTGACTGCTGTACAAGAACACCCAGATCCCGTTGAACTTCCCCTTTTCCTAACTTGACACCATTCAGATAGTAATCTGCCTTCCTGTTCTTGCCACCAAAGTGGATAACCTCACATCTCCCATGCATCTGCCCACTCACCCAAACTGTCCAAGTCACCCTGCATTCTCCTAACATACTCCTCATATTTCACACTGCTATCCAGCTTTGTGTCATCTGCAAATTTGCTAATGTTACTTTTAATCCCTTCATCTAAATCATTAAAGCATATTGTAAATAAGTGTAGTCCCAGCACCGAGCCTTGCGGTACCCCACTAGTCACCACCTGCCATTCTGAAAAGGACCCGTTAATCCATACTCTTTGGTTCCTGGCTGCCAACCTATTTTCTATCCATGTTAGTACCCTACCCCCAATACCATGTGCTCTAATTTTGCCCACTAATCTCCTATGTGGGACCTTATCAAAGGCTTTTTGAAAGTCCAGATACACTACATCCACTGGCTCTCCCTTGTCCATTTTCATAGTTACATCCTCAAAAAATTCCAGAAGATTAGTCAAGCATGATTTCCCCTTCATAAATCCATGCTGACTCAGACCGATCCTGTTACTGCTATCCAAATGTGCCGCTATTTCATCTTTTATAATGACTCCAGCATCTTCCCCACCACTGATGTCAGGCTAACTGGTCTATAATTCCCTGTTTTCTCTTTCTCTCCTTTCTTAAAAAGTGAGATAACATTAGCTATCCTCCAATCCTCAGGAACTGATCCTGAAGCTATAGAACATTGGAAAATGATTACCAGTGCATCCATGATTTCTAGAGCCACCTCCATAAGTACCCTGGGATGCAGACCATCAGGCCATGGGAATTTATCAGACTTCAGTCCCATCAGTCTACCCAACATCATTTTCTGCCTAATATGAATTTCCTTCAGTTCCTCCGTTACCCTAGGTCCTTTGGCCGCTATTACATCTGGGAGATTGTTTGTGTCTTCCCTAGTGAAGACAGATCCAAATTACCTGTTCAACTCGTCTGCCATTTCCTTGTTCCTCATAATAAATTCACCCATTTCTGCCTTCAAGGGCCCAACTTTGGTCTTAACTAATTTTTTCCTCTTCACATACTTAAAGAAGTTTTTACTATCCTCCTTTATATTCTTGGCTAGCTTACCTTTTACCTCATTTTTTCTCCCCATATTGCCTTTTTAGTTATCTTCTGTTGCTCTTCAAAAGTTTCCCAATCCTCTGGCTTCCCGCTCATCTTTGCTATCATCAATACCACCAAGACAGAAGTGGTTTGCCAATGGAGTACCAGTGTCCCACCCACTCTACCTACCTTCACTGTTGGTGATGAAAAGTTGTCAGTAGTGCCATCTTTCAAATATCTGGGGAGCATTCTCTCTGAGGATAGTGGCATTGACAACGACATCCAGAGCCGCATTAAACAGGCATCAGCTGCCTTTGGGAGACTTCGGCGTAGAGTCTTTCAGAACAGGAGCCTTCGTCCCTCCACAAAAGTTGCCATATACCAAGCGGTCTATGTCACCACCCTCCTTTATGGCTGCGAAGCTTGGGTAACCTACAGCTGTCACATCAAGTCCTTGGAGCACTTCCACATAAGCTGCCTTCAGCGCATTCTGGGAATTACTTGGCATGAGCAGGTGCCTCACACTGAAATACTTGTAAAGACCAACTGCAGAAATATTGAGGCCATGGTCACCCAGCGTCAGCTGCAGTGGCTGGGGCACGTGATAAGGATGCCCCCCCATGTCGGCTACCCCGCAGAGTGTTATACGGCCAGCTACATGGTCAGCGCTCAGCTGGAGGGCTGAAGAAGCGCTATAAGGATCAGGTGAAGAATGCTTTAAGGACGTGCAAGATCAGACCTGAGGACCTGGAGGATGTTGCTGCTGACTGTATCACTTGGCGACAGCTGTGTAGGGACAGGGTTCGTATTCTGGAGATGGAAAGAACAACCAGAAGACAGCAGAAGAGAGCCAGGAGAAATGCAGCCATGGTTGCCGTCACTACCACCACTACCACATATACATGTCCCACCTGCAATAGAGCTTGTGGGTCCAGGATAGGACTGTATAGTCATCAAAGATCTCACAGTTAAAGGAATGAACGTCGTTATCGGATTTCGATGAACAACCGAAGAAGTGTGCGTGTGTATAAATAAAATAAGTGGTGCAAAAGTAGAGGGAAAAGTACTGAGGTAGTGTTCATAGCTTCACTGTCCACTCAGAAAACTGATGGCAGAGTGAAAGATGTTGTTCCTGAAATGATGAGTGTGTCTCTTCAGGCTCCTGTACCTCCTCCTTGATGGTAGCAATGAGAAGAGGGCATGTCCAGGGTGATGGGCGTCCTTAATGATGGACACTGCCTTTTTGAGGCATCACCTTTTGAAGGGGCCTTGGATGGTGGGGAGATTACTGCCCATGATGGAGCTGGTTGAGTTTACAACTTTCTGCCTTAGTTACTGATGATAGTTACTTATATGCAGTAACCATTTTTTTACATGATGAAAATTCAATGATTAAAAGTCTGACATGTTAAAGAAGTAAGGCAAGAAGGTGGCAGTGAAATAAATGCACCATGTGGAAAAGTTACGCACCTCTGTAGAACAGAGGAAACTACAATTTTTTAAATGAGAGAAAACAGTATTTGATACTTGAAGGAATCCTGGTGTGTTGTTTCTCAAAAGATAAAAGCTAAAAACAGGTCCAGCAGTTATTAGGCAGGTAAATGATATTTTATGTGGATCAGAACAAAGGAAGCTTTGCTCAAACTGTTGGACCTTAGCTAAAGAGATCAACATGGCATATATATCTCCTGTCTCTCACTAAGTATATTTACCCGGGAGTTCATGCAATGTAGATGTACTAGACTGATTCCTGTGATTAGAACAGATGGGGGTGAGGGGGGAAGAGTATAACTGACTTCTGGTTACTGTGTTTTAGATCTAAAGGGCATGTTCTTAAGGCCATCTAAGACTGAGAAGTGTTTTTTTTAATGCAAAAGGATGTAAAATTTTGCAGCTTCTTTTTACATCATGCCCAAAGATGGTAAAGTCCTTGAGTGTATTTGACACAGAGAAATATTTTTGGTCACTAAGGAAAATCAGAGATGATGGGAATTGGACAAAAAGGTGGTACTGAGGTGCAGAATCAACTTTGGCCTTACTATCCTGACTGACACCACTATAACTTTTGAATCGGGAGCAAGTTACAGCATGTGATTCAGCTGGGAGCTCAGAGAATTCGACCGTGTAGGTAGGATTTAAGCCTACCTGGTCAATGCCTGTGGAGGAGGGGGAACTGCGCAGGCGCGAGTGACGTCAGCGTCGAGCGCGCACTTTAAAAGGCAGGACTTCTTTTCAGAGCGGGCAGCGGAGTCCGTGGAAGCAGAGTCCTGGGCTTTGGCTAAGTGGGCTTCGGCGTTAGGGGACTTCGGTAAGGTTGTGTGATTGCTCGCTGAGGGGAAGAAGGTAAGGTCGCTAGGCGCTTTTTAGACTTATTCCATTAATCCAGTTCAGGTATGGGGGAGACAGTCAGAGCAGTGGTGTGCTCCGTATGCAGTATGTGGGAAGTCAGGGTCAACACAGTTGTCCCTGATGACCACACCTGCAAAAGGTGCGTCCAGCTGCAGCTCCTATCAGACCGAGTTAGGGAGTTGGAGCAGGAGCTGGATGAACTACGGATCATTCGGGAGGTGGAGGCAGAGATAGATAGGAGTTATCAGGAGGTAGTCACACCAAAAAACCAAGAAGTAGGCAGATGGGTGACGGTCCAGAGAGGCAGGGGGAGCAGGCAGAGAGAGCAGAGCACCCCTGCGGCGATTCCCATTAACAATAAGTATACCGTACTGGATACTGTTGATGGGGATGACCTACCAGGAATGAGTTGTAGTGGTCCTGCCTCGGCACAGAGGTTGAACCCTCAACTAGAAAGGGGAGGAGGGAAGAGAAGGGAGGGAAGAGAAGGGAGCGATAGTTTTAGGGGACTCTATAGTTAGGGGGGCAGATAGGAGATTTTGTGGGGCAGATCGGGAGTCTCGGATGGTATGTTGCCTCCCTGGTGCCAGGGTCCGGGACATCTCAGATCGGGTGCAGGCTATTCTTGAGAGTGAGGGCATGAACCCAGATGTAGTGGTCCATGTAGGGACCAATGATGTAGGTAAGGTGAGTGAGGGGGTCCTGCTTAGAGAGTTCAGGGAGTTAGGAGTGAAGCTGAAAGGCAGGACCTCCAGGGTGACAATCTCGGGATTGCTACCTGTGCCACGTGCGAGTGAGGCGAAGAATAGAATGATTATGCACATTAATACGAGGCTGAGAGCATGGTGCAGGAAGGAAAGGTTCAGGTTTTTGGATAGTTGGTCTTTGTTCCAGGGACATTGGGATCTGTTTCGAAGGGATGGTCTACATCTGAACCGGAGGGGTACTAACATTCTTGCAGGAGTATTTGCCAGTGCTGCTCGGGGGGGGGTTTAAACTAGATGTGCAGGGGGCAGGGATCCAGATCCAGAGGGTTGGTCAGAAGGTGCATGGGGTTAAATGTGTACAAGGTTTGGGTGATCTTGAGAAGGTCATCAAAATTCAGGGTGCAATTTGCCCGATGGAAGTTCAAGGAGCTGGGTTAGGTACAGTAGACAGTGTTTTAAGCAAAGAGAGGAGGAATGGGCTAAGAATTCTATACTTGAATGCGCGTAGTGTCAGAAATAAGACAGATGAGCTTGAAGCTCAGATGAAAATGGGGAACTACGATATTGTTGGGATAACGGAGACATGGCTGCAAGGGGATCAGGCCTGGGAATTGAATGTACCAGGGTATACGTGCTATCGTAGAGACAGAAATATGGGAAGGGGGGGTGGGGTGGCCCTGTTGGTGAGGAATGAGATTCAGTCCTTAGCAAGAGGTGACTTGGGAACAGGGGAAGTAGAGTCTTTGTGGATTGAGCTGAGGAACAGTAAGGGTAAAAAGACCCTAATGGGTGTTGTGTACAGGCCCCCAAACAGTAGCGTGGATATTGGGTACAAGTTGATTAGGGAGTTAACATTGGCATGTGCTAAAGGTAATGCAGTCGTTATGGGAGATTTCAACATGCAGGTGGACTGGGAGAATCAGGTAGGTGCTGGACCCCAGGATAGGGAGTTTGTGGAGTGTCTAAGGGATGTATTTTTGGAATAGCTTGTGCTTGAGCCAACCAGGAACGAGGCTATTTTGGACTTGGTGATGTGTAATGAACAGGAATTGATAAGTGATCTTGAAGTAAAGGAGCCATTAGGAAGTAGTGATCATAACATGATAAGTTTTTATCTACAACTTGAGAGGGATAGGGGCAGATCAGAGGTATCAGTGTTGCAATTAAATAAAGGAGACTACGGAGCCATGAGGGATGAGCTGGCCAAAGTTAAATGGGCGGATGCCCTGGCAGGAAAGACAGTGGATCAGCAGTGGCAGATATTCTTGGGCATAATACAAAAGATGCAAATGCAGTTCATTCCAATGAGAAGGAAGGATTCAAAGAGGGGGAAGGGGCCACAGTGGTTGACAAAGGAAGTCAGATATTGTATAGCATTAAAGAAAAAGAAGTATGACAGGGCTAAGATGAGTGGGAATACAGATGATTGGGAAAGTTTTAAGGAACAGCAGATCTTAACTAAAAAAGCAATACGGAGAGAAAAAATCAGGTATGAGCTCAGTCTAGCCAGGAATATAAAAGGGGATAGCAAAAGCTTTTTTAGCTATGTGAAGAGAAAGAAGATAGTTAAGAACAATGTTGGCCCCTTGAAGAATGAATTGGGAGAATTTGTTATGAGAAACAGGGAAATGGCAACAGAATTTAATGCATACTTTAGATCTGTCTTCACCAGGGAGGACACAAGCAATCTCCCAGATGTATGGATGGGCCAGGGTCATAAGATATCAGAGGAATTGAGACAGATTGACATTAGGAAAGAAACTGTGATGAGTAGACTGGTAGGACTGAAGGCTAATAAATCCCCAGGTCCAGATGGTCTGCATCCGAGGGTTCTAAAAGAGGTGGCTCAGGAAATTGCGGATGCATTTGTAATCATTTTCCAATGTTCCTTAGATTCACGATCAGTTCCTGAAGATTGGAGAGTGGCTAATGTTGTCCCACTTTTCAAGAAGGGAGGGAAGGAGAAAACGGAGAACTATCGCCCTGTTAGCCTAACGTCAGTCGTGGGGAAGATGCTTGAGTCCATTATTAAGGACGAAATAGTGGCACATCTAGATGGCAGAAATAGGATTAGGCCGAGCCAGCATGGATTTACCAAGGGCAAATCACGCTTGACTAATCTGTTGGAGTTTTTTGAGGGTGTAACAAGGATGTTAGACGAGGGTAAGAAAGTAGATGTTGTGTACCTAGATTTTCAGAAGGCATTCGATAAGGTGCCACATAGGAGATTGGTGAGTAAAATCAGAGCTCATGGCATTGGGGGCAGGATTTCAACATGGATAGAAAACTGGTTGGCAGATAGAAAGCAAAGGGTAGCAGTGAATGGGTGTTTCTCAGACTGGCTGGAGGTGACTAGTGGGGTACCACAGGGCTCTGTATTGGGACCACAGCTCTTTACGATTTATGTCAATGATTTAGATGAGGGCATTGAAAACTATATCAGCAAGTTTGCTGACGATACTAAACTGGGTGGCAGTGTGACATGCGAAGAGGACGTTAGGAGAATACAGGGAGACTTGGATAGGCTGAGTGAGTGGGCAGATACTTGGCAGATGTCATTCAATGTGAATAAATGTGAAGTCATCCACTTTGGAAGCTGGAACAAGAGGGCAGAGTATTGTCTGAACGGTGTCGAGTTAGGTAAGGGAGAAATGCAAAGAGACCTAGGAGTCCTAGTTCACCAGTCAATGAAGGTGAATGAGCAAGTGCAACAGGCAGTGAAGAGGGCAAATGGAATGTTGGCCTTTGTTACAAGGGGAATTGAATACAAGAGCAAGGATGTTCTTTTGCATTTGTACAGGGCCCTGGTGAGACCACACCTGGAATATTGTGTACAGTTTTGGTCTCCAGGTTTAAGGAAGGACATTCTGGCAATTGAGGAAGTGCAGCGTAGATTCACTAGGTTGATTCCTGGGATGGCAGGGCTGTCTTACGCAGAGAGATTGGAGAGATTGGGCTTGTACATGCTGGAATTGAGGAGATTGAGAGGGGATCTGATTGAAACGTTTAAGATAATTAAAGGATTTGATAGGATTGAGGCAGGAAATATGTTCCAGATGTTGGGAGAGTCCAGTACCAGAGGGCATGGATTGAGAATAAGAGGTCAGTTATTTAAAACAGAGTTGAGGAAGAGCTTCTTCTCCCAGAGAGTTGTGCAGGTGTGGAATGCACTGCCTCGGAAGACGGTGGAGGCCAATTCTCTGGATGCTTTCAAGAAGGAGCTGGATAGATATCTGATGGATAGGGGAATCAAGGGATATGGGGACAAGGCAGGGACTGGGTATTGATAGTGAATGATCAGCCATGATCTTAGAATGGCGGTGCAGACTCGAGGGGCCGAATGGTCTACTTCTGCACCTATAGTCTATTGTCTATTGTCTATAACTTCATAGAACTTTAAAAAAAATTAAAAATAGCACAAAAAAAATCAGAGGTGGCATCATTTGAAATAAGTGATTAGATTAGTTTGGAAGGAGGAAAACAAAATTGAATAGATAGGGAGTAAGTGTGGAAAACAGGGAAAAGGAACACAGATTTATTGCCTATATTATTTGTAAAGAAAATTCAAATCTGTTCCACATATATTTAAATTCTTTGGGAACAGCAAACCAAAAAAGCAATCCTCAGTGTGTACAGAGTTGGATTTAATATAGGATTTCTCCCTGAATCCTATTTGTTGGCCCTCTTTACTGCTCTCTCCTTATTTACTGACTCTTTCTTTCACTCCATAATTATTCCACTTTCTTCCGTCAAGCTCAAGCACACAGTTTAAGATGACAAGCATTTTATTTTATCTTAGCCAAGGAGGAAAAAAAATCAAATTGTATTTGACAGATAATGTCCTCCAGTATTATTGGTTCAATAATGTTAAACCCCATATGGTTATAGACATTGAGCTACTGAGACTCCCCCCAACCCCCCGCCCCAAGTTTATTTTTCCAATACTATATACAAGGGATTGTAAAATGATAGAATATCAGTAGGAAAAGGGGAATTAGGAAAATTTTAGACATGAAAATATATTAATCAGTTTCCTCAAATAAAAATTTTAAAATACTGAATTGCTAGGGCTGTGTACAATCTACAGGATAAATATTTTAAATTCTTAGTTGTGCAATGTTCAGGGTGTTACAGAGAAAATGTCTTCATGCTGGAATCAGCCTTTTATTTCTTTACGGTAGGAACTCAAATATACTGTTTCCATAAACTCCCACGTCTACCAGATGCAATATGAACACTGAGAAAGTCTACGTTAAATTCCTCAGTTACTTGTGCCACGATGAGACCATGCTAGGGTGGAGGCGCAACACCTTATTTTCTGTCTGGGTAGCCTCCAACCTGATGGCAGGATTATCGATTTCTCTTTTCGGTTTAAAAAAACTCCTCCTCCCTCCCTACTCTGGCCTTTTACGTCTCCTTATCAGGCTATCACTTCCCTCCGAGACCCTCCTCTTCACCTTTCTCCTGTGGTCCACTCTCCTCTCCTACAAGATTCCTTCCTCTCCAGCCCTTTACCTTTCCCACACACCTGACTTCAGCTATCTTCTTCTAGCTATCTCTCTTCCCCTCCCCCCATCTTTTTATTCTGGCATCTTCCCCCTTCCTTTCCAGTCCTGAAGAAGGATCTTGGCCTGAAACATTGACTGTTCATTCATTTGCATAGATGCCGCCTGACCTGCTGAGTTCCTCCAGCATTTTGTGCATTTTGCATTAGTTTACAAGCTTTCATTAAAAATAACGCAGTCCAAATTCAATATTTCCTCACCGGAGATCTCTTGCAATGTGGTCTTGCATGGACAAAGTACTAGTGTAGTATTCCTCTTCACACTGATGAAGGGCAACTTGGGCCTTTAACAATTCCAGCTTCTTTTGTTCAAGCTGAACTTCCGCTGCTTGGTGCTTCTCAGCATGCTGATTAAGCTTTAAAGGTTTTAAGGAACAATACATGACTGATACAGCAATTGAGATAAAGCATTAAATTTCTCTACAGTTATTGTTGTCTTTTACCATCAGAAAACCAGTAGTGGCCTAAAGATCTTAGTCAATTCCACTCATCAATTGCACAAACCTGTTTCAAAATCATTCTGAGATAATGGCTTGTCCTTGTTAATGAAGAAATAATTAATCACAGTATATAATTAACAAGGAAAAATAAATCATAATTTATAATTATTGTATTATTTAAAATAAATATATATTTGTAAAAACATACAGTTAATCTGGTTGATTGGATTTATTAAGCAATAACGAAAGCAGTAAAATGTTAAGGATCAAATGACTGAAAATTGTATTTTAATCTCCAAACCTGAATTCCCAGAACTTTCCAAAGCTTTTTGTACTTCAAAGAATGCAATTTATTTATCTGGCTCCTTCACATTTTGAGCTATTTGCTTGCACTCCCCAGTGATCTCTTGTAGACAGTTTCCAGGAATCTGACTAGACGCTCCTACAAACACTGCCCTTTCTAAGAGGTATGCTATATTCACAACTTGCGAGGAAGGTGAAAGTCTACAGTGTTTAAGATCAGAACAGAAATTTACTGATCAGGAACTTTGTATTATAAAGGAATGTAGTCTGTGGTCAAGGATGACAGAGGGGTGAAGAAGACATTTAGTAAGCTGTCCTTCATCAGACAGGGCATTGAATTTAGCAGCAAGGATATTATGCTGCAGTTACATAAGTTTTTGTGAGGCTGCACTTGGACTTTGATCTCTCTTTTGTAGGAAAGACATTGTCAAATATGGAGAGGATGCAGCAGAGTTTTACACATGGCCATGCTGGATCTCTGCTCTCTGGAGTGCAGAATAATGAGAGGTCACCTTATAGAAGTTTATAAAATCATGAAGAGTATGGATGGACAGCCTTTTCCTCAGGACTGAGGAGTCTAAAACTAGTGGGCAAAGAAACAAGATAAGAGGGAATTTGAGAGGGAGAAGCATAAACCACATGTATCAGTATTGTAATGGAATAAAGCGAATTACAGAGGCATGAGAGAGGAGCTTGCCCAGGTGGACTGGAGGAGGATACTAGCAGGGATGACGGAAGAGTTGAAGTTTCTGAGAATAGTTCACAAGGCACAAGATAGATATGTCCCACAAAAGAAATTGTTCTCAAATGGCAGGGGTAGGCAACCGTGATTGACAAGGGAAGTTAAGGACTGCATTAAAGCAAAGGAAAGGGCATATAATGTAGCAAAAGCGAGTGTGAAGTTCGATGATTGGGTAGTTCTTAAAATCCAACAAAATGCAATGAAAAAGCTATAGGAAGGAAAAAGATTAAATGAGGATAAACTGGACAAAGAAATGGCAGATGAACTTAATGGTACTTTGCATCATTTTTCACTGTGGAAGACACTAGCAGTGTGCAATAGGCCCGCGACTGGCAGGGAGCAGGAGTGAGTGCCATTGCTATTACAAAGGAAAAAGTGCTAGGCAAACTCAAAGGTCTTAAGGAAGGTAAGTCACCTGAACCAGATGAACTACTTCCCAGACTCCTGAGAGAGGTTGCTGAAGAAATAACGGATGCATTAGTCATGATCTTTCAAGAATCACTTGATTCTGGCATGGTCCCAGGGGACTGGAAAATCAAAATGTCACTCCACTTTTTAAGAAGGGAGGAAGGCAAAAGAAAGGAAATTATAGGCCAGTTTGCCTAATCTCAGTGGTTGGGGAAGTGTCAGAGTCTATTATTATGGATGAAGTTTCGGGGTACTTGGAGACTAATGATAAAATAAGTCAAAGTCAGCACGGTTTCTGCAAAGGGAAATCTTGCCTGACAAACCTGTTAGAGTTCTTCGAGGAAGTAACAAGCAGGGTGGACAAGGGAGAGGCAGTGGATGTCATTTACTTGGATTTTCAATGATAAGGTGCCATACAAGGTTGTTTAACAAGGTAAAATCCTATGGTGCTACAGGAAAGATACTAGTATGGATAGGGGAATGGCTGACAGGCAAGAGGTAGCATGTGGGAATAAAGGGGGCCTTTCCTGGTTGGCTGCCAGTGACTAGTGATGTTCCTCAGGGGTCAATGGGATTGCTTCTTTTCACATTATTTGTCAATGAATTACATAATGGAATTGATGGCTTTGTGGCAAAGTTTGCAGATAATACATAGATAGGTGGAGGGGTAGGTAGTGCTGAAGAAGCAATGTTGGCATTTTTTTCAAAGGAAATAGAATATAAAAGCTAAGAGATAATGCTGAGGGTTTATAAGACACTAGTCAGGCCACACTTGTGGAGTACTGTCAACATTTATGGGTCCCATATCTCAGAAAGGATGTGTTGTCATTGGAAAGAGTTGAGGAGGAGGTTCACAAGGATTACTCTGGGAATGAAGGGGTTAACATATGTGGAGCATTTGGCAGCTTTGAGCCTATACTCACTGGAATTTAGAAGAATGCAGGGCGATCTCATTAAAACTTACCAAATGTTGAAAGGCTAAATGAGGTGGATGTGGAGAGGATGTTTCATATGGTGGGGGTATCCAGAACTAGAGCGCATGGCCTCAAAATTGAAGGGTGACTCTTTAGAACAGAGGTAAGGAGAATTTTTTTTTAGCCAGAGAGTAGCGAATCTGTGGAATGTACTGCCACAGACAGAGGTGGAGGCTAAGTCCGTGGGTATATTGAAGGTGGAAGTTGATAGTTTCCTGATTGGTCAGGGCATCAAAGGATATGGCAATAATGCAGATGTATGGGATTGAGTGGGATCCAGGATCAGCCTTGATGAAATGGTGGAGCAGACTCGATAGGCTGAATGGCCTAATTCTGTTCCTATGTCTTACAATCTTATGGTAAGGGATTTAAAAGAGACCTGAAATATAACTCATAAACAAAAAAGTTTCTGCAGTTGTTGGAAATCCAGAGAAATTAAAATAAAGAGGCAGGTTTGGGAGAGTGACAGGGCTAAGAGCACTATTGCCTCAGAGCTCCAACAACCCAGGTTCAATCCTGTCTGTGTGGAGTTTGCATTTTATCCTTCTGATCTCCTGGGTTTCCTCTGGTTGCCCCTGTTTCCTCATACATTCAAAACATCTATGGGTTTGTAAGTTAACTGGGTGTTGTAAGCTGCTCTTAATGTACAGGTGAGTGGTAGGAGTTGATAGGAATGTATGTAAATTTAAATCTTATTAGTGTACTTGATAATCAGCAGGATCTTGGTGGGGCAAAGAACATGTTTCTGAGCTATATCATTCCTTGAATCTAAGACAATAAAACATTTTATAAATACAAGAGCTGAATAGGACCATAAAGGGATTAGCAGAAATTTTTGCCTCAAGGAGAAAAAGCAAACAGACAGAATGGTGCATTAGTGCAGAGAAATTTAAAGAGGGAACACATTGAACAAAAATTCAAGAGGATAAATGCTCTAATCCAAATATTTTAAGAATTATGGGAAGAGAAATCTGAGTAATTAACTCAACAATTTATTAGAATATGATATAATGCCAAGATGATCACTAGAATTAGGATATATTCAAGGGGAACAGGACACTCCAACAGAATTTTAGACAGTCATCTTAGACACAGAAAATGTAACGGAAATATGCAAATGTTATTGAGGAAGACTGCTGCAAGTTACAGAGGACATCAATAATTTGCAAAGTGGGAAGTATTTGGCAGATGAGATTTAATACAGATAAATGTATGGTAGTGTATTTGGAGCATTTATTCTTTAGAGTCTCTCCAGAGAGGTAGAGTAATAATAGGATCAGACTACAAACATAATCACTAAATGTTGAAGTACAAGTTAGTAAAGCAAAAAAAAACCAGACCCAAGAGTTTTGTTTTAAGGAAGGATTTAATTGAAAAGGAAGGTATCAGACATTGCTTAGTTCACAATAGGGCCTGGTTATCAAAAGGATACAGCTGCCCTGGAGATGATTTACAAGGACGATGTCAAAAGTGCAAGTGTTCAAACATCAGGAAAGACCAGCTCTCCTTCCCTTTGAGACAAGACAGCCGAGCCCTAAGAGAAGTCTTGAAAATAATGAAAGGCTTTGAAAGAATGGATAACAGAAAAATGTTGCCATGTAGGAAAGAACATACTATAAGACCATTAGTATAAGTTAGACAGCAAAAAATGTGATAGAGAATTCACAAAAAAACTCTTCATGAAAGAATGGTGAGAATGTAGAACTTATTA
Organism: Hypanus sabinus; assembly: GCF_030144855.1. Lineage (NCBI taxonomy): Eukaryota > Metazoa > Chordata > Chondrichthyes > Myliobatiformes > Dasyatidae > Hypanus > Hypanus sabinus. The sequence continues at coordinate 188,857,154 of NC_082706.1, forward strand.
CCACAGGGAGTGGCTCATGCAGATACACTTAAAGGAATGTCTGAAGAAGGCATGAAAGAGAAGGGGGTTTCTGCTGACAGATTTAGATGAAGAAAACAGAAGATGACTCTTAAGGAGTAAAAAGGTCAAAGTAAACTGGTTAGCTTGCGCAGTCAGTCCAATACTGTACTGCATAAAATCTATGTAATTTTACACATCTGATGAAAATAAACAAATATAAATTTTGAAGACTATTCTTTGTTGTTTGTGGATTATATAAGTAACAGTAGAGAACAAATGATTGTATTTACTTCACTTATTATTACTTTGAATTATTTAACTTAGCGTGGTTTTGCACAAATCTACTGTACTGAAAACTTTGTTTTGCATTGAAAGTTTTTCAAATTTGTTATCAAAACCAACATGCCAACTTGATTAAGTGGAACAGCACGGCAATAGTTAGACATGATATTACTGAAAGATCATCTGGTGAGGCATTATGAGTGAAACTGAGAAATAAGAAGGGGAGGATCTCCTTATTGGGATTGTACAAAAGTCCCCGGAAATTAGAGGAACAAATGTGCAGGGCGATTAGGGAAAATTGTACGAATAATAGGGTTGTCATTGTAGATAATTTTAACTTTCTTAACAATGACTAGGATTGCCATCATGTTAAAGGTTTATAAGAAGCAGAGTTTATTCAGAAAATTTGATCAGTAAAGTTCCATAGTGTACCGGAGAGACAAACCTTGATATACTCCTGTGAAATAAGGAAGGGAAAATGACTGAGGCCTCAGTGGGGGAACACTTTAGGACCAATGACCATAGTTCTGTTAGTTTTTAAAGTAATTATAGAAAGGGACAGAACTGGTCTGCTAAGGAATGGCAAATGGAATTTAATTCGGGCAAGGACAAATCAACGTAGGATTCTTACACTGAATAGAAGGACCCAGGGTAATGTTGCAGAACAGAGGAATCTTGGAATATAGGTGCATAGTTCCTTTAAAGTAACAGGGTGGTGAAGAAATCATTTGGCATACTGGCTTTCATCAGTCACAGCATTACATATACTTGGAGGTCATGTTGTGATTGTTAAAAAGGAGTTGGTGAGGCCACACTTGAAATATTGTGTTCTGTTTTGATCACCTTGTTATAAGAAGGATGTAATTACACCAGAAAGGGAGTAAAAAATATTTACTAGATTGTTGGCAGGTCTCAAGGGACTGAGTTAGAGGTGGAGGTTTGGCAGGCTGGGCCTTTACTCCTTGTAGCATAAGGAGTGATGTCAGAATATTTAAAAACATGAGAGGCATAGAAAGCGCAAATGGTCTTTTTCCTAGGGTTGAAAAAAAATCAAAACAAGAGAACATAGTTTTAAAGTTGAAAGTGAAATGTCTAGTAAGAACTTGAGGGGCAACTCTTTTATATCTACCAGCAGTTGATAGGTATATGGAAACAGCTGTAAGAGAAAATGGTTACATTAGATACATTTGAGTATGTGGACAGGTATATATATGGATGACAAGAGCTCTAGTGATATGGAACAAGTTCTTGGAAATGGAATTAGCTTGAATATACATCTTGGTTGGCATAGACAAGTGAGGGCCAAAGGGTCATTCTCCATGCTGGACAACTCTGTAACTCTATTTAGAGGCTATAGCAAAAAGAGATTCACAATAAATAGCAGTGTTATCTCAAGAATACTGGCATGGCCTCAGCAGGCCAGCAAGAAACTTAATATTTCCTACTTATTACTTGGCGAGATGTGTCTTCTTTTAGCTCAGCACCTCTCTGAGATATAATGGCTCTCTGGAATGGCCATAAACTTAGCCAAGACTTTAATCGGAAGCTCAGCCTATTTTAAAAGCCATTACCTTAATTGTTACATAACTGGAGCTTTAGATTGCAAAGTAAGACAGCAGTTGATTCTCATATTTGATTAGTACTGTACAGTATATGATCAAGAGAGACATTACTAACATAGAAATAGAGTAAATGGAAGTCATGCTCTTCTAATATTTTGAAATAGGAATCAAAATTATCCTGAAAATCCTACGAACACACATTGCTTAGTAATTAAAGCATATCATTTCATTTGCCTTAGTATACCACAGAAGTTTTATACAGTTGGAGTCCAGTGACTATATGAAATAAAAAACCCGATTAGGTAAATATGCAAATTTAAATAATTTATGCTAGACAGTTGTCATATTTCAATGACCTGTGCTCCAAAGTAGGATAGTAATGTTGGATTTGTCAGGTTTGCATTTCTCCAGAGTTAAATTCATTTTCCAATGTTTTTAACCTTGGAAAAATGCAGATTTTTATGGAATATACAAATACACTTAAAATGTAAGATTTTTACAAAGTGAAAAATACCATAACTCTGTCAAACAAACCTGTTTCTCTAGCAACCAGACTTGATGTTTTCCATCTTTTGCTGCAGCATTTGTCCTTTCCAGTTCCTGTTTGATTTTCACCAGTTCAGACTCCTTATAAGCAATATCCTGATTAGCAATTTGCTTTTGTTTCTTCATTTGGACCATCTCCTCTATCAACAATCTCTTCTCTCTGGAACTAGACTCTATATCAGTTATATTTTTAGTCTTAATGCATTTCAATAGCAAGCGATTACTAAAACTCTTTGCTTGGGATGAAGGGTGAAAGACTTTAGGTGTGAAAATACTGCCAATCTTTTCCTCAATCTGATTGTTTCTGAGCAAAAGAAGTTTTACTTTAGAACACAAAAACAACTTAAATACATATTGCAGAAAGGCAGCCTGTCACTTCTCTTTCCTATAGATGGAAAGGCAAAGTTAAAATGACAAATTTACCGGTTGAGAGCTAATGTAATAACTGACATTTATGTAGAAAATAAGGCCCTTAACAACTCATTGTAGATTTCTAATGTTAAGGTGGTTTGTGACAATCTATGGTATGTAAGTTACATTATTTACAGCTGCCATTAATCTTAAAATGTTAAAATAAATTGTAGTGCTTTAACGGAGTCATAAAACACTACAGCACAGAAACTAGCCTTTTGGCCCACCTAGTCCATGCTTAACCATTAATCTGCTTAGTCCTGTTGACCTGCCCTTGGACCATAGCCCTCCATATGCCTCCATCCTCGTACCTATCTAAATTTCACTTTATTGTTGGAATTGAACTCACATCCACCAGTTAGTCCAACTAACATTTGTTCTACACTCTCACCACTCTCTGACTGACCCCCTTTAATATTTCACCTTTCACCCTTAACCCTGACCACTAGTTCTAGTCTCACATAACCTTTGTGGAAAAAGCCTGCTTGCATTTACCCTATCTGTACCCCTCATAATTTTGTATGCTTCTCAATTCTTCCCTTCATTCTTCTACACTCCAGTGTATGAAGTCCTAACCAGTCAACCTTTCCCTATAACTCAAGTCCTGGCACCATCCTTGTAAACTTCCACAATACTCCAAATTAGGCCTTGTCAATGTCATATACAACTTCAACAATAACATCCCAACTCCTGTACTCAATACTTTGATTTATGAAGCCAATATGCCAAAAGCTTTCTTTACAACCCTATCTACTCATGATGCCATTTTCAAAGAATTATGTATTTCTATTCCCATATCCCTCTTTTCTACCACACTCCTCAGTGCCCTACACTCACCTTGTAAGACCTACCATAGTTTGTCCTCACAAAGTGCAACATGTCACACTTGTCTCCTGAATTCTTTCTCAAGTGTTCTCTTGCATTTCTTATACTCCTGTTGCTATAACAGAAAATTTTCAGTATTCGAGTCAACAGTGTAGGTGAGCTTTTTTAAGCAAAAGTTTTGAGAGAACTACTTAGGTCTAATTTTCAAAAAGGTTCAGATACAAGCATCAGCATTTCTCTTCATTTAATAATACTAATAAAAACAAGATTCAAATATTGCTTTTTATATATAAACTTGGAAGCACCAAATTCAAGCACTTACAGTGTCACTAATCCAGGAATAACTTTTATTGCTGTTCACAGTATCAATCCATTCACTGCAATATCCCAATAAACATTTGGAATTGCACACTGTTGATTAGTTTTCAGAAATCAGCTGCAGAATTAAATAGCTCTGAAAGAACCTTTGATGCTCTGCTGGGTCACCTAAGCCAGGCCGACTAGATCTAGTATTAGGTAATGAACTGGGTAACGAACAGATCTCTCAGTGGGTGAGCATCTGGGAGACAGGGACCACCACTGCCTGGCCTTTAGCATTATCATGGAAAAAGACAGAATCAGAGAGGACAGGAAAATTTTTAATTCGGAAGGGCAAATTATGAGGCTATAAGGCTAGAACTTGCTGGTGTGAATTGGGATGATGTTTTTGCAGGGAAATGTACTATGGACATGTGGTCGATGTTTAAGGATCACTTGAAGGATGTTAGAGATAAATTTGTCCCGGTGAGGAAGATAAAGAATGGCAGGGTGAAGGAACCATGAGTGACAAGTGAGATGGAAAACCTAGTCAGGTGGAAGAAGGCAGCATACATGAGGTTTAGGAAGCAAGGATCAGATGGGTCTATTGAGGAATATAGGGTAGCAAGAAAGGAGCTTAAGAAGGGGCTGAGAAGAGCAAGAAGGGGGCATGAGAAGGCCTTGGTGGGTAGGGTAAAGGAAAACCCCCAGGGATTATTTAATTATGTGAAGAACAAAAGGATGACAGGAGTGAAGGTAGGACCGATTAGAGATAAAGGTGGGAAGATGTGCCTGGAAGCTGTGGAAGTGAGCGAGGTCCTCAATGAATACTTCTCTTCGGTATTCATTAATGAGAGGGAACTTGATGATGGTGAGGACAATATGAGTGAGGTTGATGTTCTGGAGCATGTTGATATTAAGGGAGAGGAGGTGTTGAAGTTGTTAAAATACATTAGGACGGATAAGTCCCCGGGGCCTGACAGAATATTCCCCAGGCTGCTCCACAAGGCGAGGGAAGAGATTGCTGAGCCTCTGGCTATGATCTTTATGTCCTCATTGTCCACGGGAATGGTACCGGAGGATTGGAGGGAGGTGATGTTGTCCCCTTGTTCAAAAAAAAGATAGTAGGGATAGTCCAGGTAATTATAGACCAGCGGGCCTTATGTCTGTGGTGGGAAAGCTGTTGGAAAAGATTCTTAGAGATAGGATCTATGGGCATTTAGAGAATCATGGTCTGATCAGGGACAGTCAGCATGGCTTTGTGAAGGGCAGATCATGCCTAACAAGCCTGATAGAGTTCTTTGGGGAGGTGACCAGGCATATAGATGAGGGTAGTGCAGTGGTTATGATCTACATGGATTTTAGTAAGGCATTTGACAAGGTTCCACACTGTAGGCTTACTCAGAAAGTCAGAAGGCATGGGATCCAAGGAAGTTTGGCCAGGTGAATTCAGAATTGGCTTGCCTGCAGAAGGCAGAGGGTTGTGGTAGAGGGAATACATTCAGATTGGAGGGCTGTGACTAGTGGTGTCCTGTAAGAATCAGTTCTGGGATCTCTACTTTTCGTGATTTTTATTAGCGACCTGGATGTGGGGGTAGAAGGGTTGGTTGGCAAGTTTGCAGATGACACAAAGGTTGGTGGTGTTGTAGATAGTGTAGAGGATTGTCGAAGATTGCAGAGAGACATTGATAGGATGCAAAAGTGGGCTGAGAAGTGGCAGATGGAGTTCAACCTGGAGAAGTGTGAGGTGGTACACTTTGGAAGGACAAACTCCAAGGCAGAGTACAAAGTAAATGGCAGGATACTTGGTAGTGTGGAGGAGCAGAGGGATCTGGGGGTACATGTCCACAGATCCTTGAAAGTTGCCTCACAGGTAGATAGGGTAGTTAAGAAAGTTTATGGGGTGTTAGCTTTCATAAGTCGAGGGATAGAGTTTAAGAGTCGCGATGTAATGATGCAGCTCTATAAAACTCTGGTTAGGCCACACTTGAAGTACTGTGTCCAGTTCTGGTCACCTCACTATAGGATGGATGTGGAAGCATTGGAAAGGGTACAGAGGAGATTTACCAGGATGCTGTCTGGTTTAGAGAGTATGGATTATGATCAGAGATTAAGGGAGCTAGGGCTTTACTCTTTGGAGAGAAGGAGGATGAGAGGAGACATAGAACAATAGAACCATAGAACACTACAACACAGTACAGGCCCTTCAGCCCTCCATGTTGTGCTGACCCATATAATCCCTAAAAAAAAGTACTAAACCTACACTACCCCATAAACCTCCATTTTTCTTTCATCCATGTGCCTATCTAAGAGGCTCTTAAATACCCCTAATGTTTTAGCCTCCACCACCATCCCTGGCAAGTCATTCCAGGCACTCACAACCCTCGGTGTAAAAAAACTTACCCCTGATGTCTCCCCTAAATTTCCCTCCCTTAATTTTGTACCTATGCCCTCTAGTGTTTGCTATTGGTGCCCTGGGAAACAGGTACTGACTATCCACCCTATCTATGCCTCATCTTAATCTTGTAGACCTCTATCAAGTCCCCTCTCATTCTTCTATGCTCTTAAGAGAAAAGTCCCAGCTCTGCTAACCTTGCTTCATATGACTTGTTCTCCAAACCAGGCAACATCCTGGTAAATCTCCTCTGCACCCTCTCCATAGATTCTACATCCTTCCTATAATGAGGTGACCAGAATTGAACACAATACTCTAAGTGCGGTCTCACCAGAGATTTGTAGAGTTGCAACATGACCTCCCTACTCTTGAACTCAATCCCCCTGCTAATGAAGCCTAGCAACCCATAGGCCTTCTTAACTACACTATCAACCTGTGCAGCAACCTTGAGGGATGTATGGATTTGAACCCCAAGGTCCCTTTGTTCATCCACACTCTTAAGTAACTGACCATTAATCCTGTACTCAGTCTTCTGGTTTGTTCTTCCAAAATGCATCACCTCACACTTGTCTGGATTGAACTCCATCTGCCATTTTTCTGCCCAACTCTGCAGTCTGTCTATATCCTCTTGTAACCTTCGACCACCTACAGCTCCATCCACAACTCCTCCAATCTTCGTGTCATCAGCAAACTTACTCACCCATCCTTCCACCTCTAAATCCAGGTCATTTATAAAAATCACAAATAGCAGGGGTCCCAAGACAGATCCTTGCGGCACTCCACTAGTTACCAACCTCCAGGCAGAATACTTTCCTTCCACAACTATCCTCTGCCTTCTTCCTTTAAGCCAATTTTTTATCCGAACAGCCAAGGTTCCACTTATCCCATGCCTCATGACTTTCTGGATGAGTCTCTCATGAGGGACCTTGTCAAATGCTTTGCTAAAGTCCATGTAGACCATATCCACTGCCCTACCCTCATCAATTTCTTTTGTTACCTCTTCAAAAAACTCAATCAGGCTCGTGAGGCACAACCTTCCCTTCACAAAGCCATGTTGACTATCCATGAGTAGACTGTACTTCTCCAAATGCTCGTAGATCCTATCCTTAAGAATCCTTTCCAGTAGTTTGCAGACCACCGATGAATATTACCTTTTTTAAACAAGGGAACTATGTTTGCAATTCTCCAGTCCTCAGGCACTTCCTGGGCAGCCAAAGAGGATTCAAAGATTATAGCTAATGCTCCTGCGATCTCTTCTCTCAATTCCCACATGATAGAGGTGCACAAGATATTAAGAGGAATAGATAGAGTGGATAGCCAGTGCCTCTTCCCCAGGGCAACACTGCTCAGTACAAGAGGACATGGCTCTAAGGTAATGGGAGGGAAGTTCAAGGGGGACATTATAGGAAGGTTTTTTTACTCAGAGAGTGGTTGGTCAGTGGAATGCACTGCCTGAGTCAGTGGTGGAGGCAGATGCACTAGTGAAGTTTAAGAGACTACTAGACAGGTATATGGAGGAACTTAAGGTGGGGGGTTATATGGGAGGCAGGGTTTGAGGGTTGGCACAACATTGCGGGCCGAAGCGCCTGTAATGCACTGTTCTATTCTATGTTCCATGTTCTGTGTAAGTCATTCCTTTGAAAAATAAACTGGGCTGCCTTTGTCACATTTGACATATTACTAAATAATGGTGAATGGTGATGTGGCTCGAAGGGCTGAGAAGGCCTACTCCATACCGTATCACTAAAATAAATAAATAAATAAAATGAGTTACAGCCACCCATTTCACCTTTCAGGGGCTTCTGACTAACAGTTTCTTGTTTTGGAATCTGGCAACTTCAGTATTTTGTTTTGTTAATTCTTGTCTGAAGATAACATTGTTTGCACTAAAAATCGTTTGTACACTTATGGCATACCATCACAAAATTTCTCTCAGCAGAATCCTTACTTTGTTCCAAATTCATCAATCACTATGATTAAGAAAACGATCATCAGACTCACTGAATTCTTCCTAGCATTTTGTTAGCTTCATTCCCTGTTTTATTTCCCCTGTCATCTTACACTTTTTGTCTTCATGGTTAAGGCACAATGCCTGCATTTAGCCCAAATGCAGGTCAAAATTCCACTTTCCTGATGGGTCCCTGACAAGAGCTAAAAATCTGCTGAAATTGTGATTGGCGATTAAATAATGCTTGTGCACATAAAGAGACCACAAGCCTTTTGCCATTAGCTCTTCAATCAATGACTTTCTAATATAGATCAGCTAAAGTCAAGTTCTTGCAGAGGATTTATTTTTTAAACTACACAAATATTCAATGTTTGCTCACTGAAAAAAGTTTGAAAAGGACAAGTGAGACACCATAATAGACCTTCAGAGGAACTTTGTCAAGATCTCATTAGAACACCAATATTGTTTATCGAAACTCTTTGAGGTTTTAAAGAGAGCGAATGCTATGCTATAGTGCATGGCAGTCACCTAGAGCAAGGGACTATTTGCTGATAGGCATCTTTTTCTTACTCAGATCCCTCACTTGGGCACAAATGGGAGGCAGGAAGGCAATCATCTCATTCTGCATCATCCACACTCTTCCTGGGCACCATCTTCCTCTGAACCTCCAAATGTTTCGTCAAAAAAAAACTGGCATTTTCTTCACCTTGGTCACCAAAGAGTCCTGAAACATATTTTGTGGAAGCAGCTGTGCAGATGCTCCATACTCTGTTCAAGGGATTTGTTTCTAATCATCACTGTGTTAAACTTGCAGCTGTCTGCTTCAGTACCTCCAGGCAAGTTTAAATTATAATAATCACTTAGTTCCAAGCTCAAGTCCTTCAACAGGCATGTATCATTAGCATAGCAGCCACTCAGCACCTGTTTATCTTTTCAACAAAAGTCTGAAGATGTGCCACCAATATACAAAAAAGAAATATAGCAGCCTCATAATCCATGAAATTTAACAGCATGAATACTTTTAAAACAGGAGAGGGACCTGGATTGCTGCTGGCTAAATCAATAACAGTAGTGATGCAAGTTTTAAAAGCCATAAATAAAATACTGGGGTTCATTTTTAAAACAAGGGCAGATAAATTTTGTAAGAGTTGTACAATGAACACATATTCATATTATAAATGGGATTCTGAGCTACTAGATAAAGTGAAAAAAAGACTATAATTGAGTGATTATAAATATGGGGCAAGATTGAGTAAGGTAGGGGCTCTTTAAAAAAAAACGTAAGATCAAGAGCTAAACTAAGAGGCCTAAAAGAAAATGTAGAATTTAATTGGGAGACATAAAGAAGGCAAGGCTAGAAACGAGAAATAGACTAGGTATCTTATTATCTTATTTTATGCTTAGGGTGTATTCGTGGGAATGTGAGCAGTAAATCGGTGGTTAAGAAGTAATTTATGACATTATATATTACAGTACTGTGGTGCTGAGAACATAAGATCTCAGCCCTCTGCTCCCACAATAATAAAATGGCTAAAGTGATCTCATCAGCACGCAATTCAGTGAGCTTCACTGCTGTCAGAGCTGGGGTGAATGATACAGCTGCTCGATGCTGAGATATGGGTGTAGGAGTGGCTCAGTGATTGTGGGACATTGCAGCGACGGCTTCATTTATTGGCAGATTTCTGCATCCTACAGCCTCTCTCAGCTCCACCTAATGGATGTGATGGAAGCTGCTGTTCCCACCTCTCTGTTTGACTTCCCCACCCAGATATTTCTCTATGGTAACTAGATCAACAGTGGCTGTTGAGCTTATTCAGAACAAATAGTTTTATCTATGATCAAATTCAGTATCACATGGAGCATGTGAGATGATTACCAGCAAGCTTTTAAGGAGAAAGCTTGATGAACTCACAAAAGTCCAAAGCAACAAACACCAAAATGCTGGAGAAACTCAGCAGGCCAGGCAGCATCTATGGAAAAAAGTACAGTCAATGGGGCCACAGTGGTTGACCAAGGAAGTCAGAGATTGCATAGCATTAAAAAAAAAGGAAGTATGACAGAGCTAAGGTGAGTGGGAGGACAGATGATTGGGAAGTTTTTAAGGAACAATAAAACTTAACTAAAAAGGCAATACGGGGAGAAAAAATGAGGTACAAACGCAAGCTAGCCAGGAATATAAAGCAAGATAGGAAAAGCTTTTTTAGGTATGTGAGGAGAAAGAAGATAGTTAAGAACAATGTTGGGTCCTTGAAGAATGAATTGGGTGAAATTGTTATGGGAAACAGAGAAATGGCAGAAGAATTTAATGAGTACTTTAGATCTGTTTTCACTAAGGAAGACACAAGCAATCTCCCAGACGTATGGATGGGCCAAGGACATAGGGTAACAGAGGAAATGAAACAGATTGACATTAGGAAGGAAACGGTGATGAGTAGACTGATGGGACTGAAGGTTGACAAATCCCCCAGGTCCAGATGATCTGCATCCTAGGGTACTAAAGGAGGTGGCCCTGGAAATTGTGGATGCATTGGTAATCATTTTCCAATGTTCCTTAGATTCAGGATCAGTTCCTCAGGATTGGAGAATGGCTAATGTTATCCCACTTTTTAAGAAAGGAGGGAGGGAGAAAACAGAGAACTGTCGACCTGTCAGCCTGACATCGGTGGTGGGGAAGATGCTAGAGTCCATTATTAAGGATGAAATAGTGGCATATCTAGATAGCAGTGATAAGATTGGGCCCAGCCAGCATGGAATTACCAAGGGTAAATCATGCTTGACTAATCTATTGGAGTTTTTCAAGGATGTAACCAGGAAGTTAGACAAGGGAGATCCAGTGGATGTAGTGTACCTCGATTTTCAGAAGGCATTTGATAAGGTCCCACATAGGAGATCGGTGGGTAAAATCAAAGCTCAGGGCATTGGGGGGAAGACATTGACATGGATAGAAAACTGGTTGGCAGTTAGAAAGCAAAGGGTAGCGATGAATGGGTGTTTCTCGGAATGGCAGATGGTGACTAGTGGGGTGCCACAGGGTTCGGTATTGGGACCACAGCTGTTTACAATTTACGTCAACAATTTAGATGAAGGCATTGAGAATAACATCAGCAAATTTGCTGATGATACTAAGCTGGGTGGCAGTGTGACATGTGATGAGGATATTAGGAGAATTCAGGGTGACTTGGATAGGTTGGGTGAGTGGGCCGATACTTGGCAGATGATGTTTAATATGAATAAGTGTGAGGTTATCCACTTTGGGAGTAAGAACAGGAAGGCAGATTATTATCTGAACGGTATACAGTTAGATGAGGGAGAAATACAAAGAGATCTAGGAGTCCTTGTTCATCAGCCACTGAAGATGAATGAGCAAGTGCAGCAGGCAGTGAAGAAGGCTAATGGAATGTTGGCCTTTATTACAAAGGGAATTGAGTACAAGAGCAAGGAAATCCTCTTGCATTTGTACAGAGCCCTGGTGAGACCTGGAGTATTGTGTACAGTTTTGGTCTCCAGGGTTAAGGAAGGGCATCCTGGCTGTAGAGGAAGTGCTGCGTAGATTCACAAGGTTAATTCCTGGGATGTCTGGACTGTCTTACGCAGAGAGATTAGAGAGACTGGGCTTGTACATGCTGGAATTAAGGAGATTGAGAGGGGATCTAATTGAAACAAATCAGATTATTAAGGGATTGGACAAGATAGAGGCAGGAAATACATTCCAGATGCTGGGAGAGTCCAGTACCAGAGGGCATGGTTTGAGAATAAGGAGTAGGTCATTTAGGACAGAGTTAAGGAAAAACCTCTTCTCCCAGAGAGTTGTGGGGGTCTGGAAAGCACTGCCTCGGAAGGTAGTGGAGGCCAATTCTCTGGATGCTTTCAAGAAGGAGCTAGAAAGGTATCTTATGGATAGGGGAATCAAGGAATATGGGGACAAAGCAGGAACCGGATATTGATAGTAGATGATCAGCCATGATCTCAAAATGGCGGTGCAGGCTCGAAGAGCCAAATGGTCTACTTCTGCACCTATTGTCTATCGTCTATAATGTTTCAGTCCGAGCCCCTTCAGCAAGACAGGGGAAAAAAAGACAAGGAGTAGAGTTAAAAAGTGGGAGGAGGGGAGGGAGAAACACAAGGTAATAGGTGACACTGGGAGGGGGAGGGATGAAGTAAAGAGCTGGGAAGTTGATTGGTGAAAGAAATACAGGGCTGGGGAAGGGGCAATCCAGCAGGAGAGAACAGAAGACCATGAAGAAAGAAAAGGGGGGAGGAGCACCAGAGAGAGGCAATGGGCAGGCAAGGGGATAAGGTGAAAGAGGGAAAAGGGAATGGGGAATTGTGAAGGACAGGAGAGGAGCGTTGGGGTGGGGTGGGGCGGGGCAGGGCGAGGTGGGGTTGGGGGCCATTACCGGATATTTGAGAAATCGATGTTTGTGCCATCTACACAGACGGAATACAAGGTGAGAAATCGATGTTTGTGCCATCTACACAGACGGAATACAAGGTGTTGTTCCTCCAACCTGAGTGTAGCCTCATCACGACAGTAGAGGAGCCACAGACAGACATATCAGAATGGGAATGGGAAGTGGAATTAAAATTGGTGGCCACTGGGAGATCCTGCTTTGTCTGGCAGACAGAGCTTTGGTGCTCGGTGAAGCAGTCTCCCAATCTACGTTGGATCTCACGGATATAAGTTACAGGAGGCTACACTGGGAGTACCAGACACACAATGTGACCCCAACAGACCCACAGGTGAAATGTTGCCTCACCTGGAATGACTGTTTGGGGTCCTGAACGGTAGTGAGGGAGGTGTAGGGGCAGGTGTGGCACTTGTTCCATTTGCAAGGATAAATGCCAGGAGGGAGATCAGTGGGGAAGGATGAATAAAAAGGGAGTCACGTAGGGAGCAAAGTAGAAGAGGGAGGGAGGGAAGGACCTGCTTGGTGGTGAGATCCCATTGGAGGCGAAAAGTTGTGTTGGACTGGTGGGGTGGTAGGTGAGGACAAGAGGAACCCTATCCCTAGTAAGGTGGTGGGAGGATGGGGTGAGGGCAGACATATGTGAAATGGAAGAGATGTGGTTGAGGGCAATGTTGATGGTGGAGGAAGGGAAGCCCCTTTCTTTAAAGAAGGAGAACATCTCCTTCGTTCTGGAATGAAAAGCCTCATCCTGAGAGCAGATGCGGCTGAAATGGAGGAATTGAGAGAAGGGAATGGCGTGTTTAGAAGTAACAGGGTGGAAAGAGGTATTGTCCAGGTAGCTGTGAGAGTCTGTGGATTTATAATAGACATCAGTAGATAAGCTGTCTCCAGAGATAGAGACGGAGAGATTGAGAAAGCAGAAGGAGGTGTCGGAAATCAGACCACATAAATTTGAGGGCAGGATTCAAGTTGGAGGCAAAGTGGATGAAGTCAATGAGTTTCACTTGGGTGCAGGACGCAGCACCAATGCAGTCATCGATGTAGTGTAGGAAAAGTGGGGGGGTGGAAACCAGTGTAGGCTTGGAACATAGATTGTTCCACATAGCCAACAAAAAGGCAGGCATAGCTGGGACCTATGCAAGTGCCCATGGCTGCACCTTTTGTTTGAAGGAAGTGGGAGGAGCCAAAGGAGAAATTATTATTAAGAGTGAGGACAAGTGGTGGTGGAGGGGAACTGGATGATGTCAAGAAAGAAACAGAGGTAAATCTTAATATGGTTAGAAGATGGAATGGTGGAAATCATATGGAGCTTAAAATACTCATTGGCCCAATTATGCTGTTTCTATACTGTCAGTAGTATTATACCAGACATGTGCTTTAAATCTTGTAATGAAATGGGCCAAATAGACAACAGACAATAGACAATAGCTGCAGAAGTAGACCATTCAGCCCTTCGAGCCTGCACCACCATTCTGAGATCATGGCTGATCAGCTACTATCAATACCCGATTCCTGCCTTGTCCCCATATCCCCTGATTCCCCTATCCATAAGATACCTATCTAGCTCCTTCTTGAAAGCATCCGGAGAATTGGCCTCCACTGCCTTCCAAATCAGGAACATACTTACTCAACTGAGGGTTACCTGTCAATAATAGGGTAATACATCTAAAATACTATTCCCTCTGATTATTTAAAAAAAGCTGAATCACAAAATTTGAAAAATAAATTTGAGAAAAAAAAGGGAATCTTAACAAAAGCTTAACCAGAGCCAATGCCTCTTTCAAGCTGAAACCTCCTTTCAGCCAAATCCTGACACTCCTACTCTCACCACTGGCCTACTCCCAACAATGGCCGCCCTGCTTGTCCCTTCTGTACTTTTAAACAAGTGTTGCCGACCTACGAGAAACCTTGTTGATGTGGCCTGCTCCTGCCACTGATTAGGGCACCAGAATTTTTTGTTACACAGAATGATTCATATTCAGAACCAAATTCTAGACAGCTATTTCCATTACCCTAACTCATTTAAGAAGCAGAAAGGCATATGGGGGCTTTCCAAGATGGATAAACTGAAATACGAAATTTGGCTATTTTTATCTGAGCTTGAAATCTGGTTGACCTCTCTCGTTATTTACTACAAACGTTTATATATGAAACGCCCATGAATAATGTATTATATTTAAACCACACATTTGAATTCTTTAAAAATAAAATTAACCAAATGGTACCTTGTGCTGAATAAAGATTTCTGTGTAAAAGTTCCTTCTCAGACTTTGATGTTGCAATTTGAGTGTCTCTCTTCCTAATTCCCAGTTGGATAAATTCAATTTCAGCCTGCAGTTCCTATAAAAGTCAAAGATAATTTGGAAACATCCTGAGAACTTGTGTAATTTTTCCAAAATCAAAGAAAATAAGTAAAATATTAATTTGCATACTTTTTAGTTAATCTATAGTCTACTTCAACTGCTTCTGCCTTTGTTCATTCCAGTTGTCCTAACACCCTGGAGCTATTTCTAATATGCCTTTCAGAAAGGTTATTAAAAAAGGATTTAGTTTGGAAGAGTGTGGGGCAGGGTCTTACTTGCATAATTGAGTTGCAGGAGCAGGGTGGTGCAGATAATACAGTATCTCACAGCACCAGGGACCTGGTTCAACTCTGACCACAGGTGCCGCCTGTGTGGAATTTGTATGCTCTCCCTGTGACTCCATAGATCTCCTCTGAGTGAATTGAATAGACTGAATTGACTTTACTTCTTACATCCTTCACATACATGAGTAAAATTTTTACATTACGTCTCCTTTAGAATGTGCAAATTATATTAATTTGTAATAAATAGTATGTACAACGGGACAATCAATATAACATAGAAATACATTTGTATCAGTGTGAATTAATCAGTTTGATGGCCTAATGGAAGAAGCTGTCTTGGAGCCTGTTGGTCCTGGCTTTAATGTTGAGGTACCATTTCTCGGATAGTAGCAGCTGGAACAGTTTGTGGTTAGGGTGACTCGGGTCCCCAATGATCCTTCGGGCCCTTTTTACACACCTGTCTTTATAAATGTCCTGAATAGTGGGAAGTTCACATCTACAGATGCGCTGGGCTGTCTGAACCACTCTCTGCCGAGTCCTGCGATTGAGTGCTCTGATTTCCTACTACATCACAAAGACGTGTGGATCAGAAGATTATTTCTAGTAGATGTAAAATCTGGCGGAGTTGATGGGAATGAGGGGAGAATTTTAAAAAACGATTATGTAGATCAGTAAAAAGGGCTGTTTGTCAGTTATTATAGATTCAGAGGGCCAAAAGGCCTATTTCAGTGTATGACTCCATGATAAATTATCATAACCAGACAGACTGAATTTAATATATAAATGTAAAATGTTGTAATTGAAGAAAGAAAGTATTATACATATCATTCAAAAGACTTCACGATAACCAGAGGGAAATGTTGAAAGATACATGGCAATAATATACTCCGCCTTGTCTATTCACCACAGTGTAGCATTAACAAGTCCTGAAAGCTAAACTATATCACTAAAACAATAGAATGCACATATGAAGGAATCATGCTTAAAAATATCAAAATATAAGAAATCTTAGGAGCAAGTAATTCGAGCTCAAACATTCAATCAGATAATGCTGTTTGGTGTACAAGGCTTCAACTCCACCTTCCTATCTGATCTCTTTACTTCTTGATTCACCTGTTCATTTATCTCAGCCTTGAGTAAACGGAATCAAATTAGACTTGGCTTGCTACCTATGTTCATTCCCTCTTGAATTGATACGTATGTGAAGGGCCTAACCGACCACCTTGGAAGTCCAGGCAGTGAAATACAGCAAGACATCGGCAATGAGCAGACCTGATATGGCACATTGCTTAGGTCCCAGAAAACTGCAACAGCCTATCATATGAGGCAAGATTAGGGTAGAGCCTTGATGCACCATCAATAACTCTGAGACGTGGGTTAAGGTAGGCTTTTATTGGCTGGAAGAAAGCACAAGCAGCAAGTGACCATCACACAACATCCTAGAGACTGAGGAAGGGTCTGTGGCTCCAACCGCCTTTATGCCGGGGTCTGTGGGAGGAGCCACAGGAGCAGTCGGGGGGGGGGGGGGGGCATGTCCAGACAGGTATATGTAGTTCACCACAAGCCAAAACTGGGAAGCAGTCTTGATAGTTTTTAAATGTAGCTGAATATCAGAAACATTGAGAACCCTTGATAGGGAAAACAAATTTGAAATTAAAATTTAAAAATAAAAGCACATATTAAAACATTTAAACATAAAAACTGTTGGTACTAAAACACAATTAGCATGAATAATTTATCTTTTCATTTCTAATCCTAAATGAATGGGAAAGAGTAGTAAGCGTGTTATAGGGATAGACTACAAACACGATCCATTTATTTGTCTAAGGAGATCACAGAGCCATTTAGAATGAAAGTATTAAGTAGTACAGAGCTCAGAAATAGTAAACTCAGAACGTGGGCCTGCAGAACAAAGTAGAAAACACATTCAAACTATCTAAAGGCAAATTCATCAGACAGCTATCTGGAACAAAGAATCACAGACAGATGCTTGAACTGGAGGACATATACAATACAAATTCACCATCCTCAAGCTCTAAAGAAAAAACAATGAGAAAATGACGGTACAGAAGAAGGGAACTATACATAGATGAAAATTAAAAACCAACATCCCCAGACATGGAGAATGCTGAACATATTAAATTGTTTTCATATTAGTGCTGTATTTAATTCAAATTTGTAAAAATCTGTTACCTTCATTTCATTCAGCATCTTCTCTGCCTCCTGTGCAATCTGTGGTGGAATACTTGCAGCTTTCTTAGCCTGCTCTCGTGTTAATACTCGTAGTCAAGGAGCAAATTCTTAAAATGTTATCGGTAATATTCACAGAACATTAGAGTTTATTATCTTTGATGGTTATTCCTAATAGATAAAAAACAACTTACGTTTGATTTTATTATTGTATTACACACAAGATATGAACTATATTTTATTCTTCTAGAAATTCTAAAGGATATAAAAAACTGGTCTCTAATTCCAACAGGCAAATTTGCTGCTTAAGGTTCTTTATGTATTCAGTTTCAATTGAAGCCAGTGGCTTTGTTGTGTATTTTCTAAAATGGAAATACAGTAGAACAAGTGGGAACCAAGCATGTGTATTATTTCATCATTTTGCAATCGTTTACATAAAGCAGACATTCATGGCAATCATTGTGACTGAGATAAAGGACTCAACTTCTTGAACAGCTATAGGCTAATTTATGCAGGTGTTATGCATTGCATTTCATTCCTGATGTACCCTGTAGATACTAGTAAGGCTTTGGGAGTCAGGAGGCAAGTCACATATGTAGACCACACTCCTCTTAGACTTATTTTTGTAGATAGTATATACAATAGAGCAAGCCACTTCTTAGCACTGATATAATTAACTAGAAGAATTAACATATTCTGTTATTTGGACTCAACTTCAGGATTTTCCAATATCAGAATCTGGTTTAATTTCACCAGCATATGCCGTGAAATTTGTTAACTTAGCGGCAGTGGTACAATGCAATACATGATAAATATAGAAAATAAATAAATTGCAGAAAGTATATATGTACTGTATATTAGATTGTAAGAATAGTAGTGCAAAAACAGAAATAATAAAAAAAATGTATCCTCAACATTTTGGTTTACTTTAGTTTCAGTGAACAGCTGAAGTATCAAGACCAAGGAATTAGGAAAAGATTGAACCTTCAAAATAAAAACTGCATTAAAGATACAAGAACAACTGCAGATAATGTGAGTCATGTCTTAAACATTCAGAAATAGTGAAATGGGTGTAATTGAGCACATAGGACAGAAAGGGCCTGGTACCGTGCTGTATCTCTAAATGAATTACACTTAGAAAACATAGCACTTTTGACATACAAATATTTGGTATTTGCTCTTTTTATTACATTCTTGTGCACAAAATATCGTTAAAAGTGCATAATTGTATTAAGTAAATTACTACAATCAACAACCACTGGGACTTATTTGATATCCTTAGCATAATAAACCCAGTCCAAATCACTTCACAGGAATGTTAACAGGCAAAATTCAGCAGTGTACCACATGATTAGGTGGCAAAATCTTGCTCAGAGAGTTTACAATTGAGAAATGATTGAGCAAGTCGAGACTGAGGAAAAATACAGTACTGTGCAAAAGTCTTATGCAGATATATATGACTAGTAATGTTATGTATTGCACTGTACTGATGCCACAAAAAAACTGATTTCATGACTTATATGAGTGATGATATACCTGATTCTCATATGCAGCTCTGTTGTGGACTGAGTGTGGGAAGGGGGCAAGAGGAGGGGAATCATGGTTGGGAAAAGGAGAAGAGAGAGCAGGGTGTGAGCAGGAAACACCAGACAAACTTTTTATAATGATCAATTAACCAATCGTTTGGAGTCAAATGACCTTGCCTTTAGTGTCTACACCCACACCAATTCCCTGCCTTGGCACTGCTTCTCTGCCACCTGTGCCACACCCCTCCCGCAGCACTCTATACTCACAATTCCCAACATCCTTTGTCACAGTAGTTTGCAAATGTCAGGCATCCTAGCTATATATACGTGCCAAAGACTTTGTATGAAGACTAGGAAGAATAAAAAGGGATTAAATTTTCTATGTCATAAACATACTTGTTTCTTTAGGAAATTTGACAGAATCTGTTTTGGCATTGGCAAAGGAATTCAAATGAGAAGATTGGGGAAGGATGAGCAAAGCTACAACTCTTTAAAAAAAGAGATCTTGGAAAGAAAAGGAATTGGAAATAAATTCAGAAAATGTGTATCTCCAGTGGTTGATGATTGGGTTGAATTGTTCTCACATCTTGGCAATTTACTTGCAAACTTTTGTCACCACACTAGAGGTCATCATCAGTGCACTGTTAATTGTGGTGTGTCCTCTGATTGCTTGGCCTTTATATACTTATCAATCAGTCTGGAATTTTGCCTGCATTGGTTCATTAATAGGTTTACTTGTTTGTTTACAGAATTGTTCATGGAAAACCACACTTCTACGAAATTCCTTGCATGCTGCATGTTTGCAGAGTACTCCCCTCAACATTGCTGTTGGCTTATGCACAGCTGAAATTCTATGTTCTTGGACCAGCTGGGCTGTTATTTCCGAGATATTCAGAAAGTATGGAGGGTTCACTGTCTGGTTGCTTCATGGTTGGTGTGTTGTTGACCTCGTAGGCATCTTCAAATTAAGTTATGTGAGTATTCGTTTTGTGCAAATACTTTAACAGAGACAAGCAAGTTGAAGAGTGGTAGCTTCCCCTCAGTTTCTGTTTCAGTAGAATCACAGAAGGCACTTTGGAAACTTCTGTTTATCATATGGGAACACATACAGATCAGATCCTAAATTATCAGAGCAATCATCCAAATGTACACAAGAACAGCTGTAACAAAACTTGGTTCTGAAGAGCAGAGACACACAGCAGAACTAAAAGATTAAGGGGAAAGGTATCTCTTTAAGGTATTTGTACAAAACTGATAGCCACAGAACTTCATATGAAGATGCCCAGGAGGTCGACAATGCACCAACCTAGAAACAATCAAACAGGTTGTCCTTCCATACCTCTGAAAAAATCTTGGAAATAACAGTCCGACTACTCCAAGAACATAGAATTTCAGTTGCACATAAGCCAACAGCAACATTGAAGAGAGTGCCTTGCAGACCAAAAGAACAAACCACACTATTAGACAAGACCAATGCAGGGACTGCAGCAAATATTACAACAGCCAAACTGGGAGAAAACTATCCAAAAGAATCCATGAACATCAACTGGCTGTAAAGCGGCATGACCAATTCTCCCTAGTCTCTACCCGTGAAGATCGAGAGGGACATAAATTCAACTGGGCATCAGTGAAAGTCACGGCACAAGCAAACACACTGCATGCAAGGGAATTCCTGCATTTGTGGTTTTTCACAAACAATACTGTAAACAAACATGTGGACTTGATCCTACTTATGAGCCAAGGGAGGCGAAACTCCAGACCACAATACATGAAGTTCGCCACACAACCAATCAGTGATTGTAATCTTGCATTTGTGACTGAAGTAGAGGGGTTGGGAGGGGGAGTTACACATGTTGGTTTTCAATACAATAAGAGATTTATTACTGTATAGTGCTACTTAACAGTAACTTTTCATAAATATTTTCCACAGTTTACAGCCAAAGCTGAAGTAATTTAAGGGACTTATTCCAACACTATTTGAAGTTGGTAGTAAGGAAGGCGATTGCAATGTTAGCAGTCACTACAAAGGACTAGAACAAAGGTGTAATGCTGAGGCTTTAAAAGTCATTGGTGATTCTGTACCTGGAGTATTCTGAGTAGTTTTGGGAACACTATCAGGGAAAGGATGTGCTGGCACTGGAGAGATTCCAGAGAAGGTTCACAAGAATGATCCAGGAGTGAAAGTGAGGAGCATTTGATGGTGCTGGGCCTTTACCCGATGGGATTTAGAAAAAGGAGGGGAGATCTCATTAAAACCTATTGAATATTGAAATGCCTACATAGAGTGGAATGTGGAGAGGATGTTTCTGATAGTGGGGGAAGTCTAGAACAAGGAGGTACAGTCTCAGAACATAAGAAATAGAAGCAGGAGTAGGCCAACTCTTTCTATTAGTTAACCAATCCTCTATCCATGCTAATATCACCCCCAACTCTATACCTCAGAATAGAAGGATGTCCCTTTAGAACAGATATGAGGAGGAATTCCTTTAGCCATAGGGTGATAAATCTGAGGAATTTATTGTCACAGATTGCTGTGAAAGCCAAGTCATTGGATATACTTAAAACGGTGGTTAATATGTTCTTTATTAGTAGGGGTGTCAAAGGTTAAGGGGAGAAAGCAGGAGACTGGGGCTGAGAAGATTAATAGATCAGCAATGATTGAAAGGTGAAGCAGACTTGATGGGCCAAGTAGCCTGCTTTTGCTCCTATATCTTATGGTCTGATGCTAGGATATTCCAAACTCCCTGGAACGTATAAAATTGGCTAAATATAGAGAAGAGAATTTAGTGTATTGCAAACAATTCTGGTATTCCTGTTTTAGAAAAGACTGGATGCAGTTTATAGATAGCTCACTATGCTGATTCCAACAAGGAACAGTTATCCTCCAGGGAAAGATTAAACAGACTGGAATCCACTTATTGGAATTGTGAACAATAAGGAGTGATCTTATTGAAAAACAGTGGATTCCAGTTAATTGAGATACATTGGAACCACTACATTTTGGCCCAATAAAGTGGCTGCCCCAATTAGCTGAGGTTTCATGGAAATAGTTTAAGAGAATAGAAAAGGCAAACTACCTTTTAACTGAGTAAGAAATTATGTATTTAAATGAAATACAGAACAAATTAGAAAACTACCAATACTACTACAGTACTATATAGCTGTGTATTATTTCCTAATAGGTTCCAAGGTTGTCGAGCCTCAAATAGCCTCTGACAACCAAGTCCAACTCCTGGCCTCGTGTGGCTTAGCCGCTAAGCCCGGCGAAACTGTTTCTACTGACAGGAGGAGGGGTGAAGGTGGGTCCTGGTGCCTTAAAACCAGTGTTTTGGGTAGATGGTGCTCGTCAGCCTGGGAAGGCAGTCCATCTAAGACGGGGGTCGGCAACCTGCGGCTCCCGAGCCATTTGTGGCTCTTTCACCTCTGTGCTGCGGCTCCCTGTGGCTTTGGGAAATAATTGGTCAGTATTTAATTAAAATGTATTTTATGTTAGTTTGTTAGCTTTTGAAATGTAATTATGGTGATCTTGTACAACCTAAGTGTAGCGACACATTTCCTGCCACATCCGAAACGGCTCACAATTAGCCAGCATTCCGGCTAAGGGAGATAGCCTACGGGGGTTTGTGAGTACGCGTCTTTTGCAGCATCTGCGTCCATGGGGGCTGGGTTGAGGGAGGCTTAAAAGCAAGGCTGTTTAGTTCGAATAAAGCTATCTTTGACTGCAGTTTACTGACACCGCTACAACGTGTTTTTATCGCTGGCTGTCCAGACGGAAGGTGCTGAAACGCTTTGTCGCGTGTCTGGAAGAAGTGAAAACTTTCCTGGGCAGCAAAGGGCTCACCTTTCCTGAGCTGGAACAGCCAGAGTGGCTGGAAAAGCTACACTTCATGGTAGACATGACAGCGCACCTGAACACGCTGAACACAGCTCTTCAGGGGAAAGGACGTACAGCCCTGCACATGTTGGAGGATGTTTTGGCATTCGAGCGCAAGTTGACAGTGCTTGCCAGAGATTTACAGAAAGGCACTTTGTCTCACTTCCCCAATTTGAGAGAGTTCAAACAAGGTCACGACATGATAATTTCGGAGTATTTACATTCTGCAATCATCGCAATGCAAACATCGTTTGGGAAACGCTTCTGTGAGTTCAGAGAGGAAAAAAACACATTATCCTTCCCGGTCACTCCCTTAAGCATCGATCCTTCCCTACTGAATACGACTGCATTGGCAGGTGAGAGTCAACCTGATCTTGAGATGGAACTGGCCGACATAGCCGACAAAGACATATGGGTGTCCAAGTTTAGACGCTTGACAGCAGACCTTGAAGATGTTGCCCGTCAGAAGGCCGTTCTTGCTCAGAAACACAAATGGAGTGATATTGAAAACCTCACAGATGACAGCTTGCGATCCTGTGTAAAGATGAAGGTGACATCATACAGCCCTGATGTGCAGACGCTGTGCGCTGAGGTCCAGGAGCAGAAATCCCATTAACCAAGTATGATAAATATTTTAATTGCCTATTATTTTACTTATATTCATATTTTTTCATTGTTCAGTGAAATAGTCCTTTCATTTTTCAGGATGACAGCTGGCTGACGTTATTTTTGGTTTGCTGCTGGCGGAAAATTTAAGTTCGGCGTTTTTCATAAATACAAGAAGGACTCAAATAGACATTGAATATTTTACTTAAAAGTAACTTTCAACCCAACGTCTTTTTTTCGGAGTTCAAAATGTTTTTGTTGCATGCAGAAATGTAATTTCGTTTTCTCTGCAGGAGTTCATCAATTTCATAAATGCAACACATTATAGTTTGTTTATACATAGCATAAAGGCAAAAAAAACGTTGTATGCAGTGTTATTTCATTTTAAATGTCAAACGGGTTTTGCGGCTCCCAGTGTTTTCTTTTCTGTGGGAAACGGGTCCAAGTGGCTCTTTCAGTGGTAAAGGTTGCTGACCCCTGATCTAAGAGAAGGAAAACTCTGATTTCAAACCTCCGCTGCCTTGCGGCCATACCCACTCATGGGAAAGGCTTCGGGAGTAAACCCTGAGGACAAATCCGGAGCTGGAGTCCCTAAGGCAGACCGACGTTGCCTTCAACCTCATTCTGGCAACTCCCGTGACATCACTGGTGCCAAGTTGTATCGGCCCCTGCCCTTCCCTTGGACAACATCGGTGGCGTGGAGAGGGAAGACTTCCTGCTTGGGCAACTGCTGGTCTTCCATACAACCTTGCCTAGGCCTGCGCCCTGGAGAGGACACTGCTCAGCAGGCACAGATCCATGGTCTTGCGAGACTAACGGATTCCATTATCAGTTCCTAATAGTAATCGAAGGAGGAATTCATCCAGTATACACTACTGTATTCTTTTGATTGATGGTAAGTGAACAAAATCTACGCAGACATTTAGTGCAGATAATGGACTGCCTTCATACAATGCTATTGATGATTGAATCCTCCAAAACTGCATTTTCATTGTAACATTCAAGATGATAGTCAATTCCTTCAAATTCTTAGTAATTTCTAACTTGTTGAAGTAGTGAAATTATTTCATTTTCACTCCCAGCTGTTTCTGGCGTATCCAAGCCTGAATGCTTAAAACTCGCAGTGAGGAAAACAGTTCTAAATTGTTTTAATGCTTCTCACCAACTATCAGTACAAAAATCATCACTTTCTGAACACAAACTCAAGCAGCTGATGCTATTTAAAAACGGTTCGCTCTAAGCATAGTCCAATAGCCATACCAGTGCACGTGATGATGCTAGTTAGAAACCGTTGCGTTGACTTTGCAGCAAGCTGTACAATGTAATACATAATAATAGAGAAAAAACTGAATTACAGTAAATATATATAAAATAGTTAAACAAGTAGTGAAAAATAGAAATAGAACAAGTAGTGAGGTAGTGTTCATTGGTTCAACGTCCACTCAGAAATCAGACGTCAGAGGGGAAGAAGCTGTCCTTGAATCATTACGAATGTGCCTTCGGGCTTCTGTATCTCCTTCCTGATGGTAGCAATGAAAACAAGGCATGACCTGGGTGAAGGGGGTCTTTAATAAAGGATGCCGCCATTTTGAGATATCGCTTCATGAAGATGTCCCGGATACCATGGAGGCCTGTGCTCATGATGTCACAAATAAATAAAGGGGGAATCCCAGCTATTTTGTCAATTAGTTTTTGTTCTTTAAGAATGGTCTCAAATAAGTGGCTGCTCCAATAAACCAAGGTCCACTTAACTGAATCCACTGTATTTAAGATTCTTGGGGGGAGGGTTACAACAGGAAAAATCATGAAAGGATGTTCACTTTATGGGATTCCAGGTATTGTGTCAGAACAAGGGGTATAAAGAAGGATTTTTGTTCCTCTCAGAAAACATTAGAGCCATTGAAGCTGTTTGCCACAGGCAGCTTGGGGCAGAGCCACTGGATATATTTAATAATAAGATCAATAGATTTCTAATTATTAGCAGAATCAAGCAAGTAGGGAAAGTGCAGGAAAGTGAACTTGACAAATGCTGGATCAGCAATGATACTATTGAGTTTCTTACTCCTGTGTAAACTAATTTGATTATATAGTTTATCATATCATCAAATAATGATTGTTTAATCTTGATCTAATTTGTAATGCAAAAACTCATTTAAGTTGTGGATATTGAGATGTTTGATTTGTCCCAAGTACTTGCACAGGTATTTTTAAATCACACATACACAAAGCTTCATAGCTTTCTCAGTTTTAGTGAATGTCTTATTGTTGTCATGGTTGTCCTGCCAAGGGAAACTAAATAGCTTAAGCCTGTATTCCTTGTTTATTTTATTATTAAGGAATGAGGTATGCCCTTATTGAAACTTATAAGGCATAGTGAATTTTGGAATGTTTTTAAGAGTTCGATAGTCTTGAACAAGAAGTCACAACTATAAGATAAGCGGCCTATCACTTAAAACGGAGGCATGTAGGACTTTTTTCTCCCAGAGTGCAGTGAACCTCTGGAATTTTTTACCTTGGCAGATGATGGAAACTGGATCGTAAGTATATAAAGTAGAGCTGGATAAATATTTGATAGATTAATAAATAGAGGGACATTGGGAAATAGCACAGAAGAGGAGCTAAGGTCAGCTGATATCAGACAGAATTATATTAACTGGCAGGATAGGATTGAGTGCCAAATAGCCTACTTCTTCACCTATATTCTTGCATTACTGTCTTGTGAAGGTGGGAGGGGGGATTTAGTGGGAAAGCTCACAGTTCTAAATTAAGATGTTCTCATTCCTTCACAACATCACAGTTGGGAGCTTTTGTAGGATTTTCCATTTAGGGGTATTGGTGTTTCCATACTGGGTGGTGATGCAACCAGTCAATATACTCTCCACAATACATCTATAAAAATTTATCAAAGTTTTAGATGTCATGCCAATTCTTCATAATTTCAAGGGAAGTAGAGGCGCTGCCATGCTATCTTCACAATTGAACTTAGGAGTGGTCCCAGGACAGGTTATCGGAAATAACACAGAGGAACTTAATGTTGCTGATCCCCCGATGAAGATTGGCTCATGGACCTCCAGTTCCCCCTCATAAAGTCAATAATCACCTTCTCGGTTTTGCTGACATTGAGTACGAGGTTGTTGTTGTGCAACCACTCAGCCAGACTTTCAATCTCCCTTCCATCTGCTGATTCATCATCACCAGCTTTGATTTGGCCAACCACACTGGTGTCATCAGTAAACATAAATATGGCATTCAGCCGCACAGTCATAAGTGTAAAGAATGTTCAGGCAACTTGAGCAGGGTCAAAATAAAATCCCTGAAAGAGGATTTTCAAGTGTTACGAACGTATCACAGCTCTGAGGGGCCGAAGTGTGCGGGGTAGCCCCCTCCTTTGTGAGAATCGCAAGATCACTATTGAGACAGTTCAGGAGACCCAGGAAATGAGAGAAAGACATACAGAATCCACAAAGAGTTGGAATGTGTCCTGGCCTCCTAAAGACAGACCCATTGATACCGGCTATTGTCTCTTGGAGACGGACATGTGTATTGCATCCTGTACAACATTGAAGCCCCCAGGCAATGAACTGAGGGGGAGGTTGGTGGAGGGATTGCATCATCTCAACCTGATTGACATCTGAGACCCTATGAGTCAGGATAAAAGAGGGTCTGTGGGAACAGCCCCTCAGACGCACCAGAAGAAACGCTAGCGATCCTGTAATAGCGGAAGCCGGTGGGAAGGCCACGTGCATCCGTTTCCATTTGCCCCGGAATCGGTGTGCCTTTACCACGGAAGAACGGTTTTTAGCTAACAACGGGGAAATCAACTCCCAACGACTCTCGAAGGATTGACATCTTAAAAGGAATGGGCAAGTTTTAACCCGTCTTTCTCTCCAACCAAAACGCTGCAGCTTGAATGAACTAAAGTGACTTTTATATTTCCATCGGACAATACATTATCCCCTAGACAATGATAGAGCTATTTCTTATTGATTATTATTATACTCGCGCTTTTAGATTTAGTATTGACGACGTATATTATCTGTATGTTTGCATTGATATTATTTTTGTGTATTTTTATCAATAAATACTGTTAAAAATAGTACCATCAGACTTCAACGGACCTCTCTATCTTTGCTGGTAAGTGACCCAGTTACGGGGTACGTAACACAAGAACTCAAGAAAAGGATCAGGAATACACCACGTGACCCCCTCAGGCCTGTCCCACCATGCAGTGTGTTCATGGCTGAACTGCCAGTTCCAGAGCTCCGAATTTCCCAATCTTTCAAAAATACAGACCCACTACTTTAAACAACCACAGTGATCGAGCCACCACAACCCTCTGGCACAGAGAATTCCAGAAAGTCATTATCAACTGCAATAAAAAATTTTAAACTCGATTTTAAATTATCTTTCCCTTATCTTGGATGATGACCATTATTTGCGATTTTGCTAGTATACTTTGTACTTTTACTGTCAACAATCTAAAGAGGTTGTTGACACAATGTCCTTCTTAACTGATTAGATAATTATGAACAAATGCTTTTGGAATTATCACTTCTGCAATTTAAAAAGCACCAATCTGACAGATACTACTCCTGGAACTGATGCTAGCAAGAGTTACAAAATTATTTTGCAGAAGTTACCATAAGCCCATAAGATACAGGAGCAGAATAAAGCCATTTGGCCCATTGAGTCTGCTCTACCATTTCATCATGGCTGATCCAATTTTCCTCTTAGCCTCAGTCTCCTGCCTTCTCCTCGTATCCCTTCCTGCCGTGACCAATCAAGAATCAATCAACCACTGCTTTAAATATGCATACTTAAAGCACAGTTACCTGTGGCAAAACACAGATTCACCACTCTCTGGCTAAAATTATAAAAGGTTGCCCCTCTATTCTGAGGCTGTGTCCTCTGATCTTAGACTTTTCCAACATAGGAAACATCCTCTCCACATCTGCTGCATCAAGGCCTTTCACCATTCAATAGGTTTCAATGAGATCACTGCTCATTCTGCTGAATCCTAGTAAATACAGGCCCAGAGCCAACAAACACTCTTCATATGACAAGCCATTCGATCCTGGAATCATTTTCATGAACCTCCTTTGCACCCTCTCCAGTTTCAGCACATCCTTTCTAAGATAAGGGGCCCCAAACTACTCACCATACTCCAAGTGAAGACTCACCAGTGCTTTATAAAGTCTCAAAATTACATCCTTTTATGTTCTAGTCCTCCTGAAGTGAATGCTAACGTCACATTTACCTTCCTCACCAACATGCAAATTAACCTTCAGGGAATCCTGCACAAGGACACCCATAAGACATTGGTATAGGAGCAAAATTAGGCCATTCAGCCCATTAAGTCTGCTCAGCCATTCCATCATAGCTGATCACAGATCCTACTCAACATCATACACCTGCCTTCTTGCCATATCCTTTGATGTCCTGAGCGGTCAGGAAACAATCAGCTTCCACCTTCGCTACTCTCTGGCTAAAATATTTCCTTCTTACCTCTATTCTAAAAGGTCACCCCCTCAATTTTGAGGCTGTGCCCTCTAGTTCTGGACACCTCTAACATAGGAAACATCCTTTCCACATTCACCCTACCTAGTCCTTTCAACATTTGGTAGGTTTCAATGAGATTCTGCCACCTTTTCTAAATTCCACTGAATACAGGCCCAAAGCTGCCAAATGTTCCTCATATGGTAATCCCTTCCTTCCCGGAATTATCCTTGTGAACCTCCTCTGGACTCTCTCCAATGACAAATCATCCTTTCTAAGATATGGGGTCCAAAACTGTTGACAGTACTCCAAGTGCGGCCTGACTAGTGTGTTATAAAGGCTCAGCATTTATAGGGATTAAAGGGACCCAAGTCCCTTTGCACTTCAGTTTTTTGTATTTTCTCTCCATTTAGAAAATAGTTAACCCTTTCATTTATTCTGCCAAAGTGGAAAGTATATTTAGTGAAAAAGAATTCCATCTTTTTAGACCTAATTTTTATTTCTACAGATAAAGCTGGTAAACTGCAATTGTCAATTTTCTTTTCTTAACTTACAAAGTACAAACATGCTCTGTCCCAGGAACGAAAGGGTTAACGCACAAGAAGCATTTGATGGCTCTGGACCCTGTACTTGCTAGAATTTAGAAGTGGGGGGGGGGGTCCCATTGAAATCTACTGAATATTGAAAGGCTTCGATAGAGTGAACATGAAGAGATCAAGTCACTGGGTGTATTTAAAGCAGAATATAATAGGTTCTTGATTAGTAACGGTATCAAAGGTTACAGGAGAAGGCAAGAGAATAGAGTTGAGAGGGATAATAAATCAGCTGTGATGCAATGGCAGAACAGACTCAATGGGACGAATGGCCTAATTCTGCCCCTGTGACTTATGGTGTTATGTAGCACTCTACCACACCTGAAGGTTCCCTGCTCAGTTTTCAACGTATACTGATTTGAATGATCCCAGGTGTGGGTTTATACATAAAAATACAAGGAAGCTTCAATGCTGAAATTCTCTGTCCTTGCCTACAAAGATTAACAATTAATCTCCACGTCAGAAAATATTATATTTTAATACTTAAATGTTCTAGTTCCATTTTCTTTTATCATCTTTATGTCCATCTAGCTACCTAATCTATTATTGAATGTCACCTTAGTTTTTTACTCCAGTCACTGACAATGAAATTGAATGTCAACTCTTTTGCTTATCATTCTCCAAAAGATGCCATAGAATCTGTCATGCATCTGGCCCTGACACACTTAGAAAAGAAGGACACTTATATCAGTACGCTGTTTCTAGATTTCAGTTCCGCATTCAACATTATTGTTCCACAGACCTTGGTGAACAAACTTTTTATCCTTGGTCTAAAAACACCACTGTGCAATTGGGAGTTGGACTTCCTTACCAACAGACCTCAGATAGACAGGATGTACAACTGCTCCTCCCTTCCCATCATTCTCAACTCCCAGGGCTGTGTGCAGAGCCCACTGCTGTACATTCTGCTCACAAATGGCTGCATGGCCAACACCCGACTAATTACATTGTCAAGTTTGCCAATGACACGACATGGTGGGGCTCATCACCAACAATGATGAGATGGCCTACAGAGTGGAGGTGGTAGAGCTTGGGGCCCGATGCCAGGCAAATAACCTCTTCCTCAATGTCAACAAGACAATGAAGATGGTTATCAACTTTAGGAGAACTCACACCACTCACACCCCTCTTTACATTGGCGGCACAGCAGTGGAAACTGCACAACAGTTTCAAACACCTGGGGTTGCACATCTTGCACAACCTCTCATGGTCCCAGAACACATCCCATACAATCAGGAAAGTTCACCAATGCATCTACTTTCTCAGGAGGCTGAAGAGAGCTAGAGTCTGCACATCTATAGTCATGTCATTCTACAGATGCGCAGTAGAGACCATCTTAACATGCTGCATCATTGCATAATACAGAAACTGCACTATGGCAGACAGGAGGGCTATTCAATGGGTAGTCAAAACTACCCAATGCACCGGCACCAGCCTACCTGCCATCAAGGACATGTGTACAGAAAGGTGCTGGAAAAGAGCCAGTAGCATCATGAATGATCCCACCCACCCTGTTCGTGGACTTTTTGTCCCCCTCCCATCAGGGAGGAGAGTATGGAGCATCCACGCCATGACCACTAGACTCAAAAAGAGTTACTTTACACAAGAAGTAAAGCTTTGGCCCACTAACCCACACCTCCACACCCCTCATCAGCACTACTTTATCATTTCTGGTCAGCCACCTACTGTACTGTGCATATATAAGCTTTCTTATTACTTATTGTGGTTTATTTGTGCTGCATTGGATCAAATGTAACATTTATTTCATTCTCCTTTACACTTGTGTACTGGAAATGACATGAAACAACCTTGAATGTTATTTCCTATACTACATCTTAAATATCTAAAACCTTGTTCCTGTAGCTCTCACTCTGGACCATCCAGCTATTGAAAACACCAAGTATTTTATATTAAATTCTATTACTACACAATTGCATTCCTTTACTAATACTAAGCAGCTAACTAATAGATCAGTTATGTCCCAAGTAAATCAACTATTTTCTTCCGATAGATTGAAAGGCAATATTTTAAAAGTACTGCAAATTACAGCATGTTTCTTAAGCTCTTACTTAAGTGTATTTCAGTAATAGTTCAGTAATATTGTAAATATATTGTTTGATTAAGCATTCTCTGTTCACCCGATTCATTTTAAATTATATGTAAGAAGTATGCCTTATATGTCATTATGCCACCTTATGTCAGCAGCATACTAAAGAAAAAAATAGGCGAATATCCCGGCTCCTGTGTTTTCCTTTCAATTAGTTTCTGGAGTAACAAAACATAACAGTCAAGAAAGTTTTAAAATGAACCTGAGACAGCACCTACCTATTGAAGTACAACAAATTTTTCTTTGGAAGGTGAGAGGTGTTTGAGTAAAAAAAAGGCCAGAAATGTTTGAAGTTAGTAAACAATGAGTGCGGCTATGGGTTCGAAAACAATGAGTACCAGGTGATAATAATAATACACTTTTTAAAATGACAGAAATGGCTGGCTCCATCTGAAAGGCAGATGTATTTGATTGCACAACTGGATGATTTATACTGATTGAATTAAGAATTATTTTGAAGCAAAGGAAATAACCCTTGAAAAATGACTGCCAGTATTGCTGAGTGCAGTGGGTGGAAAAGCATATTTAAAACAAGTTTAACTGCCCCAATGAAACCAGCCAAAATTACCTTTGCTGATATTGTGAAAGTAATGCAGGAACACTTAGAAGTGAAATCATTGCTGAATGCAGAATGCTTTAGCATGCATAAGCGGAATCAAAAAGAAGGGGTGTCCATTTCAGTTTATGTGGCTGAATTATAGACAATAGACAATAGGTGCAGAAGTAGACCATTCAGCCCTTCGAGCCTGCACCGTCATTTTGAGATCATGGCTGATCATCTACTATCAATACTCGGTTCCTGCCTTGTCCCCATATCCCTTGATTCCCCTATCCATAAGATAGCTATCTAGCTCCATTTTGAAAGCATCCAGAGAGTTGGCCTCCGCTGCCTTCAGAGGCAGTGCATTCCAGACCCCCACAACTCTCTGGGAGAAGAAGTTTTTCCTTAACTCTGTCCTAATTGACTAACCCCTTATTCTCAAACCATGCCCTCTGGTACTGGACTCTCCCAGCATCTGGAACATATTTCCTGCCTCTATCTTGTCCAATCCCTTAATAATCTTATATGTTTCAATCAGATCCCCTCTCAATCTCCTTAATTCCAGCGTGTACAAGCCCAGTCTCTCTAACTTCTCTGCGTAAGACAGTCCAGACATCTCAGGAGTTAACTTTGTGAATCTACGCTGCACTTCCTCTACAGCCAGGATGTCCTTCCTTAACCCTGGAGGCCAAAACTGTACACAATACTCCAGTAGTCTCACCAGGGCTCTGTACAAATGCAAGAGGATTTCCTTGCTCTTGTACTCAATTCCCTTTGTAATAAAGGCCAACATTCCATTAGCCTTCTTCACTGCCTGCTGCACTTGCTCATTCACCTTCAGTGACTGATGAACAAGGACTCCTAGATCTCTTTGTATTTCTCCCTTACCTAACTTTACACCGTTCAGATAATAATCTGCCTTCCTGTTCTTACTCCCAAAGTGGATAACCTCACATTTATTCACATTAAACATCATCTGCCAAGTATCGGCCCACTCACCCAGCCTATCCAAGTCACCCTGAATTCTCCTAACATCCTTATCACATGTCACGCTGCCACCCAGCTTAGTATCATCAGCAAATTTGCTGATGTTATTTTCAATGCCTTCATCTAATTGAATCGAAGAGATTGCCTGAGAATTTTCAGTTTAATGTTGGCTTAATGATGCACTGAGAGTGTGTTTAGAATTTAAAAACTGAAGCACAACTTACGTTTAAAAGTGTAGTTGAAATAGCAATGGAATGTATCAACAGAAACCGCAGACAGAGATCCAACTGAGTTGCAGTCAGGAATGAAAGTAAGTGTGAACAAACTTGCAATATCTAAACAGAAACATGCTCGGTTGAACAAATTGTGTTACCGTTGTGGCAGGGACAAAAAATGCAACCAAGTAGGACACATGCAAAGAGCATGCTGGGCTGCACAGGGAAGAGAAAAAGCTATAAGGTTAAGCTGCAGTTTCAAAAAGAGCACTTATTTGCATGCTGTTGATGAAAATTTTGATAATGGTGAGAGTGACACAAGACTGTATAGCCTTGAGATTTACTATGTGAAAACTAAAAAGAGGCAAGCAATATAGCTTACACCAGAAGTGAACGGAAAATTAATTAAAATGGAATTGGACACTAGTTAGGCTGATTCAGTCATTTCACAAATGAGTTTGAATGGCATTTCAAAGATACTGAACTGAAGCCTAAAGATATTCAACTTAATAACTTATACTGGAGAAAATGAAACTCCTGTGGGAATGACATTCGTAACAGTGAAATTAAAAAACCAACAAGCCACTCTGGGCTTGTATGTGGTAAAAACAGGAGAGCCAGCTTTGTGGGGTCATGATTGGTTGAGACAAATACAATTTAATCGAAGATCCATCCACCATTTGCTTGCCACATCACCTGCAAGAGTCAACTAAAAGCAAATTAAGAAAGGTACTGGATGATGCCATTGCAGTGTTCAAGGATGGCACTGATTCACACATATCAAAGGTAAATTACTGTCACATGAAAGTGTCGCACCCAAGTTTTACAAAGCCTATCAGATTCCTTATCCCATCTGTAATAAAGTAGCCAATGAGCTAGATCTCATGGAGGCTGAAGGAATTCTTTCCAAGATTGAGTAGATCCCATGGACAATGCCAGTGGTTCCAGTAGAAAGACGGAAGGGTCTATCAGGATCTGGGGTGATTTTAAGGTCACCATCAACCCAGTACTGAAAGCTGATCAATACCCTCTGCCCAGTTTGGAGGATATCTTTCTAAACCTTTCTGGAGGAAAACACTTTGGCAAAGTCGATTTAGCTGAGGCCTACCTACAGATAGAGATGGAAGAAGAGTCTAAAGCATTTCTCAGCATAAACACTCACAAAGGGCTTTATTACCATAATAGGCTTATTTTTAGAGTAGCACCTGCATCTGAACTTGAGCAGATAGGTATGGCACTGATGCTGCAAGGCTGCCCAGGCACTCAGTGTTGCCTGGATGACATCATTACCAGTAATGATGAGGATGACAAGGGGCATCTCCAAAATCTTACAACTGTGTTTAAAAAATTGGAAGATTATGGGCTCAGAGCACAACGCGACAAGTGTGAACGTTTTAAACCAAGCTTCATTTACTGAAGTCACACCATTGATATACACGGATTACACAAGTGTGCTGAGAAAATTCAAGCAGTGATGGATGCCCCAAGGCCAAAAGACTTGTAAGAGTTAAGATCTGCTTTAGAATTTGTCAATTACTATTTCAGGTTCCTCCTCAAAGGGGACCACAACCTTGTTGTAGGGTTTGGAGGCTTGCATGTCTCAATGACCCATAGAGCTATGCTGACTGGAGTCATGGCCTTGTGCTTTGGCTCGGGGACAAACAGGGCAAAGGGCAGAGGCCAGACTAAGCGTGATCCACCGGTCCTCCAGGTTCAGGGGCTGACCTCAGGGCTAACAAATCCTGACTGGTCAAAAAAATTGTTACAGAAACAGCAAAGAAGACTCCTTCTATATCTGTGTGTGATGGTACGGCCAAGGACAGGCAAAGATGGAGGACCTTCGTTGCTGCCCTAAACACAAGCAGTAGGAAATGAGCAGTAATTAAGTAAGTAATAACAGGTCGCTGCCAAACTTGGCTACTGTGCTCCATCCTCTGATCTCATTACCACAGATCAGGAAGAAATTGCAATGGACAAAGCAGTGTGAGGTGGCTTTCCAAAAGGAAATGGTGATATCAGACACTGTATGCACATATTATGATCTATATCATCCAGTGAAGCTTGCCTGTGATGCCCTGCCTTAAGCTATAGGTGCAGTCATGTCACATGTTATGAGTTATGGAAGTTTACATCCTATAGCATATACATCACGTTCACTTACCACTGCAGAGGAAAATTTTACACAGGTTGACAGAGTGGCCTTCTGTCTGGTTTTGGGATTAAAACATTTCAACCAGTACCAGTATAGCAGAGAGTTTACCCTCATTACCAATCATCAACCATCAGTATCCATTTTCAATCCACAGAAGGGTGTTTCACTAACAGCAGCAGCACAAATGCAGGGATACAATTTCAAGTGGACAATTAATCATAGAAATGCTGATACATTGTTCCATTTGCCCTTGGAAAAAGAAACACCTGAACAATTTACAAAAAAGAACACTGCTCTTGATGTATTTTCCCTATCACAAATCAGAAGTTTTCTTATTACAGCAGAGATGATCCAAAGGGAAAGCAGAAAAGACCCCACACTGTCTCAGGTCTGTATGGGCACACGAACTGGCTGGAATGTGCAGCAAAAGTTCCAGTTCCCTCATTTTTACCAGCGCTGGGATGAACTTGCCTTTGATGGGGGTTGCCTTATATGGGGATTGAGAGTTGCTGAGAGCCAAAGTGTTGGAAGAGCTACAAGCCAGCCGTCTAGGCATGGTCAAAATGAATGCCTTGGCTCAAAGCTTTGTGAGATAGATCAGCAGATTGAGTAGCTTGCAAACACTGTTCAGAATGCCAACACGTCAGGGAAACGCCAAGAGCAGCACCTCTCCATCCCTGGGAATGGCCTGCAGTCTCCTGGCAGAGGATTCATGTGAATTTTGCTGAGCCATTCATGAGCACAAATTTCTTGGTCATAGTGGCCAGAAGTGTTCCCAGTAGTCTCCACTACAGCCCCACACACTACTGATGTGCAAGGAGCCTCTTGTCAAGGACTGGTGTTCCAGAACACTTAGTCAGTGACAATGAACAACAGTCTGCTGTGGATCAGTTTCAGTCATTCCTGAAAATGAACGGAATATGACAGAAAAGTTGGGGGTGCTGTGGATAGTGTGGAGGGCTGTTAGAGGCTACAGCAGGACATTGATAGGATGCAAAACTTGGCTGAGAAGTGGCAGATGGAGTTCAACCCACATAAGTATGAGGTGGTTCAAATTGGTAGGTCAAATATGATGGCAGAATATAGTATTAATGCTAAGACTCTTGGCAGTGTGGAGGATCAGAGGGATCTTGGGGTCTGAGTCCATAGGACGCTCAAAACAGCTGTGTAGGTTGACTCTGTGGTTAAGAAGGCATATAGTGTATTGGCCTTCATCAATTGTGGAATTGAATTAGGAGTCGAGAGGTAATGTTGCAGCTATACAGGACCCTGGTCAGACCCCTCTTGGAGTACTGTGCTCAATTCTGGTCACCTCACTACAGGAAAGATGTGGAAAGCATTGAGAGGGTGCAGAGAGGAATTACAAGGATGTTGTCTGGATTGGGGAGCATGCCTTATGAGAATAAGTTGAGTGAACTCAACCTTTTCTCCTTGGAGCGACGGAGGATGAGAAGTGACCTGATAGAGGTGTATAAGATGATGAGAGGCATTGATCATGTGAATAGTCAGAGGTTTTTTTTCCCATGGCTGAAATGGTTGCCACAAGAGGACACAGGTTTAAGGTGCTGGGGAGTAGGTACAGAGGGAGATGTCAGGGTGATGTTTTTTTACGCAGAGAGTGGTGAGTACGTGGAATGGGCTGCCAGCAACGGTGGTGGAGGCAGATATGATAGGGTCTTTTAAGAGACTTTTGGATAGGTACATGGAGCTTAGTGAAATAGAGGGCTATGGGTAAGCCTAGTAATTTCTAAGGTAGGGACACGTTTGGCACAATATAAGGGGCTGTATTGTGCAGTAGATTTTCTGTGTTTCTATATTACATCTGCACCATACCACCCAGTTGCAAATGGCTTGGAGAATGGTTTGACCAGAGTCTAAAGAACACAGTGCAAGCAATATCAGCAGAACACACTACAGTGACACAGAATCAGATGCTCACCAATTTCTTCTTTGCATATTACAATAGAGCTGTTCCTGGGCCATCTCTTGGATC
Organism: Hypanus sabinus; assembly: GCF_030144855.1. Taxonomy (NCBI): domain Eukaryota; kingdom Metazoa; phylum Chordata; class Chondrichthyes; order Myliobatiformes; family Dasyatidae; genus Hypanus; species Hypanus sabinus. Next base: position 188,894,696 of record NC_082706.1, read on the forward strand.
TCCTCAAACTCAATCTCACAAGGAGTATGCAGGAAAAACAGCTGAGACAAATTGGGCTCCTCAAACAAGGTGGTTCACACTTTCACTCCTGGACAAGCAGTCATGGCAAGTGACTACAGAGATGATCAAAAGTGGGAAATGGAACACTACCCTATACAGTGGAGACTGTGTCTAATGTCATCTGAAGATGACACATCGATCAGTCGAGGGGGGCAGAGGCAATTGTTAGAGAAGAAGAGTATCTAAAGCAGTCAGAACCTCCTCCAGTAGTCCCAGAGTCAACTCATACAACCATCACAGAGGACACCCCAAAATCTGAGATTGTTTCACCACCTCTCTTGATAATGTCTCACTTAACAGAGTGATCCCTTTTTTATGAAACACTTTATCTCACAACAGTAAGAAATCCTCCACAGTGATTAAATCTTTAGGCCTGAATGGGACAATGTAAAATTTATTATGCTGTTGATGTCTATATAGTAGCTGTATTATATAGAAAAGTGATAAAAAATATACATATATGAAAGAGAAGGGGGGAGAGGGGATACATTCAATATTCACTTGGAGTTTATCAGTAAGCAATGTGGCGTGCAGTGCATTTAATATTTCAGTAATATTTGAGTAATATTGTAAATATTAAGCATTTTTGTTTACATAATTGTGTTAGATGCAAAAAGTACATGAATGACATATGTCATTATGCCAGCACAACATATGTGTGTGCACTTTACCAAAGAAAAACTAAGTAAAAATCTCAGCTCATGTTTTTCTTTAATTACAAAAGTTAACAGTTAACCTTTGTTCTTTATAGCCCCTGCCTCATGAGAAATCTAAAATTTTTCTTTTGGGTTGGCCAAGAGAAAAAAGATTGCTTTCCAGTTTCTTCCCTTTGAAATATATATCTTCAAACTATTAATAACATTGGACTCAATTGACATGCTTAACACAAAAATGTTGCCGATATTTCCACTTTGAGTTCAAATCTGTCGAAGTACAAAGTGAGAGGATGACCAGAAAAACAAGATGTAGTCCATTCAGGAGTGATTACATACGGTTAACATATCATGAAAATGTTCTAATTATTGTGCAACACACACACACACAAAGTGCTTGCACTAATTCTTGTACCTGAAATTAAGCGGCAAATTGCTCTTCTTCAACAATTTCCCACTGGAATTTCGCATTTTTTCTAGAAAGAAAATATAAATGAACAACCTTTTAAGGCAATAGGATTCAATAGTTAATCGATACGCTTCGTCGAGCAAGAATTGACTCACTATCAAGACTAAAACTCGACTAAATAAAACACGAGACTAAAACTCGTGGTCTTCTGAAGGAAGCGCCTGTGAACACCTTACAGGTCTTAATGCAGCCTCTAACATTTCAGTCAAAGTAAAACTTTTCCAGAAATACGTCTTGTTACTGACAATTTCTGGATGACGCTCACCAGACATTTCACTTGGATTGCTTCCTCTGCGGCCACACCGTACAAGGTTTGTGCTGTCAACAGCAGACAGGGTTACCACAGCAACAGCTCCCAACTTCCTGGAGACGACCCCACTTGCCGGAACTGGCTCCTGGGCGGCGCCTTACGTCGGTGCAGCTCGGCTCGCAGAAAGGTTAAAGATTGTAGGATGATAATCGTTGCGATCCATGCACACAAAGATTGTAATTTCCAGTTGATGAGTGTGGCGATCAGGCCAACGCATTTAACCAGAGACAGAAGAAATTCTGCAGATGCTGGAATCTTGAGTAACACACAAAAATTGCTGGAGAAACTCAGCAAGTCAGACAGCATTATCGAGGGAACTGGCTTCTATCCCCTCTCCAGTCTTGATCGAAATATTGACTCTTTCTTTCCCTCTGTCGATGCTGCCTGACTTGTTAAGACTCTGCATCATCAGAATCAGGTTTTTAATCACTGCATATGTTCTGAAATTTGTTAGTGATTTTTTTTTGTGTGTGTTATACATTTAACTATTTCAGTCGTTGGCTGGCACATTTATCAGCAACCAAGCTGCTCAGACTTTTTTCAGAACTTATTATTTGAAATAGTGGGAAATGATGTGCAGTTAGGATACACTGCACTGACTGGTCTTACTATAATATGCTGTGACTATTAGTGAAAGCATATATTTAGGACCAAATCATTAGTCAATTCAACAAACAATGCCACACAACCACAGCATTTTTAAAATGGAATAATACAAGATTAGCATGATCCTTCCACAAGGAAAATATAATATTGTAAAGCCTTCTATAAAGTAAAACAAGCAGGCCACCAAATGCAAGCCCAAAATGGCATTGTAGTCAGTAGCATCATTTGTGATACTTGGGCTCGCCTGTTGATGAAATTTTCCACCTTATACAGGTCTTTGGTGTGTTAAAGCTGATATTGAGATGTAGGCCAGCAATGTTAAGTGATGTGAAGAGTTTCAGTATCCACACTATTGTAAATGGGAATGAATGCTTGTTTATTTATTGATATACAGCACTGATTCGGCCCTTTGAGATGTGCCACCCAGCAATCCCAATTTAACCCTAGTCTAATTATGGGACAATTTTCAATGACCAATTATTCTACCAACCGGTACATCTTTGGACTGGGGGAGAAAACCGGAGCACTCTAGGGAAATGTGTGAGGTTATGGGGAGAACGTACAAACTCCTTACAGGCAGCAGCAGGAATTGAACCCAGGTCACCAGTACTATAAAGCATTGTGCTAATCACTATGCTACCATGCTGCCCTTTATAAGTGGTGTTTCTTTCCCAGAACAGTGTGCTCCTGCCTCCTACCAAATCTTGCTGTGACAGTATGTCTGTCTAATAAGTGGTTCATGAAACTTGAATGGTAATATCTTACTGAAACACAAAAATACTTCTGGGGCTTGACAGGAACAGAATCTCAAAATAAGGTGTCAGCCATTCTGGACTAGGATTTCTCTTCACCCAGAATGTAATAAATCTTTGGAATTTTCTGCTTAAAATGACTGGTGGCTCACTCATTTAGAATGTTGAAAACAATGAACAGTAGATTTTGTATATTAAAGGAAATGAAGGATATGGGAGAAAAATGGCAAGGTGCCATAATTTTATTTAATACTGAAGCAGGGATGAGGTTAAGATGCCCTACTTCTCTTCCTGTTTCTTATATTTTTATCCTGGTGAAATAGCACTTAGCTCATACTTATTTGTATCTGATTTATTACGGTGGAAGGAAATCAATCCACTCGATCATTCTTCATTAATATGACATTAACAATCTCTTTACTTCCTTAGGAGTTTGCAAAGATTTGGTATGACATCTAAAACTCAGTCAAACATCTATAGATGTGCAGCAGAGAGTATATTGCCTATTGTGGAAATACAAATGCCCTTGAAGAGAAAATCCTACAAAAAGTAGTGGATATGGCCCAGTCTGTCATGGATAAAGCCCTCCATACCATTGAGCATTGTTACAGGAAAGAAGCATTCATCATCAGGGACACCCACCACCCAGGTCATGTTTTCTTTTCACTGCTGCCATCGAGAAGAAGGTACAGGAGCTTCAGGACTCACAACACCAGGGTCAGGACTAGTTATTACCCCTCAACCATCAGGCTCTTGAATCAGAGGGGATAACCACACAGCTTCAATTGCCCCTTCATTGAAATGTTTCCACATTCTATGGACTCACTGTCAAGGACTCCTCAACTCAAGTTCTCAGTTTTTATATTTATTATTATTTCTTTCTATCATTTTGTATTTGCACAGTTTGTGGCTTTTGCACACTGGATGAACACTCAAGTTGTGGGATTTCATTGATTCCATTATGGTTATTGTGTTATTATAGGTGTATTGAGTATGCCCGCAAGAGAATGAATCTCAAGATTGTATATTGTATGTACTTTGATACATATAACATAAAAAGAAGCTGTCCCAACACTGACTCCCGTGGAACACTACTAGTCACCAGCAACCACCCAAAAAAGGCTTCCTTTATTCCCACATTTTGCCCGTGCCAATCAGCCAATCCTCGATCCATGTCATTATCCTTCCTGCAACACCATGGGCTCCTGTTAAGCAGCCTCATGTGTGGCACCTTGTCAAAGGCCTTCTGAAAATCCAAATACACAACATGCACTGACTCTCCTTTGTTTATCCTGCTGTTATTTCCTCAAAGAATTCCAACAGATATGTCAGCAAGACTTTCCCATAAGGAAATCATGCTGACTTTGGCCTATTTTATCATGTGCCTCCAAGTACCCTGAAACCTCATCCTCAACAAACGACTCCAAAATCCCAACCACTGAAGTTATGCTAAGTCTTAATATTTCCTTTCTTTTGCCTCCCTCCCGTCTTGAAGAGTGGTGTGATGTTTGCAATTTTCCTGTCCTCCAGAACCATTCTAGAATCTAGTGTTTCTTGAAAGATCATAACTAATGCATCCACAATCTCTTTAGCTACCCCTTTCCCTGGGATGTAGTCTCTCTGGCCCAGGTGACTTATCTACCTTCAGGCCTTTCAGTTTCCCAAGCATCTTCTCTCTAGTAATAGCAACTGCACACCGACACTTCTGCTCCCTGACACTCTTCCACAGAGAAGACTGATGCAAAATACATTTTCAGTTCATCTGCATTTTCTTGTCCCTAATACTATCTCTCCAGCATCATTTTCCAGTGGTCCAATATTTAATCTTACCTCTCTTTTATTCTTTATATATCTGAAAATACTTCTGATATCCTCTTTGATATTATTGGCTAACTTAACTTTATATTTCATCTCTTCCCTCATTTTTATGAATTTTTAGTTTCTTTCTGTTGGCTTCTAAAAGCTTCCTAATCCTCTAACTTTCCACAATTTTTTGCCATATTATATGTCCTCCCTTTTGCTTTTATGTTGTCTTTCACTTCCCTTGTCAGCCATGGTTGTGCCATTCTGCCTAGAATACTCCTTTCTTCTTTTGGATGTATTTATCCTGTGACTTCTAAATTGCACCCTGAATCTCTAACAATTGCTGTTCTGCCATCATCCCTTCCAGTGTCTCCTTCCATTCAACTCTCTCATGCCTCTATAATTCCCTTTACTCCACCATATTACTAATACATTTGACTTTAGCTTCTCTCTCTCTCAAATTGTAGGGTGAATTCTATCATAGTATTATCACTGCTTCCTAAGTGTTCCTTCACTTTAATCTCCCTAATAAATCCGGTTCATTACATAACATCCAATCTAGAATAGCCTTTCAACTACAAGCTGCTCTAATAAAAACATTTCATAGGCATTCTTCAAATTCTCTCTCTTGGGATCCAGCAACAATCTGATTTGCCAATCTATCTAAATATTGAAACGCTTGCATTTTCTTAAAGCTACTGACAAGGATTCTACAGTTTTCCTATCCTATACCCACAAAAGCCCTACCTGCCAATCTCTAAATGCACTACAAGATCATCTACCCTTATTCTGTGTATGGCATGCATTCAAATATAACACTTTCAGACCTGTAGTTATCACCCATTTCAATTTTGTCCCATGTTAGGCTTCAGCTCATCCCACTGACTGTGATTTTGCCTGTCCTTCCCCTCAGTCTCAATCCACACTGCATCTATTTGTATATCACCTGTCTCATCCTCAGCCTTATCACTGCAGTTCCCATTCCCCTGCCAAATTAATTTAAACCCTTTCCAACAGCTCTAACAAACCAGCCCATCAGGATATTGGTCATACCTTCCCCAGAAGATACCCAATGATCTCAAAGCTGAAGCCCTGCTCCCTGCACCAGTTCCTCAACCACGCATTTATCTGCCAAATCACCCTATCCTTACCTTCATTGATGTGCTACAGGCATTACTACTTTGAATGTCCTGTTTTTCAGCTTTCTACCTAACTCCCTAAATTCTTTTGTCAGGCCCACCTCACTTTTTCTACCCATGTCGTTGATGCCAATATGTACCAAAACATCTGACTGCTCACCCTCCACATTTAAAATGCTCTGGACCATATCTGAGATGTCCCTGACCCTGGCACCTGGGAGGCAAATACCAGATGGGTGTCTTTCACATCCACCAAATCTTGTTTCCTCCTCTACCTATGGGATTTGCTATCACTACTGCATTCCTCTTCTCCCCCTGTCCCTTCTGAACCACAGCTCCAGACTCAGTAACAGAGGCCCAGTAACTGCAGCTTCTGCCTGGGAGGTCATCCCCCTCAACTGTATCCAAAGCGATATTCTTATTATCGAGGGGAACTGCCTCAGGGGTACTCTGCCCATCTCCTTTTCCTCTCCTGACAGTTACCCAAGTACCTGTCTCATGTAACCGGTGCAACTACCTCCCTGTAGCTCCAACCTATTACACTTATTTTCCCATATGATCATTGAGCTTCAGCTCCAGTTCCTTAACATGTTTTCTGAGGAGCTATGTTCTTTAAATATTCGCTTATTGTGTCTGGTGCTGCAGATATGGCCTTCTCTACGTTGGTGAGACCAGTTGTAATTTGGGGGATCGCTTTGTCAAGCACTTCTGCTCCATCCGCCAAAAGCAGAACTTCCCGGTGGCCAAACATTTTAATTCCCATTCCCATTCCGATATATCGGTCCACGTCAAGATGAGGCCACCCTCAGGGTGGAGGAGCAATACCTTATATTCCGTCCAAGTTCCTCCAACCTGATGGCATGAATATCGATTTCTCCTTCAGGGAAAAAGAAACTCCCGTCCTCTTCCCTCTTCTTCTCTTCCCCACTCTGACCACTTACCTCTTCCCACCTGCCTATCACCTCCCCCCCTTGCTCTTCTGGTCCACTTTCCTCTTCTATCAGATTCCTTCTTCAGCCCTTTACCTTTCCTATCCACTTGGCTTCACTTCCAGCTTACCCTCCTTCCCCTTCCCCACTCTGCACCTTTCTATTCTGGCATCTTCCCCCTTCCTTTCCAATCCTGAAGAAGGGGTCTTGGTCCGAAACATCTACTGTTAACTTATTTCAATAGATGCTGCCTGACCTGCTGAATTCCTTCAGCATTTTGTGTGTGTTGCTTTATATTCTGTAATGTCCCAGATCAAAAATGTCATCAAAAATGTTTAAATATATCATTCTAACAAACAAATAAATTGTGGTAGTAAGATCTTTTTCAGCTGTAAACATATGTACACTTATAATGTACTTCATACAGGAAGTACTTCCAAGGTTAGGTTTTTCAAATATTTTGCAGACATGTTCTATTAAAAACATAACCATTTACTAATCTACATACTGGAAGAAAACCTTTTGATTTGATTACTGCCTCGTGATTCACTGACATTCATTACCCTTAATGTAATATGCACAAGATATAATCTCTCTGGGAAATAACAAACTGGTTTCATCCTCATTTATTGTGAAGCCTGTGTGTTTCAGTCAGTGAGGTCTTGATTTATTCACAGATTATGCAATGCATCCAAACAAGAAAAGTAAGTGGAAAATTGGATCCACCAGCAACCAAGTGTTAGGCGTAAGTCATATAACCACAAGATTTCTGCAGATGTCAAAAATTCAGAGTAACACATGCAGTATGCTGGAGAAACTCAGCAGCATCTATGAAGAAGAACAAGCAGTTGATGTTTTGGGCTGAGATTAACTAGTATGTTGAGTTCCTACAACATTTTGTGTGTGTTAATCATATAAGTATCTATTTTACTTGGTAAAAATATCATGATAAAAATAATTCTGTGGTGAAATTACAAAATACAAACAACACTAATGCCTGACACAGCATCAGATATGTATGAAGTGGCATCATATTGTTATCACCTCAACTTGCTCTGTGGCTACAAATCTTTTGATGGCTGATATGCAACATACAAAAGATACAGCAATCGCAATAATTCTTTACGGCTCCCCCGGAATATGCAGAGATGCCATTTTAGCATATCTGTCCATTGTTTAAAAATCTTTTTACCTGATTTCACAATTTCTCTTGTGTCCCAGACTGGCAGTAGCACTAACTGCACTGACAATTTTTCTAGTAAATTGGCTTCTAAGATATTGGAAATGTCAGTGACAGTTCTATTCAAATTTAGTTTCAGAAATACATTAGATGTAGAGGATAAAATAAGAACCAATGAATAGATTAATAAATTAGAAACAGTGACTGGTTCAGAGGTTCCATTTAATATCAGAGAACGTATACACTATACATCCTGAAATTCTTACTCTATGCAGACTCCCACAAAAGAGAAGAAACACCCCAAAGAATGAATGACAGGAAAACGTAGAACCCTCAAAGCCACCCCTCCCCTCCCAAGCACAAGCAGCAGCAAAGCATCAACCCTCCTCCTCCTCCCTCTTCCTCACCCCACTGCTTCAGAAAAAGCATCAGCCCCCCCACCACCCACCATGCAAACAATAGCAAAGCCCCCAAAGAGACCATGATCTAGACAATCAGAAAGTTAGTTTAATACCATTAGTCATGGTATTCATAAGAACATTATTTCTATACATAAACATTGTAAAATAGTATCCCTGTTTATAATTATTTTGCAATGGATCAGCCCATGGTTGAAAGGCGGAGCTGACTCGATGGGCCGAATGGCCTACTTCTGCTCCAAATCTTATGGTCTAATGATATAACAAGTGTGTGGCACGTGACCAAGTGGTTAAGGTGTTGGACTTATCTGAAGGTCGTGAATTCGAGCCCCAGCCGAGGCAGTGTGTTGTGTACTTGAGCAAAGCACTTAACCACCCACTGCTCCAGTCCACCCAGCTGAAAATGGGTACTGGCAAAATGCTGGGATTAACCTCGCAATAGACTGGCATCCTCCCCGGGGGGGTGGGGGGCAGGGGCTCTTGTACTCTCAGTCGTTTCACGCCATGGAAACTGGCATAAGCACTGGCTTGATGAGCCTATAAGGCTTGGGACAGACTTTAACCGATATAACAAGTGGCTTTTTACGTTTGTAGTTCTAAAATTAACTTAATTTCATTATCTGTCATTTTTGTAATGTAACAGCCTGGGAAAGGTTTCCCTGTCAATGTAATGGTTTCTCTGTAGCGCAGTGTTTGGGTTACGACTAAAGATAATGGGGGTTTTGGAATATGCGCTGGTCAATGAGGGGAGATGTTTTTCTTTCTCGTGTGCCCGAGCGAAGGTTTCGCATGCTTTTGTTCGACAGAAGATGGAGAGAGAAGATGACAGAACAGGGAAGTCGTAGATTGCTGGACTTGGTATGGGGTCAGGAGTCAACATCCGGGGGGAAATCGATGGAGAACAAATAGATGGGAAAACTGTGAGCTCCAACATTATGCATTAGACAGTTAAATTAAGAATTATAAAGCTCAATCATTTAATCGCGTATTGTGTACGGTTTGTCATTTCATGGTACTGATTTGTAACAGGGGAACAAGTCACGCAGCATCCACACAAACAAGATTTCTCAAGGGGGCTGGGCTGGGGGTCTGTCTCCCCCTAGATTAAGCTGCTAGCCGAACCTAGGGTTACAGTAATTTAAATAAAATCTTTGATTTTGTTAAGATCATATGATAACAGAAAGTGAGCTTGATTCTAGCATTTAGATTAAATTTGGATAGAATTTAACATTAGGCCTACACTGAAGCTTTTCACATGCTTGCTGGGGACTTCAGTCAGACTAGCTTGAAGAAATCTTTACCCTACTACCTTCAGGACATCACCAGCAGCACTAGTGGACCTAATGCACTCGACCTACTGCTACACTATTTGCAAGATGTGACCACCTGGCTGTCCTCCTCCTACCTGTATATAGGCATAGATTAAAGAGCAACACACAAGTAAGGACAACAAAGAACTGGTCATGGTAGAGAGGAATGACTACAGGATTGCTTCAAGTCGGAGGACTGGGTTATGTTCAAGGACTTATCAGTGGACCTGAATGAATACGCCACTGTTGTCACTGACATTATAAAACACTCATGGGTGAGTGCGTCCCACAACATTATTCAGTGTTTTCTCACTCCAGAGGTGCTGGATGAACCAAGAAATTCAAAATCCGCTAAGGGCTCAATTAGTGACATTCAGGACTGGTGATGTAGGAGAGAGAATAGTGAGGGCCAATAACTAATAAATAATTGGCCTAGTATGCTGACGGGGAGTCACAACAAAAGTAGAGACATGGAATGCAGCAGCAAAGACACCCAGATTTCAGGAACTTCATTAATTATGTTAGACCGTGCATCCATTGTAATAGGAAACTGGATTTTATTCAGTAATCAGGACCTAGTTTATTACTTAATTAAGACTTCCTGTCACCACCATTCTGTTATCAAAATGTAGTTTTACTGGGAATTTCATCAATTGAGAATCTAAAAGCTGTACACAACAAGATGCTGGAGCAACAATGAAAAAGAGTACAGTCAATGTTTCGGTCATACTTTTTTGACTGTACTTTTTGACCGTACATCGACTGTAATCATCTGATTGAAGCATTATCATATCAGAAGATCTAACCAGGGCCATCACGTAAATGCTATTACAAAGAATTGAATTGAATAGAATCAATTTTATTTCTTACATCCTTCACATATATGAGGAGTAAAGATATTTACGTTACGTTTCCATCTAAATGTGCAATGTGTTATCATGGTAATATGTAATAATTTATAATAAATAGAACAGTCAATGTAACATAGAAATACACTCAAATCAGTGTGAGTTAATCGGTCTCATGGCCTTGTGGAAGAAGATGTCCCGGAGTCTGTTGGTCCTGGCTTTTACATGACAGTGCAACTTTCACAAGTTGCTGGAGGAAATCAGCAGGGCAGGCAGCACCTATGGAAAAGAGTCAACAATCGACATTTTGGACTGCCTGGCCCGCTGAGTTCCTCCAGCACTTTGTGTGTGTGTTGCTTTGATTTCCAGCATCTGCAGTTTTTCTCCTGTTTGTGAAGCATGACAGTGCCCCTACTTTCCCAGAAGTCTTTTTTAGATACAGCGTGTGTAGCAAAAATTATTTTAAAATTTGTTATGTGTTCTTTACTGATTCAGGTCAGGGTATTTGCATACATATTTGCAAACAAAAGGAATCTCTGCACACATATTGAAAACCACAAAAATCACTTTATTGGAACTAACGTAAATGCAATATGGATAGAAAAACAAATGATTACTGAAGTAGTGCAGAAAACATCATACTTAACATCCACTTAATAAGCCGGTCTTAGAGGGGAGCCACAGATCTGACAACGTTTCACCCTGCCTTTGCTCTCTGTCTCTGACGACATATCTTCCCCAGCAATTAGCCCTAGCATCGGTTGTAACCTAACTTAAGACAAAACTCTCCACCCTGTGCTAAGGAAGTGGCCCTTTTTATGCCTGTTTAAGATTCCTTTAAAACTATAACACAATTATCCATCCATTGGTGGTACCAGCTTCACCTCCTTATCTCTTACAACCTTTAGCCGAGACACATAACTTAGGAAAACAGAGACAACAGGTCTGTAGGGAGGAAAACATAATTCATTATCTAATCGGGGATGTGCACTTGTGCACATCTCCAGACTATCACCACATTCCAAGCTGACACTATTTTGTCTTCGAACTTCCATTTTTGTTGAGCATGTACTAAGGAGGAATCACAATTAACTCTTTCCTTACAGCATGTCACCAAACACTTTGACAAACTTCTATATATGCTCAGTATAAACTGGCTGCATCTCAGCTTGGTATGGAAGCACCAATGCACAGAAACAGAAATAGCCACAGAAAGTGGTGGATACAGTCCAGTCCATCACAGGCAAAGCCCTCTCCACCATTGAACACATTTACATGGACCACTGTCACAAGAAAGCAGCATCCATCATCAAGTACTCCCTGACACCATGTTCAGAGATGGCCCAAGTGCAGAAGGAGAAGCACTTGGCTGGTCAAAAAAAATTGTTACGGACACAGCAATGATGAAATCTTCTATACCTGTGTGCAATGGTATGAACAGAGATTGATGGAGGACCTTCATTGCTGCCCTAAACGCCAGCGGTGTAACGGGCAGTAAGTAGGTACAAAGAAATCCTAAATGGCTGGAATGTGCATTCTTATGAGTGTGATTGTGATGTGTGAGGGTGCCCTGACTTTGTGGCAGAGTCTGCGCTTGTGACAGGCCCCCTCCCTAGGCATGGATCCGGAGGCACCAAAATCCTGTGCTCAATGGGAATTCCAGATGGAGGGACTTGTCCAGGATGTCATGAGTTGAAACCTAAGAATGTTCCATGAAGTACTGAACGCTGCCCCACACCTGCACAGAATAGATCAGGGACCCGTCCACAGAGGAGCGAGAGGGATCATGACTGGAGCAAGGGGGAGAAGAAGCCATTGGTTTGAACTGGGAAATATGGAGCACTGGGCGAATCTTCATTGATAATGGTTGGTGCAGTCAATGGGAGGCTCTATTGGTAGCATTCTCAACTATGAATGGACCCACATAACGTGGAGCCAACTTGCAGCTCTTAACTCTCAAACTAGATGCCAGCCAGACATTTTCTCCCGGCTTGAGAGGCCTCACCTGTCACCAAAGCACATTGTTTCTGAGTGTGCAGCAAAGATAGCCTGGCTCACCTCCACACACACTTGTGGCACTGGACCAACTGTTCAGCAGCAGGAACTCCCACATCAATTCAAAGATTCAAAGCAGCAAAGCATTGCAGAAACTGCTCCACTTGCTGATTGGCCCCTTCTGACTGATCATTGATCTGTGGATGATAGACAGTGGACAAACTCACTGGGGTGTGGAGGACAGAGCAGAAGGGCCTCCTGAATTGGGAGACTAACTGTCAGCCCCAGTCCGACAAAATGTCCTGAGAGTAACTGTGGAGGTGATCGACATATTGGAAAACAAGATCCATTGTCTCAGGTGGACAGAAATTTGGGGAGGGCAATGATGTAGGCCACCTTGGAGAACAGGTCCACCACCGTCATCATCACTTTTGCTCCATTGGAAGGTGGTTAAACCTGTGAGGAATCCACAACGGTGGGATCATGGGTGTCGGGAGACTGTTACAAGCTGCACGGGTCCAGATGGCTGCTGTTTGGAGGAATTGGACTGGGCACGTTGAAGGCAGACAGTGATGTGCATCTGTGATCATGGTGGGCCACCAGAGCAAGTGTCACAGATAATCCAGAGTCTGGATGGCCGGAGTGGATGAGGAGTGGGCCCACTGGAGTGCCTCAGAGTGCATGGCCACTGGCACATTCACGCGACTGTCAGGTGTGTCAGCCTGGGCAGGCTCGTACTGTAGGGCTTAGCGGATCCGGTTCTCAAGGTCCCAGACAACTGGGGCAAGGTTGTGAAGATGGAATGATAGGCTGAGAGTCAGTCTCCATTTCAACTGGGTTGAACTGTCATGACTGGGCAACCACTTTACTATTCTTGGAGCTGGGTCGGTAGGAGCTGGTGAAGAAGAGGGCCCAGCAATCCTGACGTGGTTTGAGTTGGTGGGTCTGGTGTATGGATGTGAGGTTCTGGTGGTCTGTCCAGATCAGAAAGGGCTTGGTGTTCCTCATCAACCAACATCTCCATTCCTCCATGTCCTTTTTATTAGGGAGTAGCTCCCTATCTCCCACTCCATAACGGCACTGTGGAGGATTGAATTTGTGCGAGAAGAAGGCACAAAGGTGTGTAATCCTGCCCTCTCCTCACTGGGAGAGGATGGCCCTGGTGCATCTACCTCTCCCACAATAGGTCTGGAGAGGGTTGGATGGCAGAGAGTAGAAGCTGTGGTGAAGCTTCTCTTGAGCTCCTCAGCAGCAAACCAAGTTTTCTGCAAGGTAGCTACTTGGTGAGGAAGGTGAGAGTTGTGGTGATTTGGCTCTAGTTTCTGATGAGATGGAGGGAGAAGTTGGAGAAGCCCAGGAAGTGCTGTAGCTGCTTGAGGGAGCACAGTTGGGTCAATTCAACAATGGTGCACACTGTGTCTGGGTCCATGGCTATGCCTTGAAATCTAAGGACATACCCCAGGAAGGAGATGACTGGGATGTGAATCTGACCTTTTTCTAACTTGCAATACAGTTGGTTTTTGAGGAGATGCTGAAGGAATGAACAGACGCAACAGACATGGTCCTTGGGGTTCTTGGAGAAGATGAGGATGTTGTCAAGGCAGACAAACACCTACCTGTGTAGCATGCCTTGCAGAATCTCGTTAATGAAGTGTCAGGCACCTTCCAGTCTCCACCCGGCTAACAGGAGTCAACAGAATCTGCCTCACTTCCAACTCATCATCTGCCTCCTATTTAAACCAAGCTCTTATCCAAAGCCCTTGTTCACCTATCAAGCCAGCCAGCCTCAACCAGTTGCTCCTAGGAATTGGTTACCTTTTTGCCTTGTCGCATTAGGTATCTGTTCTGCCTTGTTGTACGGTCCCTTATGGCTTGTTATTTTGCAGTTTGTTATTAAAGTTATCGCTTACTGTGAAATCATGCCGGCTACTCTGCCTTTGGGCCAGGCCTCCTTTTCATTTCCTGACAGGATGGGTGAACCAGTGACTGACTCAGCAGAGTTTACTTCCCTAAAATAATTCTTTTGTTGACATGAGCACATGATCCAAAAGAAGCAGGGAACCATTGACCGTCTGCTTGCTACTCTCAACCAACTCTCAGTCTTGATACAGCAACACACGGCAGCCAACCTCCCCCCCTCCAGAGTTCTGAATTCCGCTGCCTGAATGCTTCAATAGATCCCCAACCCGAAGCAGTAATTTCCTGTCCCAGAGCGTCCTATACATTCAGCTCCAGCCGCCTCAGTATGTTACGGACCGAGCCAAAATGACCTTCGTCATATCTCTCTTGACTGGGCAAGCTCTGACCTGGGCCAACACTAACTGGGACAGTCTCATTAGGTCAGCTCCAATATTATTTGTTGATGTACATCCTGCAATTTCAAAACACAAAATCCTACTGTTAGATATATGGGTATGTCCAAAGAAGAGAAAACGTCTGGAGTCACTTAGCACTTTGGTGCTTATTAGGTGTATCAAATACCAAAATTATAAAAATTAGCAAAAATAGTGAAAAAAACTGTCAATATTTACAAAAGGTATCTAGCAGAAACATAATAATAGTTCCTTACTTGGCCAATGTGAACTCTGGTAGCCCTGATCTCTCTCCTACAGAGGGCAATCAACTTCTTTTTTAGGTTATAGGACATATCATCTTTAATTACCAACAAAGTCAACTTAAGACTACACATGAATTAGAATTTAGATTTAAGAACATTATTGCAGGTACATATCTTCTTTCTTTTCCATCTACTTAATTGAAGTAGATGGAAATTTTTACTAATCAATAAAAATAAGCAACTGTTTTGTAAATTTATGCCAACTCTACAGGTTTCTGCCTCCCTACCGAAGAGTCCCAGGACACGTTCCACACCAAAAAACCTCTACTTTCCGAGGAGGCTGAAGAGAGCTGGACTGTGCACATCTATAGTCACATCATTCTACAGATGAGCAGTAGAGAGCATCTTAACAAGCAGCATCACTGTGGGGTACTGAAACTGCACTGTGGCGGACAGGTAGACTCTACAACGGGTAGTTAAAACTTCCCAACATATCACGGGGCACCAGCCTAACCACCATCAAGGACATATGTAGAGAACATTGTTGGAAAAGTGTCAGTAACTTCATGAATGATCTCACCCACCCTGTTTGTCCCACCCCCATCAGGGAGGAGACTATATACCAATGCCAGGACCACTAGACTCATCAAACAGTTACCTTCCTCAAGCAGTAAGGCTGATCAACACCTCTGCCCATTAACTTGGCCTTCCACCTTGCCCGCAGCACAACTACTTTATAATTTCCTGTCAGTCACTTTATGTACAGTCCTGTGTGTAGCATCACTTTCTGGATGTACAATCAGTCTATGTACACAGGCTAGTTTTTGTATTTATAATTATTCTGTTTTTTTAATCACTGTGTTCTTTAACCTACTGTATTTTTTTGTATTGCATTGAATCCAGAGTAAGTTATCTCATTCCCTTTTACACTTATGTACCAGAAATGACATTAAACAATCTTGATTTGATTTGAAATCTTGAACTGAAAGAATTTCACGTTAATTAGACTCAAATAACAAATGGTCTCTACTGCCACCAACAGTCAATCTACTGGAACCACAAAGACATTTTAAAAAGTGCTATTATACAGCACTTATTAATATTATATAGCACTGCATTATTTTCAAAATGAAATTACTTTAAAGATTGTGGTGATTAATATTATTTAGTGAATAACTGACCAATTGTTGAAGTGTTTTTGAGAGGTTGGTCATGGTGAGTATCAACTCCTTCCTAATCAAGGGCCTGGACCCACAGCAATTTGCCTATCACCACAATATTACAACAGACGCAATCTCACTGGCTCTCCACTTGGCCTTGGATCACCTGGCCAATAGTAATACAGGTTGAGTACCCCTTATCGGAAATGCTTGGGGCTGGAAGTATTTCATAGAATATAGAACATAGAAAGTTACAGAACATTACAGGCCCTTCGGCCCACAATGTTGCGCTGACCATGTGACCTACTTTAGAGACTGCCTAGAATTTCCCTAACGCAGAGCCCTCTATTTTTCTAAGCTCTATGTACATATCTAAGAGGCTCTTAAAAGACCCTATTGTATCCACTTCCACCACTGGCAGCCCATTCCACGCACCCACCACTCTCTGTGTGAAAAACTTACCCCTGACATCCCCTCAGTACCTATTTCCAAGCACCTTAAAACTATGTCCCCTCATGTTAGTGATTTCAACCCTGGGAAAAAGCCTCTGGCTATCAACACAATATATGCCCTTCATCATTTTGTACACCTCTACCAGGTCATCTCTCATCCTCTGTCACTCCAAGGAGAAAAAGCCAAGTTCACTCAAACTATTCTCATAAAGCATGCCTCCCCAATCCAGGCAACATCCTTGTAAATCTCCTCTGTACTCTCTCTATAGTATCCACACCCTTCCTGTAGTGAAGTGATCAGAACTGAATACAGTACTCCAAGTGGGATCTGACCGAGGTCTTGTATAGCTGTAACATTACTTCACGGCTCTTGAATTCAATCCCATGGTTGATCAAGGCCAACACACCATACGCCTTCTTAACAAGACTGTCAATCTGCACATCAGCTTTAGGTATCCTATTGACATGGACCCCAAGATCTTGCAGATCCTCCACACTGCTAAGAGTCTTACCATTTATATTATATTCTGTCTTCAAATTGGAGCTATCAAAATGAACCACTTTGCACTTATCAGGTTTGAAGTCCATCTGCCACTTCTCAGCCTAGTTCTGCATCCTATCGATGTCCCGCTGTAAACTCTGTCAACCCTCCAGACTACCCACAACACTCCCAACCTTTGTGTCATTAGCAAACTTACTAACCCACCCTTCTACTTCTTCATCCAGGTCATTTTTAAAAATCACAAAGAGGAAGGGTCTCAGACAGATCCCTGCAGAATACAAATCATTTACAACCACATTTTACCTTCTGTGGACAAGCCAATTCTGGATCCACAAAGCAAAGTCTCCTTGGACCCCATGCCTCCTTACTTTCTGAAGGAACCTTGCATGGGGAAACTTACCAAATGCCTTACTGAAATCCATATACACTACATCTACTGCTCTACCTTGATACATCCTCAAGTAATTCAATCAGGCTTGTAAGGCACGACCTACCGTTAACAAAGCCATGCTGACTATCCCTAATCA
The DNA here is from genome assembly GCF_030144855.1 of Hypanus sabinus. Classification (NCBI taxonomy): domain Eukaryota; kingdom Metazoa; phylum Chordata; class Chondrichthyes; order Myliobatiformes; family Dasyatidae; genus Hypanus; species Hypanus sabinus. Next base: position 188,912,367 of record NC_082706.1, read on the forward strand.
GATTATGTCTCTCTAAATGTTCATAAATCTTGCCTCTCAGGATCTTCTCCAACAACTTGCCCACCACTGAAGTCAGACTCACTGGTCTATAAGTTCCTGGGCTATCTCTACTTCCTTTCTTGAACAAAAGAACAACAGTTGCAACCCTCCAATCCTCTGGAATTTCTCCCGTCTCTATTGATGATGCAAAGATCATCGCAAGAGTCTCAACAAGTTTCTCCCTCACTTCTCACAGCAGCCTGAGGTATATCCCATCCGGTCCCGGTGACTTATCTAACTTAATGGTTTTCAAAAGCTCCAGCACTTCCTCCTTCTTAATGTCTATATGCTCAAGCATTTCAGTGCGCTGTCCAAAAATTTCAGATTTTGGAATATATAATGAGATATCTTGGGCTTGCCAACATGTCAGACTCTGAATTTACGTGAGTAGTCTTTGTCTTACGCTTATTCATCAATTTCAATGTTTAAGAGAAGTTTGGATAGGTACATGGATAGTAGGAATATGGAGGGCGATGGGAGAAGACAATATCTCCAGTTAGAAACATTCAGAACTAGCAAATCTTACACTTAAGAAATTAAAATTTAAAAAAAAGACAGGATTTATTTTTGGGAGAGAGGCATTTTTAAGTTCAATAATATAACTGACTGATGGTTTGGCACGCACTAGATGGGCCAAAGGGCCTGTTTCAGAGCTGTAATTTTCTACAACTCGGTGACTATATGTACTCTTCAGTAAAAATATTATATATCAGTTAATAAAATGAAAATATAATGTGTGCAAGGTAACAAAAACAGCACAGTAGTATCAGGAGAGTACGTGAATCAGCTGTTAAACAACAAACAACCACAGGCTTTCAGTCTCCACCTACAATGTGTGCTTTTATTAAAAGGCTACTGTACACTGTATTTGTAGTTTTCATTTTTTAAGGTTTTATGTAGGTATAAAAACATTCAGCATTGTAGACTTGTTCCGGTTTATATTTCGCAAACCCCTCAATGAACTTTTCTGCTGCTTCGTGATCAGCAGACACTTCATCCTTAAAATTTCTTAAATCTTTAAAAATTAAATGGCATGCCTTTTCTTAAATTTCTGCAACCGGCCTGCTGAAAATTCACAATTACCTTTAATTTCCAGTTCATCGTGATAGATCCTTGCTTGTTTCATGATCAGCATTCCATTAAAATGGCATAACTTCACTCCGACAAATCCTTTATTTCAATACACATTTGAGATAATTTTTCACCTCATGTTGTGTATTTCTATTCTTCATTAACTTCTGTTCATTACATATGTGAGGTCACATCTCAGAATTGTCACTGACGTGCAGAGACCTTGTGCCTTGTGGAATTTCCCATTTGTGACATCATGTCAGTGCTCCAAATAATTTCAGATTTCAGAGGTTTCAGGTTTTGGAATTTTGGATAAGGGGTATTCAACCTGTCCCTTGGTCAGGTGCTGTTTATTAACTACAGCTTAGCATTCAAGACAGTCATGCCCTCAGTTCTAATAAGCAAGCTCCAAAATCTGGGCCTCTAAAAATGGATTCTTGACTTCCCCACCGGGAGACCACAGTCATTGCAGATCCAATATTGCATCTCCTCCTCACTGACAATCAACACTGATGCACCTCGAGAATGCATGCTTGGTCCACTGCTCTACTCTCTACATCCATGACTGAGGCTAGGCACAGCTCAAAAGCCATCTATAAATTTGCTGATGACACAATTATTGCTGGCAGAATGTCAGATGGTGTCAAGGAGCCATACATGAGTGAGACGGATCAGCTGGTTGAGTGGTATCGCAGCAACAACCTTGCACTCAGTGTCAGTAAGAACAAGGAATAGATTATGGACTCCAGGAAGGGGATGTCGAGGGAACACACACCAGTTTTCATTGAAGGATCAAAAGTCAAAAGGATGAGTGGTTTCAAGTTCCTGGGTGTCAGCATCTCTGAGGATCTATCCTGGCTGCAAAATATTGATGCAATTACAAAGAAGCCATTCCAGTTGCTATATTTCATTACGAGTTTGAGGGAAACTGATTTGTTTCCAGAGTCACTCACAAATTTCTACAGTTGTAATCCTTCTTTTCTTTTTCAATCTTTTTATTAAATTTCATATATAAAAAAAAACAACACAAAATAATGAATAGATTACAGATTCAATAAACTTGAGATTACATTAGTAATAGGATAATAATATCCTATTAAAACATCCATCAACAAAAGGTGCATAAATCAATCAAGTCTATGTAAATATATATGAAAAACAAAAATAATCGTCGAAAAAAGAGAAAAAAAAAAATTGAAATTATATATGAGAAAAAATATATAATGAAAAAAAATACTAAACTAACACTAACATGGGCAATAATAACACTTTATAAATATATAAAGGTGTCAAGAAAAGAACTCCAGAACTCCATACCTGAACAAGTATAAGTAGAGAAAAGGATCTGAAATAAGCCAAATTAATTCATATGAAAGTGTCGAATAAATGGTCCCCAGGTTTCTTCAAATTTAATTGAAGAATCAAAGATAGTGCTTCTGATTTTTTCCAAACTCAAATAAGAAATAGTTTGGGAGAACCACTGAAATGTAGTAGGAGGATTTACTTCTTTCCAGTTTTGTAATATAGACCTTCTGGCAATTAATGTTACAAAAGCAATCATTCGTCTGATTGAAGGGGAAAGTTGATTGCCATCTTCATTTGGTATACCGAAAATTGCAGTAATAAAATGGGGTTGTAAATCGATATTCCATACTGAGGAAATGACATCAAAAATGTCCTTCCAATAGTTATGTAAAGTGGGACATGTCCAAAACATGTGAGTCAATGAAGCCACTTCTAAGTGACATCTGTCACATTGAGGATTGATATGCGAATAAAATCGGGCAAGTTTATCTTTAGACATATAAGCTCTATGTACAATTTTAAATTGTATTAAAGCATGTTTAGCACAAATAGAGGAGGAATTAACCATTTGTAAAATTTTTTCCCATTTATCTGTTGATATATTACATCGAAGTTCTTTTTCCCATTCTTGTCTAATTCTATCCGATATTTCTGGCTGTATCTTCATAATCATGTTATAAATAAAAGCTACTAATCCCTTCTGACAAGGATTAAAAGTAAAAATCAAATCTGAAAAATCCGATGGAGTTGAATTAGGAAAAGATGGAAGAATTTTATGTAAGAAATTTCTAATTTGTAAGTATCTAAAAAAATTAGATTTAGGTAATTCAAATTTGTTGGATAGTTGATCAAAGGACATCAAAGTACCTTCAAAAAAAAGATCACGAAAACATTTTATACCTTTCCTTTTCCATATACTAAAAGCTTGATCTGTCAATGAAGGTTTAAAAAAAAAATTACATAAAATAGGGCTGTCCAAAGCAAAGTTTTTCAGATTAAAGAATTTGCGAAATTGAAACCAAATTCGTAGTGTATGTTTAACAACAGGGTTAGATATCTGTTTATTGAATTTGGCTAAATCAATAGGAAGAAAAGAACCAAGAACGGAAAATATAGAATATCCCTTAACCTCACTACATTCCAAATTTACCCACTGTGGGCACACAGGTGAATCCAAATCTAGTTTCCAGTACATTAGGTTACGAATATTATTTGCCCAATAATAAAATCTAAAGTTAGGTAAAGCTAGACCACCATCTTTTTTAGACTTTTGTAATTGCCTTTTGCTTAACCTAGGATTTTTATTTTGCCAAACAAATGAGGAAATCTTTGAATCAATATTATCAAAAAAAGATTTAGGAATAAAAATTGGTAAAGCTTGGAATAAATATAAAAATTTCGGTAAAATCATCATTTTAATAGCATTAATCCGACCAACTAATGATAAAAATAAGGGAGACCATCTAGTAGTAAGTTGCTGAATTTGATGAAGCATAGGTAAAAAATTCAGTCCAAATAAATCTTTATATTTCTTGGTGATTTTTATACCTAAATAGATAAAGTTATCAGTAACAACTTTAAATGGCATCCTATCACTCAATAAAGTTTGCGCGTTTAAAGGGAATAACTCACTCTTATCTAAGTTTAACTTATAACCAGAAAAACTACCAAATTGAGCCAACAAGGATAAAATAGCAGGAATAGACCTACTAGGATTAGAAATATATAACAACAAATCATCAGCATAAAGCGATAATTTGTATAACTTCTCATTACGGGTAATACCAAAAATATTAGGAGACTCACGAATAGCAATAGCTAAAGGTTCTAATGCAATATTAAATAATAAAGGACTTAAAGGACAACCTTGTCTCGTACCACGAGATAATTGAAAAAAAGAGGATCTATAATTATTTGTAAGAACAGAAGCAACAGGTTTATAATATATTAATTTAATCCATGATATAAAATTAGGACTAAAATTAAAGTTTCTCAATGCATTAAATAAATATGTCCATTCAACTCTATCAAAGGCTTTTTCAGCATCTAATGAGATAACACATTCTGGGGTTGTAGATGATGAAGTATAAATTATGTTAATCAATTTTCTAATATTAAAAAAGGAATATCGATTCCTAATAAAACCAGTTTGATCTTCTGAAATAATCTGTGGTAATACCTTTTCTAATCTAATGGCTAAAATTTTTGTAAGAATCTTAGAGTCTACATTTAATAATGATATAGGGCGATAAGATGCACATAAGGTAGGATCTTTATCTTTTTTAAGAATTAGAGAGATAGTAGCTTCATAAAACGATTGAGGTAATCTCTTCTTAACAAACGCATCATTAAAGATTTCACATAGCCAAGGAGAAAGCAATAAAGAAAAAGTTTTAAAAAATTCTACAATAAAACCATCAGGACCAGGAGCTTTCCCTGAATTCATTGATGAGATAGCCTCTCTTATTTCATCCATAGAAATAGGAGCATCAAGCAAGCTACAATCTTCATCTATCAGTTTAGGAATATTCAAATTATTAAAAAAATTATCCATCGTAAACCGGTCACCGTCAAATTCTGATTGATATAAAGATTTATAAAAATCTTGAAAAGTGTTATTGATTTCTTTATAATCAGTAGTTAAATTACCGTCTTGTTTACGAATTTTAATAATTTGTCGCTTAGTCGAAATAGCTTTTAATTGATTAGCTAACAATTTACCAGTTCGATCACTATGAATATAAAATTGAGCCCTAGTCTTAATTAATTGATTCTCAATTGAAGAAGATAATAATAAACTATGTTCCATTTGAAGCTCAACTCTCTTCTTATAAAGTTCTTTGGTAGGAGTAACGGAATAAATCTTATCAATTTCTTTAATTTTATCCACCAATAAAGCTATATCTGAATATCTTTGTTTTCTTTTACCAGCGGAATATGAAATAATTTGTCCACGAATAAAAGCCTTGAAAGAGTCCCAAAGTATTCCTTTATCAATCTCTTCATTATAGTTTGTTGAAAAAAATAAGTCAATTTGTTGTTTTATGAAGGTAATAAATTCTGGATCTTGAAGTAAAGTAGCATTAAGTCTCCAAGATCTAGTATTGATAGAAGAATCCGAAATCTTGATAGATAACTTCAGAGGCGCATGATCCGAAATAGCAATAGAATCGTATTTACAATCAATAACATCTGTTAATAAACGATGATCAATAAGAAAGTAATCAATTCTAGAATAACTATGATATACATGTGAAAAAAATGAAAATTCTTTACCTTTAGGGTTCAAAAACCGCCATATTTCAGTAATTCCAGAATCAACCATAAAAGAATTAATAAGTAAAGCTGATCTATTCGGAAGAGTTCGAATAGGTTTAGATCTATCCATCGAAGGATTCAAACAACAATTAAAGTCTCCACCCATAATCAACATATATTCATTCAAATTAGGAAGAGAAGTAAATAACCGTTTAAAAAATTCAGGACAATCAAAGTTTGGAGCATAAATATTAACTAAAACAACTTTCCGATTAAAAAGTGAACCAGTTATCAACAAAAATCTACCCTGTGGATCAGAAATAATTTCATAATGTGTAAACGAAATTGAGGCGTCTATAAAAATAGACACACCCCTAATTTTAGCGGTACAATTTGAGTGAAATTGTTGACCTTTCCAGAACCTAAAAAAACGTTGATTATCCTCCCTCCTAATGTGGGTCTCCTGTGCAAAAATAATATTAGCGTTCAATCTATGGAATACTTTAAATATTTTTTTACGTTTAATCGGATGATTTAAACCATTAGTATTCCACGAGATAAAGTTAATAGATTTATCCATCATACCAATATTAATTGTGTGTATCATAAAAGGTTAAAAAAACACATAACCCACAATTTAGGAAGAAGGAAAATTGATTCAGGAGCAACCGGAGATCCTGACACCTCAACAATATTAACAATTTAAAGTCAGCCCATAAACTAAAAGCAAAAAAATAAAAAGCAAAAGCATGAAAAAAGATCCCTCCCCCCTCCCCCCACCCTTTGAAAGAAAGCCAAGCGGCAGGCGCATAAACTAATACTAATATTACCCCCATTTCAAGATGGCAGCTCCATAAGAAAATTTTTTAAGAAAAAACTATATAACACCCCAATTAAAATATAGAGTTGCAAAAAAAAATATATATATATATATATACCTACATATATATACATATATATACATACACATACACATACACACCCATATCAGACAAATCAAAAAAAAACTAAAATAGTAAAACCAGAAAGATCATTAATAAAAAAAAATGCACATTAAAGTTTAAAAATGTGATACACCTTTAAAAAAGAATTTCCATATTCAGATACAAAGATGACGTTTCACAAGCCAAGACTTATGGGAAGAAGAAACGACATTTTGAGAAAGCCATATTACAAAATATGAATATAAATTCAGCAATCTAATGAGAAAATATAGTAAAAAAAGTTATCAAAATAGAATATTTTTATATAAAAAAAAAGATTTAATAGACACTACAACATATTTAAAAAAAAAACTAAAGAAAAAGAATTCAAAACCTTTGTTCCATTTCTAAATACAGGCAAGCAAATAAACGCTTATAAAAAGTAAAGACTTATGGGAAGAAGAAACGACATTTTGAAAAAAATAATTCATTATTACAAAATACAAACGTATATAAAAAAAGGATATTATAAAGATTAAAACAGCATCTATAAGCAATAATAATAGTAAAAAAAAAAGACCCAGACCCATAGTTCAAAATAAGAAGTTATAACCCAACTTCCAGGGTTAAAACTTAAAATGAAATAACATCCTCTCTCCAAAAAAAAAAAATCTTCAATGTAACTCATAGTTCAAGTTGCACTAGAGGATCGATATTCTTCAACAAATTTCTTCGCTTCTTCAGGAGTGATAAAAAAGTGTAGACTGTTGTCGGGCAGCACCATTCTAAGCTTCGCTGGATACATTAAAGCTTGTTTAAAACCAAACGAATGAATCTCTGCCATCACTGGTTTAAAAGCGATCCTGGCTTTCATAACTTCATACGAATAGTCTTCAACTATTCGAAATGAATAATTTCTGTAGGAGATCATACCTTTTTTACGAGCTAATCGAATTAGAAGCTCTTTCTCACGAGGATAATGAAGGCGAACAATCACCGCTCGTGGTTTATCAGACACAGACGAAAGCCTCGCAACTCTATGAGCGCGGTCAATAACAGGTTCATTTTTCAAACCTTCACCACCGAAAATTTCCCACAGTAATTTAGAGAAAAATTCAGTTAAATCACCGGACTCAACTTTTTCGGGAATTCCGATGATGCGCAAATTCTGTCTGCGAGAACGATTTTCAAGATCAGTAATTTTAAACTTGTACTGATCTAAAGTTTTAGCAGTCGACTCTATCTTCTTCTCTAACACTTCAATTGTACGTGCTTTTTCACAAATTGATTGTTCAAGAGTCGTGATCTTATTTCCATGCTGTTGAACCTCTAACGCCTGCGACTGAAACTTAGTTTCAAGCGATTTAACAACTCCTTCAAGATCGGATATTTTCGAAGTAATCCTCCTTTCCAAACTTAACAGTTTACTGTCCAATTTACCTTCTAGTCTGCCTTCCAGAGCCGCAAATTTAGCATCCAGTTTATTGTCCAATTTACTTTCCATAGCCGCAAATTTAACATCCAGTTTAGTGTCCAAAAGACCAACAATTGCGTCGATGGATAAAGGATCCTTAGCCGATTTCTTACTTGTAGCCATTTTAGGTTTGACAAGATTAGATCAACTATTATTTTAGGAAAAAAGGGTCAATCAAAGGTAGCAACTCATATGATTAAGTTCGAAAAGGTCTAATTAAAGGGTGATTATAGTTAAAAAAATAAAGAGCGCCTAAAAGGCAGATGCTTACGTCGCCATCTTGAAACTCCACCCCCTACAGTTGTAATCCAAGGGTAGTCATAGCCGAAGGGTGGTAGTGGGGATGAGCTCCCACTGCTAAATAGATGAATCTTCATGCCGTGCGTCTCAAACAGCCTCTGACAACCAAGTCCAACTCCTGGCCTTCACGTGCGGCATAGTTCTTATGCCCGGCGGAGCTGTTCTCACTGACAGGAGAAGGGGCAAAGGCAGGCCACTGGTGCCTTAAAACCAGTTGCTCCGGGATGATATGGCTTGTTAACCACGGATGGTAGCTCATGTAAGAGAGGGAAAACTCCGATTTCAAACCTCCACTGCCTTGCGCTATACCCGCTCACGGGAAGGACTTTGGGAGTAAACCCTGAGGAAAAATCCGGAGTCGGAATCCCGAAGGCGGCTGACTGCTGTAATCAGCACCGGCACGGCAACTCCTGCGATGCTGCTGGCACCAAACTGTATCAACTTCCATCGTTCCTTTGGACCAGTCGTCAGCATGGAGAGGGGGGTCCCACTGCATGGGCAACAGACGGATCTCCATATCAATTCTGCCCAGCTTGCGCGCTGGAGAGGCCACTCCCGCTGACTACCAGAGGCACAGTACCCATGGTCAACTACGACCGACGGAGGCCACACCATGGAGAGCATTTTAACCAGTTGCATCACCGCCTGGTTTGGAGAGGCCACTGCACAGGATCGGAAAAAGCTGCAGAAAGTTGTAAACTCAGCCAGCTCCATCAAAGGCACTCGCCTGGCCAGCATCCAGCACACCTTCAAAAGATGATGCCTCAGTAAGTCTACATCCATCATTAAGGACACTCATCACCAAGGACATGCCCTCTTCTCATTGCTACCATCATGGAGGAGGTACAGGAGCTTGAAGACACACACCCAATATTTCAGGAACAACTTTTGTCACTGGGTTTGGATATGGCCCAAGTGCAGAGTGAGAGACACTGAAGCGGGTTGATAGTTCACAGACTTTAAAGTGAACAGTGTTAAAGGGGAAACAGAACAATAAGCACTAGGCCAAACAGGGCCACTAACTGAAACTCTCAAATGGAAAAGTGAAACCCACACTGCGTCTGAAAAGAACAACTAAAATATAAAATGAATACTGTTAGTCTTCAGAGTCAGTTGACTTGACCGTCCAATTTCTCAGGCAAAGCTGAATACAAACAGGCAGCGAAGCGTTACTGTGCTGTGTCCAAGTCTCGACAAACACTATGACGACAAGTATGGAGTTAATTACTACCACAATGAAATAATAATTAGCTGACACGTGCATATTCACAAGCGCAGCCAAATCTGTGGATGTGACATTTCTACTCATCCGCCATTAGATTTCTGAATGGACATTGAATCCCTGAACACTTCTTCAGTAATTTTCCTCTATTTTTGCACTGCTAACTTTACTTTACTTTTATTGTCACCAAACAATTGATACTAGAGTGTACAATCATCACAGCGATATTTGATTCTGCACGCTCCCTAAAGTACAAATCGAAGTAAATATAATAAAAAATTAAATTATAAATCATAATTAGAAAATAGAAAAGGGAAAGTACGGTAGTGCAAGTCAGGTCCAGATATTTGGAAGGTACGGCCCAGATCCGGGTCAGGATTTGTTCAGTCTTATCACAGTTGGAAAGAAGCCCAAATCTGGCCGTATGAATCTTCAAGCTCCTGAACCTTCTCCCGGAGGGAAGAGGGACAAAAAGTGTGCTGGCTGGGTGGGTTGTGTCCTTGATTATCCTGGCAGCACTGCTCTGACCACGTGTGGTGTAAAGTGAGTCCAAGGATGGAAGATTGGTTTGTGTGATGTGCTGGGCTATGTTCACGATCTTCTGCAGCTTCTTCTGGTCTTGGACAGGACAACTTCCATACCAGGTTGTGATGCACCCTAGAAGAATGTTTTCTACGGTACACCTATAAAAATTAGTGAGGGTTTTAGGGGACAGGCCAAATTTCTTCAGATTTCTCAGGAAGTAAGTGCGCTGGGGGGCCTTCTTGGCAGTGGACTTTGCTTGGTTAGATGAAGTCAGGTCATTTGTGATATTCACCCCGAAGAACTTAAAGCTTTTGACCTGTTCCACCTGCGCACCACCGATGTAGATGGGGTTGTACGGTCTGCTACTCCTTCTGAAGTCAACAACCAATTCCTTCATCTTGCTGACGTTGAGGGATAGGTTATTGTCTTCGCATCATGCCACCAGGTTCTTAATTTCCTCTCTGTACTCAGACTCATCATTACCCAAGATGCGGCCTACAATTGTGGTGTCATCAGCAAACTTATATATTGAGTTCGATGGAAACTTGGCTACACAATCATGGGTGTACAGTGAGTACAGCGGGGGGCTGAGTACACAGCCTTGTGGGGCACCGGTGCTCACAGTGATTATAGAGGAGAGCTTGTCCCCTATTTTTACAGCCTGGGTCCTGTCTGTGAGGAAGTTGAAGATCCAGCTGCAGACCTGAGTGCTAAGACCCATTTTCTGGAGCTTAGGAATCAGTTTATTTGGAATGATGGTATTAAAGGCAGAACTGTAGTCAATGAAAAGGAACCTTACATATTTGTCTTTATTCTCCAGGTGTTCTGAGGAGGAATGTAGTGTCAGAGAGATGGCATCTGCTGTTCACCTGTTGCTCCGGTAGGCGAATTGCAAAGTGTCGAGGTTGACCGGTAGGTTATGGTTGATGTGTGCCATAACCAATCACTCGAAGCACTTCTTAGCAATTGATGTCAGAGCCACAGGTCGGTAGTCATTCAGGCATGCCACCTTGCTTTTCTTCGGCACCGGGATTATCGTTGCCTTCTTAAAACACGAGGGGATCTTAGACTGAAGCAGGGAGGAGTTGAAGGTGTCAGCAAACACTCCAGCTAGCTCGCTTGCACAGGCCCAAAGAACCCGTCCCGGGACGCCATCTGGGCCCATCACCTTCCTTGGATTTATCTTCAGGAAGGCTCTTCTAACGTCTTCCTCAGTGACAATGAATCTCGATGCCACTAGGTCTGGTTCATCCAGAGGGGGCGGGACGCTCCTCTTCTGTTCGAATCTTGCATAGAATAAGTTAAGTTCATCAGGAAGAGAAGTGCTACAGTTATTGATATTCCCAGCCTTTTCTTTGTGCCCAGTGATCTCATTTAGACCCTGCCATAGTCTACTGGCATCCCTCTGGTTAGCCTGGGCTTCCAACTTGGCTCTTTATTGATATTTCTCGATATTGCCTCTTGGTGCCCTTAATGGCTTTCTGGAGTTCACGCCTGGATTCCATGTAGCGACTGGTATCCCCAGACCTAAAAGCCACAGCTCTAGTCTTCAAAAGGGACTGGACCTCATAATTCATCCAAGGTTTCCAGTTAGGGAATACCCGGATCACCTGGCGAGACACACAGACCCCTGTGCATTTCCAGATAAAGTCCATGACAGCTGAGTCTTACTCATCAAGGTTAGCTGCCGAGTCCTTGAACATCAGTCCACCGATTCAAAACAGTCACAGAGGTCCTCATCCGTTTCCTCTGTCCAACGTGACACCACTTTTGACACCGTGACCTCCCGCTTCAGTTTCTGTTTGTAAGCCGGGAAGAGGAGTACTGCTGATGGTCCAATTTTTCGAAGTGAGGTCATTGGATGGAACGGTAGGCATCCTTGACTGCTGTGTAGCAGTGGTCAAGTATATTTGGGCCTCTAGTGGAGCAGGAGACATGTTGGTATAAATTCAGCAGCGCTTTTCTGAGGTTGGCCTGGTTAAAGTCCCCGGCTGTAATGAGCAAAACCTCCGGATACCTGGTCTCAAGTTCACTGATGTTGGCATACAGTGTATTCATAGCACACTCCACGTCCGCCTGGGGGGAATGTAGACCGCTGTCAGTATGACCGAGGTGAATTCCCGTGGCAGATAATAGGGACGACACTTCACCGACAGATGTTCCAGGTCCGGACTGCAGGAGCTTGTCAGTACCACTGTATCTGAGCACCACGCAGTGTTGATCAGTAGGCAGACTCCACCTCCCTTCGTCTTGCCCGAAGATGCCGTGCGGTCCATCTGATGGATCGAAAATCCCTCTGGTCGGGTGGCACAGTCGGGGGTGGCTGGGGAGAGCCAGGTCTCTGTGAAACAGAATACACAACAGTTCTGCATCTCCCTGCAGTAGGCGAGTCTCCCTTTAAGATCATCCACCTTGTTCTCTATGGCTTGCACATTAGCTGGTAAAATGGTGGGCAGAGGGACCCTAAAGCCCCTCTGCTTCAATCTGACCAGTAGCCACCTCTTTTCCCACACTTCCTCAGTAAATAGTGCATCTTTCCAGGTTTCCATCGATGCAGTGTGTTGTTGGCAGCTCTTTGAGGTTGGTGGACGCGTCCCACAGGGATTGATCGGCGGATCACATCGCCGGGTGCTCCAGGTCGGGCCGAGTGACGGGGAGGCTCCACTGCCACTTACAACTGCCGGGGGCCCGGGCTGTCGATCAGGTTGGGCCCCGAAGCTGACACTTAATCTTGGAGGGCCGGGCTGCCGGCTGAAACAAGTCTGTGAACTGAGTCATGGTTGCGGAGGCCTCCGCTCCAGCCGAGCCCCAGGCTCGATTTCCGAGGTCGGCGGCGGAGGCCTGACTTTCGGCAGCTGTGGACGGCCACCATCGGGAATCTATTTTGGTCGCTCCGGGGAAGCGTCTGGGGTACCTTGAGGTCTCTGACGTCACTTCTGTGTGGTCGTCTGCTTCGGAGAGGTGCTGGTCGGAATGGGCCACGTCTCCAGGCGCTCCGACACGTCTCCAGGAATGGGGCGGACCTCGGACCAGGCCTCGATGATCGGGTCCAGATGTGGTCCGGAGTTGAAGCAATTCTGGTGCATCAGTGATCTCCAGCTGGGTCAGTAGCTTCACCAGGGTGTTGTTGATCTTGCTAGATGTAGCAAATTGGAGGTTTAGAAGGGTTTCTCGGGTATAGGATAGTGTAGAGGGCAGTTTGCTTGGGAGAGCACGTGCAGAGTCGCCAGTTACCAGCGCCATCTTAATAGCATATTCAATTGAATTATACTATTTGTAATTTAGATTTTTTTATTATTATGTATTGCAATGTACTGCTGCCACATAACAACAAATTTCATGACATATGCCAATGATATTAAACCTGCTTCTAATTCTGAATTGTCTGATCAGGTGTGTAAAGAATAAGAGCAGAAATTGCTGACCCCTCCTTGGAAATAGCTCCAGCAAGATCAGGGGTGATCTTCTACCTCAAACACCATTTTGCTTCATTATCATATCCCCTGAATGCATAAATCTATTAAAGGATATATTATTCTACTAGCAGTAATCTAATATGCATCTAGGAATTACACAATAGATTTTGTATTTTTAATCATTTATTTGGAGTCAAGTTCAGGGAAGGGGTAGATAATAAAATCTTCAGAAAAATCATCCATTGTTGAGACTCAATGAACTTCTGTTTGCAAGTGCTAAATTGCCTTATCTCAACAGACCATTCAAATCAACTGTTACGACCATATGGACAAACTTAACTCAGCCAATCAGAAAATCAGCAGGCAGGCAGGTTGTCCTTATGTTATGTCCACCAAGGTCCCATACCAGACTTGCAGGCTGTGATTTAAACTTGCCTCTCCGGCAGACAGCTGCTGAAAAATTTGAAGAACAGGATCAGATAAATTGGGTTTTAAAATTTGGCTAAAAATAACACAGTTGATGTGTCTTTCCCAACAGCTTTATCTACCCAGAAGGATTTTTTAAACATTTTTGAAATTTACTTTCCATGTTGGGCAGGTGGAATAACAGTGTTTTTTTTGTACCACATACAGAATGTTTATGCGTAGTGGAGGGGATGAATGCCTCTCTGTTATTCCTGTGTTTACGCCTTCCCTTCCCAATGAATGTACAGTATGTTATTACTCTGGTAATGTGGTGAACTACATATACCTGTATGGACACACCACCCCTGCTGACTGCTCCTGTGGCTCCTCCCACGGACCCCGGTATAAAGGCGATTGGGGACACCGCCTCGGCCTCAGTCTCCAGGATGTAGTGTGGTGGTCAATTGCTGCTTGTTCTTTCTTCCAGCCAATAAAAGCCTATATCTCGCCTCACGTCTCCAAGAGTTATTGATGGTGCTTCAGGTAATGTTCTTCATTCCTGGAAGTGTTCTACTGCACACACTGGACTTACACATTATACAGTCCAGAAGCTGAACACCTCAGCCTCACGAGGCAACCCATCCTCCTCAACTCAGTGATAGGGTTAATTTATGAAGAAAACCTGTAAGAATACATTCCCTGGATTTCAGTAAAGTTCACATCTAACAATTGGGTGAAAGTCAGATAATGGCAACCAGCAGTTCATTCATTAAGATTTTATTTCCATTAATGAACAAAAATCAGACTTTGAACCTCAAAGCCAAACCCCAACACTAATTTATCACCCCAAAACTTTGCATGACGTTTAACAATTCTTCCCCTTCAGTCAATTATATTGTTAAATTCAGAAATGCTACTCTCCAAAAAAAATCTTGTCCTTCTTTTTGTTTTAATTTCTTAAGTGCAAGATTTGCTAGTTTTGAACATTTCTAACTGGAATTACTCTTGAGGATATGGAGAGCAAGCTGTTGCCCATGCAGCAGGCTCCTATCTCCTCTCTGTGCAGCTGATGGATCCAAAGGAACTGCAAAGACTGATACAGTTTGGCACCAGCAGCATTGCAGGAGTTGCCAGTCAGCATTGAACTCAATTTAGGACCGCCTTAAAGACTGCTCTGGATTTTTATTTCTGAAGCCTTCCCCATGAGTGGATATAGTTGCAAGGCAGCATAGGTTTGCAATCACTTTTCCTTCCGCTACATAAGCTGCCAGCTATGGCCGATGAGCCCCATCTGCCTGAAGCGACCGGTTTTAAGGCGCCAATAACTTACCTTTGCCCCTTCTGTCAGTAGAGATGATTCTGCTGGGCTTAGTCGCCAAGCCACTTGCGAAGGCCAGGGGCTGGACTTGGTTGTCAGAAGCACTTTGAGATGTACGCCATTGGGAGTATTTAATAGGTAGTAGGAGCTTGTCCCCATCACCACGCCCAGCTATAGCAACCTTAAGGAAGTCTCTTATGATTGATTATTATTGATTCTAATATGATTCTGTTATGGTTTTCATGAGTATGCCTACAAGAAAATGAATCTCAGGGCTGTATATAGTGATATATATATGAATTTTGATAATAACTTTACTTTGAACCAGGAATTACAGAGAACTGTAATAATTTCTATAATACCCACCTATCCACTCGGAGTGCAAAAATGCCTCTAACCACAGTGTCCCCTCCCACCCGCCATCACTCTAACTTCGAGATAGATTGTTAATTAATGGTCATTTGCATTTCTATTGAAAAGTTGTTGTTGCGTCATTACTGATTTATATCCTTAGTACTTAATCATTGTTCTCCATTCACACAGATCTCATAGTCCACCCCTCTTTGGCCTATTGATCTGACATCTAAAGCCATCCTCATCATCGTGTGCATGTTCTCAACTGTTTCACTACATAGCCACACTGTTCTGAGCTCAGTATTTCAGGCCTTGTCAAATCTTAACTACAAGCTGAGAGACTTTATATGTTTCTTCTATTCTATTCATAATGTAGTGCTGGACAGCTAGTGGAGTTGCTACTTTGAATCTCCAGTGACCCTGTTTCCATCCTGAATGCCAATGCCACCTGTATGGAATTTGCACATTGTTTGTAGGGTTGTTCGCCAAGCCTGGGGGTGAGGTCACAAACGCTTTGTCAGCAGTTGAGATGAAATCATCAATGCACAATTGAGGGTTGTTTCTGCAGAGTGTTTGCACTTATGTTGGTCCAACCCATAAATGTAAATGCATATGCTCCACAGAAACAATACTCAATTGCACACTGGTGATGTCACCTCGACTGATGACAAAACGTTTGCGACCTTGCGAGGGGGGACATAGAGTCTGGGGATGTAGAGTTGGTATGGATAGAACTGAGAAATTCTAAGGGTAGAAAGACCCTAATGGGAGTTATCTACAGGCCCCCAAACAGCAGTCTGGATGTAGGGTGTAAGTTGAATGAAGAGTTAAAATTGGCATGTCGCCAAGGTAATGATAAAGTTGTCATGGGGGATTTCAACATGCAGGTAGACTGGGAGAATCAGAATGGTACTGGACCCCAAGAAAGGGTCCCAAGAAAGGGTCCCTAGTTTGTGGAGTGCCTCCGAGATGGATTCTTAGAACAGCTTGTACTGGAGCCTACCAAGGAGAAGGCAATTCTAGATTTAGTGTTGTGCAATGAACCGGATTTGATCAGGGACCTTGAGGTAAAGGAGCCATTAGGAGGTAGTGACCATAATATGATATGTTTTAACCTACAATTTGAGAAGGAGAAGGGAAAATCGGATGTATCAGTATTACAGTTGAACAAAGGGAACTATGGGGCTATGAGGGAGGAGCTGGCTAAAATTCAATGGAACAATATCCTAGCAGGGAAGACAGTGGAACAAAAATGGCAGGTATTTCTGGGAATAATGCAGAAGGTGCAGGATCGGTTCATTCCAAAGAGGAAGAAAGATCCTAAGGGGAGTAAGGCGCGGCCGTGGCTGACGAGGGAAGTAAAGGGCAGTATAAAAATAAAAGAGAAGTATAACAAAGCAAAGATGAGCGGGAAACTGGAGGACTGGGAAGCTAACAAGGAAGATAACAAAAAAGGCAATATGCCAAGAAAAAATGAGGTACGAAGGTAAACTAGCCAAGAATATAAAGGAGGATAGTAAAAGCTTCTTTAGGTATGTGAATAGCAAAAAAATAGTTAAGACCAAAATTGGGCTATTGAAGAAAGAAACCGGTGAACTTATTATGGGGAACAAGGAAATGGCAGACGAGTTGAACAGGTACTTTGGATCTGTCTTCACTAGGGAAGACACAAACAATCTCCCAGATGTAATAGTGGTCAAAGGAACTAGGGTAAAGGATGAACTGAAGGAAATTTATATTAGGCAAGAAACGGTGTTGGATAGACTGTTGAATCTGAAGGCTGATAAGTCCCTGGGACCTGATGGTCTGCATCCCAGGGTACTTAAAGAGGTGGCTCTTGAAATCGTGGACGCATTGGTAATCATTTTCCAATGTTCTATAGATTCAGGAACAGTTCCTGCTGATTGGAGGGTGGCTAATGTTGTCCCACTTTTCAAGAAAGGAGGGAGAGAGAAAACGGAATTATAGACCGGTTAGCCTGACGTCAGTGGTGGGAAAGATGCTGGAGTCAATTATGAAAGAGGAAATTATGACACATTTGGATAGCAGTAGAAGGATCAGTCCAAGTCAGCATGGATTTATGAAGGGAAAATCATGCTTGACTAATCTTCTGGAGTTTTTTGAGGATGTAACTATGAAAATGGACAAGGGAGAGCCAGTGGATGTAGTGTACCTGGACTTCCAGAAAGCTTTTGATAAAGTCCCACATAGGAGATTAGTGGGCAAAATTAGGGCACATGGTATTGGGGGCAGAGTACTGACATGGATTGAAAATTGGCTGGCTGACAGGAAACAAAGAGTAGTGATTAATGGGTCCCTTTCGGAATGGCAGGCTGTGACCAGTGGGGTACCGCAAGGTTCAGTGCTGGGACTGCAGCTGTTTACAATATACATTAATGATTTAGATGAAGGGATTAAAAGTAACATTAGCAAATTTGCTGATGACACAAAGCTGGGTGACAGTGTGAAATGTCAGGGGATGTTATGAGAATGCAGGGTGACTTGGACAGTTTGGGTGAGTGGGCATATACAGTTTAAAGTGGATAAATGTGAGGTTATCCACTTTGGTGGCAAGAACAGGAAGGCAGATTACTATCTAAATGGAGTCAAGTTAGGAAAAGGGGAAGTACAACGAGATCTAGGTGTTCTTGTACATCAGTCAATGAAAGCAAGCATGCAGATACAACAGGCAGTGAAGAAAGCTAATGGCATGCTGGCTTTTATAACAAGAGGAATTGAGTATAGGAGTAAAGAGGTCATTCTGCAGTTGTACAGGGCCCTGGTGAGACCCCACCTGGAGTATTGTGTGCAGTTTTGGTCTCCAAATTTGAGGAAGGACATTCTTGCTATTGAGGGAGTGCAGCATAGGTTCACAAGGTTAATTCCCGGAATGGCGGGGCTGTCATATGTTGAAAGATTGGAGCGACTGGGCTTGTATACACTGGAATTTAGAAGGATGAGAGGGGATCTGATTGAAACATATAAGATTATTAAGGGATTGGACACACTAGAGGCAGGAAGCATGTTCCCGCTGATGGGTGAGTCCAGAACTAGAGGCCACAGTTTAAGAATAAGGGGTAGGTCATTTAGAACAGAGATGTGGAAAAACTTTTTCACCCAGAGAGTGGTGGATATGTGGAATGCTTTACCCCAGAAGGCAGTGGAGGCCAAGTCTCTGGATGCATTCAAGAGAGAGTTAGATAGAGCTCTTATAGATAGCGGGGTCAGGGGATTTGGGGAGAGGGCAGGAACGGGGTACTGATTGTGTATGATCAGCCATGATCACAGTGAATGGCGGTGCTGGCAAGAAGGGCCGAATGGCCTACTCCTGCACCTGTTGTCTATTGTCTAACCTCCATGCTTGGCGAACAAGCCTATAAACCAGTAGCCAACCTGAGCTACCAATCTTCTCTTTCACTTCAATTTGCAAGTGCATGGGCTTCACCCAGGTGCTTTGGTTTGCTCCAACATTCTAACAGTGTGTGGATTGGTAGGTTAAATTGGTACTGGTTCAGTTGTTGTTCAGGCCAAACATCAGATTGAGAAAGAAATGTGATCTAAGTGACTTTGACCATGGAATGATTGTTGGTGCTGGGCGGGGTGGTTTACAGGCACTGGAAATTGTCCCCAGTAGGTAAATCAGTGTTTCCTACCCTTTTTCAGACCAACACTCCCCTAAAGCACCTTCACGCTTGCCAACACTCCTCTTAGGCACAACATACTTTCCGGCACCCCCATAGTGACCATGCAGGGAAACGGTGAGAAACTGGCTAGAAGGGCCGAATGGCCTACTTCTGCACCTACTGTCTATTGTCTAACCTCCATGTTTGGTGAACAAGCCTATAAACCAGTAGCCAACCTGAGCTATCAATCTTCTCTTTCACTTCAATTTGCGAGTGCATGGGCTTCACCCAGGTGCTTTGGTTTGCTCCAACATTTTCCACTCAATTTTTTGCATACACATTTCCAATTTTCTGATAAAAGTGGACACTGCACTTTTTTCCTGGATTAAATCGAAATTCTCATATTCACAATGTTCATTTTGTCATATAGATCAGTGTACCAGATCTCTACGCAGAAGTTCCATCTTTTTTCCCAAGCTCTTGTCGACTTTGAGCAACAATTCAACCACGCCGTGAAAGAGATCAAATAAATGTTTAAAGTAACAGCATTTTTACAGCGAACAGTGTAAAGTAGCAAATGTTCAAACTCTTCATTGTTATCTTGGCATAACTGGTGAAATATTCTGCTATTTAATGGATGAGTAATTTTGTTGATAACAGATATGACAAAACTCATGCTTGAAAAATGTTGCTAGCTAAGGCTTTCAGCTGTGAGCTGTAGATGATAAATTACACAATGGATTGCAGCAGATTTGGAATATCTTTTTCTCATAAATGCCACTAAAATGGGACGGCGACCTGTCATATATGCTGCTCCATCTGTTGCTCAAGAAATCATGTTCCTAATCAGAATCCTTTTATCCTCAATATATATTTTGAGCTCATCATAGATTGATTCTCCTTTGATATTTGATTTTAACTCTTTACAAAAGAGAATCTCTTCATAAACGTTTCCATTTTTGATAAACCGTACTGATGCACCACCAATAACTCTCGGAGACGGGAGGCGAACGATAGGCTTTGATTAGCTGCAAGAGACCATGATTAGCAGCAAGAGACCACCACACAACATCCTGGAGACTGAGGGAGGAGCAGTGCCTCCAATTGCCTTTATACAGGGGTCTGTGGGAGGAGCCTCAGGAGCAGTCAGTAGAGGGGCACGTCCAGACAGGTATATGTAGTTCAGCACACGTACATATCCCATTAGCAATACCTTGTTGTCTCACACAGTTGTAGCTCTGTGAATAATTGACATTCATAAAAAAAGAAATAGGAGAAGGAGTAGGCCATTGAGCCTGCTCCTCCATTTAATAAGATCATGGCTGATCTAGCCATGTACTCATCTCTACCTACCAACCTGTTCCCCATAACCCTTAATTCCCCTACTAGGCAAAAATCTATGCAAGCCTGTCTTAAATATATTTACTGAGGTAGCCTCCACTGCTTCCCTGGGCAGAGAATTCCACAGATTCACCACTCCTCATCTCCATCCTAAATCTACTCTCCTGAATCTTGAGACTATGTTCCCTAGTTCTAGTCTCACCTACCAGTTGAAACAACTTTCCTGCCTCTGTGTTACCTATCCCTTTCATAATTTTATATGTTTCAATAATATCTCCTCTCATTCCTCTGAATTCCAGTGAGTACAGTCCCAGGCGACTCAATCTCTCCTTATAGTCTAACCCTCTCATCTCTGGAATCAACCTGGTAAACCTCCTCTGCACTGCCTCCAAAGCCAGTATATCCTTCCTCAAGTAAGGAGACCAGAACTGTATGCAGTACCCCAGATGCAGCCTCACCAAGGTATAGTTGCAGCATAACCTCCCTGCTCTTAAATTTAATCCCTTTAGCAACGAAGGCCAACATTCCATTTGCCTTCTGATAGCCTGTTGCACCTGAAAAACAACCTTCTGTGATTCATGCACAAGCACTCCCAAGTCCCTCTGCACAGCAGTATGCTGCAATTTTTTACCATTTAAGTAATAATCTGCTCTTCCATTTTTCCTTCCAAAGTGGATGGCCTCACATTTACCAACTTTATACTCCATCTGCCAGATCCTTGTCCACTCACTTAGCCTATCTATATCTCTCTGCAGACTCTCCGTATCATCTGCATGGTTTGCTTTTCCACTGAATTTAGTATTTTAGTACTTTTCCACTCAGTCTTCCATTCAATGTCTTCACTCATTTCATCAATACAACGAGCCACAGAATGATTACTCAGAGGAATTGACTTTAAATGCTGGCATCCACTTTGATAACAGTGGTTAACAGATATTATAAATCTTTCACCAATTGTATGAGATTTTCCACACTTTGCTATCATTTTGGAAATGTTATATGAAGCAATGACTCCACTATCAAGGTCACTTTTAGCTTTCTTGGCAAATGACTTGAGTGGGCAACACTCTTTAAATTCTTCTTTCATCTTCTGGAATGAGTAATACACTAAGTAGATTTTTCAGTGTGTCTTTTATGAAAACGTGTCTGCAATCTTGATGGTTTTATGGCTTCATTAGTACAGTATTACAAGCAAGCCACATGGCACATCACTGATCTGACAAGAATGGAGTAAAACCATACTTCAGGTACATAACATTATATTGACTTACCTTCTGTAGTTTCTGTTTCATAGCAGGATTAGAATTGAAGGCTTCACCACCTTCAGACTCATAGAGATTTTATCCATCATTAATGGTGCTAAATTGAAAAAAAAATAACACAAACTGAGAAAGCCTATCGAATGTTAATGACAGTAGTGAGTTGATGGAACGATGGCAGTGGCATGCAAAGGAATGGCAAGGCGAAGATGAAGACGATCACAACAGCGAAAATTACGTTGACAAGGATTCAGATTGGAATCTGGATGTTAATCGGGACAGAGCTAGTGTTTGGCAAGCTAACTTTATATACCTTCTGGTTATCATGATTGACCAATCACGTAAGGCCTCATGATCCCCAAAGATGTTTCTTGACCGCACATATGAAGCCATGGTCACTTTGAACACCTCAAGAGGAATCCTTGGGGTCAGCAGATTCACTGATTGGCTCTATTTCACTTTTTGCTTCTGGCCAGTGCTGTACTTTTGCATGACTTGTTTTCCATAGATCTACAGAGAAAGTTGCGAGGTTGTACTTGACTTACCAAATGTTAAAACGCATGAACTCGTTCTGTGCCGCAAGTCAAGGGGAACTGCTTTGCTAGTTTATGCATCCCCAGTGACTTCTGTTTGGTTGATAAGGTCGGAAGAGAATGCTGAGTTTCAGACTCATTGTGACGATGAGTGCTCACTGCCGGTCAGGACTCGTGCCTCAAGTTAGGGTCCCACTTACCGCCCGTCCCAAGAATCTTGAACACCCCCTGACAAATTCTGTTTCCCCTAACACACCCTTGGGATACGTAACCATTGGGAATCACTGCTATAAATGAATAGTAGAATCTAGAGTGGAGTTGATGGAAATGTAAGGGGAATAAAAAGGGATTTGTGTAGGATTAGTGCAAAAATGGGTGCTTGATATTTGGGGCAGTCTCAGTGGGCTGAGAGCCTTTTCTGTGTTTTTATCATGGCTCTAATTCTGTATCAGATGATTATTTAATTGTTAAATGTAATTTTGTTATCAATATCCTTATCTATGGAAATTAACATTCAGTCACACCTTTATTAGTCACACCTGTTCACCTGCCCATTAATGCAAATATCTAGCCAGTCATGTGACAGCAACTCAATGCAAACAAGCATGCAGAAATGGTCAAAAGGTTCAGTTGTTGTTCAGGCCAAACATCAGAATGGGGAAGAAATGTGATCTAAGTAACTTTGACAGTAGAATGATCATTGGTGTCAGCTGGTTGGTATATCTCAGGAACTGTTGATCTCCTGGGATTTTCACGCACGCCTCATTGTAGAGTTTACAGAGAATGGTGCAAAAACAAAAAAAAAAATCCAGTTTGCAGTTCTATGAACTTGTTAATGAGGGAGGTCCGAGGAGAATGGCCAGGAAGGTTCAAGCTGACAGGAAGGTGACTATAACTCAACCTTGTGGATGGACTACAGTATTTAGAAGACTACGATCAGGAGGTACCTAATAAAATGGCTACAGAGTGTAGGTTAATTGTTTCTACTTATCTTCTACACACACCTCCTCTCACCTAATCATCAAATCTTCTGTTCCTTTTCCCGGATGTTTATTTTTCTTTTGGTAAAATAATTACTTACACCTTTTCCAAATCTAAATCTTTCCTTTACTTGATAATTCCTTTACTTTGTCATCATGTCAATACCTCATCTTTACATTCAATTTTATCCCATGTAATTGCTGTGACAACAAGTTAAATGTTTATGTTTGACTTTAGTATTCTGTGCCAGTCAACGACCTGCTTCTCCAGAAACTCAAATTTGAAAGGCAAATGTATAGACTGACAGTTCATTTTCTAGTTCTTTAACCTTAGCATTATCAGCTTCATGTGCTATTTATAGGGAGCTGCAGGAGCTGAACTGGTCCCAATATGGCTTATAATGTGTATGCATGCGCTTTCAGCATGAGTCATACTTGGCATCATTTTGGCAAAAACTTTAGTGGGGCCAAAACTTACTTGAAGTCAGTACATTCATTCTGGAGCTCAATGCTTCAGTTAAAGTCATTTCTCAACCCAAAGCAACGTTCAGCAACAGGAAACACTCATCCCACCAGCATTATTTAGAGGTATCATCACTTACTTTAACATGACTTGTTGATTGATTTTACTGGCTGCTGGTACGAGTGGTTTATTATGGATTATTTTTAGAGCTCCTTGATGCTGTTGAAGTCTACACAGAGTAGTGTGGCAGATGCCAAAGGACTCGATCAGACTTCAAGGCTTCACAAACCAGGCATTAGAGATATCTAGGAATATCAGATATTGAGAAAAAGAGGAAATAAGCAGAATGAGACTGGCACTGGTAAAAGGAGCTGGAAGTGTTTACAAATTCTCACCAGGAGACCATATCCACTGGCAGTGATTAAATCACAATTTCCCAACCCAAATCATAACATTGAGTTCTTCAATACAGTGCAGATGATAGAATTTTGGCAGTAGAGAGGACAATAGCAGACTTTTAACAGAAATCAAGACATTCTCATTCAGCTGACACCTCTGTGCCAACTGCTTTAGAGTTACCATAAAAAAATCAATAGCAGTCAGCATGAGTCTTGTGTGGAACTGTGTGTAGTGAACAATCAAAACCATATTTGCTGCATGCTTTGTAATAATAGATGCAAATAGGCTGCCGGAATATGATTCCACTGACTAGACCAGGGGTCAGCAACCTTTACCACTGAAAGAGCCACTTGGACCCGTTTCCCACAGAAAAGAAAACACTGGGAGCCGCAAAAACCGTTTGACATTTAAAATGAAATAACACTGCATACAACGTTTTGTTTTGCCTCTATGCTATGTATAAACAAACTATAATGTGTTGCATTTATGAAATTGATGAACTCCTGCAGAGAAAACGAAGTTACATTTCTGCATGCAACAAAAACATTTTGACCTCCGAAAAAAAGACGTTGGGCTGAAGGTTACTTTTAAGTAAAATACTCAACGTCTATTTGAGTCCTCCTTGTATTTATGAAAAACGCCAAACTTAAATTTGCCGCCAGCAGCAAACCAAAAATGACGTCAGCCAGCTGTCAACCTGAAAAATAAAAGGACTATTTCACTGAACAATGAAAACATATGAATATACGTAAAATAATAGGCAATTAAAATATTTATCATCCTTGTTCAGGTTGACTCACACCTGACAATGCAGTCGTATTCAGTAGGGATGGATCGAAGCTTAGGGGAGTGACCAGGAAGGATAATGTGTTTTTTTCCTCTCTGAACTCACAGAAGCGTTTCCCAAACGATGTTTGCATTGCGATGATTGCAGAATGTAAATACTCTGAATTTATCATGTCGTGACCTTTTTGAACTCTCTCAAATTGGGGAAGTGAGACAATGTGCCTTTCTGTAAATCTCTGGCAAGCAACGTCAACTTGCGCTCGAATGCCAAAACATCCTCCAACATGTGCAGGGCTGTACGTCCTTACCCCGTTGAAGAGCTGTGTTCAGCGTGTTCAGGTCCGCTGTCATGTCTACCATGAAGTGTAGCTTTTCCAGCCACTCTGGCTGTTCCAGCTCAGGAAAGGTGAGCCCTTTGCTGCCCAGGAAAGTTTTCACTTCTTCCAGACACGCGACAAAGCGTTTCAGCACCTCCCCTCTGGACAGCCAGCGATAAAAACACGTTGTAGCGGTGTGCTACACGCAGTCAGTAAACTGCAGTCAAAGATAGATTTATTCGAACTAAACAGCCTTGCTTTTAAGCCTCCCTCAACCCGCCCCCCATGGGCGCGGATGCTGCAAAAGACACGTACTCACAAACCCCCGTAGGCTATCTCCCTTATCCTGAACGCTGGCTAATTGTGAGCCGGTTCGGATGTGTCAGGAAATGGTTCGCCACAAAGTCTTATTTAGATTGTACAAGATCACCATAATCTTCAAATTTAGATTTACATTTCAAAAACTAACAAACTAACATAAAATACATTTTAATTAAATACTGACCATGTAGCGGTGTGCTACACGCAGCGCTAAAATTACGACACGGAGTCGGTAACTGCAGTCGAAGGAAAAAACATTATTCGAAATCTTCAGCCTCACTTTTAAGCCTCCCTCAACCTGCCCCCCTTGGCGCAGAGGCTCCAAAGCTCTGTGCTCGCAAACCCCCGTAGGCTATCTAATTGTGAGTCGGTTCGGATGTGCCAGGAAAAGGGTCGCTACAACCAATTATTTCCCAAAGCAACAGGGAGCCGCAGCACTGACGTAAAAGAGCCACATGCGGCTCTGGAGCCGCGGGTTGCCGACCCCCGGACTAGACCAATCTGGAGGTGCCTTGGAGTAACTAGCAACAAGGTTTAAGGTGCACTGTTCTTTGCTGGATACTATCACCATCAGAACAACACAGATCTTGCAGAAGGAAGAAGGGAGGTAGTAGGCTGGTCAGACTCTTTCCTAGAAAGGAACAACTAGTCCAAGGACAATGCCAGTAACTCCAACCCCAGCAGCCCAATTTCCTGTCCTCTGTGGATGACCAACGTCGTTTATTTTTATCTTTTTTTATTTAGAGATAGAGCACGACACAGACCCTTCCAACCCAACTACACACTTGTGATCTATTAATTTAAAACCCGTATGTCTTTTGGAGTGTGTGTGTGTGGGGGGGGGGGTGGCGGGGGACCAGAGCACCCAGAGGAAACACATCTACGTGGTCATGTGGGAATTGAACCCGGGACACTGTCATTGAGATATCTATGCTAACTGCCAAACTACAGTGCTGCCCCGCCCAACCTCAGCAGAAAAAAGCCCGTTTGCATCTACTCTATCTTTACCCCTCGTAATTTTGTATACCCCGATCAAATCTCCCCTCACACACTCTAGGGAATGAAGTCCTAACCTATTCAACCTTTCCCTATAACTCAAGTCCTAAGTCTTGGTTGCAATAGGATTGGGGTACAAAACAGGGAAGTATTTTTACAATGGTATAAGGTAATGATGAGGCCACACCTGGACTATGGTGTGCTGTATTGTTCCCTTATTTAATGATGTATTGGCACTTGAGGCAGTGATTCACCAGGATAAGAGGATGGTGCAATCACAGCAGTTAAAAATTAGATCTATATTCTTTGGAGTTTGGAAGTATAAGGGGTGATCATATTGAAACATATAAGATCCTGAGGGAGCATGACAGAGTAGATGCTAAGATGCTTTGATGAGTGGGAGAATCTCAAACAAGGCTACACAATTAGGAAACGGTCATTTGAAATTAAGGTTTCTAGAAACCTGTTCCTCCAGCCTGTTGTGTGTGTTGTTTTGGATTTCCAGCATCTTCAGGATTTCTTGTGTTTGTGGTCTATCAAAAACGAGGGCTACCATAAATATAGCACTGAATAAGGAATGGAGTACTGGTGAAGCAACAGATTTAAAAATCAGCCACAAAAGATTTTGAACTATTATCAAATTTATTCAATTGCTTAGCAAGTAATTGAATTATTTTAATCATAGTTCAAACCCTTTTACAGCCCATTCTTAGATGACTTAAAAGTGGCAACTAGAGATTGGAAGTTTCTTACACCCCTAATTTTGATAAGTGTCCCACTCAGTAAGGGAATATTGCCGACAAGTGTGAGGTGTTGCACTTTCGGAGGTCAATCCAGGGTGGGACATACAAAGTGAGCGGTAGGGCACTGAGGAGTGCAGTAGAACAGAGGGAGATGGGAACACAGATCCACAACTCCTTGACAGAGGCGGCACTGGTAGATAGGGTCATAAAGAAAGCTTTTGGCACCCTGGCCTTCATAAATCAAAGTATTGAGTACAGGAGTTGGGATGTTTTGTTGAAGTTGTACAAGGTGTTGCAGAGGCCTAATTTAAAGTATTCTGCCCAGTTCTGGTCACCTCACTGCAGGAAAGATTATCAATAAGATTGAAAGAGAGCAGAAAGTATTTACAAGGATGTTGCCAGGATTTGAGGACCTGAGTTATAGGGAATGTAATATAGCAACTGAGATTCAGGCAATTTACCTGTCAGTTAAAATATGCTTTAGTGTTTGCAGCCGAGCTCATTTATGGGCCTTGTATTTGTTGGAATGCCATTCCTCCGTGATGATCTCAGGAATGAAATAAAGCCCTTGGGACAGTATTAACAATTCTCCAATCACGTCTAGTGTGACGTGCCAGGTGATGAAACCTCTCATCTTTAGCCAAAAGTTAAGCAGGCAGGGCTGAACCAGCAGATCTCCCCCATGTATTTTTGGAAAACCTCTACCGTGTTCATCCTTAGCCTCCTTTGTTCTGATTAAGTCTCGCTTCATAAGTGAAATGGTCAGATGCTGGCAATGTCCTGGTGGATCTCCTCTGCATTGCAATTGATTCCATCTTACAGTCCGGGGACCAAACTACACACAGTACTCCAGAAGTGGCCTAACCAATTTTATAAAGTTGTACCATAATCACTTTGCTCTTAATTCCTAGCTATATTCAGGTTATCTCACCCCAAGTACTGCCCTTTTTTTTCTGCTGCCTAGCTCTTCACTGTTATCAATGTACCTCCACGTTGTCTTGTATCTCCTGTCACTTTATACATTGCTTCTGGTATTTAATTTCTGAATGAGACACTGAACCCATGAACACTACCTCACTACTTTTTTATTTCTATTCTTGCACTACTTATTTAATTTACTCCCTGTAATTTACAGTTTTTTAAATTATTCTGTACTACTGCCGCAAAGACACCAAATTTCATGACATGCGCCGGTGATATTAAATCTGATTCTGATGTCAGGGGGATGGTTAAATTTTAAGATTGGCTGCATGTTTAAAAAGTTTTTTGGGCCGAGGAAAGTAATATTAAAACCGCAAGATGCATAATGCTAGTAATAGAACAATTTTTTTTAATAAATTTATACTACAAGCATACAGATAAACAGGTCTGGCAACTTTGAAATACATCCCTTTATAAAAAGACTCATGTGAAACGCTGACTGCATTGGAAGATTTTTATTACATGATACACTATTTACAGTTCTGCAATGGTCATATGTGTAATTAACCAGTGCACACAGTTGTTTTCGTTTCCCTGGCACTGGATTTAAGATCTCCAAAGACAAAGACAAAAATCTTTTCAAAACTCTTACCACTTGTTAAGAGCCAATAGTAATTAGGCCTGGGGTATACAAACTTAGGCAATAGCAACTGTAAAATATCTAGTGAACAAACTCCAGAAATCACAGTGACCAAATTAGCTAATTAACCTCTTCAGGTAGAAAGTACCCAATCAGGAGCCCTAAGCATTACAAAGAATACCTGACTTGCCAGATTTCCAGGTCCAATGAACTTTCAGTCATCCAAAATTGTTGTCTTGTGTGCCACACAAAGAAATTCCTGTGTCAGTAGCTTAATTAACTCTTCCGGTATTGAGAAATGCAACATTTTTTTCACATCCAAAAAAAATACACTGGCCTGGGCAGAAATGCAGTACTTGGCCAGATGAGCCCTAAGTCCCACTGGAACGTACAGCTACTGTGACACAGGTACCAACAACACAGTAGACTAACTGTCTTCTCTGTATGTGGAAACTAACAAGGTGAAATAAAGCATTATATTAAACAGTTAAAGCTTGTTAATAACTAGTACAGAAAATACTATTAACAGTCATCATGAATATCACACTGAACATTGTGAGTCACAACCTTTAATCAATGAAAAACAGGAGTTGCCATCTTCAGGCTTGGAATGTTAATGTTGAGGTGAAATCTTTATCAGTGACTTATTTTAGAAACTTTTTTATATTTATACATAGTATAGGTAATAATATAGCAATAAACTAATCCAAATATGTATTCGGTTTTCTCAGTCATAATTTAGATGGGATGGAGGTGGTTTTGTTCTGGATTTAACTGAGGTGGGTATCTGATATTCACAAAAAAAGCTTCCAAAAAATCTGTCTTTCATCAAAACAGTTTAGTCAGCTCCAATTTCAAGTCTCTAGATTGTTTTTTTTTGTGTGAGACAAGGTGGGAAGTGACACATAAAAGAAACCCCTGAGGAAAGAAACAAAATGCATAAGACCATAAGAATTAGGCCATTCAGCCCATCGAGTCTGCTTCACCATCCTATCATGGCTGATTTATTATCCCTATTCAAACACAGTGCCACTATTCATGCCAAGGGATATTATTTTTCAGTAAACCTTGATTGTACAATATAATAAAAAATAAACATAAGTCTTTGATGCCACCTCTCATCAGAGTGGAGTCATGCATCTGGAAACTGGGGTAAACTAGACCCTAACATTAACTGAGGCAAATGATCCTACCCTCATCCAATTAATGATCAGGATGAGCAGCTATGGCTGGATTTGCTTTCCCCTTGCCCAGGCAAATTGAAACCAATTGCAATATAACTTAGATAATTTGGAATATTAGGAGCATTCATTGTCCAGACCATTGAAGGTTACTCCCAAAAACGAGGAAAGAGCATCAGGGCAGGAGCTGGAAATCAGGACCCCAGTGGACCAACAGGAATACAGGAACCAGGATCCTCATGTACCAATGGGAACACAGGAACTGGGGTCTGGTGTACCAATGGGAGTACTGGAACCAGGACCTTGTAAGGTGATGCCAAACCTTTGGCATTTCTGAACAATCAGATAGTGGACTTGAGGAGTTTTGCTGTCTGTCTGAAGGGCCTCGGCCTCAAAACATTGACTACTTATTTCATTCCATTGATGTTGCCTGACCTGCTGAGTTCCTCCAGCATCTTGTATATGTTACACTGGATCCTGAAACATTTGTTTTATTGAGGTATCTTATCCAGCGTAACGTTTATTACAGAGTTTTGTGAATCTGTTAGTTACTTGTTCAGAATGTTTTACCTTTTACATTTTGCTGTGGACTTCCTTTATTTAGAGAGGGACTTGAGTCACTAGGTAATCATACCACCGGGGAGCGACAAGGTGCTCAAATAAATCTTTTTTGCTCCATTGTTTTTCCCAAATAAATCAAGATACTATTTATCACCTGATAAAGTTTGCACCTCAAGGAGATCCGATATGTTTGGCAATCAGGCAGATTTGTATCGAGGAATGTTTTACTCATTATTAGTGTAGTCAGACTGCAGTATAACAGACAAAATTACAAGATGCATAGCTTGCTGTTTTATTACATTCAATCAACCATTTCAAGCAGGGATGTTTGCATATACGACAACTGCACATATCAGTAACACCTTTATCGGCCATAAAGGATGCTTCAATCTGGAAAGGAATTCACAAATGAAGTAGCATAATATCAGAAAGGAATTGAGGAAATATATGAAATTCTGCCGAACACTTGAACACTATCAGAGATCAATCAACATATAGAATAAATCAGAAGAAAGTAGAAACAAGCAGATAGTGAGTGAGTGAGTGAGTGAGAGAGAGAGAGAGAGAGAGAGAGAGAGAGAGAGAGAGAGAGAGAGAGCGAGAGGGGGAAGAGAGTGAGAGAGAAAGAAAGAAGGAATGAGAGGGAGTGAGATAAAGATAGAATTAGATAGATCACATAAGAAGGCAAAAAAAGAAAGGTTAACCAAATTGACAGCAACTTTTTGGGTCAAAATATCTTTTTCTTCACTTTTATGTGACAATGGTTCTAAACATTTCAATTTGCCTCATTGAATGCAAGATAGAGTGTGCAGTTGTGACGTGTCTGAATCTCCTACAAATAACAAACAATGATACTGCACGTTCTCCTGAGTAAATCCTACTAGTCCAAACATAAGAAAATTTGTTATGGCTTGATAAAAGTCCTGTCCAACATTTTCTGCCACTTAACAAACCTGTGAAAACAGCACTCCCAAGGTTTTATCTTCTCTCTGGCAAGTAATGTTGGTCTACATATTGGCAAATACAATGTCCTTTGGTAGAAAACAACATTCGTTAAACTTGGAAACACTCATACAAATGTTTATGAATATCATTTGAAATAGTTCACTTCTTTAAAAACTATTTTGCCATGTGCTGCCTGTGGCAACTGTAGTTTGTGTCTATCAGCACCAGGAAATCATCTGATGAAATTCGTAAATCTTGATTTCATTCGAGAATTTATATTGTAGTCACATTTCAGCCAAACTATTAAAAGTCTTGTCTAACAGATACAGAAATAATTTCACAGTAAGTCATGTTGCCAAATTTCCACTATTTGATTAAACGATATTAATTTATGGCCAACAGAAAATCTGCAGATGCTGGAAGTCTAAGCAACACACACAAAATGCTGGGGAAACTCAGCAGGCCAGGCAGCATCTGTGGAAGAGAGTAAACAGTCGACATTTTAGGCCGAGACCGAACTAAAAAAGTAAATAAAAAGAAAAGCCAAAGTAAGAAGGTGGGTGGGGGGCATCGGAGGAAGAAATACAAAGTAGTAGGTGATAAGTGACACCGGGAGAGGGAGGGGTAAGTAAAGAGCTGGGAAGTCCATTGGTGAAAGAGATAAAAGGCTGAAGAAGGGGGAATCTGATAAGAGAGGACAGAGGCCATGATCGAAAGGGAATGGGGGCGGAGCATCAGTGGGAGGTGATGGGCAGGTAAAGAAATAAAGTGAGAGAGGGAAATGGGATTGGGGAATGGTGAGGAGGGTTGCATTACTGGAAGTTCCGGAAATCGATGTTCATGCAATCAGGTTGAGGCTACCCAGATGGAATATAAGGTGTTGTTCCTCCAGCTTCATCACGACAGTAGGGGACCACGGACTGACATGTTGGAATGGGAATCGGAAGTGGAATTAAAATGGGTGGCTGCTGGGAGATCCCACTTTTCCTGGTGGATGGAGTGTAGGTGCTCGGTGAAGCAGCCTCCCAATCTACGCCGGATCTCACCGATATACAGGAGGTCACACCTGGAGCACCGGACACCGTATGTGACCCCAACAGGCTCACAGGTGAAATGTTGCCTCACCTGGAAGGACTTTGGAGCCCTGAATGGTAGTGAGGGAGGAGGTGTAGGGGCAGGTGTTCCACTTGCAAGGATAAATGCCAGGAGGGAGATCAGTGGGGAGGGACGAATAAACAAGAGAGTTGTGTAGGGAGCGATCCTTGCAGAAAGCAGAAATTGGGGGGTGGGGGGGTGAGGGACAGATGTACTTGGTGGTGGGATCCCGTTAGAGAATTATGTGCCGGACGCAGAGGCTGGTGAGGTGGTAGGCGAGGACAAGAGGAACCCTGTCCCTGGTGGGATGGCGGGAGGACGGGGTGAGGGTAGACATGCGCGCAATGGAAGAGATGCAGTTGAGAGCAGCATTGATGGTGGAGAAAGGGAAGCCCTTTTCTTTGAAGAAGGACATCTCCTTAACTTATGGTCTTCAGGGTAGAAACAGTTTTCTATAATGTACAGGCAAATTGATTTTCTAATACAAATTGGATTTAATTAAGTTTTTTTTATTCCTCAAGGTGGCTTGTAGTGCATCAGGTGGCAACCTTGCCACTTCTTTAGCATTTTGTCTGCTTTTTACGAGGCCGAGTTGCTAGCTCGACGCTCAACCCAGCACGGATGGAAAGTGAGCAAAGAGCCAGCTGGATTCGAACCCGACCACTTGCTTCGAAGTCTGGGGCGGATGCCACACCACCAGCCGGCTTTAATTAAATTACTTTGGATTAACGGTAAACTATAGATCGTCACAAAACTCTTCACATATTTGATACGTATGCAAATCTTTCTATAACCCTTCACACTTAATTCAAACTTTAACAATGATTTTTACATATTCTTACTGTACTGCATGTTAAGCACCCTTTTGCTGTAAGTTTCAGAAGGATTTCAACAGTCAATTTCTCAAGGAGTCATCAGTAGAGAGGAGAATGTGCTCGGTAACACAGCAGTGTACAGAAAAGTCAATGCTGGAAGCAGAAAAGATCCAAGATGAGGTGGGATGAGCAACACCTTATATTTCGTCTGGATACCCTGATGGCATGAATATCAATTTCTCCTTCTGGTGAACAAGATCCCCCAATCCCCCCTCCTCTATTCCCCACTCCGGCTTCTTACTACTTCTCCCCTGTCTATTTCTTTCCCTTGGGGTCCTCTCCTCCTTCCTTTACAATTGTCCACTCTCCTCTCCTATCAGATTCTATCCTCACTAGCCCCTGATCTTTCCCACCCACCCGACTTTGCCTTCTAGCTAGCCTCCTTCCCCTCCCACCACCGTTTAATTCAGGCATCTCCCCACTTCCCTCTCAGTCCTGAAGAAGGTTCGCGGCCCGAAACGTCGACTGTTGACTTTTTTCCATAGATGCTGCCTGGCCTGCTGAGTCCCTCCAGCATTCTGTGTGTCTGTTGCTTAGGACTTCCCGCATCTGCAGATGTTGTCACATTTGAAAAGACCAAGTGATATACTTGGAACCGTGGTGTGTCGTGCAACTAGCAACAAGGTTTGAAATGTGACAGGAAGGTCATTAAACAGCAGTGCAAAACACTAGGGCTAAACGACTGAGGATGTTGCACGAATTATAAGAATCATTAGATTTGGAGGCAAAACTGGAATGTTGAATGAACTGGAATGTAGGCTGTTGATTGGTATAGATAAATGTCATGAGAGAGAATGGAAAATTATGTACGCAATATTACAAAAATGTTAAGAACTGCTTTATATTTAATCAAATGCAAAGCAGTTCCTAACATTATTTTTTTTTTGACAGCATTGCTCACATAATGTGGCATTTCTTTGGTAAGAAAGCTAAATTACCCCTCTAGTTAAACAAGCACAAGTATAAATGATCCATGTTATGTGACAGTATATTGTTAAATACCATGTGATTTGATTTCCCAAGAACAATAAGATTTTCCTTTTGTCATTTAAAGTACCTGAATAGAGATTGAGAGTAATGAAACTGCTTTGACATCACTGAATATTCCTGTGTTGTATGGTTTTCAGTTTACTAGTCTACTTTTGTGCAATTATTCATGAAATATTTTTCCCAACATCCTTTAAGATTAGTTTTTCTTTAACACATAGTTTGATGTGACAGCCAATGGAGATAAAAGAGACCAGGATTTAGAAAGAAGCAGATGTTTCAATTCTCCACAGTTGAACTACACATCTACGTAAGTAATTTAACCTCAGATTTTGGTCATGGATATGAGGTGTTTATAAATCACAATTGCTTTCTTGAGATTCAAATAAGATAATTAAGTAGCAAATTAATCTCTGAGTGCAGAGTGGAAAAACAGAGGAAAAATTCTGGGCACTTACGCCAGGATAGCTTCAGTTAGATAGCCTGAAGAGATTTACTTTGGCTGAATTACCTACGTTATTGCAAAAAGTTTGAACAATGTTTATTTTATTTTATTTAGAAATGTGGTGTGGAACAGGCCTTCCTGGCCCAGCAACCCACTGATTTACTTACTTACCGCCCATTAACCCCGCTGGCGTTTAGGGCAGCAATGAAGGTCCTCCATCTCTGGCGGTGTTCGGAGCATCTCTCATCGGGCTGTAGATTTAACCTTAGCCTAATCGTGGGTAAATTTACGATGACCAATTAACCTACTAATCGATACGTCTTTGGACTGTGGGAGGAAACCAGAGTACATGGAGGAAACCCACGTGCACATGGGAAGAACAGATAAACTTCCTTACGGAGGACCCTGGAACTGAACTCTGAACTCTATTACCCCGACTTGTAATAATGTCGTACTAATTGCTACGCTACCATGGCTATGTACGTATTGCATGCAGTTGGAATATTAGAATATTTTGATTATGAAAAAAACAAAAACATCGGATCTATTCAAGGAAATCATGGACTCTGAGGCAAAAAGTTTACGTGCATTTAGTACTATTTAGAGCAGCTGCTCCCAATCTTTTTACGCCATGGACCCTACCGTTAACCAAGGGGTCTGTGGACCCCAGGCTGCAAACCCCTGATTTAGAGTGATGCATGACGGAAGGAGTTAGTGTGAAGTTAAATACCAACAGGAACGTGTTGGGGAGAATGGCCAGTTTTTATTACAGAAATATTGTATAGTGTAAAGATGTTTAGTTTTAGCTGGGAAATAATTACTGTCAAATCTGCTAGACAAGAAGAATAAAAGTGTGGCCTTGGTTGATTTTAAAACCCAGGAAAATTAGCACCTTGCACTTTAGATGTTTTAGCTCAGTGAAGATAGCACAATGTGACTTAATACAATAAAATGCAGCAGCACCTCTGGCTCAATAGGGAATAAGAGCATTCCTATAATTTAGGAAAGCAAATGCCACTTGGGCAACCAATTAGGATAACACAAAGCAAGTTTTCAATATAGTCACAATAGGCATTTTATATACACACACAAATATATATATTTATAAAGTAGGGATGTGCAAACACCCTAACATTTGCTTTTTTTTTCTAAAAATGTCCATCAAACTTCATAATGTTTAATGAACAGGTACTACCTACTTTCTTATGTCCTTAAGTGCATCATTCAGAAATATTGTCACATTTGGTTTAGCAGTGCAAACTAGTCTATGGGAATTGTCACTGGTGGCTATAAAATGCATATTCAGGATTGACTGATTCCATCATATAAGTTACGAACATTGCCAAAATTCACAATCACTATGTATGGTTCCTCAGTCCTCAAATCCATATTTTGTAATGCACAACTTTTATATACAGTAATTTTCACAAAATAAATTTCCTGAACAAATTGTGCTTTATAATTAGTCCAAATCTTGGCAGAAACATAGTGCTTAAAGGGCAAGAACTGCGAATAATGATGTGTGCTCCAAAGCCAAGAGAGTCTTACTTGTGTTCCTGTGGTGAACTACATATACCTATCTGGACACGCCTCCCCCCCTCCCACCCCCCACTGACTGCTCCTGTTGCTCTTGTCCACAGACCCCGGTATAAAGGCGATTGGAGCCACAGCCCCTCCCTCAGTCTCCAGGATGTTTTGTGATGGTCACTTGCTGCTTGTGCTTTCTTCCAGCCAATAAAAGCCTACCTTAACTCAACTCAAGTCTCTGAGAGTTATTGATGGTGCATCAGTTCCAACTGAGTGATGCTTTTGACACTAGAAAGTGCATTTTGACTACTGCTTTGAAATAAATGGGCACCACTATTGCACCTTTTTTTGATTAAAAATATTCTTATTATCTAAAACATGCTTGTGTGATTTAGATATTATTGTTACTAGTCAGAATTATTTTCCCTGTTCTATTTTACAAGCTGAAATAACAACAGTTGGACAACATGCCTGCCTTAGGAACAACCTATCTCAGAATTCCTGATGATTTCAATAAACTGTCATTTCACAAGAATAAAATGAAAAGCTATTGAAGTTGGCTGAGGCTTTCCTTGTAACTGGTTTGTAAATAAGTTTTCCAATGCACTTAATGGAGTAACAGTAACAGAGCAGAAATGCCCCAAGGAAAACTGAACCCCGAAACACTCTGCCACAACCTAGATATCCGAGATGGTTTCAAATGAATAATCTCCGCAAATCATCAGAAAGGAAAGGCAAGCTTGTCCCCTGGACTTTCCAGAATTACAGACTATACATTTTAAATAGTTTTACAAGCTGATAATGATAATGACTTCTAATATTGTCAGGAATTGCTGTAACACTGAGGAACATATTAAAAAAAACAGTTGAGCTCATGCAGTGTCTTGCAATGGCAACTTTATTTGGATGGACCTAATGAAAAATGGATATACTAATTGGTAATCATTTCATGTTCCCACAAGGAAAATGGTTTCAGTTGTTCTGTAAGCACTTAAATGGCTTAAACAGATTAAGTTAGTGGTAAGCATCATATACTTACTGTTTTATTAGCCAAGAGAAACATCAGCAATTTATGGGTAATTTTCAGCCTCATGGCCCTCCTGGAAATCTAATGGTGTGGTTAACCACTTGTTAAAGGATCTACTCAATTTTCACTCCATTAATTTCAGGCATGTTCTTCAATAGGTTGAGCTTTCAACCCACCTCCTTGGTGCTGCTGACAGTGAACACACACATCAAGATTCTGCCCTATGTTAAGTGCGTTGCCTGCCACATTAAAAATGTGTTGTGCAAGTTTGCTAAGTCAGAAGAGGACTGGAGCCAACATGACAAAATTTAAACAAACCCTGGCACCCTCCAGTGGTAACGATAAACAAAACTGGCATCAATTCAATTGCACATTCCTTGTTCAATAACCAGTTCAATGCACATCCCTAACAAGTCCACTAGTTTGTCAATCAGAACTTTGTAACATTTGTTACATATTTTTTTGCAAATATAAAAAACAAAGGTTCCTAGCCGATGTTCCACAAGGCCTTCTTATTGTTGCAGCAGAACCAGTTTTGCTTTCATAAAAGTTTATCACACCAGTAGGAAGAAATAATTTCGTCCTCCATTCCGCGGGACCCTGATCGTGCACGTCCCTTAACTTCCCAGAAAATAAGACATACTGTACATTGCAATATCTTCAAATAGGATGCAGTACTCCACGTGTTCACCTACGTCTAACTAGCTTATGTGAAGAAAATATAAGAAACACCAGCAGAAGGTAATTAGATTTTGTTTTTACCAGAGTAGTGAAATATCAAACTTGGTATCACGTAGAGTGATTAGAGCAACTTTAAGAGGGAAGGTAGATAAGTGCATGAGGGTGAAGTACAGAGGAATGTTAATAGAATAAGATCAAGTACTGTAAGATGTGAGAAGGTTTGTGCTATAAAATCTTAAAGGAATTGCATGTAATACTGCTTAGAAGAACAGTGAAGTCATGACAGAAATATAAACCATGTGAGTGTTTCACTTTGTCAACAAAGTGTTCAAAGCCGTCAGGCTTCCTGAGAAGCCTCCATGACCAAACAAAAATCTGCAGCACAATATACTTCAATATCTGGTCAGTCATACTTCAAGCCAATAAAAAAGCATTTGCTACCGAATCGCCTCATCACTCCTCTTGCTTACAGCAAGATTCCCGGGTGAAGCATCTTCCGTCACAAAGATGTGAGTAAGCTTTATTCTGCTCAGTTCCACATAGGCTTCTCTTAAGTGCATCTTGTTTGATATGAGTGTTGCTGCTACAGTTATAAATTTATTTTAAAAAAACGTTTAGTGCTTCAAAAAAAAAACATTCTTAGTAGCTGCCCAAACAAAAAAATTCTTCTCAAAGGCCTTTCACAACTCGCCTCTAATCAATAAACCTCTGGCATGCTTTCTTCCAACGACAGGCAGTGCACCACATGTCTCGGTTTTCCATCCCATATACTTTCCGGCATTTCTTTCCTTCTCCACGGATTTTTCTGGGAGTGAAAGAAACAAAATTTACCTTGGTGCTTTTAGAACTTGCTCTCCTTTCAGTATGGCACGTATAATGAAAAACATGAGAACCATTGCCACTATAACTAATGACCATCTAATCAAGATACGCTTTCTCAAATCACTCACTGTAGAAAACCACATTAGGCTGCTTCATCCGTGGATTATTAATTACTAAGGTAAAAAATTCTGTTGTTTCTCATTAATAGATTCACCTCATATTTTATTTGCTTGACTTAGCTGAATAATTAATTTCCAGTTGAAGTTAATTACATTTGCTTATATGGTATTAATCACTGCACTTCAACAAATTGCAAAGGATTATTTTGGTGCAGTAAGCTACCAAAAATAGGCGGAAAAGTGGAAGGACAATTGCTTATGATCCTTAAATGATCTGGCTTCTGAAGTTGTTACAGCTGGGGGTGGTAATGGAGACAAGCTCCCACTGCCTATTAAATGCTCCCAATGGCGTGCGCCGCAAATAGCCTCTGACAACCAAGTCCAACTGGCCTTCACATGTGGCTTAGTTACTAAGCCCGGTGGAACTGTTTCTACTGACAGGAGAAGGGTCGAAGGTAGGTTACTGGCACCTTAACATCAGTTGCTTCGGGCAGATGGGGCTTGTCAGCTTGGTTGGCAGCTCATAGGGAAGGCTTCGGGAGTAAACCCTGAGGAAAGATCCAGAGCTCTACTCCCTAAGGCAGTCTTGCACTGAGTGCAACTCCTGCAATGCTGCTGGTGTCAAACTGTTTCAGTCTCTGCCATTCCTTCGGGCTCATCAGCTGTGTGGAGATGTTACACGTGCAACATCTTGCTCTCCATATCATAGTGCCCCAGCTTGTGTATCTAGACAGTTAGAATGCTACATCTATGGTCGACGTTGACCAATGGAGGCCTCAGATTTGTATGTAACGTTCTATCAACTGTAGGCTACTCAACATCTTATTTTAACATCACTTGCTGGGAAATTCAGAAATGTGCACAAAGCCAAAGGTATACTGTGTTACTGGGAAGGCCTTGTAGTTGGAAAAGCTGTCCTCCACCACTGACCAATGTACAAGGGAATCA
Source organism: Hypanus sabinus (assembly GCF_030144855.1). Taxonomy (NCBI): domain Eukaryota; kingdom Metazoa; phylum Chordata; class Chondrichthyes; order Myliobatiformes; family Dasyatidae; genus Hypanus; species Hypanus sabinus. Next base: position 188,952,512 of record NC_082706.1, read on the forward strand.
GAGAATTGACTTAGCCAGGATGGGGATAGTAAGGTACGAGGTCAAGGCTGGAGATTGTTAGGGAGGTCAGGGTGAGTTGCAAGGTGCCTGTGATTAATAATGGGCTGAAATGCAAGGAAGCTGTTGCGTGGGTGGATTGCTGGGCAGGGAATGGCTTTGGTCAAGTTACTGGATTCGGAATGGGAGAGTTTGGGAAGGAACAGGAAAAGTACATTCTTCAAAGGAGATCAACTGAGGTTGCTTTATAGAACTGAATTCCGTGGGCTCGAACATACTCAGCAAGGTACCCTTGAAGTGACGATGAAACAGGCATGATATAAGCAGAAAAGACTGCTTCTGCATGAGGGGATGGCAGTCAAAGCAATATAAGCTTAGATATAACAATGCCTCAACGCACTTCTCTCTTCCCTGTAGAATTGCAGGTTTGATGTACAAAGGAATGGGGAGAAAAAAAACTGCAGAATGCAGTGAGTCTCAGCATTTCTTTTAAATCCCATTTTTCATTAAAACTGAATCACATAACTCACAAAGTTACCAAGCCACATAATCAAATTTTTGGTGCAGCTTTTAATAATAAATGTCCAGAATTATACAGTATTGTGCAAAAGCCTTGAGCACATGTAAAAAAAAATTCTGTACAGCGAAGATGCCTTCAAAAATAATGAAATGAAAAGTTTCTAAATGTTAGAAAAAAAACATAAGGAGCTGTAAACAGCATAAATCTACATCAAATCAATATCAGATGTGACCACCCTTTTCCTTTAAAGCTGCATCAATTCTTTAAGGTTGACTGTTGTGCAGTTTTATAAGAAAATTGGCTGTTATTGTTCTAAGCATTTTGGTGAATTTGACACAGTTCTTCTGCAGACTTTTACTGTCTCTCCGGGTAGTCCCAGACAGCCTTGATGTAGTTGAGATCAGAACTCCTTGTTCTTCTTTTCACTGAAGACAGTTCTTTGTGACCTTGGCCGTGAGCTTGAGGTTATTGTCCTGCTGCAGGATGAAGATGGGACTGGTGAGACTCCTCCCCGTTGGTACCGTGCGATGGATGTGAATCTGCTTGTACCTCTCAGCATTGAGGATTCCATTAACTTTGACCAGATCACCAACTCCATTTGCAGAATTGCAGCTCCAAACCTGCAGGGAGCCTCTACCATGCTTCACTGTGGGTTGAAGTTATTTATCCATGTTGCACTCTCTAGCTCCTCTACAAACTGCCTCCTGTTTAAGCCAAAAATTTCTAATTTTGACTCAGCAGTCAAAATGTTTCTTTGTGCTTCTTCAGAAGAGCTTGGACCACACATCTTGAAACTCCAGTCTGCTGCAAAATCTCTGCTTCGGAGAGACCTTTGCTGATGCAGGATGGCCACCTTGTATCTTGTTCCCATGTTCACTCTTGCCATGGTGTAAGAATTGATGATTTTAAGGTTAAACGGTCACGTCTGCCACACCCTCACCTTTCAGGTTGGTTGTGCTTTGCCTAGTTTGAATCCTTCGAAACCCATTGCTGTTTCAGTTAAATCAGTTTAGTTCATTCAACTCACTATATCATTGATCATTAGCACCAGTTGTTATATTTGTTTAATCATCCACTGAGCAATATACCTACAAAGTAATTAAGTTTTTTTATTTGAAAAGTGGTCTATCACTTAAAAAGTTACTTACTTTTATGAAGTACAAAAATTTCTCTTTAACATTTAATTTTTTGGGTATCAAAAATATGTTCTTTTCTACTGACACTAATGCAGAAGATAAAATATAAATATCAAAACTAAGTCTATATAAAAAATCTAGGGTGCCCAACAACTTTTGCACAGTACGGTATACCAATAAAAATATTTCTCAATTCAAACAAGAAATGACACATTATTAAAAACATGTAATACCCTGAACAAAAGGTCACATTTTATTCTGTCTCTAGCACCTTTGTTTTATGAGTAAGTATTTTGGATCAACTATAATTGTAGTGTTCTCGTGCAGGGTGTAGAAACTCTGAACTAACACCAAGTTAAACCGAAGTCAATGAGGACACGATCGTAGTAAGATTAACCGTTTACTGTTCACTCTTCCACATTAACATATGGTGAAAACTGTTGATAAAACAATACAAAATATATACAGTATTTGTTTCCTTCTTGGCATCATATTTACATCATAAATACTTGTAAAAGTAAAACTACAACAAACTATATTAAAGTCCCATTAAAGTACAACATACAGTCAGAATCTACCTACGCCATCAACAGCTTTAAATACATTTCAACACAAACTTTCCAGCAACGCTTTTAATAGCACAAGAAAATAAACTTTATCAACCGTCATTTCTTTTAACAGAATCAGCGTTAACATTTTTACTTCAGCATATTGACTGTCATATGACTTATGGCATTGCTTCTATGATGTTTCTTAGTGCATAGGAATGGAACTTTTCTCACGTTGATCTTGCACACACAAACCCCCGCCTTCCCGTTTCTCCAAACCGGTATTTACCCACAAGACGCGGCGAAACCGGGTGTGACATCATCAGATGCCGCGATACATCACAGACAATGAATTTACCTTTCAACAACTACAATGTAGTTATCAACCTTTAACTAGAAAATAGTTACAAAACGAATTACTGAAGTGAAAATGTAATAAAGCTAAACAAATGAATTAAGGGCAACACAATAATGAAAGAAATGTGTTTTGAAGGCTTTGACGACGTATTGCCGATTGACAGTGAGCAATGTATACCATACCTTGCTCCAAGCACAGGTCTTGGTGGAGAGGAAAGTGAAGAGATGGGCTGCTGTCGCTGTTCTCCAGCATTCACAGAATGACTATGGGTTGGCGAAACCTAGCAAAACAAAGACAAGTTTCCATCAGTCCCACTGACTTTCGACTCCATTGGCAAGTGAGCACTTATTTAGCAATCCCGCTTTATATTAGATAGAAAGCCTGTAAAATGAAGCACGCATTACACACTGATGACTTAGGGTGTTCAAGATAAAAATTCTTTTAGAAATGTAGTGACACTTTCTGCCATATGTTCATCAAAAGACTAGATATCCTCCAAGAAAATATAAATAAATAAACCTTCTTTCTGGGTCACAAAACACTGCAGCACAGAACCCAGTTTCTTTGGCCCATCCAGTCCGTGCTGAACCATTAGTCTGTCTCGTCCCATCGACCTGCACCCGGATAATAGCCCCTCCTGTCCATGTACCCGTCAAAATCTCTCTTAAGTGTTAAAATCGACACCACAGTGACCACCTCCGGATGCAGCTTGTTCCATACTCTCACCACCCTCTCTCTGAGTGAAGAGGTTCCGCTTCTCCTTCCCCTTAAATATTCCACCTTTCACTCTAACCCCATGAGCTCTAGCTCTCGTCTCACCCAACCTCAGTGGAAAAAGCCTGCTTGTATTTACCCTATCTATACCCCTCATAATTTTGTAATCCTCTATTAAATCCCCCCTCAGTCTTTTACATTCTAGGGAATAAAGTCCTAAACTATTCAACCTTTCTCTGTAACTCAGGTCCTGGCAACATCCTTGTAAATTTTCTCTGGGCTCTTTCAGTCTTATTTACACCTTTCCTGTAGATACTTCACAGGTGTATGTCCTTTGAAGGAACCCATTATTGGAGAGTTTTGAAAATAATTCAGTACGAATATGTATTTTGATAGCCAGAGCCCATCAATTTCAACGACTATAAATTCTAACTGTATAAAAAGCACACTTTGCATGTTAAGTCAGAGTTTCAAATTGTATAGTCCAGAATCTACTAACAAGAGTCACCGAAAAGCCACACAGTATCAAACTTGGAGAGTGGTTCAATTCTCAGCTTCATCTCATAGTCCGAGTCCCACTTTAAATGTATGAGAAGAGAAATTAGACAGACACCCAGTGATGTTTGAAAAAATGCTGTATGGTCAAGAGATGGTGTATGGGCTAAGTGTTAAATTGGAGATTAACATTAAAATATTAAACTGAATTCATTCTCAGCAGTACATTACTAATCTCAAGGCATCATTATCCTGTGTCCTGGCCAATATTTACCCCTGAGGAAATATCAGTAAAAAGCTCTGATGGAAGGTCATTGATCTGAAGAACACCAGCTCTGTTTCTCCCCGTATGGACGCTGATCCAACTGTTGAGGCTTTCCAGCACTTCTCCTATCTTTCAGATTTTCAACACGTGCAGAATGTCACTCACAGTAACTTAGGTGGTACCTTTCCCACTGCTGCTTTTGACAGCTTGCTGTGCACAATGTGGTCACCTCGCTTCCAGGATAAAATAATGATTACGCATCAGAAAGGGACTTTATTTGCAAGCTCGGAGGTTTAAAGGTTTTAACAGGTGCAAAATAATACCATCTTTACTTCTGTTGTTTTAGAAAAAATCTTTTGGGGTAATATTTAACCATTGTTTGAGAAGTAAGCTAACCAAGTGGACCACAAAGCCAGTGAGTCCTGAGGCTCCTGTACCTTCTTTCTGATGGTAACCGCAAGAAGAGAGCATGTCCTCAGTGGTGGGGGACCCTGATGATGGATACTGCTTTCCTGTGACAGCGTTTCCTGTAAAAGTGTTCAATGGTGGGGAGGGCTTTACCCGTGATAGACTGAACCATATTCACTACGTTTTGTAGGCTGTGATGCAGCCAGTCAATAAACTCTCCACCACACATCTTAAATGACTTGATTTCTCCTCGCATTTAAATGACCTGAACACCTAATCACAGGGATCTGGCAATAAAAAACCCCGATGTTCTGTTTGATAATAGAAAAGCCTTTGAAATCAAACTGAAAGTTTTTAAACGTGACGCTGAAAATGGCACTTCTCAATATTTCCAAGATTTAAAAAAAAATCGAATGACAGATATTAAAATTCTTGAAAAGTCATTCAGAGCCCTCCAATGCAACTTATAAGTATCACTGGTTCAGCTGCTGAATGATTTTCTTTAAGAGTCATAAGTTCAGGTCATTTGAAGAAACTGATAAATCCATGGAGTATGCAAATAGTATAACATTAGTCATGGGAGTGGATTGATTTGGATAACTTTGAAGTGCAATGAACTGATTTACAGAGCAGCTCAGTTTGGAGGCAAAGAGTTGTTGACTCAAGGGCCGATCTAGATAAAAATTAGTGACTGGATCGCTAAAATCAAATCTGGAAATCTGGAATCCCATACCTGAAACATACAAATGACTGAAAGATATATCAGTGGCAATACTAACACTTCTTCCATAAATAAGACAATAAATATATAAAAAACATATGAAAATATATTTTCATCGTCATATGTGGGTCATAAACACAGGATTCTGCAGATGCTGGAAATCCAGAGCAACACACACAAAACGCTGGAGGAACTCAGCAGGTCAGGCAGCATTGATGAAAAGGAATAAATAGTCTACATTTTGAGTTGTGACCCTCCATCAGGACTGGAAAGGAAGGGGAAAGAAGCATTTTGTGTGTGATATCATTGTTTTTAGTGATAAATTTGGTCGTCCAATCACTGGAGTAGACTTCCTGAAGAAACTAGAACTATACACGGCTCTCAAAACAACCAAATACTAGACAGCTAAAAAAATATTTGTCATCGTTAGTGCAGCAACAGACGTCTTACTGAGAGTAAACTGTGTTCATTTTCCTTTCCTTGATCTTTTCTGAATAGGCACCAAAACTTATAGTTACACAATCACACTTCTTACGTGTACGACGCACAATATCAATGCTATTTAGAAATTATGTTACTTTTCAATTGTTTTCTTAAAAGATTAATATCAATAAATTTTGAACAGGTTTTCTAAAGTATTTCATTTACTTCAGTCTGTCTCTGTTAATAGTAAAAGAAAGAATGCACCTAAAAAAGCAACAGGTCACAGCCTTTTTCTTTAAGAGTCCATAATAATAATAATAATAATCATAAATTATTATTATTATTATTATTGTGAAGGGTCCTGATGAAGGGTCTCGGCCCAAAACATCTGCTGATTACTCTTTTCCATGGATGCTGCCTGGCTTGCCGAGTTCCTCCAGCATTTTGCGCGGGTTGCCATGATTATTATTACTAATTCTGTAAGATCATAAGATATAGGAGCAGAATTAGGCCATTTCGACCATCGAGTCCACTCCGCCATTTGATCACAGCTGATCCATTTTCCCTCTCAGTCCCTATCTCCTGCCTACTCCCCATATCCCTTCGTGCCCTACCTAATCAAGAATTGATCCTCTGCCTAAAATATACCCAAAGTCTTAGCTTCCACAGCCTCCTGTGGCAAAGAATTCCATGGATTCATCACTCTGTGGCTAAAGAAATACCTCCCCTTCTATTCTGAGGCTGTGTCCTCTGGTCCTACACACCCCACTATAGGAAACATCCTCTCCACATCCACTCTAGTGAGGCATTAAAAATGACGGAGGAACTCAGCAGGCCAGGCAGCATCTACAGAAATAATTACAGTCAACGTTTTGGGCTGAGACTCTTCAGCAGGATGCCTCGGCCTGGGAAGTCAACTGTACTTTTCTCCATAGATGCTGCCTGGCCTGCTCAGTTCCTCCAGCATCTTGTGTGTGTTGCTAGGATTTCCAGCATCTGTAGATTTTCTCTTGTTTGGCCTTCAACATTCAATAGGTTTCAATGAGATTCCCCCCCACCCCACCTTCTGCATTCCAGTGAGTAGAGACCCAGTACCATCAAACACTCTTCACATGACAAGCCTTTCAAGCCCGGGCAACACACACAAAACGATGGAGGAACTCAGTGGGCCAGGCAGCATGCTTGCTGAGTCTTTCTTACCCTGACTTCTCCTCTTACTTTCCAGTCCTGATGAAGGGTTTTGGCCAGAGATATCTACCGTTTACTCTTTTCCATAGAGAACTCTCAAAGTAAAAAGTTCACCATCCCTGTCCTATAACATTACTGGAACAGGTCAACAGGAGCATCCCTTAAGTCTGATATTGAAACAGTGAGCTGCGGCTTTATGGAACGTTTACATTTGGATGGACAAGAGGTCAGTGCTTCTCCACACTTACATTAAGTGAGAATGTGCACTCAGTGTGTGACTTTAGAACCCACAGGGAAGAGGCTGAAAACCAATCAGAATGTTGCATTATGTGATGCAGTGCGACCTCTCTACAAACCAGACAGTGGATAAATGGCTACTGTGTGGATTCACCTCAGACCTTTGTCGCACAAAGATTTGAGTGTAAAGTCCGTCTTTTTGCATATTTCAGTGAAGGTGTGATGACAGGCTGGGACTCGCCCTCTGGGTGCACTAGCACAAGTGTTTGTGTATTGCATTCAAGTCCTGAGGTTTGGCCGCCCTGGGTTCTGGAGTGTAGTCGTCACAGGCTGAACAGCTTCTACCCAGTTCTGAAAATCACCTCCACTCTCACAAGTGGTTTGTCAGAACAAGAACCCGGAAAACATGAACCACTTCCCATCAATTAGAGAGTCACCTCTTGCCACAGACAGACCTCAGTGCAGACTTTTTGATTAAGCAAAGTCAAATTTGATCTTGCCTTGTACAAAACTCAAGCTTGATCACGTAGCAGTGATGTCTACCCTCTTTATATCTTCTGAGATCCAAGACTATTGACAGCAGCTGAGTCAAGACACTGGAAAATGCCAGGAGCAGCAGCTCCACAAAGCTTTCCAAATTCACAGCTTGGCCAATGTCAGTCTCCTCTCTCAAACCGACATCGACAATATTGAAGATGCCACGGTCAAAAGAAAGTTTATCATCTAAGTATGTATAAGTTACATACTTCTACCACTTCTACTGGAACGAGCTTCCAGAAGAAGTGGTAGAGGCAGGTTCGGTATTGTCATTTAAAGTAAAATCGGATAGGTATATGTACAGGAAAGGAATGGACGGTTATGGGCTGAGTGCGGGTAGGTGGGACTAGGTGAGTGTAAGCGTCGGCACGGGCTAGAAGGGCTGAGATGACCTGTTTTCATGCTGTAATATGGTTATATGGTTACCAGATGCTACCTTGAGATTCATTTTCTTGGAGGAAAGATAAATAAATACAATAGAATTTATGAAAAACTATAAATATCAAATACTGACAAACAACCAATGTGCAAAAGAAGACAAATTGTGCAAATAATTGACAAAAATAATACTGAGAACACAAGTTGCAAAGTCCTTGAAAGTGAGTCTATAGTTTGTGGACTCAGTTGAGCACTGAGGTGAGTGAAGTTATCCAGAATAATGCACACAAAGTGCTGGAGGATTTCAGCAGATCGGGCTACATCTATGGAAAGGAATAAACAGTCAACCTTTCAGAGCAAGACCCTTCATCAAGACTTGAAAAGGAGGAAGAAGCCAGAATAAGATGGTGGGGGTGGCGAAGGAGTACAAGCTAGAAGGTGAAAGGTGAAGCCATGTGAGGGGAAAGACAGGTAGGTGGAGGCTGGGCTTGAAGTGGGCCTCACCTTGGCAGTAGAGGAGGCCTTGGGCCAACATGTCAGAATGGGAATAGTGATTGGAATTAAAATGGTTGGTTGCCGGGAGATCCTGCCTGTTGCAGGCGGAGCAAAGTTGCTGGGAAAAGTGGACCCCAATCTACGTTGGGTCTCAGAGACCTAGAGGAGGCTGCATCAGTAGCACCGGATACAGTAGACAAACCTGGCAGATTCGCAGGTGAAGTACTGCCTCACCTGGAAGGACTTTTAGGGGCCTTTTAAGGGAGGAAGTGAATGGGCAGGTGTAGCAGTTCTTCCACTTACAGGGATAAGTGCAGGGAGGGACAAATGGACAAGGGAATCACAGAGGGAGTGATCTCTGCGGTGGGGTAGGGGTGGGAAAGATGTGCTTGGTGGTAGGATCCTGCTGGAGTTGGCGGAAGTTGCAGAGAATTATGTGCTGGACGCGGAAGCTCATGGGTGGTAGGTGAGGACAAGAGGCTACAGGAAGATGGGCTAAGAGCGCTTTTCTGGGAAATGGAGGAGATGCAGATGAGGGCAGCATCAGTGGTGAAGGAAGAGAACCACTGTTCTTTAAAGAATGAGAACATCTCTGATGTTCTGGGCGGGAAAGCTTCATTTTGAGAACAAATGTGACAGAGAAAGAGGATCTGAGAAAAGGGATTGACATTTTTACAAGTCACAGAGAGGGAAGAAGTACAGTTATTCACACTGGTTCAGGAGCCTGACGGTTGAGGGGTAATAACTGTTCCTGAACCTGGTGGTGCGGAACCCAAGGCTCCTGTACTTCCCTCCTGATGGCTGCAGCAAGAAAAGAGCACAGCCTGGATGATGGGGGTCTTTGATGATGGGAGCTTTTTTTCTTGCGGCAACGTTTCTTGTAAATGTGCTGAACGATGAGGAGGGTTTTTCCTTTGATGGACTGGGCTGTATCCACTACTTTTGCGTAGAATTTTCCGTTGCCGCGCATTGGAGTGATGTAATCACTCTCCATCAGCAACAGTGAACGAGTCACGTTGATCACATGACTGGCACCGTACGAGTATCCTCACTCTGTCATGTTAATGGATTACCAGGTGGACAGAGGAAGAGATTCAAAGGTGTAGTCAAAGATTCCATGAAGAAATGCAACACCCCTACTAACTCCTGAGAATCGTGCACAGGTGAGCACTCGGAGTGAAAATGGAGGATGATATGAGGAACCTCCATATCGGGAGCATACCAAAGTGTTGTAAAAGCACAGTATGGAGCAGATCACCACACAAACTGTCCACTTGCTGCCCTGTCTATGCAGAGTCTCTGAGGCTCACCACGAACGTCAGAACCTACAAAGCTTGAATGGCAGAAGGGCACCCTTGAAGCTTAAAAGACTACTGGCAAAAAGTGTTATTAATTTTTAGAGATACTGTGCGGTAACAGGCTCTTAGAGTGCATCGAGCCCGTGACGCCGATTTACACCCACATGTGCAACCAATTAGCCCACTAATGTGAAAGAAGAGAAAATCTGCAGATGCTGGAAATTCAAGCAACACTCACAAAATGCTGGAGAAACTTAGCAGGCCCGGCAGCATTTATGGGAAAGAGTCCAGTCGATGTTTCGGACAGCTAATCTGTATGTCTTCGGAATGTGGGAAGAAAACCAGAACACCTGCAGGCAACCTGTACAGTCATGGGGAGAACGTACAAACTCCTTACAGTGGGAATTGAGACTGGCAATGTGAACCTCCCACATTACCCTGCAGACCCTGAATGCTGTTCATTGATAGTAAGGCTTTTGTGCCTCCTCTCTCACGAATTAAAAAGAACATTATTTAAAGAACGAATATTGGCCAACTAAGGATAAAACAAAGTGATTTTAATCTCTATAAATGTTCCTTTGTGCAATAAAGATTCATTCAACTTATTATGGTTAAAAGAAGAAAAACATGCTTTTAGAGTACAATGACAGCCTACATGCAATAATGAAGCCATGCTCATTAGTTCTCAGTATCAGGAGGGTACATAATGAGCTTTTGATTTAGTTCAATTTTGCCAGGGGGAAGGATCTTCAATGGAACAGTGCAGTACAGCCTTGCAACAAAGACATTAATTGTACATAACATAATTCTCAGAGCTGACAAACCCTCTCATCAGTATGCCCTAATGGGCAAAATATGATAATTCACTAAGAGACATTGAGCACAATTACTATAAATCACAATGCTCGTAACACTAACCATGCTTTCTACAGAGGATGAGTGAGCATCTGTACTGTATCAAGTCCCAGTCCGTGCCCAGTAAAAGGACTGACTGTGCTTGCACTGTGCATCATATTATGTTCCATAAAAATAATTGAAATCCACAATAACTCTCCTCAAATTGTCACAAGTACTGAATGCACTCATTTTCAGTACATTCAGAATGATTATTATAGGACATTGTAAACTGCTTGTTTAGATCAATGACACTGTGAGGACAGACATTAACTATTCCTGGAAGGGTTATGTCCATAATTATAGTAAATCATTTCCATCAGCACTGTAATTTTCCAGACAGCGTTGATACTGATGGTCGTCTGTATTCTTCACGAGCATTGGGATAAAGATCAATGGCGATCACTGTACCCAGTGTGGTCATTGTTTGTCAGTAGATGGTCAGAAATAGCGGAAAGCACTCTGCACAGTTCCTGTCATTCCCTCATCCTCCCAATGCAGATCGCACAAGGGTTCAACCACACCTGCAGATGACAGAAAAAAGGGCTTCAAACACGCTGTTTGAAGCTATAATTTATTAGGCTGAGGGTAGGCTGATCAAGCTGGGTTTTTTCCCTTTGCAGCCAAGGAGGATGAGGGGTGACTTGATAGGGTTCTACAATATGATAAGAGGCAGAGGTCGAGTGGATAGCCAGAGATTTTTTGTCAGGGTGGAGACAGGCTATACAAGGGGGCATAATTTTAAGGTATTGGGTGGAAAGGTGTTAGGGGTAATTTTTTTTTTACACAGAGAGCGGAGAGTGCTTAGTCTTCCTGGGGTAGCAGTAGAGGCAGATACAGTGGAAGCATTTAAGAAACACTTGGATAGGCAGATGGATGATAGAAAAATGGAGGGAAGAGTTAAAAGGTCAGCACAATATTGTAGGCCAAAGGGCCTGTAAAATGTTCAAAGAATGCAATGCTGCACCTCCAATATCTAACGTAATGTTTGATTTCTATAGTGGCACATCTACATTCCAGTAATAAACTACTTTCTCATTGTTTTTAAGGTCTATTACAGTCTGTACTCCCTTTGATCATCACCAATCAGTCTGGGCAATAAGTATCCACAAATAGTAAGCAAAGGCTAGAGGGAAAAAGAATGGGAGGATTTTTGTTTTACATTGCTTGATTAGAGTTTCATTCAATGCCCAAGTATCAACTAGAAAAGTTCACATCAAGACAGCCGGTGAATTTAAATGGAAATTTGCACTGAAGCTTTCAGACTGACACTCGGCATGCTGGGATCTCATTCTCAGTGAGAGAAATGATTAAATTAAAGACGGTACTTAAGGAGTCCATTTAGAATGTGCTGACACAGAAAGAACGTGCAAAGCAACTTGCAGGGCAACGTATAAACCAATTTGCAAAATCAGGATGAAACAATAGCTTGCTGATTAAAGAAGCGATACGGGTAACGGGAAGACATGCTTAACGGTTGAACAATAACGGTGTTAATGCGCTGAGGCTGATGAGTGGGCCAAAGGGTAGTCACATTTGTAATTTTGTAATGAGATTAAGGAAGAATGTCTGCACCTCACATGGGTGCAACTCACAAAGTCGTAAACAAGTAGGGTATAAAAAACTGTGCAAAGTGTAATTCGGCACTCAATCTAGCAGGAGCTGGTTGGGTCCGACTCTGCAGACTCGAAAAATAAAGTTTACCGTTCTGCAAATTGCTGAGACTCAGTGTGTTTCTGACACTCAGTGTCTCCAATGAACAGTTTTTTAAACACTGGCAGTACTTTCACAAGAAGTACATTAAGACTTCCTACACAGTTCTAACCATATAGTGTATTCAAAATATAAAATTTGGTTTCTGTCATTGTATGAAGAGCAGCATACACAAGGGAAGCACCAGTCCATTTCCTCTTGCAACCTGCACCTCAGTCTCGAGCTGGGATCTCCAACCTTTTTTATACCATGGACCATTAAGCAAGGGGTCTGTGGACCTCAGGTTGGGAATCCCTGGTCTGCAGTTTCTTATTGGTATAAACTTTGAACACATTATTGTCACAGCTTAATACTGAAACATGAACATTTTTCTCATATCAATCTTAAATTGCAAAACCAATTTACCCTGAGTCTATAACCCTGAATTCAAGTTTCTCCAGAGTGGCTGAATTGCCTGACATCATCAATCTTGTTAAAGTTTTCTAACATTTTGATATATTTTAATAACTGAACCAGTATGTCACTGAAGACCTTTCCTTTATAAATAAAAGCAGCATTATAATTAAGCAATCTACTACTGGAAATCAGAAGAATGACCTTATATTTATAAGAAAACAAATTTGTGAATAACAAAGTTCCAAGAATTGCTATGTGATTAATGATATTACTTTTTTAGTGCAGGTGTTGATTAAAACACCAAGAAAACAGTACAACTTAATGCATTACAACTAAATTAAATTAAGATGGAAACCTAGTTTAACGTCTCAAATAAAATTCCAATGCAGTTCAACGTGGCAATACTATTTTAAGTTGATATACTCAAGTACTGTCTTGAATCTGCCCAAATTTGACAGTGTAGCATAATATCTCAGCATCCTGGCCTCTATTCAAAACCCATGTCTATCCTCCAACATGGATCAGGCATACCTCAATGAACACAGGTGCTCAAAGAACCCAACAAGGACCTAAGCTACCCCAAATGTGAAGCGAGTTGGCCTGAAACATCTTTTGCCTTGCAGTGAGACCTCTTGGTCAATAATTGCTGTCACGATCCAGCCGGCCTACTCTGAAATCAGGTCTAAGGCAGTGTTAGGACCATTGGCGTGAATTCCCAATGGTGTAAAGAAAATGTCACTAATAACTAAGTGTGGCAATTACACCTATGACTGTGAAACGCTGAACACCGTCCTAGGAAAGCAGCATCCATCACCAAAGATCCCCGCCACCCAGGCCGTGCTCTTTTCTCACTGCTGCCAACAGGAATAAGGTAAAAGAGCCTCAGGACTTACACCACCAGGTTCAAGAACAGTTACAACTCCTCAACCATCAGGCTCTTGAATAAAAGAGGATAACTATAGTCACCTGCCTATCATCATTGAGATGTTTCCCACAGCCAATGATCTCACTTTAAGGACTCTTTATCTCATTATCTCATGTTCTCATTATTTATTGCTATTTATTTATATTTGCATTTGCACAGTTTGTTGTCTTCTGCACTCTGGCTGAACTTGCACTGATCCTGTTATAGTTACTATTCTGTAGATTTTTTGAGTATGCCCTCAGGAAAATGAATCTCAGGATTGTATATGGTGACATATATGTACTTTGATAATAAAATTGACTTCGAACATTATTTTCATGGTACCTGTTTTATGGAAGGGCAGACAATAACTTTTCTCTTTTAACAGGACTGTATCACCCTCATAATGTAATTATGTAATGTAATGTAAGACTGTTAATTGCATTCCATTCCATTCCAAGGGCTATTAACGACTCACAACTTTTTAATATACTGCAATCAAATTTCCAAAATGAACTATATGAACCCAGTGACTTACTATAAGCAGAGTACTGGCTATGTCTGTAACATTATAGGAAGCAAAGCATACTCAGCAAACAAACCAAAAAATGTGTCAAACAAACCAAAAAATGTTTCATTCATAATCAATGATATGGCCAAGTTGTAGTTTGAAGTGGAAATTTAAGAACATTGCTATAAGTTCTTCAGACAAGAACTCAGCAGGGAATGGAGTCCTGGGAAGAAAAGAAGGAGTTATTTAAAGAATAGTAGAATCTGTGATGCCAAGGTAGAGATCGTAGGTTCCATCAGTTACAAATGACTGAATGGCCTATTTAAACATTTATACTTTTAAAAGATGTTGGTGAGGCAAAAGATGAAACCTGTTCTTTTAATCAATAAATCACAACACATTATTTTGTTTTATTAACTAGCACAGGGAAGGTTCAATCATTAGGTATTAATATTGAAGTAGTAAAATAGATTCAACAGTGGCTGGATGGGAGATGCCAGAGAGTAGTGGTGGATAACTGTTTGTCGGGTTGGAGGCCGGTGACTAGTGGTGTGCCTCAGGGATCTGTACTGGGTCCAATGTTGTTTGTCATATACATTAATGATCTGAATGATGGGGTGGTAAATTGGATTAGTAAGTATGCAGATGATACTAAGATAGGTGGTGTTGTGGATAATGAAGTAGGTTTTCAAAGCTTGCAGAGAGATTTAGGCCAGTTAGAAGAGTGGCCTGAAAGATGGAAGATGGACTTTAATGCTGATAAGTGTGAGGTGCTACATTTTGGTAGGAATAATCAAAGTAGGACATACATGGTAAATGGTAGGGCATTGAAGAATGCAGTAGAACAGAGTGATCTAGGAATAATGGTGCATAGTTCCCTGAAGGTGGAATCTCATGTGGATAGGGTGGTGAAGAAAGCTTTTGGTATGCTGGCCTTTATAAATCAGAGCATTGAGTATAGGAGTTGGGATGTAATGTTAAAATTGTACAAGGCACTGGTGAGGCCAAATTTGGAGTATTGTGTACAGTTCTGGTCACTGAATTATAGGAAAGATGTCAACAAAATAGAGAGAGTACAGAGAAAATTTACTAGAATGTTACCTGGGTTTCAGCACCTAAATTACAGAGAAAGGTTGAACAAGTTAGGTCTTTATTCTTTGGAGCGTAGAAGGTTGAGGGGGGACTTGTTAGAGGTATTTAAAATTATGAGGGAGATAGATAGAGTTGATGTGGATAGGCTTTTTCCATTGAGAGTAGGGGAGATTCAAACAAGAGGACATGGGTTGAGAGTTGGGGGCAAAAGTTTAAGGGTAACACGAGGGGGAACTTCTTTACTCAGAGAGTGGTAGCTGTGTGGAACAAGCTTCCAGTAGAAGTGGTAGAGGCAGGTTCGATACTGTCATTAAAAAAAAATTGGATAGGTATATGGACAGGAAAGGAATGGAGGGTTATGGGCTGAGTGCAGGTCGGTGGGACTAGATGAGAGTAAGCATTTGGCACGGACTAGAAGGGCCGAGATGGCCTGTGCTGTCTTTACGACAGTTATTTAGTTTATAATATTTTCGCTTAGTAATTCATTCAATAGTATTTTCTAGTTAGAATTAGAAGTGTTTAAAGTGTATTCATTGCATGTAAAATATATCGGCATGCGATGACGTCACATCCGGTTTCGCCGCGTCTTGTGGGAAAACACCGGTTTGAAATTAGCGCGAGGGTGGGGGCTTTCCACGAGGCTCACCTGAGCACAAGCAGTTTTGCAGGCATGAGAAATCACAGTGAGAGCAACGCTGTAAGTTAATAGATAATCGATATATTGAACTAAGATGTTAATGCTGATCCTGTTAGAGGTAACGACGGTAGATAATGTTTATGCTTTCGTTAGTTAAAGAGTCGCGGATAGTTTGCATGGAAGTGTATTTAAAGTAGTCAATGGAGCAGGTAAACTCTCCCTGTATACTGCACCTTAGTGTAATGTAGTTATAGTCACCTTTGCAAGTATTTACACTTGAAATGTGATATTAAGGAAGGAACAAATACTGTATCAATCTTGTATTGTTTTATCAACAGTTTTCACCATATGTTAATGTGAAGAGTGAACAGTAAATGGTTAATCTTACTGCGATCTGGTTCTTATTAACTGTGGTTTATCCGGACGTTAAATTCGGCGTTTCGTTACACCCGAAGGAGAACGTGACAGTGAAAAAGCGGCGTTATCAGGTGTTCCAAGTGCTGCAATGTCAGCTCGATCCGGGATCAAGTCGATGGCGCCCAGCGACAAGGGCAGTAGAACGACATCAAGTAAGTCCACACAGGCAAGAGCCAAGGCAGAAGCCGCCAAGGTGCGACTGCATTACGCCAAACAAGAAGCAGTTTTGAAAATGAAACTGGCCACCAAAGAAGCCGAAAAGGCTGCCAGACAAAGAGAAGAGGCCGCCAGAGAAGCCGAAACCCAGTTGGAAATGACAAAAATATCGACAGAGTTGCATGTGCTGCAGCTAGAAGGAGAAGGAGAAGCTGCCAGGGTGGAAGCAGAGTACATAGAAGAAGCTGAAGGGTCGCGTGATCTGACCGAAACAAGTTCTGCTTTGGAAAGGACCAGACTGGAACGCACGAGCGACTATGTACAATATCAAGCAGACAGGCAGGCTCGTCTCCCCTCTCCATACCTATTCGATAACTTCCCCAGCTACGAGGAAGAGAATTTACCCTCGCGGCCCCGCGATGAAGTCAAGAATGAAAGAGCTGACAACCGATATACTTTGACACCAAAGTTACAAAGTTCGATGCGAAGAGACGCGGAGGTTGAATCCAGGATGGCAAATTCCATGAGAAACGTGCGTTCTCAGTCATATGGGCGCCAACGTACTTCTCCAGCCCGCATGCCGCTTGCAGCCGATCCCACGCTGCAGTATTTAGCACGACGGGATCTCGTCACTTCGGGACTGTACCAGTTTGACGATAAACCCGAAAATTACCGTGCTTGGCTCTCCACATTCACCAACGTGATTGACGGGGTCCAGCTCAGTGCAACCCAAAGGTTGGACCTTATGGCGAAATGGCTGGGGAAAGAATCACGCGACCAGGTGAGACGCATGCGTTCAGTGTACATCAACAAACCTGAGCTAGCCTTAAGCGAAGCGTGGGAGAGACTTTGGGAGAGATATGGGTCCCCCGACATTATTGAAGGGGCGCTATATCGACGTCTGGAAAACTTTCCTAAGGTGTCAGCCAAAGATCACTTTAAGTTAAGAGAATTCGGAGATTTACTCATGGAGATCCAAGGCGCCAAAGAAGATGGCTATTCAGCTGGTCTAGTATTCCTAGATACTCCATCCGGGATTAGACCAATTGTGGACAAACTTCCATTTGGGCTGCAGGACAAGTGGCTGACTGTTGCCTCAGAGTACAAGGAAGACCACGATGGTCGATTTCCTCCCTTTGAGCTCCTCACTAGGTTTGTGTGCAAGGAGGCGAAGAGGCGAAACGACCCTAGCCTTGTAGGTCCAGGAAGCAGTTCGATTTACACCAAGCCAGGCAGATCCGTTTCGAATGTTTTCAACATTGATAAACCCGTGTCAGTGCTCAAGACCGAAGCCCTTACGACTAACAACGACCCTGGCAAGTATTGTCCATTGCATAACAAACCTCACCCCCTGAAAGCATGCAGAATGTTTAGGGAAAAACCCCTTGAAGAGAGGACGGCTCTTCTCAAGGAGAAAAGAATATGTTTTAGATGCTGTTCCTCAACCTCTCACCTCGCCAGAGAGTGTACGATCGCCGTGAAGTGTCCGGAATGTGGCAGCCCAGATCACGTCGAGGCCATGCATCCCGACCTGTCACCACAAACCGAGAGCGCTCCTTCACCCCCACAACAGGACGGCGGGGAGGGAGAGGCTCACTCTAGGTCAATAGCTGTCAGCACGAACTGTACAGAAGTTTGCGGTCAAGCTCAGTCAAGTCGTTCTTGTTCCAAGATCTGCCTCACTGAGGTGTACCCTAAAGAAGCACAACAAGACATTACCAAGCGTAAAGTAACCGACGAGACGCTAGGTCAGTCAGTTTTCGTTCAAACCGAGGACGGAAACAAACTTGCACAATCAGCTCAAGATACCATTTCTTTAAAACCCAAAGACACCAAGGTCTTCAGAGATGAAGCAAGCAATGGGGTTGCCCCATTGCCTATCAGAGAACCATGCCAGCGCTCACCAGATAACAAAGAGCAGGCAGTCAAACGGTTCACGTCCTTACGGAAAACCCAGAAAAGGAAACCTGAGATGCAGCAACACACCCGATTGGCCCACGAGGTACTGTGCACCCTAATGGCAGAGGTCACAGCCATTATAAACGCACAATCGTTCCTACCTGTGTCTTCTGACCCAGAAAACCCCTTCATCCTTTCGCCATCAATGCTCCTTACACAGAAGGCAGGAGCACCTCCTCCACCAGGAGACTTCTCAGACAAGGATTTGTACACAAAGCAATGGAGACAAGTCCAGGCTCTGGCAAATCAGTTCTGGCCTCGCTGGAGACAAAAATATCTACCTTTGTTGCAACAGAGACAAAAGTGGACAGAACCCCGAAGGAATCTTCAAGTTGAAGACTTAGTCCTGCTCAGGGACAAGCAAGCCACCCGCAACAGCTGGCCAATGGCCAGAATCACTGTTACATTCCCTAGCGGGGATGGACATGTCAGGAAGATCGAATTGAAGACTACCGACCAAGGCAATGTGAAAATTTACCAAGGGCCAGTTA
The DNA here is from genome assembly GCF_030144855.1 of Hypanus sabinus. Lineage (NCBI taxonomy): Eukaryota > Metazoa > Chordata > Chondrichthyes > Myliobatiformes > Dasyatidae > Hypanus > Hypanus sabinus. The sequence continues at coordinate 188,971,400 of NC_082706.1, forward strand.
CAGAAGTTATTCTACTTCTACCCAATGACTGATTAAGAGACTAAGTTTTGTACTCTGCTCATTGTGACCTTACGAAGGTCAAGCGGGGAGTGTGCTGTCTTTACGACAGTTATTTAGTTTATAATATTTTCGCTTAGTAATTCATTCAATAGTATTTTCTAGTTAGAATTAGAAGTGTTTAAAGTGTATTCATTGCATGTAAAATATATCGGCATGCGATGACGTCACATCCGGTTTCGCCGCGTCTTGTGGGAAAACACCGGTTTGAAATTAGCGCGAGGGTGGGGGCTTTCCACGAGGCTCACCTGAGCACAAGCAGTTTTGCAGGCATGAGAAATCACAGTGAGAGCAACGCTGTAAGTTAATAGATAATCGATATATTGAACTAAGATGTTAATGCTGATCCTGTTAGAGGTAACGACGGTAGATAATGTTTATGCTTTCGTTAGTTAAAGAGTCGCGGATAGTTTGCATGGAAGTGTATTTAAAGTAGTCAATGGAGCAGGTAAACTCTCCCTGTATACTGCACCTTAGTGTAATGTAGTTATAGTCACCTTTGCAAGTATTTACACTTGAAATGTGATATTAAGGAAGGAACAAATACTGTATCAATCTTGTATTGTTTTATCAACAGTTTTCACCATATGTTAATGTGAAGAGTGAACAGTAAATGGTTAATCTTACTGCGATCTGGTTCTTATTAACTGTGGTTTATCCGGACGTTAAATTCGGCGTTTCGTTACACCCGAAGGAGAACGTTACATGGCCTGTTACTGTGCTGTAATTGTTATATGGTTATAGGGAAGAAAGCAATCCTTCTGTCTTGAACACAAGAGATTCTGCAGATGCTTGAAATCCAGAGCTGGAGGTCAGACCGAAACTTCAACTGTTTATTCCTTTCTACAGATGGTGCCTGAGTTCCCCCAGCATTTTGTGTGTTGCTCCTGCTATCCGTCACCTGTTCCAAAAGATTACACCTCCCTACAGTCTGACCTATTTTGTTTATTGTCCACAACCCAATGTTCAATTAAAATGGATTTGCTGCATTTGATACTCTATGTGACCCAAAGCAATGCAGGGGCATAGCAGGACTAATCAAAACTTTGCCTAAAAAAAACATTTAGTTTTAAACTTAATAATGCCAACTTAAACCATGAATCCAAGAAAAAAAATTGCAAAAGGACCTTGAATGGAATAGTCTCCCCTACATTTATTGCCCAAAAATGAATAATGTAAATCTATTTCAAAAAGGAAAACACTGTAATGCTAAAACATATGTTCAAACTGCATTTGTACCAGCACAATTACATTACAAAACACTTGAGAGGGCGGGAAACGAATGTCAATGGAAAGATGTATTTATGCAATTTGTGAGTTAGGATTGCAGGGGATATACATGGGCATGGCTGCCAAAACATTAACGGTTACTTTTAGAAAAATGCCAATATTTATCAAGTTCCTGTAGCAGTTACAGTATACAAGCCAGAGAATTTATTGACCAGTTTAGATCCGTCAATAAAGCAAAATCTGAAGCAATAATAGGAGGTAGTGCTATTCTGGTGACTTTATCAATGAACTCAAGCTCCTTAAGTAATTAATAGTGTTGCATTATTTTAGAGAGGAAATAAGAAGTTTTTTATTCAAAGCACTAATATGCATTAACCTGCATCTTCCTGATGGAAAAATTGTCCAAGGCCTTCCAGAAAGGAAAGATGATGCTGTACTGCAGAAAAAGTTAGGAGGGTTTTCTAGAGAGAAGAGTTAAGGAGGGTCATAATGTCAGGGATGGTGAGGCAGAGAGGGTTTGCAAAGAATGGATCAACTACAATGCCATTGGTGTGAAAATCATAAAGCTGCAGATGCTAAAAACAAGAAGAGAAAATGTTGGAAAAACTCAGCAGGTCCGACTGTGACTGTGGGACGAGAAAAACATTCCAGGTTGAAGAACTTTCATCAAGAGGACAAAAGAAGGCAGGAGACTGGGAAAGAAGGATGAGTCTGATTGGGTAAAACTGGGATGACCATGGGGATAAACACGATTACCTGGTCAACGAGTGAATGGATGCAGTTAAGGAGAAAGAAAATAGTGATAATTTGGAGGGAGGGGAATACTATATTAAAATAGTGATAATATTTGGAGTGTTACGAATGTACCACAGTTCTGAGGGGCTGAAGGGTGCGGGGTAGCCCCCTCCTTTGTGAGAATCGCAAGATCACTATTGAATCTGTTCAGGAGACCCAGGAAATGAGAGAAAGACATGCAGAATTCACAAAGATTGGAATGTGACCTGGCCTCCGAAAGACAGACCCATTGATACTGGCTATTGTCTCTTGGAGACGGACTTGTGTATTGCATCCTCTAGGAAGCATCGAAGCCCCCAGGCAATGAACCGAGGGGGAGGTTGGTGGAGAGATTGCATCATCTCAACCCGATTGACATCTGAGACCCTGTGAGTCAGGATAAAAGAGGGTCTGGGGAACAGCCCCTCAGACGCATCAGAAGAAACGCTAGTGATCCCATAATAGCGGAAGCTGGTGGGGAGGCCACGTGCGTTCGGTTCCATTTGCCCCTGAACCGGGGTCCTTTACCACGGTCCTTTTAGCTAACCACGGGGAAACCAACTCCCAACGACTCTCGAAGGATTGACATCATAAAAGGACTGGGCAAGTTTTAACCCGTCTTTCTCTCAAACCAAAATGCTGCAGCTTGAACAAACTAACAGTGACTTTTATATTTCCATCGGACAATACATTATCCCCTAGACAACGATAGAGCTATTTCTTATTGATTATTATTATACTCGCGCTTTTAGATTTAGTATTGACGACGTATATTATCTGTATGTTTGCGTTGATTTTATTTTGTGTATTTTTATCAATAAATACTGTTAAAAATAGTACCATCAGACTTCAACGGACCTCTCTATCTTTGCTGGTAAGTGACCCAGTTACGGGGTATGTAACAAGAGAAAGAGTCACAAGCTTCAGTGGGAGTGATGGAGCAGGAGGAATGCTGGATGAAGCCTACAAGGGTTCCTATTTATGGACAGAACCTGCCCCAGGCAGTAGCGTTAAAGTCACACTAGGCAGGTTTCACAGCAGTGTGAATATCTGCTTCTACCGAGATAGCTCACAGAAGGCACACTGTGGAGCGAAAATCAAAGTTGCCAGTTGTTAGGCTTATCTGGGTCTTTCACACATGAGAACCTCAGACAAAGAGGGGCTTGAATGAAAAAACACTGCTTTCAACTCATCAACTCAACTGGACAACTACTGTCAATGGATGCATTTAAGGAGTAAGAATATAGATTGGTCCTGCAAAACGCAGAGCAGAACGATCAGCTCAACTGTACCTTTCTCATCAATACACTTAGTTGTTACCTTTATACCACGGACTGATTCGCTAATGTTATGAATGAGGAGCAACTCTGATGGGCCGAAGGGTACAGAATCGCCAATGCCCCCCCCCCCCGGAGAATCACAAATTGCTACTATTCCGATTTGAGGAAATGAGAGAGATAAACAGCTCATACAAATTTATGAGAGAGAGGCACAGCGCAGGTTGGAATGCCTCCTATTGACAAAGGGAGAGATTACTGCTATTGTTTCTTGGAGAAGGATTGTTTATTGAGTACTGTTCTATTTATTGAAACCCCTCAGGGGGCAACCAGAGTGGTCTGGTTGAGGGATTGCATCATCCCAACCTGATTGACACCTGAGACCCCGTGAGTGGGGATAAAAGTAGGGTCTGGGGAAACACCCCTCAGACGCACCAGGAGAGACGCTACGAGACCAGTGGGGGCTTGTGTGTGTGTCCACCCTTGCCTGGGTGACGAGTCCTCCACGGAACGGTCTAGCTAAAGGACAGAGATGGATCAAGATCGTAAAAGGAAAGTTGGCAAGTTAATAGCTATTATTCTCTCTCTCCAGCAATTGCAACACCGCGAACAACAACTACTGCAGCCTGTATGAACTGAATTGAACTTTATATTTCCATTGGACAATTCATTATCCCCTAGACAACGATAGAGTTTATTTTAGGTTTAGTATTGATGACGTGTATTATCTGTATATTTGCATTGATATTATTTTTGTGTATTTTTACTAATAAATACTGTTAAAAGTAGTAACACCAGACTCCAATGGATACTCCTATCTTTGTTGGTAAGACACCCAGTTATGGGGTTCGTAACACTAACTTCCCTTCACATAAATCGGATCAAAAAGACAAAATTTGAACACTGCACAATTTTGTTTAAAAAATTATAAAACATTAAAATGGATTACATTTTACACAATTTCTCAATGTCTCCAGCTGCATTGTTTGGGAAAACTCAAGTGCTGGTCAAGTGTTGAGCTTCTGATACTTACCGGGATGCCGGTGAAAGTAACCGGCGGAGATTGCCAAGAGATGCTGAACCCATTGCTGGTAGGTGTGAACTTTGATCCAGGAATATTAACAGGTGCCGTGGCCTGTTAGAAACAATATGAATATAAGGACACCTCATTGCATAAGAAGATAAAGCTCCTCAGAGCAAGTATAACTTACGTGTAGATTTTTTAAAAAGTCCAGGCTGCAGATTATGACCAGAAATAACAATTAACAAATTAGGAGCTTGCAAAGATTCGGTATGATATATAAAACTTTGATAAAGTTTTATAGGTGTGTGGCGGAGAGTATTGGTGAAGTATTCTGACAGGTTGCATCACGGTCTGGTATGGAAACACCAATGCCCTTGAATGGAAAATCCTACAAATAGTGGATATAGCCCAGTTCATTATGGCTAAAACTCTTCCTATCATTGAGCCTCCATTCCCTACATGGAACATTGTCACAGGAAAGCAGCATCCATCACCAGGGACACTCAGCACCTAGGTCACGCGTTCTTCTCACTGCTGCCATCAGGAAGAAGGTACAGGAGCCTCCAGGTTCAGGAACTGTTATTATCCCCTCAGCCATTAGGCTCTTGAACCAAAAGAGTTAACTTTATTCAATTGCACTTGACCCATCATTGAAATGTTCCCACAACCTATGGATTCACTTTCAAGCACTCTTCATCTCATGTTCTCAATATTTATTGCTTATTTATTCATTACTATCATTTCTTTCTTTTTGTATTTGTCTTTTACACACTGGTTGAACACCCAGTTGTTGCGGTCTTTCATTGATTCTATTATCCTTGTTATTCTATTATGGATTTATTGAGTATGCCGGCAAGAAACTGAATTTCAGGGTTGTATATGGTGACATATATGTACTTTACTTTAAACTTTGACTTTTGACCTTTGAATATGCACAATGTCATCCAATAGTCAGCAATGCTTATCTGGATGTGACTTTTTGGATTTCCCATCGCTTGTGGCATAGACAAGTGATGCACGAGGACATTCTTCAGCTGCATTTGAGGGCAAAAGCCAGTGGTGGTCTGAGGAATATTTAACCCATGCAGTTTGTCACTGGGAACTGGGAACCCAGTACCGGTAGGCCCCTAAGTTAGGTACCTGTATCTCACAATGCTGTAGTCCAATACCCCAACAATCAATTCTGGTCACAACCTCCATCTCCTCCTCTCACTAGTGACAAGCCTGACTTTCACTCCCAATAACTGGCCACGATCTGCCTGATGGTCTACTCCAACATGATCCTGACCTTGCTTACACCTTATCAACTCAAAAACCAATGATCATTCTAAAGGCTAAGCTGGTCATCCTAAACGCAGGCCCATCTTACTGTGACCACGGTAGCTTTACAGTCCCGGCTGTAGGACCGGGCTTCAGTTCCCTCCACTGGCTGTAAGCAGTTTATACATTCTCCCCGTGACTGTGTGGGTTTCCTCCAGGTGCTCTGGTTTCCTCCCACAGTCCACCGACATACGGTTAGGGTTGGTGAGTTGTGGCCACGCTATGTTGAAGCTGGAAGTGTGGCAACGCTTGTATGTTGCCCAATACAATCCTTGCTGATGTGATTTGACACAAACTATGCATTTCACTCTATCTTTTGATGTACATTTGACAAATAAAGCTAATCTTTAAAAAAAAGAATTCTAACCTTTCAGACAACCCTAAGTGAGATCCTGACTTGCCTGTTTCATATGCTTACCCTGCAGTGGTGCAGCTTACACAGTAAGTCTGGAACACCAAGTGGACATGGCCTGATCTAAACTATACAATGCTTTGGTCCTCAGTGCTACAGAAATCTGCCATGACTAACACTCAAAAAAGGTTCTGTCTAGCTTTCACTGCTGAATCCAGTAGACCAAGTATTTCTAGATCAGAGTTATACTTGGAAAACACCTGCTATATTCTTCTGACTATGGAATAAACTAATCACCACATAGGTGGTTTAGTCTGTAAATACAATCCTCTTGTCTCATGAAGCACCACTAGGGACAAACAAGGGCGGCATGGTAGCACAGCACTTTACAGGACCAGCGACCCAGGTTCAATTCTCACCGCTGCCTGTAAGGAGTTTGTACGTTCTCCCCCATGACCGTGTGGGTTTCCTCCGGCTGCTCCAGTTTCTTCCTACAGTCCAAAGATGGACTGGTTGGTAGGTTATTCGGCCATTGCACATTGTCCTGTGATTAGGCAAGGGTTGAACTGGGGGTTGCTGGGTAGCGTGGCCTCCTCTGCGCTGTACTAATTAATCAATCAATCAATAAATAAATAACTACAGCTTAATGTTCACATATCAGGACGGGTTAAAAGTACTCTGCAAGACATGTACTATTGCTGCCCGCTTCTGACTGGTCACAGGCATGCAACTAACCCCAGGCTCATAAAAGGAAGTTGATGGGGAGATCTGCCTTCATAAGACCCAGCTGAATGAGGGTTTTATCTCTACATGAAAATGCACTACAGGAACTGCAACACAAACACAAAGCAAAAGCATCTCAGATGTATAGAGAGGAGCTCTGTGTTTTGGTTATTATGGATGAACCCCTTGCTTAAAAGGAATGCATATTAGTGGTGAGTCGTCAGCTTGCTGTCTGCCCTATGTTTGGCCGTAACCTCATTCAGATAGTCATACAGTACTACAGCACGGACAGAGGCACTTTGGCTCACCTCGCCTGTGCCGAACTGTTATTCTGCCTGGTGCCACCGACCCACACCAGGGCCTCAGCCCTCCATCCCACCCCTGGCCCGTGTACTTATTCAATTTCCCTTAAATCTCGAAATCCACCACTTCCACTGGCAGCTCGTTCAACACTTGCACCATGCTTTAGGTGGAGAAGTACCCCATCAGTTTCTGCTTAAATATTTTACCTTTCACCCTCTAGTTCTCGTCTCACCCAATTTCAATGGGGGAGAAAAAACTGCTCGCATTTACCTCATAATTTTGTATACCACTATCAAATCTGCTCTCATTCTCATTCCCTCTGGGGGGGGGGGGAAATATCTTAACTTATTCAACATTTCTGTAACTAAAATCCTCAAATCCCGGCAACATGCTTGTTAATTTTCTCTGTACTCTTTCAAACTTACTGATATTGATAGTTGGAAGACATGTTAGAAAGAGGTGGCAGACTTGTGCAAAAAGGAAACTGGGACCCAGATTTACAATTTTTATACCATTTCTGTCTCAGCTACCTTGGCTGCTGTCAGCCATGGTTACTGAAAGACCAGAAGTCTTTGGGTGGAGGGGAGGAGGAGATGTTTTAGGTTTCAATTGATATTAATTTAGGCTTCAATTCAAATGGACGATCAATTGATAATATGTGGAGGGAGGGGAGTTAAGAAGGAGTCACAGACTTCAGTGGAAGTGATGGAGTGAGGGGGCAGGAGGAATGCTGGATGAAGCCTATAAGGGTTCCTATCTATGGATAGAACCTGCCCCAGGCAGTAGCATTAGAGTCACACTAGGCAGGTATCACAGCACTACCAATATCCACTTCTACCTAAATGGCTCAAAGTTGCCAGTTGTTGAGCTTATCTAGGTCTTCCACACATGAGAACCTCAGGCACACAGATGGCCTTGACTGAAAAACCTGCCTTTAACTCACAACTACTGTCAACATTTTTCACTGAAACTTTATCACATGGCATACCGTTTCTAGGCAATTATCCTTCAAGCAGTTTAGAAGACAGCTGGATGACCTGTGCTAGCACAGATTTATGAGGGATTACCACAGAATTGTTTTGGATATGAGAGTCCTCCGTGGTGTTATAATGATGGTTTTCAAAAAAGTGAAGTTAATCCAGGCCAGCTTTTTAGATACAACAAGAGATATAAAAAGACAAAGTTTAAAGATAAAGATCAGCTTCATTTGTCACATGTACTTCAAAACATTGGAACATACAGTGAAATGCGTTGTTTGTGTCAATGATTAACACAGCCCTTAAGTGTCACCATGCTTCTGGAGGCAACATAGCACCCAGACAAACCCACACAGGGGGAATGTAAAGACTCCTTACAGGCAGCAGTGGGACTGTTGGCAGTGCAAAGCACTATGCTAGCTGCTACTGTTCCGCCTTGCTCAGATACAAGGGCAGTCAATCGATCATAATAGAGAAAGTCACAACGAATAACCTAATTTTCATACATAGGTCATAGAATAAATCTCACAGGATGCTTGGAATTAGATTTTAAAATGGTGCAGGTTTTAAAACAGATCCATTCTCTAATTAAGGGACTGAACGGGAACCAAGCAGGAAGAGAGGGTCAGTAGCTGAAAAGAAACCTGTTTGGGCCCTTTTCCTGTTGGCAAGTACTTTTGTTCTGCTAATATTATCATTAACATAAGCACAAGAGATTTATCATTAACATTACTTACATTGTGCAGTGCATTGCAGTTCTAAAGGCTTCAGCAGAAGTTTCAATCCAGCAGTCCGGAGTGGAGTGCCCCAGGATGAAAGGTGCTAACATCAACACGAGTAGTGTATACAGCAGATTTATACAAATTTTATATCACCCAGTTTAAAAAAAGAAGTCAAATTATTCTCTCTAAATTCCAACTGGCTTAATGTTTATGGTAATAATCGAACTTAAGAGGGATGAAACAGAGGTGCCTCCTCACAGTATCAGTGACTCAGGTTCCATCCTGGTCTCCCATGGTGTTTGTACATTCACCCCAAGGGCTTCCTTCAGGCTCTCCCGTTTCCTTCCACAGCCCAAAATGATGTAAGTTAGTAGGTTGACTGGCCATGATAAATTGCAAACAGCTAGTAGGAGAGCACAGGAATCTGAGGGAATTGCTGGGTATGTGTGGATAACAAAACTGGATTGGAATCAATGGGCAGCATGGAATGATGGGCCGAGAGGCCTCCCTCTACAGTGTATGTCTCAACAGATGAGGCAAGGAGTCGACCGTTTCGGATAAAGAGATTCAGTCCATTTGAGGAAGAAAATATTTGAATTATAAACGACTCACCTGCTCGCATGCTGAGTTTCTAAAATCTATCTTTTACTACATCCAGTTTGTATTGGGAGTGCTAAATAAAAGAATCATTTACGTAGCCCCTGTTATTATCTTAGGAGGTTCCAAAGCATCTTATAGCTACTGATATCCTTTTTGAATCAGTTATTAATAATTAAAATATTGCAGTAAAGTTCTGCACAGGCAGCCTGTAGGAATATTAAAGTGATAATGAGCACAGTTTTCTATTCATTCTGACTGAAGGATGAGTATTGGTCCAACTCCAGGGGAAGTTCCCCTGCTCACCTAAGAGACAGTGAGAATAGCACACCCAGACCTCTTAACAGTCTGAACTCAATCTGACATCTCATCCAAAACCCATGGACCACAAAGTATGCACTATCCTTTAACTTTGGTAGTTTTTTTCTTGCATTTAATCATTAAAACTTTTGCAAGTTAAGCGAACCATCCCAAGCTACACCTTGTTACCTGATAAGCGTGGTCAGTGTGGACGAGGTAGAGGCAGGTTGGCGCTGACCGACTGAGAGGGGTGGAGGTTTTGGCCTCGGTTCTGGTGACGCTGGTTTCAGATCGTCCTGAATCCGAGCTTGAGAGCGTAGGTGGTGACGACACCGATGGCGACACTGGAGACAGGCTGCCCAAACCCTCAGCTACAGAATCCGTGTTCAGTTTGATCTCCTGGTAATAGAAGTCCTCTTCACCATCACTGCAATCTGAATCTACGTTACGTCTGTTGGGAGAAAATAAAAAGCCACTTAACGTCCAGCGCTGATTGTAAAGTAAGTTCAACACAAATCATACAAAGCAGTAGGCACTCTTGCCTATTAGTGCTACAGAACGCTTGGCTTTGTTTTCACTATCAATACAGACTTTCCAACAACATGACCGCATTTCTTGACATTTGCTACCAGCACCTATTAATGACGGGACAAAAATTCCGGCAACAATTTTCATTTCACGTTATTATAGGGCCTGCATAGAGAAAAAGAGGCTACAATGGGGCATTGACAGCATGCAGAGCTGGGCTGGGAAGTGGCAGATGGGTGTTCAACCCAGGGAAGTGTGAACTGATTCACTTTGGAAACCTGCACTTGGAGGCCAAATGCAAGGTTAAGAGCAGTGTGGAGGAACAGAGGGATCTTGGAGTCAATGTCTACAGCTCCCTCAAAGCTGCCGCACAAGTTGACTGGATGGTTAAGAAGGTGTGTGGTGTGCTGGCCTTCGTTAGTCAGGGGATTGAGTTCAAGAGCTGCGAAGTTGCAACTCTATACAGCTCTGTTCAGAAATATTGTGCTCAGTTCTGGTCATCTTGTCTACAAGAAGGGTCAGAGCTGTCTCTACTTCCTGAGGAGACTGAGGTCCTTTAACATCTGCCGGACGATGCTGAGGATGTTCTATGAGTTTGTGGTGGCCAGTGCTATCATGTTTGCTGTTGTGTGCTGGGGCAGCAGGCTGAGGGTAGCAGACACGAACAGGATCAACATAGTCATTAGTAAGGTCAGTGATGTTGTGGGGGTGGAACTGGACTCTCTGACAGCGGTGTCTGAAAAGAGGATGCTGTCCAATCTGCATGCTATCTTGGACAATGTCTCCCATCCACTCCATAATGTACTTGTTAGGCACAGGAGTACATTCCACCAGAGACTCATTCCACCGAGATACAACACTGAGCGTCATAGGAAGTCACTCCTGCCTGTGGCCATCAAACTTTACAACTCCTCCCTCGGAGTGTCAGACACCCTGAGCCAATAGGCTGGTCCTGGACTTATTTCCACTTGGAATAATTTACTTATTATTAGCTAATTATTTATGGTTTTATATTGCTATATTTCTACACTATTCTTGACTGGTGCAACTGTAACAAAACCCAATTTCCCTCGGGATCAATAAAGTATGTCTGTCTGTCTGTATCTCATTATAGAAAGGATGTGGAAGCTATAGGGAGGACGCAGAGGAGATTTACCAGGATGCTGTCTGGATTAGAGAGCGTGTCTTATGAGGATAGGTTGAGTGAACTTGGGCTTTTTCTCCCTGAAGTGAAGGAGGATTAGAGGTGACTTGATAGAGGTCAAGGTGATAAGAGGCATAGATGGAGTGGACAGCCAGAAACATTTTCCCAATGCAGGAATGGTTATTATGAGGGGTTATAATTTTAAGTAGATTGGAGGGAAGTGTAGTGGGGGCATCGGAGGTACTGTAGGTTTTTCCACACAGTGGTAGATGCGAGAAACATGCTGCCAAGCGAGGTTGGTAGTGGAAGATACATCGGAGGCATTTAAGAGCCCCTCAGAAAGGCACATGGACGAAAGAAAAACGGAGGCCTACGTGGGAGGGAAGAGTTAGATTGGTCTTAGAGTAGGTTAAAAGGTTGACACAACTGTGCTGAAAAGTTTTATGTTCTTTGTTCTTTTCACTCCAGCTGGATCCTGAATTCACCTCAGTAGGACTGAACTCAACTGACACAATAGGTTGGTGATATTTCAACAGAAGAAGTTGAAAATGATCTTTTGAAAATGATCTCCCATGAAAATGATCTTTTGGTCAGCTCAGTGAAGAAGTGTAAATGGAATGAAAGGTCATTTGTTTATCTTGATGAGGTCACCAAGAAACGTTTATTGGAGCAAAACAAAACTGCATATGCTGGGGATCTGAAATAAAATTAGTCGATAGAAAGTGACAAGAACTCAGTAGGTGAGGCAACATCCTCGGGGAGAGGAAGAGAGGGGAAGTAAGAGACAGGGAAGAGAGAAAAAGAGGGAAGGGAGGGAGAGGCAGAAGAAAGAGAGAGAAAGGGGGAAGAAAGGGAAGAGAAAATGTCACAACCACAGATTCGGCAGCGCACCAGATACGGCAATTGCGCTCGTGAATATGCATGCATCAGCTAATTATTATTTCACTGTGATAGCATTCAACTCCATTCATTCCGTCGTAGTATTTGTCGAGATTTGGACACGGGCTCAGCAACGCTTCACTGCCTGCATTCTGCCTTGCCTGAGAAATTGGACTGTCGAGTTAACTGACTCTGACGACTAGCGGTATCCGTTCTATTCTTAGTTGATCTTTTCAGTCGCAGTGTAGGCTTCGTCTTCCATTTGAGAGTTTTAGTCAACAGCCCTGTTTGGCCTAGTGTTTATTGTTTTCTTTTCCCTTTAACACTGTTCGCATTAAAGTCTGTGAACTATCGACCTGCTTCAGTGTCTCTCTTCTCCGCACTTGGGCCATATCCAAACCACATGACAGAAAGAGAGGGAAAGGGGAGAGAGGGGGAGGGGAGGGGGAGAGGGAGAGGGAAAAATTACTCCACATTTCAGTGCAAGGAAAAACAAGTATGTCTTAAAACTTCAAAAGGAGGGAGTCATAGAACAGTGCAGCAAAGAAACTGACCATTCAGCCCATTAGTCCATGGTGAACCATTAATCTGCCCAGTCCCTTGGCCTGCACCCAGACCATAGCCGTCCATTTCCTTCCCATCCATGCATATATCCAAACTTCTCCTAAATGTTGAAATTAACCCTGCATGCTCCATTTGCACTGGCAGCTCATTCTACACCGGAGGAATGGAGAAGAGAGGGAATGCAGATTAAGGTTGTCAACTTTAAACACCGGCAGTTAGAAACTGGAGAGAAAAGAAACACAGTGAAAGTGAAATATCCAGCAACTCGTAAACACAAGAGATTCTGTAGATGCTGGAAATCCAGAGTAACACACACGAGATACTGGAGGAACTCAGCGCTTCAGTCAGCTTCTATGGAAAGGAATAAAGAGTTGATGTTTCGGGCCGAGACCCTTCACCATGACTCGGGCTCTGTGGAAAGGAACAGGAAAATCATTTTCTGAAATTGTTGAATATTGAGTTCTAAGGGTCACAACATAACCAGACCGAGGAGCTGGGGTTTTGTTTAATTTAGCTTTCATTTTTGGAACACTTTAGGAAGCCAACGATAGGTAAAGGCTGATAGATAATTAAACTAATAGAGGGTACTTACAGGTGAAAACAGGGGTTCAGTTCTTTCTTGTTGAGTAAATGGGACTACTTAGCAACTACCTCAAAAACTCTTTGATCATTTTTTAATCAAAGGGCTTACAGATTTGTAGATTTGCATCTATTGTCATAAAACTCAATCTGAGTTAAAAGACGTGTAACCTTATTTAATAGAACCTACAGAACTTGAATATATTTTCACTGCAAAGTTCTAACATTTTATTGATCTTTACATTCCACTTTCTGACATATCCTACTGTTAATGAACCGATACAGACAGGCTAAAAATATAGCATTCATTTTCAGACTTACAATCTAAATAATTACTTTAATGAATTACATCTTTTATTTAGTTGAAAGAATTTATCTATAATCTTGCAATAAAGAGAGCTATTGTTACAATCTAAAAAGATTATAGATTAATTTGCACTGTAAATGTAGATGTGCAATATATTTTTAAAACTGTTTACTTATTAAAATTTACTATCGTATCAGATATATTTTCAGGAAACCACCATTATTAACAGGTAGCAGTTTAATTTGTATGTGGTTAGCTTCTAGTGAGCTGGAGAAATTATTCTATCCGTCTAATATCTCTCCTCCATGGTGATGGTTCCACAGTTAGGGAGTTTCTCTTTCCGTAACTGACTATTCACTTTTAACGTACCATTACAGTTTATTTCCACATCTTTTCTCATGTTTTGCATTGTAACTGCATAGCTAATAAATTTCATGACATAGGCTGGTGACATTAAACCTGATTCTGATACTGCTCACACGTAAACCTAGAGAATAATTCCGTCATAACACAGCCCTGCTTCTTTCCCTCACTCCAAACTATCACCTCAACTGCCTGTCTCCCTACCCTGTCCTACACCTCCCCTTCTTCTTCCCAAAGTTTTTATTTCAAAGTTTACATTAAAGTTATTATCAAAGTATGTAGATATCACCATATACTATCCTGAGACTCCTTTTCCTGCAGGCAATCACAGTAGAACAAAGAATTACAATGGAATCAATGAAAAGCTACACACAAAGACTGACAAATAACCAATGTGTAAAAGAAGGCAATCTTTTGTGAGTACTTGCTAACAATCCGCAACCCTGTAACATTTTTCAGTTCTAATTAGGCCACTGACATACAAGCTCGAGTCTGCTTCTTGACGCCACCTGATTTTCTAGGAATCAAGTCAAAAGTAATGGGGATTCATGATCATTGGACAGGTTCTGTCATCAAGAATTCCCTCATTACTGCTCTGGACTCGTGGAACCTGCAGGGGTTGGTCAACACTGCCCAGTCCATCAGACTAAAGGTTGATTTATACTTGTGCGTATGGGCTACGCCGTAGCCCTGATTTTCACTTCTGCGTCATTCTACCCGGTAGCGAGCATGCGTTGGTGTACGCCAAAATGCTAGTTGGTGGTGGGGTTTCTATGCCACTGTGTTGAGTTTCTTTGTGAGAGACATGGACAAGGAAATGAATTTCAAACATTTTCACACGTTGGCAGGTAGATGTGATGATTTGGTTCATCTATTTCGCAACAGTGTACAGACATGGCAGAGATGAAGCGACCGGAAATTCGATGCGACCAAGTCGGCCAATCACAGTTGTAGTGGTCTGCGTCGCCGTGATGTGAGAGTTACTTTTCTGGGGAGGTGCACGTCACTCTACAGCGTAGGATACGCGGTACCTACGGCGTAGATGCGACGCAGAAGTATAATTCAGCCTTTAGGAACAGGGGCTTCCCTGCCTCTAACAGACTTCTGATCCAATCACCTCTTTCATACACTGTTACCAGTGGTGCTGCCACGTTCTGAACGCTTAATTCTATCTCCCTCAGTTATTCCATTATTAACAATTCAACGTTTCTAATCACACTATTTTGTTGTTCTGTGCTTGTCACTATATTTATTGTTGTATTTATTTGTATCATGCTCTGCGAGCTTCAGACAGGCATGGAATTTCACTGCAAACCTTTCCCATTTGCAGCTAAGTTACAGGTTGAACACAATTAAGTTTTCCACAGAAAATTTCTGGTAAGATATGATTATAATTAGAGGAAAATTTACCTGGAGGAAACCCAATTAGCTGTTAACACGATTTGTACTTTGGAGTCAATAATAGTCAATCTTAAAGGCCAGAACCGAGAATCATGTTCATTCTCACTGACATGTAGTTTGTTGTTTTGCCATACCAGTACAGTGCAATACAAAAAAAAGCTGTAAGTTACAAAAAGAAATATAAAAAAACAATAAATCAGAGCAAAAAGAGAGCAAACTAGTGAGGTCGTGCACATGGGTCCATGGCCTATTCAGAAATCCAAAGGTGGAGATGAAGAAATTGTTCCTAAAATGCTGAGTGTGCACCTTCAGGCTCCTGCACCTCCTCCCTGATGGTAGTAATGAGAAGGGGACATATCTTGGGTGGCGGGGGTCCTTAATGATGGATGCCGCCTTACTGAGGCACAGCCTTTCAAAGAAAGGCAGTAGATTCTCGAATTTTAACAGCAGAGTAGTATTCCATAACTAAAACCGCTCGCAGCAACTCCATGTCTAGTTAGTGCAATGATGCAATTCTTTTCTCCAGTGAGTGCCAAATTCCAAGGCCTTCACAAAATTTTGTAACTGGTCCTCCTTAATACATTGCCTTGTGTTAAGTATGGTTACAAAATCAGCTCTGAGACTTCTGCCAAAAATGCTTCAAACTTACAAAAAACTGCTGTTGAGTCTCTATGAATATGTCTGGCCTCCAAGATACATCTTCTTGATAAAGCTTAAAGATTAGCTTTGTTTGTCACAAGTACATTGAAACTCAGGAATGTACAGTGAAATGCGTAGTTTGCATCAACAGCCAACACAGTCCGAATATGTACCAGGCTTGCTGCTGTACTTCCACCCACCAATATATCATGCCCACAACTTATTAACCACAACCTTTACATCTTTGTAATGTGAGAGAAAACGAGAGCACCCTGAGGAAGCCCACACAGTCACCGGTTCCTTACAGACAGCAGCAGGAGTTGAACCCTAATCACTGATCGCTGATCTCTGGCGCTGTAAAGTGTTACACTAACTACTACGCTACCATGTTGCCCTAGTAAATCTAGAATGAAAATATCTACACTTGCAACTCACAAATGATGGATCAATGATATAACTCACTTCTTGCCAGAAAGTTGCTGCATTTGATATTTATGCCACATGGAACTGACTGACCCACTTCGCCGAATGAAAATGTTGCAAGTAATATCCATACCATAAAAGTTCTGTAAAATTATACTCCTTTCCCGTGGCTTGAATCTTACCCCAAGTGCATGGTACGAATATGCTTCTGGATCCCTGCAGCAGTGCTCAGCACCTTTCCACAATTCTTCCACAAACACTTGAACATAACTTTCATTGAGTTCTGTAAAACAAAATATAACAGAGGACAATAAACATAAAAGTATCCTATACTCTTGACGTGCTGCGATGCGGCAATTGGTCCTTATATGAAGCAAACTATTGCGTAAGAGGCAAATAAAATGTTAAAGGTTTGACCGAGGGGCAAAAAGTGGGGCTTTTGAGAAGATGATCAGTATTGTACATGGGGAAATTACTCACTGAGTCAATGAAGATGGGAGCCAGCAGGACAGGGTCATGAAACCAAAGTTCAAGATTCAAACGGTTTGTAGTAAATTTATTATCAAAGTACTATATGTCACCATATACAAGCTGAGACTAATTTTCTTCCAAGCCCACTCAATAAATCCACGACAGAATACTAACCATAATAGAGTCAAATGAAAGACCACATCAACTTGGGCATTCAGTCAGTGTGCAAAAGGCAACAAACTGTGTATGTACAAAAAGAAAGAAATAATAATAATAAATAAATAAGCAATAAATATCGAGAACATGAGATGAAGAGTACTTGAAAGTGAGTCCATAGGTTAGAAGAGAAACCTAGAAAATCTACAGCACAATACAGGCCCTTTGGCCCACAAAGCTGTGCCGAACGTCATTATCTTAGAAATTACCTAGGGTTACCAAAAGCCTCTATTTTTCTGAGCTCCATGTACCTATCCAGGAGTCTCTTATAAGACTGTATCATAGCCGCCTCCACCACTATCGCCGGCAGCCCATTCCACGCACTCACCACTCTCTGTGTAAAAAACTTACCCCAATGTCTCCTCTGTACCCACTTCCAAGCACCTTAAAAATACGTCCTCTCGTGCTAGCCATTCCAGCCTGGGAAAAAGCACCTGACTATCCACACGATCAATGCCTCTTATCATCTTATACACCCTCCAAGGACAAAAGGCCGAGTTCACTCAACCTATTCTCATAAGGCATGCTCCCCAATCTAGGCAACATCCTTGTAAATCTCCTCTGTACCCTTTCTATGGTTTCCACATCCTTCCTGTAGTGAGGCAACAGGAACTGAGCATAGTGCCCCAAGGTGTCATATAGCTGCAACATTACCTCTCAGCTCTTAAACTCAATCCCATGATTGATGAAGGCCAATGCACCACATGATTTCTTAACCACAGAGTCAACCTGCATAGCAGCTCGGACCCCAAGATCCCTCTGATCCTCCACACTACCAAGAGTCTTACCATTAATACTATATTCAACCATCATATTTGACCTATCAAAATGAACCACCTCACAGTTATCTGGGTTGAACTCCATCTGACACTTCTCAACTCAGTTTTGCATCCTATCAATGTCCTGCTGTAACCTCTGACAGCCCTCCACACTATCTACAACACCCCTAACCTTTGTGTCATCAGCAATCTTACTAACCCATCCCTTCACTTCCTCATCCAGGTCATTTATAAAAATCACAAAGAGTAGGGGATCCCAGAACAGATCCCTGAGGCACTCCACTGATCACTGGCCTCCATGCAGAATATGACCCAACTACAACCACTCTCTGCCTTCTGTGGGCAAGCCAGTTCTGGACCCACAAGGAAATGTGCCCTTGGATCCCATACCTCCTTACTTTCTCAATAAGCCTTGCATGGGGTACCTTATCAAATGCCTTGCTGAAATCCATATACACTACATCTACTGCTCTACCTTCATCAATGTGTTTAGACACATCCTCAAAAAGTTCAATCAGGCTTGTAAGGTACGACCTGCCTTTGACAAAGCCATGCTGACTATTCCTAATCATATTTGTCTCTCCAAATGTTCATAAATCCTGCCTCTCAGGATCTTCTCCATCAGCTTACCAACCACTGAAGTAAGACTCACTGATCTGTAAGTTCCTGGGCTATCTTTACTCCCTTTCTTGAATAATGGAACAACATCTACAACACACCAATCCTCTGGAACCACTCCCGTCCCCATTGATGATTCAAAGATCATCGCCAGAGCTTCAGCAATCTCCTCCCTCACCTCCCACAGTAGCCTGGGATACATCTTATCTGATCCTGGAGACTTATACAACTTGATGCTTTCTAAAAGCTCCAGCACATCCTCTTTCTTAATATGCTCAAGCTTTTCAGTCAGCTGGAAGTCATCCCTACAATCGCCAAGATCCTTTTCTGTCGTGAATACTGAAGCAAAGTACTCATTAAGTACCTCTACTATCTCCTCTGGTTCCATATACACTTTTCCACTGTCACACTTGATTGGTCCTATTCGCTCACCTCTTATCCACTAACTCTGAACATACTTGTAGAATGCCTTTGGGTTTTCCTTAATCCTATCCGCTAAGGCCTTCTCATGGTCCCTTCCGGCTCTCCTAATTTCCTTCTTAAGCTGCTTCCTATTAGCCTTATAATAGAAACATAGAAAATAGGTGCAGGAGTAGGCCATTCAGCCCTTTGAGCCTGCACCGCCATTGAGTATGATCATGGCTGATCATCCAACTCAGAACCCTGTACCTGCTTTCTCTCCATACCCCCGATCACTTTAGTCACAAGGGCCATATCTAACTTCCTCTTAAATATAGCCAATGAACCGGCCTCAACTGTTTCCTGTGGCAGAGAATTCCACAGATTCACCACTCTCTGTGTGAAGAAGTTTTTCCTCATCTCGGTCCTAAAAGGCTTCCCCTTTATCCTTAAACTGTGACCCTCGTTCTGGACTTCCCCAACATCAGAAACAATCTTCCTGCATCTAGCATGTACAATCCCTTTAGAATTCTATACGTTTCAATAAGATCCCCCCTCATTCTTCTAAATTCCAGTGAGTATAAGCCTAGTCTTTCTTCATATGAAAGTCCTACCATCCTAGGAATCAATCTGGTGAACCTTCTCTGTACTCTCTCTATGGCAAGAATGTCTTTCCTCAGATTAGGGGACCAAAACTGCACACAATATTCTAGGTGCGGTCTCACCAAGGGATTGTACAACTGCAGTAGAACCTCCCTGCTCCTGTACTCAAATCCTTTTGCTATTGTAAAGGGGGTTTCTTTTTTCTCTCTTTGTTACTGTTGGGAAAGGGTTTCCTTTTGTTAACTAGCAGGAATGCTAATTTACTGATAACGAGAATGGTATTCCTTTGTAAACCAAATGGGGATTAATGTTCTTTCTTCTGAGTCTGTAAGCTTTTGTTAACGGGCTTTTGGGCAGATCGGCGCGAGCGGGTCGAGAGAGAGGAGGCAATGCTCTAAGCTGGGTGAGGATCGGACCCCAAAGGGGGGTCCGAGGCCGGGAGATTCTCCGAGGAGGGGGGGGGGATGAAGCTAGATGTGCTTGGTTGACCACTCGGAGGGTCCTGAGCTGTTTGGAGAGTCGAGGAGTTCGGAGGGTCCTGAGCTGCGAGTCGAGGAGTTCGGAGGGGATCGAATGGTGGCCAGAAGACTTCAGTAATTGAGCTCCAACGGTTGTGCACGAAGTGGTTTGGACTTTGATAAGTTTGGCGCCTTTTCTTTAATTTTCTCTTCATATGTATTGTATCGTTATTAATCACTTAGTTATAGTAACCTTTATAAATTGTACTCATTTAATCGCATATGGTGTACTGTCTGGTTTTGAGCGAGGCGGGGACATCACACAGCATCCACACCAGCTGATTACCCAGTTTGGCGGGGCCGAAGGCTGCTCCCCCTAGACAAGAACGAGCTGAGCGAGCCTGAGGCGACCCAGGGAGTTACATTGTGGGGTGCTCGTCCGGGGTTGATTTCTGTGGAAGCTGTGTGATCACCCTCTTTAAATTGTGTCTGCGGCGAAGAGCTGGTGTGCCTTTGTGGGTGTGGGATTGCTGGTTATCGCTGTGTGTGTGATGGGTGGGGTGGTTGCTGTTGGTAGCCTGGAGGTCGTTGTTCGAGTTCCGACTAGTGCTGACGAAATGGTGGTGGGACCATGGGTTGTCCGTACTGTTTGGAAATTGAGGAGTGACAGGTTGGGATGTTTCAGCAGTGGTGAGCTCCGCCCGGTTTTTGGAATAATGTCCAGCCCTAAAGGGGCGGAGGCGTGGGCGGAGCGGACCTCTCAGTTGTTGGGTGAGTGGCAGTGCTTGGCTGAGGAAAAGCGGCAGGGACGGGTTGAAAGTTTGAGTAGGCGGGCTGGTGACTTTGTTAGAACTGTCAGGTGCAATTACCTCGAAGTGACCGCTGCCAGTTCTGGGAAAGTGTGGGAAAATGCGTGTGGTTCGACTGGAAGTCAAATGCCACAGCTGGGGGGCTTATTATATCTGTGGCAGGAGATTGGTGGGAAGTTTTTAGGGTATCCCTTTTTGCCTAGGGGGGCAGATAAATTGCTTGTGGTGCCAAGGGGATCTGTCAAGGGGATCAGTTGTTCCGTTGATTCGAGAGGTGTCGGGAAACTTAGAGGAGGCCCAGTGGGGGAACGGCTTGGGGTCTCTGGGGGAGCACGTTCCCAGCAATGTACCAAGGAACTCCCGAAAGGAACAGACCCTATTCCTGAAGGCTTAGAGGGGCCATGCGCACAGGTGTTGTTACGGATGGATGGAAGTCAAGTTAAAGCCATCCTCGGCACCGGGGCGCCGGTTAAGTTGCTGTACAGTTTGTTTTATAACCATTATTGGAAGCATTTACCCTTGACAACATTGAGGACACTGGAGATTCGGGGTACCAGTGCCGGTGATTATCCAGACAACGGTTGTTGGTCAGTGAAAATGGAGTTCTTAGAGGCAAATGTGGAGGAGACTGAGGTTCATGAATCGTTAATGCTGATGTGTCCGGACCCTGTTGAGACGGGCAGCGTTTCTGTTCTAGAGAGAACCAAAATCCTGCTGGTGCGCTTGGGAGCCTGCCTGGAGGAGGCGGGTGAGCGCTGTTTGGAGGCATTGTCGATGCACCCAGGGTTTCGAGCTGCTTGTGCGGACGTGTGTAGCAGCATTGGGCTGATACCGAATTCAAACAAGAGCCAGTGGTGGTACGGCCTGGGGGAAGTATCTGAGGGTGAGACCCTCTTCGTGGACGCTGCAAAATACCACAAGGGAGGGGAGTTGACTGCTGAAGACACCTCGGAGAGAGAGAGGTTGCGGCGACTGGCCCCTACAGCCGTGGAAGATGTAGGCAGCATGTGTATGGATTATATTGCGTTGAAGAGGCGCACTGTCAGTGACCAGAATATGGCCCTGAGGGCCAGAGAGGCGATGGCCTGTCTGAGTGGTGTGAAGTGGTTTAAGGTGCTGGATCTGAGGAGTGGATGTTGCCAGATCCCAATGAGTGGGGCCAACAAGGAGAAGACGGCCGTTATAAATTCCCTAGGAGTCTTCGGGTCCGAAAAGATGCCACAGGGCATATCTGGAGCCCTTGCAACCTTCCTGCGGGGCAGGTGGAAGACCATAGGGGATGTGGAGGTGTTTGGAGTTTTGGTGTATGTGGATGATCTCTTGGTATTTGGATTTGCCTCAGAAGAATATGAAGTAAGGTCGTTGCAGGAGCAGCTGAGAACTACCGAGTTAAAGTGTTTTCGGGACACGTGCCAGGGCTGGCGAAGGTCGCAGCTCGTGAGAGACTGTCTCTACGGAATCAAGTTTGAAATGAAGACGGAGAGACTGGAGAAAGTGATCTGGAACCATTCAGAAGACTTACAAGTTGGAGAGAATGAAGAAAGTTGTCTGACTGAGGGTAATAGCAAACTGAGAACCCGGAGAGGGGAGTTTGCAGAGGTGAAGAAATTACAGACGAATCTCAGAAGAGAGAAGCGGAAGCTTGAAGGGAACCTGAAGATGACCATCGACAGTTCAAATGAAGTGCAAAACCTGAAAGTTGATCTGGAAGAAGTCATGAGGAAGAAAAAGCTGGAGAGAAGTGCAGTGAATACTGAACAGGAGGCTGAAGAGATTGCGGGAGCAGTGCAGGCCACGTGTTTCCGTTTGGAGAAGATCAAACAGCAGCTACCGATCACAGGAATGAGGAAGAATACAGATTAGATGGATGATGTGCTGGATGTGTGGTACATGCTGCCTTTTGCTGACTTTCCCTCGATTGAGGAAGAGACCTTTGGCCCTTCTCTCATTGAGTCAGGTGTAGCGGGGAGGGTTAGCTATGTGCAGTGTGGGGCATGAGTGAGAGGTTGAGAGAGGAGTTGGTAGTGGGCCCAAGGTATCCCCAGTTGTGTCCGAGCCTGAAGGGTTTAGGTGAGGGGGTACGGAGGCCTCAGAAGGGTTAGGGAACTCCCAGATAGTTGGCCTAAGTAGCGCCTGAGGAACAGGGCGTGAGGGTTACTGTGTGGGGAGGAGATGTCACTGTTTGTGCTTGGGTTACGGTGTGTTGGCAGGAAAGGTGGCGAGTTATTTAGTAGTCATGAGGACATGACTTTTATTTGGTGGAGGAAGTGTGTAAAGGGGGTTTCTTTTTTCTCTTTGTTACTGTTTACTGTGGGAAAGGGTTTCCTTTTGTTAACTAGCAGGAATGCTAATTTACTGATAACGAGAATGGTATTCCTTTTGTAAACCAAATGGGGATTAATGTTCTTTCTTCTGAGTCTGTAAGCTTTTGTTGACGGGCTTTTGGGCAGATCGGCGCGAGGGGGTCGAGAGAGAGGAGGCAATGCTCTAAGCTGGGCGAGGATCGGACCCCAAAGGGGGGTCCGAGGCCGGGAGATTCTCCGAGGGGGGGGGGGATGAAGCTAGATGTGCTTGGTTGACCACTCGGAGGGTCCTGAGCTGTTTGGAGAGTCGAGGAGTTCGGAGGGTCCTGAGCTGCGAGTCGAGGAGTTCGGAGGGGATCGAATGGTGGCCAGAAGACTTCAGTAATTGAGCTCCAACGGTTGTGCACGAAGTGGTTTGGACTTTGATAAGTTTGGCGCCTTTTCTTTAATTTTCTCTTCATATATATTGTATCGTTATTAATCACTTAGTTATAGTAACCTTTATAAATTGTACTCATTTAATCGCATATGGTGTACTGTCTGGTTTTGAGCGAGGCGGGGACATCACACAGCATCCACACCAGCTGATTACCCAGTTTGGCGGGGCCGAAGGCTGCTCCCCCTAGACAAGAACGAGCTGAGCGAGCCTGAGGCGACCCAGGGAGTTACACTATGAATGCCAACATACCATTTGCCTTTTTCACCGCCTGCTGTACCTGCATGCCCACCTTCAATGACTGGTGTACAATGACACCCAGGTCTCGTTGCATCTCCCCTTTTCCTAATCAGCCACCGTTCAGATAATAATCTCTTCTCATGTTCTTGCAACCAAAGTGGATAACCTTACATTTATCCACAATAAATTGCATCTGCCATGAATTTGTCCACTCACCTAACCTATCCAAGTCTCCCTGCATCCTCTTAGCATCCTCCTCACAGCTAACACCACTGCCCAGCTTCGTGTCATCCGCAAACTTGGAGATGCTGCATTTAATTCCCTCGTCTAAATCATTAATATATATTGTAAACAACTGGGGTCCCAGCACTGAGCCTTGCGGTACCCCACTAGTCACTGCCTGCCATTCTGAAAAGGTCCCGTTTACTCCCACTCTTTGATTCCTGTCTGCCAACCAATTCTCTATCCACATCAATACCATACCCCCAATACCGTGTGCTTTAAGTTTGCACACTAATCTCCTGTGTGGGACCCTGTCAAAAGCATTTTGAAAATCTAAATATACCACATCCACTGGCTCTCCCCTATCTACTCTACTAGTTACATCTTCAAAAAATTCTATAAGATTCGTCAGATATGATTTTCCTTTCACAGATTCGTCAGACATGATTTTCCTTTCACAAGATTCGTCAGACATGATTTTCCTTTCATCTAGAAGATCTAGAGAACCTAGATTCTAGATCTCTAATATTATCTAGTTTTTTGAACCTTTCGTAAGCTCCTCTTCTTGACTAGATTTACAACAGCCTTTGTACACCATGGTTCCTATACCCTACCATCCTTTCCCTGTCTCATTGGAACGTACCTATGCAGAACTTCATGCAAATATCCCCTGAACATTTGCCACATTTCTTCCATACATTACCCTGAGAACATCTGTTGCCAATATACACTTCTAAGTTCCTGCTTGATGGCCTCATATTTCCCCTTACTCCAATTAAATACCTTGTCTGTTCCTATCTCTCTCCAATGCTATGATAAAAGAGATAAAAAGGAGATAGGTTGTGGGAACATTTCAATGATGGGGAAAGTGAAGCTGTGTGAAATTATTCCCTTTGGTTCAAGAGCCTGATGGTTGAGGGGTAAAAACTGTCCTTGAACTTGGTGGTGTGAGTACTGATGCTCCTGTAACTTCACCCAGATGGCAGTGACGAGAAGAGAGCTTGCATGGGTAGTGGGGGTCCTTGATGATGGATGCTGCTTTCCTGCGGCAAAGTTTCGTGTAGATGTGCTGAACAGTGAGGAGGGCTTTACCCGTGATGGACTGGGCCACGTCCACTGCATTTTGCAGGATTTTCCATTCAAAAGTTCAGGTTGAGGCACGTGGAGGGTGGTTTTGCATGAAGAGAATGGCAGAACCAGAGGATATGCATTCAGGCTCAGGCTACAGTAAGAAAGGGCAAAGGAACTCAGCTGAGTGGATGGTCTTAAAACAGAGACTGAAGCTGCTAGAACAATACACATAACATGCTGGAGTAATGCTCAGCAGGTGAGGCAACATCTGTAGAGAGAAATGAACAGCCGGTGTTTTGGACCAGAAGTGTTCTGACCCGAGGTACTGACTGCTTATAGGCCAAGTGTCCATAAATGCTGCCACACCTGGCGTTTTCCTCCAGCATTTTGTGTGTGTTGTTTGAGCGGATGATCTTGGTCCTAGTGAGTGAAATAATTGTGCGGCTCCCTCTTGCTGCCGGAGGAGAAGGTTGAGGGAGTGATGAGGATCCACCACCAATCCTTGTTGCTGCACTTACTACATTTAACAACTGACAAAAGACAAACAACTGCTTAATCTCTTACTTCCTACTAGCTAATTGCACTTAAGAGATGCACAGTAAGACAGGAGAGCAAGAGTTAAAGAAACGATTGCAACTTTACCCAGATTTCTTCAGCAGCAGCCAAAAAGTCCCAAGGCTCCTGAACAGTATGGATTGGGGCTGTGTAAATTCAGGCAGCAAATGATACACTGATACACTCACACCTGAACAGATCCAACGCTCACTGACTGCACTACTTCTGTCCAGGAATAGAAGACCTTTATGTAAATGTTTAAAGAAGAATTGAGAATGTTTAAAAAGACAGTGACTTTTGAGTGTAGGAGTAGAATCTTTGACCCTGGGAACAATCACCGCAGTGGGGCTTGTCTCCCACTCAATTTGGACCTCATTGGCATGAAATTACTAAGTTACCATTGTTATAATATTTAACAAGTTTAAGTTTAACTTAGTAAGTTATAATAAGTTTAATATATGTTTAGATTTCCACTGACTGCTTCCAACCCACAAAGAATCTGTGCTAAACTGTTAGGAAGAGGCTCCGACCTGTTGCCCTGTAATGCTTGTCAAGTTGTGTTGGTCGCTTTGTTTGGGCAAAGCAGGTAAGTGACAGAAAGAATGTGTGGTAACTTGTACATGCCTTTCTCTTCCTTGGAATGGGCTCATCAAACAACAGGTTGCTGGATTCTGCCTCATCAATACTGTCATCTGGCTGGACGGTCGCACGGAAAGGCTTGAAGCTGTCAGCTGATAAAGGTGGTGATGGGGTGGATGGATTTGACTGGTCACTTGGTGCCCCCCAGCTCCAGTTGCCACTGCTGCTGTAGCTCGATGACATGTTGGCTGTCTCCTTCCAAGAGCCATTCTGATCTGTTACGCAAAATGCAGAAGAAATGATTATTCACCTGAAACAATTCATAACAAGAAACGGCTTAACTTCCAGTGTTACTTTTCAGTATTCATTAATGGCAAGAACAGAGTGATATTAACCTGGATGGTAAAAGGTAAATTGCCCTTTGAAGAACATGTTCTACAAAATGTAGTAACGGGGGACACAGAAATGGAGGATGAACTTAGGAGGTATTTTGCATCAGTCTTCACTGTGGAAGTCACTAGCTGAATGTCAAAAATGTGGGAGTGTCAGGGGGCAGAAGTGAGTGTCGTTGCTATTACTAAGGAGAAAGTGCTTGGGGAATTGAAAAGGCTGAAGGTAGGTATGTCACCTGGACCAGACGGACTACACCCCAGGGTTCTGAAAGAGGCAGCTGAAGAGATTGTGGAGGTATTGGTAATGATCTTTCACAAATCACTAGATAATGGATTGGTTCCTGATGTCTGGAAAATTGCAAGTGTCACTCCACTCTTTAAGAAGGGAGAGAGGCAGAAGAAAGGAAATTACAAGCCAGTTAGGCTGATTTCAATAGTTGGAAAGATGTTGGAGTCTATTATTAAGGATGAGGTTCTGGGGTACTTGGAGGCACAAATAAAATAGGCCGAAGTCAGCAGGATTTTCTAAAGGGGAAATCTTGCCTGACAAATATGTTGGAATTCTTTGAGGAAATAACAAGGAGGATAGACAAAAGAGAGTCAGTGGATGTTGTTTACTTGGATTTTCAGAATGCCTTTTACAAAGTGCTGCACTTGAGGCTGTTTAACAAAATAAAAGCAGATGATTTTATAGGAAACATTACAACATGGATAGAAGATTGATTGACTGGCAGGAGGCAGAGTGGGAATAAAGAGGACCTTTTCTGGTTGACAGCCGGACACTAGTGGTGTGCCGCAGGAGTTGGTGTTGGGACCACTTCTTTTCACGTTGTATGTTAATGATTTGGATGAAGGAATTGATGGTTTTGTGGCCAAGTTTGCTGACAATATGAAGATAGGTGGAGGGGACGACAGTGTTGAGGAAGCAGGTTATCTGCAGGACTTACACAGACTGGAGGAATGGACAAAGAAGTGATAGAAGGAAGATAATGAAGAGAAGTACATAAAACAAGACATGGAATATTTTCTAACTGGAGAGAAAATTCAAAAATCAGGGGTGCAGAGGGACTTGGGAGTCCTCATGCATGATTCCCTAAAGGCTGAGTCAGCTGTGAGGAAGGCAAATGCAATGTTGGCATTCATTTTGAGAGGACTAGAATACAAAAGTGAGGATGTAATCCTTAGGCTTTATAAGGCATTGGTCAGACTGCACTTAGAATATTGTGAATAGTTTTGGGCCCCTCTTCTAAGAGAAGGCATTGAGAGGGTCCAGAGGAGGTTCACAAGAATTACCCCAGGAACGAAAGGAGCAGTTGGTAGCTCTGGGCCTGCACTCACTGGAGTTTAGAAGAATGAAGGGGGATTTCATTGAAACCTATCAAACATTGAAAGGTCTGCATAGAGTAGATGTGAAGAGAACATTTCCTACAGTGGGAGAGTCGAGGACCAGAGGGCACAGCCTCAGATTTGGGAGATGTCCATTTAGAACAGATATGAGGAAAAATTTCTTTAGTCAGAGTGTGGTGAATCTGTGGAATTAATAGCTACAGATGGCTGTGCAGGCCAAGTCACTGGGTATATTTAAAGTAGAAGCTGATAGGTCTTGATTAATCAGGGCGTCAAAGGTTGTGGGTGGAGGGCAGGAGAATGGGGTTGAGAGGAATACTGAATCAGCCACAATGGAGTGGCAGAGAAGACTGGATGGGCCAAATGGCCTAACTCTCCTCCTGTGTCTTATGGTCTCATGTTTGTTTTTCACTTCCTCCACAAATCTCTTTTCCTATTCACTTCCCACCCTAGCTGTGTGTGCCTCTGCTTCCTTCCGGCTTTCAGTCTAAACTGTTCATAGATTGGTTCCATGCTGCCCCAGAGCCCTCAGTTTATGTATTTCCCAAAGTCAGAAGATGCAGATATTGAATAAGACCATTGTGTCCCTGACCATCCCACGCTGAAGCCTTTGATTCTACATCAAGCACCTTCATTTCATGGAGAAGTTTAATCTTATTGATGGTTTGAGAAAAAAAGAACAAAATAGTTAATTTTGAGTACATGATCAGCAGTATGCACAAACATGAGACAATGTTAAAACAGCCTTTAGAAACCACTGATGGTAATGAAAAATTCTTACTCATAAAGCTGAAACCTCTGAGATACAGGTCCGAGACAAATATTTCCGCCAGCAATGAAATTATACCTCCATAGTCGGTTATACTCATAAATATCTTCCTCTCCTCATTTTCCAGGCCCCGTTTTGATGCATTAAGATGTATTATCTTCATTGAGACCTGGATTTCATTGCTTTGACAAACACTGAACCTGGGACCAGGACAAATCCATTCAGGATAGAACCGTTGTTTCCCTACAGAAAGACCCCGCGTTGCACAAGGCCTTGTCGATCAGCTAGGAGCCAGCTCCCCCTTCACAGGCAACCTCTGCCCCTATCCCCCAGACGGAATGATAAAAATGCAGGTGGGCACATTGAACATCAGGGTTTACATGTACTGAAATATCCCAAAGGAGGAAGTAAAAATACGCCCTATTTAACAGAGTGAAACTGATGGGAATGAGATGTTTTCCAGAGTGCACCATAAGTGCACGAAAATCAAAGTCAAAATCCACCTGTATTTAATAATAATTAAAGTTACACTCATAGAGAAAGAACCCAAATTTATATATACACCTTTCATAAGTTCAGTATTACATAATAGTTCTACAGCAGGCATTCCCTAGTAGTGACCTGTTTTGACACAGCACATATATATAACAACTGCATTCCATTGTGTTGGAATGTACGGATACATTTCATTGGAACAATTACTAGACTTTACTAATGACTCACTAGATTGAGTCTATCATTACCTTTTGCTACCTCTGATCAACACAAAATTTATGTTCCCAGGTTCACCGTTGTTCTGAACTTACTTACTGCCTGTGACACCACTGGCGTTTAGCGCAGCCATGAAGGTCCTCCATCTCTGGCGATGTTCTGGGCTTCCTTCATCATGTCAGCAGCCTCCTCTCAGTTTTCACTAGCGTCAGGCATGCAAGCCCTGGGTGGAGGCTTAGGAATACCGTCGCACACAGACGTAGAAGGATTCTTCATTGCTGTTTCTGTTAGGGTTGTTAGCCCTGACCTGAACCCCCAAACCTGGAGGACCGGTGGTCCACTCTTAGTCTGGCTTCTACTCTTTGACCTGTTCGGCATAGGTGACCCTATCAGGAGCCAAAGCGCAAAGCCCTGACTCCAGCCAGCATAGCTCTCCAGGTCATTGAGGAATGAAAGCCTCCAAACCCAACATCAAGGTTGTGGTTCTCTTGGGGGACCGTTGCTCTGTGTGTATATATAAATATATATAAAATAGAATTCTTTGCCTTTTAGAAATTTATTCATTGATTACGTTCCATTCCAATCCCATTGTTACTTGCAAGGCTTTGCTGTGGACAGATGCTGTTTCTTACAAAATTAAGTACCTTTTAAAATTACTTTCCATAACTATAGTTACTTTTCATAACTGTATTGTGCTTTTGGAGCATCCTAAGATTGTGAAAGGCATTATATGTCCAAGTTCCTTACCTCTAATTGCTCAGATACTTGCTTGACAGCTGGTCATCTATTTGCCATGTTTTCTGTTTGTTGAATTTAATCACTGGAAAATGGAGAGTTGTGCAGGCCATTGCTATCCATGCCTAATTCTACAATCTGTAGCCCCATCATCCAAAGCACCACATAGGAAGTGCGGCCCACAAAATTAACCCATAATCCTTTGAGGTATCATGAGAACTATATAAAATTAGACACTTTAAAAAAAGTCAGAAAGTGAATTTGGTTTTACTAAAGTGGCCACTTTATAAATTGTTCCACATTAAGCACATTGCCACTTGCCTAACATTTAACTCTAACAGCTTACCTGCTACACGGACTGTGGAGGGAGGACTGCGGACCAGTGGGCTGGTGGACAAGCTAGTTAGGACCATTGCTGCAGTTACTTTGTCCATCTCTCCTTCTTCAGAGAAATTTCTGTAAAAACAGTAAGAAAAAAAGAAACATCAGCTACTGACAGCCTGTATAAAGACCCGTACCTCAGGGAGACTACAAACAGCAATAACAGCTTTTAAAACATGAGCAACACACACAGAATGGCGAAGGAATCCAGTAGCCAAGGCAGCACCTATGAAAAATAGTATAGTCGACGTTTCGGGCCGAAGCCCTCTATAACAACAATAGAAGAATAAACAGTCAACATTTCAGGCCAAGATCCTTCATCAGGATAATATTTTTTAAACAATGTTGTGACTAGAAGTACAGTCAATACAACATCATCCATGTGCCAAACACATCCTACGAAAGGCCTGGAAAAATTCCTGTGCAGACTACTAATGCACATATAAAGTTCAGACACTGCCACTCTCCAGAATTTCCTGGTCAGGATGCACTAACATCTGGGTCACAGAAGGTTTCTTTGTCATTGTAAATTTGTCCTACGATTAGATTAGGGTTAAATAGGTGGGTTGCTGGGCGGTGCGGTTCGTTGGGAAGCATCTCTACATAATAATAAAAAAAATAACTGTTAATGCAAAGTCACTAAATCTTTCCAACCCAGAAGGTGAACAACTGTTAATTTCAATTCAAGTTTAATCGTCATTCAACCGTACTTGAATACTCATGGATACAGCCAACCGAGTCAATGTTACTCGGGGGGGGGGGGGGGGTCAAGGTGCAAAACACAGCACCAACATTCACACACAGCACAAAGCACATACACCATGTTTCAGATAGAAAGATACACTCAATAAATTAGACCAAACTGAAGCCATCCAACGCCACCAAAGCCTGCAGACGACCACCACAGATCTTGTCTCAACGGAGTTGAGTCTCAATCATGTATATCATAATTATTTGTTAATAATTTTTATTTTCATTTTCTTCTTTTATGTTCTGAAACATTTGTTCCCCTCTCTTTAGCTAGATGTTCAACCCCTCTCTTTTCGCACTTTACTCACTTACTCCCCGTTTTTCTGCTGGCATTTAGGGCAGTAATGAAGGCCCTCCATCTCTGCTTTTGGCCCTTTATTTCATTCTAATTAAAAGGCGAAATATTGCAGGTGCTGGATATTTGGAATTTAATTTGAAAATAGTAGGGGAAAAAATCAGTGTAACCAGGTTCAGCCAGGAGTGACAAGTAGGCTCCCTTCTGAGATCTCAAGGATTGGGATCAGATGTATTTGCCAAGTATATTTCCATCCATTAGGAATTTGCTGTGCTGTGTTGGTCAGAGTGTGACTCGCAACAAAAAAAACATTCAACAACTATAAAGAATAAAGAACAATATTAAAAATAAAGCATGGATATGGAATAAAAATGTGCATACATACTAGCACGTACTTAGAATGTAAACAATATTTTACAGAGTGGTTTAAAGTGTCTACAGTGTCCCATCAATTTGACTTATTCTGTAAAATATCAAGAAGCAATTGAAACAGCTGATACAGACTACGTCCCAGCTACAGAATAAAGACCCACAATCCAGGGCCAGCTGTTCTCTTACCAAGTTCTACCACGACAGCTACAGCACAAATTTGGACCTGGCAATATCCTGTTCACAAAAGCAAGTCAACTCTACAAATGCAATCCAATTAATTGCCAGCCTGGAGTCTACTGTATTAATCAGTGATGTCTCAAAGCGAGACACAATTAAGGTACTCGAGTACCTGGACAAACTCCGCAGGTCAGGCAGCATCTTGGAGAGGAATAAAGAATCATCAATTCAGACAGAGACCCTTCATCAGGACTCAAGATGATTTGATCTTCAGAGGCAAAAATATAAAAGAGTGTCGTGAAGTTTCTTGCTTTGCACCAGCAGTACATTGCAATACATAAGAGTAAAGTCACCATTATGGGGATCATATATAGGCCTCTAAATAGCAGCCAAGATGTGGGGTTGAGATTGCAAACGGAGTTGGAAAAGGGACGTAATAAGTTAATGACACAATTGTCATGGGGGACTTCAATATGCAAGGGGATTGGGAAATTCAGGTTGATGTCAGATTGCGTGAGGGGGAATTTGTTGAATGCCTATAAGTTGGCTTTTTAGAGCAGCTTGTGCTTGAGCCTATTCAGGGAAAGGCTTCTCCTAAGTGCAAGAAATATGTATATATAAAAAAGAGAAAATTAAACTAAATAAGTAGTGCCAGAAGAGGGGTAAAAATACTGAGGTAGTGTTCATGGGTTCATTGTCCATTCAGGAATCTGATGGTGGAGGAGAACAAGCTGTTACTGAAAGATTGGGTCTGAATCTTTGGCTCCCCTGCCTCCTCCTTGATGGTAGGAATGAGAAAGAGAGCATGTCCTGAGTGATGAGGGTGATTTTGCGTTAATCTTCACTGTGGAATACACTAGCGGTATGCCAGAAATTTGAGAATGTCAGGTGGCAGAAGTGAGTGTAGTTACTATTACTACGGAGAATGTGCTTGGGAAGCTGAAAGGTCTGAAGGCAGATAGGTCACCTGGACCAGATGGACTACATTCCAGGGTTCTGAAAGAGGTAGCTGAAGAGATCGTGGAAGCACTTACGTGATCTTTCAACAATCACTAGATTCTGGAATGGTTCTGGAGGACTGAAAAATTGCAAATGTCACTCCAACCTTTAGGAAGGGAGAGAGGCAAAAGACAGAAAATTATGTACCAGTTAGCTTTAACTTCAGTTGAACAGATTTGGATGTCCTTTACTAAGGATGAAGTTTCCGAGCACTTGCAGACACATGGTAAATAGGCCAACAGAGGCAAGGTTTTCTTAAGGGGAAATCTTGCCGGGGAAATCTGTTGGAAATCTTTGAAAAATAACAGGCAGGATAGGAGTATCAGTGGATGTTGTGTATTTGAATTTTCAGAAGGCCCTTGACATGAGGTTGCTTAACAAGAGCCCATGGTATCACAAGAAAGGTACTAGCATGGATAGAAGATCAGCTGACTGACAAGATAGAAAGAGAGGGAACAAAGGGGAACTTCTCTGCTTTGCTGCTGGTGACTAGTGGTGTTCCGCAGGGGCTGTATTGCAACCACTTTTTTTTACATTAGATGTCAAATATTTGGACGATGGAATTCAAACATCAAGCACAAAATGCTGGTGGAACTCAACAGGCCACGCAGCATCTATGGAAAAGAGTACACAGTCAACATTTCAGCCCGAGACCCGAGAGGTAAAGCAGTCCTGATGAAGGGTCTTGGTCCGAAACGTTGACTGTACTCTTTTCCATAGATGCTGCTTGGCCTGCTGAGTTCCTCCAGCAGCTGGTGGGTGTTGCTTGGATTTCCAGCATCTGCAGATTTTCTCTTGTTTGTTGATGTTGGAATTGATGACTTTGTGGCCAGGTTTGCAGATGATATGAAGATAGGTGGAGGAGCAGATACAATTGAGGAAGCAGGAGTCTGCAGAAGGACTTAGACAGATCAGGAGAATGGGCAAAGAAGTGGTAGATGGAATACAGTGTAGGGCAGTGTACGGTCATGCACTTCGGTGGAAGGAATAAAGTGCAGACTATTTTCTAAATGGGGAGGAAATTCAGAAATCAGAGGTGAAAAGGGACTTACGAGTCCTTGTGCAGGATTCCCTAAAAGTTAACTTGAATGTTGAGTCAGTGGTAAGGAAGGCAAATGCAGTGTTAGCATTCTCTTTGAAAATGAAAGCAAGAATGTAATGCTGTTGCTTCACAGACCTCACTGGAACACTGTGGGCAATTGTGGGCTCCTTATTTGAGAAAGGACGTACTGGCATTGAATAAGGTCCAGGGGAGGTTCACAAAAATGATATCAGGAATGAAAGGTATAACATGTGAGGAGTGTTTGATGGTTCTGGGCCTGTTTTCGAGTTAGGAGATCTAACTGAAATCTATTGAATACTGAAAGGCCTAGACAGAGTTGACATGGAGATGATGCTTCCTATAGTGGGGGAGTCCAGGACCAGAGTGCTCAGCCTCAGAATAGCATGACATCCTTTCAGACCAGAGATGAGGAAGAATTTCTTTGGTGAGAGGGTGGCGAATCTCTGGAATTCATTGCCATAGTCGGTTGTAGAGGCATCGTCTTTGCTATATTTAAAGAGGAGGTTGACAGGTTTTTGATTAGTAGAGGCATCAAAGCTGACAGGGATAAGGCGGGAGAGTGGAGTTGAGAGGGAGGAAGGATCAGGCATGATTGAGTGGCGGACCAGACTCAATGGGCCAAATGGCCTCATTCTGCTCCTGTGTCTAATGGTCTAAAAAGGTATTTCTACTGATCCAAGCGAGGAAGGAAAAATAAGACCATCAGATATAGGAGCAGAATTAGGCCATTTGGCCCATCAAGTCTGCTTCACCATTTCATTATGGCTGATCCAGTTTTCCTCTCAGCCCCAATCTCCTGCCTTCTCCTCATATCCCTTCATGCCCTGACCAATCAAGAATCTATCAACCTCTGCCTTAAATATACATGAAGAGTTAGCCTCCACAGCTGCCTGTGGCAAAGAATTCCACAGATCCATCATTCTCTGGCTAAAAAAAAATTCAGACTCATCTTCATTCTAAAAGAACACACCTGTATTCTGAGGCTGTGTCCTCTGGTCTTAGACGCTCCCACCATATGAAACATCCTCCCTATCCACTCTATCAAGGCCTTTCACCATTCGACAGATTACAATGAGGTCATCCCTCATTCTTCTGAATTCTAGTGAATACAGGCCCAGAGCCATCAGACACTCTTCATATGACTATCCATTCAATCCTGGAATCAATTTTCGTGGACCTTCTTTGAACCCTCTCCATGAGCAGGATGTAGGAGATCAGGGACCATGAAAAGAAAAGTAAGAGGTGCAGTTCTCTAAATAGTGCTATCAAGTCCTACTTTTCATCAAAAGGTAGTATGGATACCATTTGGATCATTTGATTCCTGGCCTCTTCACAGGTTTGAACCAAACAGCTGCATTCCTCAACAGGCCAGGCAGCATCTATAGAAAAGAGTAAGCAGGTAACGTTTTGGACCAAGACCCTTCAGGACTGGAAAAAGATTAGAAAGTGTTAGAAAATCAAATACATGGTCTTGAAAAATGAATAAATAAAAAAGCCCTGAAAGATTCTTGAAATTCTATTATGCAAAAAAAAACCCTAAATAGTTAAGGAAGAAACACTTTCTGGAACATTCTGCGCTTAGGCTTCACCCCAGAAAATGGTTCCAGTTTGGGGAACTGCAGAAAACTCTGCTGGCAACACTCCAAGGTTGCCAGGCAAAGTGCTGTGGATCTAACTGCAGCGCTGCCCGATTATGACACTAACAGAATGCAGATTAATCCATTTACTGGAGAGCTGGCCACCACGCATCATGAAAGTGGAGAACCACTGCAGCTAGAAAAATGGCTGGAATACTTTTGACGGGATTCATTTGATACCAAGGATACCAGTACTGAAAGGAAGTCAAAGAAGGCTACTGTACACAGAAGTTTTTCATGTGTAAACCTTGAACATTAGAGGAGAGTTGATACTTAAAATGAGCAAAACTGATTGAAATATAAGTTCTAACAATGAACTAGAAATCATAGAAACCTGAGTAGTATCTTCTGTACCCACTGGAATTCAGAAGAATGAGGGATGATCTCATTGAAACCTATCGAATGTTGAATGGCCTAGGTAGAGTGGATGTGGAGAGAATGTTTCCTACAGTGGGGGAGTCTAGTACCAGAAGACACAGCCTCAGATTAGAGGAGCGTCCATTTAGAATCAAGATGAGGAGGAATTTCTTTAGCCAGAGAGTAGTGAATCTGTGGAATTTGTTGCCACAGGTGTCTGTGGAGGCCAAGTCATTGGGTATATTTAAAGCCGCTATCGATAGATACTTGATCGGTCGGGGCATGAAGGGATATGGGGAGAAGGAGTGAGATTGGGGAGAAGGAGTGAGATTG
Source organism: Hypanus sabinus (assembly GCF_030144855.1). Taxonomy (NCBI): domain Eukaryota; kingdom Metazoa; phylum Chordata; class Chondrichthyes; order Myliobatiformes; family Dasyatidae; genus Hypanus; species Hypanus sabinus. The sequence continues at coordinate 189,007,960 of NC_082706.1, forward strand.
GGGCTGAGAGGGAAAATGGATCAGCCATAACAAAATGGCAGAACATAGTTGATGGGTCAAATATGAGGTGCAGATGCTGGAAATTCAAGCAACACACACAAAATGCTGGTGGAACGCAGCAGGCCAGGCAGCATCTATAGGAAGAAGTACAGTTGACATTTCAGATAGAGGTCCTTCATCGACTGTACTTCTTCCTAAAGATGCTGCCTGGCCTGCTGCGTTCCACCAGCATTTTGGTGTGTTGATGGGCCAAATGACTGAATTCTGCCCCCATATTTTATAGTTTTATGATCCTCACATTGTTGCTGAAATTACTGGGTTGACTTCTGATCAGATTCCAAAGGTAGCCACTCCAGCTGAGGCTATGACCATGGACAATTGGAGAGTTAGTCATCTCAAAGACAACATCTAATTAATGGATACTAGAACAACTTTTACTTAAATTGCAAAGCTGGTGTATTTGTAAAATGCAATAATTAAAACCTCCATTTCAGCAACGCAGAGAGCAGCTAATGAGAAACATAGCATAATCCATTTCCCATCCTGTATTTCATGACTGAAGAGAACAGCAGTGATTTTCACTAGATAATTAAAAATATCTATTAGTTTGCTGATATTGTAGCTGACAAACAAATGGGTGTGTGAAAACTGAGCACATGAAATGAGATTAGTAATTATCCCTGCACACCTGTCAAGCCCCACTTCTCTCAAAAGAACAAATACATGGAACAGAATCTCATCAAAATTAGCTCATGAAGGCTGATTAACTTCAGTGAAAAAGTTCTGGACATGACCTGATTAAAAATATTCTAAGATTATGCTTACAGATTTAATCAAATACTTTTTAGCACTTTCCCGTTTCTGGGGAGCTGCACCATGGTAACAGGAAAGCGTTCAATAACTGGTGTTTGTACAATTTTGTACCCTCTACGATTTGATCATGATTGGTACAAACAGCTTTTGCAAGAATTTCATCTTAGTAATGCAACACCATGAGGGCCAAAATATATTGTGTTTGTCCAGCTACCAGCAGTGGAGGTCCAGAGCTATGCCCGAAGAAAGGAAGGACATTATACAGTAGTGGTATCAATGACGCTTCGCTATTGCTTATGATTAAAACACACTAACTACGTCCTGCCTCACCGCCTTTCAGGACCACAAACAAGTCCTTTCAGGTGAGACGACACTTCACCTGCAAGTCTGTTGGGGGTCATCTCCTATATCTGGTGCTCCTGGTGTAGTCTTCTTGACATTGGTGAGACCCAATGTAAATTAGGGGACCACTTCATCAAGCACCTTCGCTCTGTCTACAATGAAAAGCAGGATTTTGCGGTAACCACTCATTTCAATTTGACTTCCCACTCTCATTCCAATATTTCTCCTCCAACAATGAGGCAACGCTTAGGTTGGACGAGCAACATGTCATATTCTGTCTGGGTAGTACCTCCAACCCGATTGGATTAACATTGATTTCTCTAACTCCCAGTAATTTATTGCCCTGCCCCTTCTCTCTCTTTGCTTTCTCCATTCTGATTCCTCTCTCACCCCTTCTCTTTGCTTCACCTGCCCATCACCTCACTCCGGTCCTCCTCCTCCTCCTATTTCTTCTACAGTCCACTGTCTCCTATCAGATTCCTTCTTCTTCAGCCCTTTGTCTTTTCTGCCTATCACCTTCCAGCATCGCCCCCTCTCCCCTCACCCAGTTTCACATGTCACTTGCCAGTTGTACTCCTTCCCCTCCTCCCACCTTCTTATTCTGGCTTCTTCCCCTTCCCTTCCGAACCTGATGAAGGGTCTTGGCCCAAAATGTTAACTGTTTATTCTCCTCCATCGATGCTGCCTGACTTGCCGAGCTTCTCTAGAATTTTGTGTGTGTTGCTCAAGATTTCTGGCATTTCCAGAATCTCTTGTGTCCATAACTTCATGGGCCTGGACTTGTTTTGCATTTTGTGGACAGGACATAACCTAGCAAAATTCAGTTTGCCAGTTAAGTGCCAGGATGGGGAAAACTGTGAAAAGGCTTGAATGGGATTAGTTCTGGTGTGCAGGTCTTCAGTACTACTGCTGGGATGTTGTCCTCTGCTGTATCACTGTTCTCATCCAAATCCTAACATCACTAGGAGTGAGTCGATCTGACTCCAGGCTTACTTCTGTGCTGGAGAGGCTTGTCTTGGCACTCGTGTCAAGTTCCTGGTGTACTTCTGGAAATGCAGGAAGTTTACAACAAAGCAGAGGACTGATTACCATTTTCGCACTGAGCATGACAACTACCAACTTTAATTTGCATTGATTGAAAACTTGCAAAGTCAGGAGTTACCAGATTTAATCAGAAGTTGATTCTCCAACAATCATGGTGAACATACTGCATTAGGAATAATGAAAGTAAGGTTTCTAGACACACCTTTTTTCTGTTGCAACTTCTGTGCGAATTTGATCGGGGAGGACTGGCCCTGTGGCCGGCAGATAATGAACCATAGAACATTAAAACACAGAAACAGGCCTTTTGGCCCTTCTTGGCTGTACCGAACCATTTTTCTGCCTAGTCCCACTGACCTGCACCTGGACCAGATCCCTCCATACACCTCTCATCCATGTACCTGTCCAAGTATTTCTTAAATGTTAAAAGTGAGCCCGCATTTACCACTTCATCTGGCAGCTCATTCCACACTCCTACCACTCTGTGTGTGAAGAAGCACCCCCCCCCCATGCTCCCTTTAAACTTTTCCCCCTTCACCCTTAACCCATGTCCTCTGTTTTTTTTTTCTCCCCTAGCCTCAGTGAAAATAGCCTGCTTGCATTCACTCAGCACAGAACATACAGCACTTGGTTAAAGTCAACAGTGCTGGACTGAATATACCTATTCTCTTTTGATAACTTGGTTGTTTGGTGTTTTATATTCAGTGTTTTTCACTCATTTTTTGCCATTTGTATGATTTTTTTCCTTTTTTTGCAAGTTGTGTGTTTATTGTTTTTCTCTGAACAGGTTTCATGAATTTCTTTGTTTCATGGTTGTCTGCGGGAAGACGAATCTCAGGGTTGTTATACTGCGTACATACTTTAATAATAAATGTACTTTGAGTCTTGATTCTTTGAATCTCTTGAATACAGGGAAGAACAAGCACAAATCAAAACTTTAGAGAAGGGCAACAGGCAAACCAAAAGCAAAGAGTATATTTAGAAATCCCCAAACCAGAAATGACTAAGCATTACTTGGAAGTAAAGAATTAGAGAGGAAGAAACTATCAAATCAAATCATTGAAAAACTTCACAAGCTTTTCTGAGCCTCAGTGATAAATTTTCCTACAACGGAAGAGCAATCAGATTTCATAAAATAATTGAGTGACTGTAAAATGCTTTGGAACATTCTGTGATGGGCTTTATTTAAGTGCAACAATGTGTAAGGGGGTTCTTTTGTTACTGCGTATGTTAATCAAAATGGCTTCTTTGCTTTGCTGAAAGTAGGAATGCTTCTTTGTTATGATAAGTGCTTTGTTTGATTAAAACTACTGATAACGAGAATTGTATTCGTTAACCAATTGGGATTAATGTTATTCTCTCTCTTCTGAGTCTGTAAACTATTGTTGGTGGGCTTGTGGGGAGTCGGCGCGATGCTGTAAGCTGGGCGACGGAATGGACCCCGAGCAGGGGTCTGAGACCAGGATTTTCGGCGAGGAGAGGAGACTAAGACGGACGTGCTGGGGGTGCTTGGTTGATCACTTTGGGTGGTCCTGAGCTGTGAGTCGAGGAGGTTTGAGGGGATCGAATGGTGGCCAGAAGACTTCGTTAATTGAGCTCCAACGGTTGTGCACGAAGTGGTTTGGACCTTGATAAGTTTTGGTGCCTTTTCTTTATTTTCTTTTCCTTCATATATACTGTATCGTTATTAATCACTTAGTTCTAGTAAGATCTATAAAATGTAATCATTTAATCGCATATGGTGTACTGTCTGTTATTTGGTGTGTTGGGGACATCACACAGCGTCTACACAAGCTGATTACCCAGTTTGGCGGGGCCGAAGGCTGCTCCCCCTAGATGGAAGCAAGCTGAGCGAGCCAGGGGGCTACACATATTCTTCTTTTGTTCCTACCATTAAAATCTCCTGTTACAGAGATTTTCAGAAATCTGTAAAATCTTTAATGACATACATTGCTGTAAACATTTTCTTGCAGCGACTCACTATTGGGTTAGGATCTATGGACATCTGTAACACCCTGAACTCTTTACAAATTTGCAACTTCTGTAAAATATAATGTGACAAAATGAAACCCATGAAATCCCAAGGTGCTTTGCTGGTTTGGATGGGAGGCTTACGAGTAAGTGTGTGTGTGTGTGTGTGTGTGTGTGTGTGTGTGTGTGTGTGTGTGTGTGTGTGTGTGTGTGTGTGTGTGTGTGTGTGTGTGTGTGTGTGTGCGTGTGTTTTCTGATAGGAAGCTGTGTGATTTTTTTATGACAGAAGATGTGTTTTCTGGCTGAGGGAGAATGTTTTGACAACGGGGGTAAACCAGCTTCTAAAAAAACAAGTGTCGGAACAGGGTAATGGAGGAATGTTATGGAATACAACAACCTAATCATTGTTCTCTGTAAAAAGTATAAAAGTGCTTTGTTTGAGATATAAGATCAAAGCTATTTCAGACAATACTTATGTGGACTAGCTTCCCTCGCAGGTAAAATAACAAATACACTAAAATATTCTACACTCTGAATGTGTGGTTGTTTGTTTCTGTGTATTCCAAGACCTAGCTGAACGATATGCAACAGAATCTAGAGATTCAATTGTTACAATCTAAGTCCCTAAATATACTGTAACATGCGCAGAATAATCCTCGCTGATCTGATTTGATGCAAAATGATGCCTTTAATGTATTTGCTATAAATAAAGCTAATCTTTGAAATATGACAAGATCATCCCACATTTTCAAGCATCCTAACAGTGCAATAATGGAGAACTCATTTTCCACACCCCATGGTATTCCTGATCCTTGGAATTGTGTACATCTGCCTGTCTTTTTCTCCAGCGCTTCAAAGCTTCAAATAAACTTGAGAAATACTTAAGCCTTTGTCTACTATCAAACAACAGTGCTCTGCCTCTGAATTCCTTAAAATGGGTAGAATAAAATAATTAAATTCCCAGAACTCAAGTACAAAGATTAGTGTTACCACAACTGACAAATGTCCATGTTCTTATAGAAATGTTGAAAGCCATTGAACGTTATCCATAATTAGCTTATTGTAATACGCTGTAATGACTGTAATAATTACAGGAAGCCAAAGAATAAATGCTTTTTTTTGTTTCTGATTTCAGTGGAGCTGATTAAAGTAATTAATCATCAGGGCTTATTTCTAGAGTTTCAACAGAGCACAGCAGCTATGACTACTGTGTAACAAAACCCTCCACTTCTCTGTTCAACTTTCTGAGTCTGTTGCTGGATCCGAGACATGCACACCAATAAAGACGATAACAGATGGATGTCTGATCATTCACCCATTCGTGCAACCCTGCTGAAGTCATTAACTATGAGAGAAATGCAATTCTCTGGAAAAGAAGATGGATATGATTATTATCGGGACCATTAAAACTGAGTTACAATTTAAATGATAGCAAAACATTTTACATTCAAATGCAATTCTCCTTTTAGGGGTCAATTTCATTGAAAAGGATGGGCGCATAAAGTAAATGGGGATCTTGAAGGTAACGGTGACAAATCTCCTTCCGGGACTGCTTTGATGTTAGGAGCGTGATGAACCAGAATTCCCAGCTGTAATGGATATCCAGGTGGCACTGAAAGCTGGTAACCCCAAGGAGTTCTTCTTCTTTTTCTTCTTCTTTCACCCTTAACTCCCGGTGGAGTCATTGGGGCGCTGTCATGACAAGCTTTGCACCAGTCACGGTTGTGTGCCAGGGTCTGGGTCACCGCAGATGTTTTCCCTGTCCATTCTTTAACGTTGTCCGTCCATCTTTTCCTCTGTCTGCCTCTCCTTCTTTTCCCCTCCACAGTTCCTTGTAGAACTGTCTTTGCAAGGCCACTGGATCTTGTTTGGTGGCCATACCATCTCAGCTTTCTTTTCTTCACCGTTGTGAGAAGGTCTTCATAGAGGCCAATGTGGTGCTGGATGGTCTTGCGGTCCTGCTCATTTGTGGTGTGGTCCAAGTATGAGATGTCCAAGATGTTGCGATAGCCTGCATCTTCCTCTGTAGCTCTGCTGTGAGGATCTATGTCTCGCATGCGTACAGGAAGATGGAGAATACCAATGCATGCAGGAGTCTGATCTTGTACTTCATGGTGCTGTTGCTGTCCCTCCATATTGTCTTGAGTTTGGATTGTGCAGTCATTGTCTGTGTGGTTCTTGCCAGGACTTCTGGTCTTGATCCTTCATCACTGACGATGGCCCGCGGGTATTTGAACTGTTGCTCTGTCTCAAGTTTCTGACCGTGGACTGAGATGTCTGTTGTGATGGCACCATAGGCATTTGCCATGAGCTTAGCACTTATTTCCATTCCAAACTTTGTGGAGGCTCTGTCAAGATGGCTGACCAGGTTAGCCAGTTTGTCCTCTTTTCCTGCAAGTCCATCAATGTCATCAGCAAATCTTAGGTTTGTGATGTTCCTCTGTCCGATGCTGACTGTGCCCACATGATCTTCAAGGGCATCACTCTTAATCCGTTCCAGGAAGATGATGAAGAGAGTGGGAGAGAGGAGGCAGCCCTGACGGACTCCTACAGAAGTATGGAACCACTCCCCGATGGTGCCCTGAGCGAGTACTGGTGCCTTAGCGTAAAGCTGATGGACTGTATGAATCAGCTTCTACCCCATGTTGAATCTCTTCATGGTGGCCCATAAGGCATCATGCCAGACTCTGTCAAACACCTTCTTGAAGTCTATGAAGCATCTCTAGTGCTGAAGGTGTTTCTCACAGAGGGTGCAGAGGGTGAAAATCTGCTCAGTGGTGCTTCTGCCCGTACGGAAACCTGCTTGTTCCTCGGCAAAGATGTCTTCTGCCTGAGGTTCCAGTCTGTTCAAGATGATTCTGAGCATTACCTTGCTTACATGGCTGATCAAACTGATGGTACGGTAATTCTTGCAAAGTTGGAGATTGCCTTTCTTGGGAAGAACAAAGATCAGCATCTGAGTCCAAGGTGCCAGCCCTTCACCTGTCTGCCAGATCTTACTGCGGATGGTGGTAAGCATGTCTATCATGGCCTCTCCTCCAGGCTTCAGCAGGGATGTTGTCAACTCCTGCTGACTTCCCGCACTTCAATGATGGTTTTGCGGCTTCAACTTCTTCATGCATGATTGGATAGTCATCCTCATTGGAAGATTCCTGTACATCCAGCATGCTTGAATCCCCTTTGCTCTGGTAGATGTACAGTACTGAACAGTGTTCACCTTTCCATTATTTCCTTTTCTTCTGTGAGACTTTTGCCATTTTTGTCTTGGATGATGTTCACTTTGGCTGGTTTTTCTTTGGTAAGTTCTTTCACCAGTTGGAATGCCTTGTGTTGTTGTTGGAAAGGCTGTCTTCAATGTCCGCACATTGTTCAGCTATCCATCTTTGCTTTGCTTCCTTCATTTCCCTCCTGATTTCCTTGATTTTCCTGTGTTCTGTTCTTCCCTCTGCTGTGTTTTTATCTTTCTTTAATTTCCTTCTTATGTCACCATGGTTTAGATTTTCAGCGACATTTCCCCAGAATCTTGCTTGCTGTTTCAGAGAGAGAGAGGGAGAGAGGGAGAGAGGGAGAGAGGGAGAGAGCGAGAGAGAGAGAGAGAGAGAGAGAGAGAGAGAGAGAGAGAGAGAGAGAGAGAGAGAGAGGGAGAGGGAGAGAGGGAGAGAGGGAGAGGGGGAGAGGGGGAGAGGGGGAGAGAGGGAGAGAGGGAGAGGGAGGGAGGGAGGGAGAGAGAGAGAGAGAGGGGGGAGAGGGGGAGAGGGGGAGAGAGGGGGAGAGGGAGGGGGAGGGGAGGGGGAGAGAGAGAGAGAGAGAGAGAGAGTGTGTGAGTGTGTGTGTGTGTGTGTGTGTGTGTGTGTGTGTGTGTGTGTGTGTGTGTGTGTGTGTGTGTGTGTGTGTGTGTGGCCAAGTGGTTAAGGTGTTGGACTAGCGACCTGAAGGTCATGAGTTCGAGCCCCAGCCGAGGCATCGTGTTGTGTCCTTGAGCAAGGCACTTAACCACACATTGCTCCAGTCCACCCAGCTGAAAATGGGTACTGGGAAAATGCTGGGGTGTTGACCACGTGATAGACTGGCATCCTATCTGAGGGGCGAGGGGCTGAGGGCGGGGGGGATGTCTCGTACTCTCAATTGCTTCACGCCTCAGGAACCGGCATAAGCACCGACTTGATGAGCCACAAAGGCTCAGGACAGACAGACCCAAGGAGTTAACTCATGGTAGAAACCAGTGCAACGTCCCTTATAGCAGTCATTAAAACCTGAAGATGAAATTGCAGTGTGTCCACTGTAGTCATGAGTTCATCCAATTTGTCTCCTGAAGTTGGTTGCTAGGATTGGGTGCACTGAGTACCACAAGTCTTCTGACACTTCACCCTTTTGGTTATTCTTCAGTCCAGCCTCACTACCATAAACTGTCACCCACCTTGTACTGGCAGAAATACTCTGCATTTTCCGGGCAGCTAGTTTCCAGCAATATTCCCACTTCTGACAGATTAATAGACATTAGTCAAAAGGGAAAAGTTAAAGCCTTAAATAGATTTAAAGATTAGTGTCAGTTGTCACAAGTACCGCACATGAAATCATTGAAACGTACAGTGAGTACTGTCTTTGGGTGTGTGTGTGTGGGCGGGGGCAGTCCACAAGTATCAGCATGTTTCAAGCAGCAATGCAACATGCCCACAACTTACGAATCCTAAACCTATATCTACATACATAACCCTACGTACATCTTTGGAATACAGAAGAAAACTGGAGCACCGGGAGGAAACCCTCACTATCTTGGGGAGAACATGCAAAAGCTGCTTAGGGTCAGCAGTAAACTGTTGGTGCTGTAAACCGTTAGGCTAACCACAATGCAATTGTACCGCCCCGCCTGGTGCAACGAACTTTTAAAGGCTTTCAGAGAGGGAGGGGGAGGGAGTGTGAGATAAAGAAAACAGGACAAAAAAAGTTGTCTGTGCATTGGCCTTCATCAATCGTGGAATTGAATTTAGGAGCCGAGAGGTAATGTTGCAGCTATATAGGACCCTGGACAGACCCCACTTGGAGTACTGTGCTCAGTTCTGCTCACCTCACTACAGGAAGGATGTGGAAACCATAGAAAGGGTACAGAGGAGATTTACAAGGATGTTGCCTGGATTGGGGAGCATGCCTTATGAGAACACGTTGAGTGAACACGGCCTTTTCTCCTTGGAGCAATGGAGGATGAGAGGTGACCTGATAGAGGTGTACAAGATGATGAGAGGCATTGATTGTGTGGATAGTCAGAGGCTTTTTCCCAGGGCTGAAATGGTTGCCACAAGAGGACCCAGGTTTAAGGTGCTGGGGAGTCGGTACAGAGGAGATGTCAGGGGTAAGTTTTTTACTCAGAGAGTGGTGAGTACGTGGAATGGGCTGCCGGCAACGGTGGTGGAGGCAGATATGATAGGGTCTTTTAAGAGACTTTTGGATAGGTACATGGAGCTTAGTAAAATAGAGGGCTATGGGGAAGCCTAGTAATTCCTAAGATAGGGACATGTTCGGCACAACTATGTGGGCCAGTATTGTGCTGTAGGTTTTCTATGTTTCTATGAAAGAAGGACCATCAAAAGGCTTTTGTATCTCTGTCAGCACTGCAGCTACCCTCTCCCCTCAAACCTGCCACTTACCACCAGACTTTTGGAAGCTTCTGATAGATCCATTGACAGAACGAAGGTCAAGGAAAATTAGACATTTTGACAAAAATAGTGTTGGTAATATGAAAAGAGGTGGTACGACCACGCTGTGGACAATCACAACGAGGAAGTCTAATTGGCTTCATAACCGCAAAAGCTTAGTTACATAAGGTCTCAAATCTCATTGCATACCCTACTAGAGCACCCACTTGTATAAATAAATAAACAACTGAATATTCACGAGAAACAATAGATCCTCCCTGATCTACTTATCCCACAAGCGCATCCCATTTCTGTGATCTATTTCCAGTGCCTAAGTCCACGGTTGGGAGTGTACATCTGAAAAGAATAGAGAGTGCTTCATGTCTCGCAGCTGAAATTACTCACAGCATGGAGTGTCTGAAGGCAACTGAGAGAAATTATATGTTTGAGCCAGATGATGTTTCAGTCAGTATTTCCCTTGCAAAGTAACAATTAGCAGCTGTGACATACCACAAGGAAAGGCATGGGTATGATCTTAATGACTAATTTCTTTCTAGGATAAGGAAGTTCCTAGCAGATTATTATCATTCTGAGGGCCAAGTGGATCCTGAAATTGACCTGTAACAGAAACTGGAAAGGAACATCTGTGAATTGGTCCAAATACACGAAAGAGGTCTAATCACATTCAAAGAAAGATATGAAATTTTTTCAAGACTAGACGTCTTAGAAAACCTTAAAAAGAAGCAAAGGATGACTAAAGTTAACAAAGGGGGAGACAATAGATATGAGAGTAAACTAGCAAAGAATATAACAGCAAACCCCGACGTATAGAGGTCATCCCCAGATAATCAATGGGTTCTGTTTTTACAAGTCGGATATATTCATAAGTTATGTATTGCACTGTATTGTTGCCACAAAAAAAACACAAATTTCATGACATATGTGAGTGATGATAAAGCTGATCCTGATATGGGTCTCTATTGTGGACTGAGAGTGGGAAGGGGGCAGGGAGAGGGGAATCACAGTTGGGAAAAGGGGACGGAGCGAGAAGCACCAGAGATACATTCTTTAATGATCAGTAAGTCAATTATTTGGAATCAAATGTCCCTGCCTGGTGTCTCAGGGCTGGGTGTGTCTGCACTGTGCCACTCCACGCACTGGCACTTCTCCTCTGCCGCCTGTCCCACACCCCTCCCATGGCACTGCACCCTTGCCGCTCCCAACATCCTTTGTTACTGCCATATTTACAAACTTGCTTCCCTACCACATTGACAAATACAGTATTATGCAAAAGTCTTGGGCACCCTAGCTATATAGTATGTTAGACTTTAATTTTTGGAATTGAATTTAATGCACTCTCTGTGACTGAAAATCACTGAGGTAAAGGAAAATGTTGGAAACTACAAGTTTTTATCCACCTTCTTCAGGCAGTTGCAAGAAACAGGAAACTGTAGGGCATTTAATCCTGTCGTTGAGAAAATGATGGACTGAGGAAGAAACAGAATATACTGTAAAATGCCAATAATCCACTATCTCACAGTTCAAAAATACTAACGATTTAGCATCTAGCTCATCATTTCCCACACTCACTTTCTACATAATAGGGCTCTGTTCTAACACTCACTTTAACCTCAATAGGTCCCCATTCCCACATTCACCATGAACAAATGGGGCCCCATTGGTACACACTGGAACCCTATTTGACCCAATGTAACCTCAGAAGATCTCTGTTCCCACATTTACATTAACCTCTGTGAGGTCCCATTCCCACACCCACTTTAAACACACCAGCACCTCATTTCCACACATCTGAAATCTACAGATTTCATGATCGTCTGAAGGTCATGCTGTGGCGACCCATTTCCTAGCGTATCCGAACCGACTCACAATTAGATAGCCTACGGGGGTTTGCGAGCACAGAGCTTTGGAGCCTCTGCGCCATGGGGGGCCAGTTGACAGAGGCTTAAAAGTGAGGCTGAAGTTTTCGAATAAAGTTTTTTTCCTTCGACTGCAGTTACCGACTCCGTGTCGTAATTTTAGCGCTGTTTGTAGCACACCGCTACAATTGGTGACCCTGACGGTCCAAACGATTTTTGGACCAGAAATGACCAACGCCGCCTCTGTTCATGCGGTTTCGTTGAAACTGCCAGGTTTCTGGACACAGCGCCCGGACCTATGGTTCCAGCAAGCCGAAGCCCAATTCCACGTTCGCCAGATCACCTCAGAAGACACCCGCTACTACTACGTGGTGAGCTCCCTCGACTAGGACACAGTGGCCCAGGTCGCGGAGTTCGTACAGTCGCCCCCGGCAGACGGCAAGTACACGGAATTCAAAGCCCTGCTCCTCAGGACTTTCGGACTCTCACGGTGCGAGCGGGCTGCCCGTTTACTGCACCTGGATGGCTTGGGCGACAGACCTCCATCGGCTTTAATGAATGAGATGTTGTCTCTCGCCGACGAACACACACCCTGCCTCATGTTTGAGCAGGCATTCCTGGAGCAGCTGCCCGAGGACATCCGCCTGCTGCTGTCCGACGCGGATTTCAGTGACCCCCAGAAGGTGGCAGCCCGGGCGGACTTGCTGTGGAACGCCAAAAAGGTGAGCACGGATCTCCCAGCCCCGCTCCCGGCAGCAAACCAGTCCAGGCCCGGCCGCAGAGCCCGCCAACCCCCGGCCCAATGAACACTGGTGCTTCTACCACCAGCGGTGGGGTGCAGAAGCCCGCCGTTGTCGCCCGCCCTGCGAGTTCCCGGGAAACGCCAGGGCCAGCCGCCGCTGATGGCTACAGCGGCTGGCCATCGGGATAGCCTCCTGTATGTGTGGGATAGAAGGTCGGGACGCCGGTTTTTGGTCGATACTGGGGCTGAGATCAGCGTTTTACCTCCGACGGGTTACGACACCCGCAGCAGGGTACCAGGGCCCCCCCTGAGGGCCGTGAATGGCAGCACCGTAAGGACCTATGGCACCCGCCAGGTGCAGCTACTGTTCGGCTCCAGCCAGTTCACGTGGGACTTCACACTGGCCGCAGTAGCCCAACCGCTTCTGGGTGCGGATTTTTTGCGGGCTCACAGCCTGCTGGTCGACCTGCCCAGGAAGAGACTGGTACACGCCGAGACCTTTCAGACGTTCTCCCTGGGTGCAGCCCAGTTGCCGGCCCCTCACCTCGGCTCCATCACGCTGTCCGACAACGACTTCACCAGGGTCCTGGCGGAGTTCCCATCGGTTCTGGCACCGCAGTTCACAGCAGCCATGCCCAGGCACGGCGTACAGCACCACATCCCGACCCAGGGACCACCCCTCCATGCCCGTGCTCGGCGGCTTCCCCCGGACAAGCTCCGACTGGCGAAAGAGGAGTTCCAGAGGATGGAGGAATTGGGGATCATCCGGCGGTCCGACAGCCCATGGGCTTCCCCCCTGCACATGGTGCCCAAAGCGACGGGGGGCTGGAGACCGTGCGGCGACTACCGCAGGCTGAACGAGGCTACCACACCGGACCGCTACCCTGTGCCGCACATTCAGGACTTTGCGGCAAACCTGCACGGCGCACGGATCTTCTCCAAGGTAGATCTCGTCCGGGGATACCATCAAATCCCGATGCATCCTGACGACGTCCCCAAAACGGCTCTCATCACCCCATTCGGCCTTTTCGAGTTCCTCCGCATGCCGTTCGGCCTGAAGAATGTCGCACAGACGTTCCAGCGGTTAATGGACGCGGTGGGACGGGACCTGGACTTCGCGTTCATCTATTTGGATGACATCCTCATAGCCAGCGGCAGTCGTCAGGAGCATCTGTCCCACCTCCGTCAACTCTGCGCCCGACTGAGTGATTACGGTCTTACAATCAACCCTGCCAAATGCCAGTTCGGACTCGATACCATTGACTTCCTGGGCCACAGAATTACTAAAGACGGGGCAACCCCTCTGCCCGCTAAGGTAGATGCGGTCCGCCACTTCCCCCGACCCACCACGATCAAAGGCCTTCAGGAATTTGTAGGTATGGTCAATTTCTACCGCCGCTTCCTCCCTTCAGCTGCCCGGATCATGCGCCCCCTGTTCGCCCTGATGTCGGGTCCGAGCAAGGACATTACCTGGGACGAGGAGTCCGCCACCGCTTTCGTTCAAACGAAGGAAGCTTTGGCGGACGCCGCAATGCTAGTACATCCCAGAATGGACACCCCTACCGCCCTCACAGTGGACGCATCCAACACGGCAGTCGGTGGGGTGCTGGAGCAACTCATCGCAGGTCGCTGGCAACCCCTGGCGTTTTTCAGCAAACACCTGCGACCACCCGAGCTTAAGTACAGTGCTTTCGACTGGGAACTGTTGGCGCTCTACCTGGCAATCCGGCATTTCAGGTACTTCCTAGAAGGTCGGCCCTTCACCGCGTTCACGGACCACAAACCGCTTACCTTTGCGTTTACGAAAGCATCCGACCCCTGGTCATCCCGCCAGCAACGCCACCTGTCCTACATCTCTGAATACACGACGGATGTCCGGCACGTCTCGGGTACGGACAATGTCGTGGCGGATGCGCTCTCTCGCCCTACTGTTCATGCCCTTTCCCAAGGGGTAGACTTTGAGGCGCTGGCAGAGGCACAGCAGGCGGATGAGGAGATTCCGAGTTACAGGACCGCAGTCTCCGGTCTGCAGCTCCAGGACCTCCCCGTGGGCCCGGGTGAGAGGACCCTACTCTGTGACGTCGCCACCGGCCAGCCCCGTCCGGTCGTCCCGACAGCATGGCGGCGCCGTGTTTTCGACTCCATTCATAACTTGGCGCATCCCTCCATCCGGACAACTGTCCGGATGGTTTCCAGCAGGTTCGTTTGACACGGACTCCGCAAACAGGTCAGTGAATGGGCCAGAACGTGCATGCACTGCCAGACGGCCAAGGTTCAGCGGCACACCAAAGCCCCACCGCAGCAGTTCCATCCCGCCCACCGGCGTTTCGACCACATTCATGTGGATATCGTGGGCCCCCTGCCAGTGTCGCGCAGAGCGCGTTACCTCCTGACTATCGTGGACCAGTTCACAAGATGGCCAGAGGCGGTCCCGCTCACCGACACCACCTCCGAATCTTGCGCCCGAGCCCTGATCGCCACCTGGATATCTCGCTTTGGTGTACCGGCCCACATTACCTCCGGCAGAGGCGCCCAGTTCACCTCCAGCCTGTGGTCAGCTATGGCCAGCCTTTTGGGGACTCAGCTGCACCACACAACTGCCTACCACCCACAGTCGAACGGGCTACTGGAGCGTTTCCACCGTCACCTGAAGTCGGCCCTCATGGCCCGTCTGCGAGGAGCCAACTGGGCGGACGAGCTTCCCTGGGTCCTACTCGGCATCCGCACAGCGCCCAAGGACGACCTGCACGCCTCGTCGGCCGAGTTGGTATACGGCGCGCCCCTGGTCGTCCCCGGGGAGTTCCTACCAGCCCCAAGGGGGCAAGAGGAAGAACCCGCAGCAGTCCTGGGCAGACTTCGCGAGCAGCTCGGTAACCTGGCCCCCATACCCACTTCACAGCATGGGCGGCACCCGACCTGCGTACCCAAAGACCTACAGAACTGTAAGTTTGTGTTTGTACGAAGGGGCGGGTATCGGCCACCGCTGCAGCGGCCATACGAGGGGCCGTTTATGCTGCTCCGGAACAACGGGTCCACGTTCGTGCTGGACGTTGGGGGGAAGGAGGAGGTTTTCACAGTGGACCGCCTCAAGCCGGCCCATGTGGACCTGGCGCAACCGGCCGAGTTTCCGGCGCCTTGGCGCAGAGGCCGACCTCCCAAGCAGGTTCTGGCCCAGACTGTGGACATTGGGGGGTGTATCGCCGGTTCTGGGGGGGGGGGGGTTATGTGGCGACCCATTTCCTAGCGTATCCGAACCGACTCACAATTAGATAGCCTACGGGGGTTTGCGAGCACAGAGCTTTGGAGCCTCTGCGTCATGGGGGGCCGGTTGACAGAGGCTTAAAAGTGAGACTGAAGTTTTCGAATAAAGTTTTTTTCCTTCGACTGCAGTTACCGACTCCGTGTCGTAATTTTAGCGCTGCGTGTAGCACACCGCTACAATGCTCCCTTTTTGCTGCTGCCATCTGGAAGAAGTTAGAGGAGCCTCAGGACTCATACCGCCAGGTTCGGAAACAGTTATTACCGCTGAACCATCAGGCTCTTGAACCAAAGGGGATAACTTTACTCATCATCACTCACCCCATCATTGAAATGTTCCCACGTACTATGGACACACACTTTCAAGGACCCTTCATTTCATGTTCCTGATATTTGCTTATTTATTTATTATTATTCTTTCTTTTTGTATTTGCACAGTTTGTTGTCTTTTTGCACACAGGTTGAATGCCCAAGTTAAGGCCGCCTTTCATCAATTCTGTTATGGTTATTATTCTATGGATTTATTGAGTATGCCTGCAAGAAAATGGATCTCAGGGCCGTATGTGGTGACATATATATACTGTGATAATAAATTTACTTTGAACTTTGGGACCCTGTTCCCGCAATAAGTGCACCAAGAGCCTCATTCCTACATTCGCCGTAAACTCACCTGGTTCAGTGGAAAATTTGTTATACTACCATGCCATCTAAAAAAAAGGTGAGTTACATGAGTGTTGGCGTATTCATTAGAATTATTAATATTCCAACAATGGGTGGCACAGTAGAGTAGCAATTAGCATAACGCCTTACAGCACCAGCGGATTGGATGTCATGATAAACACCAGCATTCCCACCATCTTCTTCAGCACCGTGTCCAATTGTGCAGCCACTTTTAGTGAACTGTGCACTTGTACTCCCCAGGACTCTCTGCCCCACAACACTTGTCATTCACTGTATAGGTTCAACATGGTTTGACTGTCCAAAATGCATCATCTCACTCTCATCTATGTTGAAATCCATTTTCCATTCCTCAGCCTATTTGCCTAACTCAGGGGTCAGCAACCTTTACCACTGAAAGAGCCACTTGGACCCGTTTCCCACAGAAAAGAAAACACTGGGAGCCGCAAAACCCGTTTGACATTTAAAATGAAATAACACTGCATACAACGTTTTGTTTTTTCTTTATGCTATGTATAAACAAACTATAATGTGTTGCATTTATGAAATTGATGAACTCCTGCAGAGAAAACGAAATTACATTTCTGCATGCAACAAAAACATTTTGAACTCCGAAAAAAAGACGTTGGGTTGAAGGTTACTTTTAAGTAAAATACTCAACGTCTATTTGAGTCCTTCTTGTATTTAAGAAAAACGCCAAACTTAAATTTGCCGCCAGCAGCAAACCAAAAATAACGTCAGCCAGCTGTCAACCTGAAAAATAAAAGGACTATTTCACTGAACAATGAAAACATATGAATATACGTAAAATAATAGGCAATTAAAATATTTATCATACTTGTTCAGGTTGACTCACACCTGACAATGCAGTCGTATTCAGTAGGGATGGATCGATGCTTAGGGGAGTGACCGGGAAGGATAATGTGTTTTTTTCCTCTCTGAACTCACAGAAGCGTTTCCCAAACGATGTTTGCATTGCGATGATTGCAGAATGTAAATACTCCGAATTTATCATGTCGTGACCTTGTTTGAACTCTCTCAAATTGGGGAAGTGAGACAATGTGCCTTTCTGTAAATCTCTGGCAAGCAACGTCAACTTGCGCTCGAATGCCAAAACATCCTCCAACATGTGCAGGGCTGTACGTCCTTACCCCGTTGAAGAGCTGTGTTCAGCGTGTTCAGGTGCGCTGTCATGTCTACCATGAAGTGTAGCTTTTCCAGCCACTCTGGCTGTTCCAGCTCAGGAAAGTTGAGCCCTTTGCTGCCCAGGAAAGTTTTCACTTCTTCCAGACACGCGACAAAGCGTTTCAGCACCTCCCCTCTGGACAGCCAGCGATAAAAACACGCTGTAGCGGTGTGCTACACGCAGTCAGTAAACTGCAGTCAAAGATAGCTTTATTCGAACTAAACAGCCTTGCTTTTAAGCCTCCCTCAACCCGCCCCCCCATGGGCGCGGATGCTGCAAAAGACACGTACTCACAAACCCCCGTAGGCTATCTCCCTTAGCCTGAACGCTGGCTAATTGTGAGCCGGTTCGGATGTGTCAGGAAATGGGTCGCCACAACGTCTTATTTAGATTGTACAAGATCACCATAATCTTCAAATTTAGATTTACATTTCAAAAACTAACAAACTAACATAAAATACATTTTAATTAAATACTGACCATGTAGCGGTGTGCTACACGCAGCGCTAAAATTACGACACGGAGTCGGTAACTGCAGTCGAAGGAAAAAACTTTATTCGAAATCTTCAGCCTCACTTTTAAGCCTCCCTCAACCTGCCCCCCCCCCCCCCCCCGGCGCAGAGGCTCCAAAGCTCTGTGCTCGCAAACCCCCGTAGGCTATCTAATTGTGAGCAGGTTCGGATGTGCCAGGAAAAGGGTCGCCACAACCAATTATTTCCCAAAGCAACAGGGAGCCGCAGCACAGACGTAAAAGAGCCACATGTGGCTCCGGAGCCGCAGGTTGCCGACCCCCGGCCTAACTGATCAATTATCTTTGTAATTCACATATCTGGGTTCAGTGTCACCATGACCCTCTAATTTCGACAGTAAATGATGGCCCAGAAATTCTCTGAGTACTCAGCAATAGTTGGGTGTATAAAGTGAGGAATGGAGGATGAACACAGGGTGGAGGACTTTAGGCAGACTAAGCCTGCACTGCTCCCTGTACAACTGATGGTGAGGACAAGGGGGTGCACCTGGACAACAGACTTGAGTGGAGCACTAACACAGAGGCTGTGTACAAGAAGGGCCAGAGTTGCCTCTACTTCCTGAGGAGATTGAGGCCCTTTGGAGTATGCAGGCCTCTCCCTCACATATTCTGTTGCTGCCAGTACAATCTTCAATGCGGTGGTGTACTGGGGCAATAGCATCAACGGGGTGATGCCAACAGGCTCAATATACTGAACACAAAGGCTCCAGACAGAATCAATTTTCAACCATCACCCTCCTGAATCCACTTCGTAGATCCCCTCAATCCCATGTGACCGGACCTTCCAGATCAACCACATCCAAGGCCTGACTAAAATCCATATAGACGAGCTCCACTGCCTTACCTTCATACATGCCCTTATCACCTCTTTGAAAAACTCCAAAGGATTTGTTAAACATTTTGTCACATACACATATCCATACTGACCATCCAATAGATGGGAGACCTTATCCCTCAGAGTTCCTTCCAGAAACTTCCCTACAACAGATGCTAGGATCTCCAGCCTGTAGATCCCTGGTTTGTCCTTGCTACCCTTTTTGAACAATGGAGCAACATTTGCCACCCTCCAATCCTCTGGAACTTTGCCAATGCCTAACCACGAAGCAAGTATCTCCATAATGGCCTCCATGATTTCTTCCCAAGCCTCGAATAATGTCTGAGGAGGCACTTGACCATGCCCTGGGGAACTGTACACCTTAATGCACTTCAAGTCTACAAATACCACCTTCTTCATAATTTTCGTATGATCCAAGACCTTGTTACTTAATACCCTTATTTGCATCCATGATATTTTCCTTTGTAAAAACACTGAGGAGAAATGAGTCTTGAGGCAAGAATGCTGGGGAATTAGCTCAAATGGTAGAGTGCTCGCTTAGCATGTGAGCAGGATCGATGCCTGCATTCTCCATTCCTCTTCAGTGGGTGGTGCAGTGGTGTGGTGGTTAGTGTAACGCTATTACAGCGCCAGTGACTTGGGTTCAATTCCGCCACTGTCTGAAAGAAGTTTGCATATCTTCCGTGACCATGTGGGTTACCTCTGGATGCTCCAATTTCCTTTCACATTCCAAAGACATACTAGATAGGTGCTGCCTGGCCTGCTGCGTTCCAGCAGCATTTTGTGTGTGTTGCTGGTTAGTAGACTAATAGGTCATACAGGCATTATTGGGTAAAGCAGGCTCTTTGAAGAAGGGCCTGAAAACCCTAGGATAACTCTAAATAAAATATTAAAATACGTAAATATCAAAAGTCAGCCAGCAACTGGGCTGCTATACTTCCCAGTTGTAGGAGCTACGCACCTGTATTCTATGTTGTATGTTTATTATAGTGACTGGTCACGAGTGCGAGCATGGTAAAAGCAAAGGGAATAAGTCGTTTTCATGCATTGTTCATTGCAGTGTGTTGTAGTATGGACCAATGGAGGTCGTATCTTCTGTGACTGCTCAATAACGCTTAGCTTACACTGGGGTACGCTTAAGTTTCACTGTCCAAGATTGCACGTTTGTTAATTGCTAATAAAGAGTTGAATGCATATCCTTGACTTTTGGAGCAACCATTATTAAGAGTAAGAATGTGTCATGCAAGTATAACAAAGCTGTCGGGTGTTGGCAGCAGCAATTGCTTTGGCTTTGACCCGACAACAGTCAATTACCTACAATAAGAAAGTCACACTCTCAATTCCTACTCGGTACTCAATTAATCAATGCTAGTTAATGCCCCCAAATTCTGCTGAAACCCCGAACTTCCTCTGGAAGAACGTAAGCATGGAAATCAGAGGAGACAAGAGTCAGGCGAGGCCAAGTTTCTCCATGCTCAGGCAGAGGCAGAGAAGTCTGTGTAGAGAAGTTTGTGTAGAGATAGCAGGAGCTCTGACGGAGATCTTTAAGATGTCATTCGAAACGGGGATTGTGCCAGAGGATTGGCGTATTGCTCATGTGGTTCCATTGTTTAAAAAGGGTTCTAGAAGTAAGCCTAGCAATTATAGACCTGTCAGTTTGACATCAGTGGTGGGTAAATTAATGGAAAGTATTCTTAGAGATAGTATTTATAATTATCTGGATAGACAGGATCTGATTAGGAGTAGCCAGCATGGATTTGTGCGTGGAAGGTCATGTTTGGCAAACCTTATTGAATTTTTTGAAGAAGTTACGAGGAATGTTGACGAGGGTAAGGCAGTGGATGTAGTCTATATGGACTTCAGCAAGGCCTTTGACAAAGTTCCACATGGAAGGTTAGTTAAGAAGGTTCAGTCGTTAGGTATTAATGCTGGAGTAATAAAATGGATTCAACAGTGGCTAGATGGGAGATGCCAGAGAGTAGTGGTGGATAATTGTTAACCGGGATGGAGGCCGGTGACTAGCGGGGTTCCTCAGGGATCTGTTTTGGGCCCAATGTTATTTGTAATATATATAAATGATCTGGATGATGGGGTGGTAAGTTGGATTAGTATGTATGCCGATGATACTAAGGTAGGAGGTGTTGTGGATAATGAGGTGGGTTTTCAAAGCTTGCAGGGAGATTTATGCCGGTTAGAAGAATGGGCTGAACGTTGGCAGATGGAGATTAATGCTGAGAACTGTGAGGTTCTACATTTTGGCAGAAATAATCCAAATAGAACATACAGTGTAAATGGTAGGGCATTGAGGAATGCAGTGGAACAGAGAGATCTAGGAATAACAGCGCATAGTTCCCTGAAGGTGGAGTCTCATGTAGATAGGGTGGTGCAGAAGGCTTTTGGAATGCTGGCCTTTATAAATCAAAGCATTGAGTACAGAAGTTGGGATGTAATGCTAAAGTTGTACAAGGCATTGGTAAGGCCAAATTTGGAATATTGTGTACAGTTCTGGTCACCGAATTATACGAAAGATATCAATAAATTAGAGAGAGTGCAGAGACGATTTACTAGGATGTTACCTGGGTTTCAGCACTTAAGTTACAGAGAAAGGTTGAACAAGTTAGGTCTCTATTCATTGGAGCGTAGATGGTTGAGGGGGGATTTGATCGAGGTATTTAAAATTTTGAGAGGGATAGATAGAGTTGACGTGAATAGGCTGTTTCCATTGAGAGTAGGGGAGATTCAAACGAGAGGACATGATTTGAGAGTTAGGGGGCAAAAGTTTAAGGGAAACACGAGGGGGTATTTCTTTACTCAGAGAGTGATAGCTGTGTGGAATGAGCTTCCTGTAGAAGTAGTAGAGGCCAGTTCAGTTGTGTCATTTAAGGTAAAATTGGATAGGTATATGGACAGGAAGGGAGTGGAGGGTTATGGGCTGAGTGCGGGTAGGTGGGACTAGGTGAGTTTAAGAGTTCGGCACGGACTAGGAGGGCCGAGATGGCCTGTTTCCGTGCTGTGATCGTTATATGGTTTATATGGTAAGACAGGATAGAGCAGCATCTTAGAACTGGAATTTCAGTGTAACCAAAGGCAGAAGAGGAACCATTAAGGGTTTTAGGTGAAGAGTCCTTATGTTTCTTGCATATGGGCTAACCTTGAACTTAAACTTGACCAGTTAAAAAGTACTGAGAAGATGCTGAGCCATATCCATCTGGAAGGATTACATACTGAGATGGACACTATAATATCTGCTGTCCTTGTCTACAAGGCATTCCTACCTAACTTTTCAGGTCAGAATCAATAGATCAAAAGCAGTACAACATTAGCAACTGCATGAATTAAACTTAAGCAGCAGAATATCAAGTGACTCTTTCACATTCCAAGCAAGCCATATAAAGCAGAATTTATCAGGAGTACCAAGCAGGAAGTAAGAGCTTTGAAAATCTTAAAGAAATTTTAAATATTCCAAGTCTGCCAAAGATCAGAAGTAATGAATAATGAGCTTACTCCTGGAAAATACATGTTACCTCATTCTAACATTACTTATCTCAGTCTCAGATTTTTCTCTGAACAGTCTTACATTTAATCTCCAAGTCTAAGTCAAAGTAAATTTATTATCAAAGTATCTCCATATACTACCCTGAGATTCATTTCTTGCAGGTATTTACAGGAAAATAAAGCAATACGAAAGAATTTATGATAATTGTGCACCAAGACTGGCAACCAGCCAATGTGCAAAAAGAAGACAAATTGTGCGAAAGATAAAAAAACACAATAATATTGAGTACATGAGTTGCAGAGTCCTTGACAATGAGTGTCTAGGTTGTGGAGTCAGTTCAGAGTTGTATGAGCGAAGTTACCCAAGTCAGTTCAGGAGACTGATGGCTGTAGGATGTAGTCATAACTGGTTCCGGTGACAGTGGCTTTGTTGACTTGGGCGGTGTT
Organism: Hypanus sabinus; assembly: GCF_030144855.1. Taxonomy (NCBI): domain Eukaryota; kingdom Metazoa; phylum Chordata; class Chondrichthyes; order Myliobatiformes; family Dasyatidae; genus Hypanus; species Hypanus sabinus. The sequence goes on from NC_082706.1 coordinate 189,030,804, forward strand.
TTCTCATGAAGTAAGCACATGTTCAAGTACAAAAAAAGGGAGTCAATCATTGTAAAAATGCCTCCATTTAAGAAACACAATCAAATTAAACAGAATATTCATTCGTAAAGTGGTGGTAGATCTCTGAATTTGTCTGCTCTGTAAAATATGTCAATGTGGCAATGTAGTGGAATTTGTCGATAAGTGGATAAAAAAGCTACCCACTTAAAAGAGGGTCACAAAGAAGAGAAAATCTGCAGATGCTGGAAATTTAAGCAACACACACAAAATGCTGGAGGAACTCAGCAGGTCAGGAAAAGAGTAAACAGCGGACATTTCGAGCTGAGACCCTTCATCAGGACTGGAGAAAAGAAAGATGAGAAGTCAGAGTGAGAAGGCGGGGGGAGGTGAGGAAGAAGTACAAAGTAGTGAGGGATAGTTGAAACTGGGAGAGGGGGAGGGGTGAAGTAAAGAGCTGGGAAGTTGATTGGTGAAAGAGATAATGGACTGGGGAAGCGGGAATCTGATAGGAGAGGACAGAAAGCCATGGAAGAAAAGGAAGGGGGAAGAGCACCAGAGGTGATGAGTAGATAAGGAGATAAGGTGAGAGAGGGAATTGGGTACGGTGAGGGGCAGTGCAATTACCGGAAGTCTGAGAAATTGACATTCATTGCAATCAGGTTGGAGGCTACCCAGACAGAATATAAGGTGTTGTTTCTCCGAACTGAGTGTGGCTTCATCATGATGGTAGAGGAGGCCACGTATTGACATGCCGGAATGGGAATGGAAAGTAGAATTAAAGTAAGTGGCTACTGGAAGACCTCGCTTCTTCTGGCAAACGGAATGTAGATGCTTGGAGAAGCGGTCTCCCAATCTACATAGGGTCTCACTGAAATACAGGAGGCTACACCGGGGGCACTGGACACAATACATGACCCCCAACAGACTTACAGGTGAAGTGCCACCTCACCTGGAAGGACATTTGGGGCCCTGAATGGTAGTGAGGGAGGAGGTGTAGGGGCAAGTGTGGCACTTGATATGCTTGCAAGGATAAATACCAGGACGGTGATCAGTAGGGATCTACTGATTCGGAATTTTGATTCGGAACAAGAAAGCAGCAGGAGAGCACCTAAGGATTTCCAGTGGGAAGACATTTTGAGTTCTCGGGGGAAGAGAGAGGCCAGTCTGCACAGGCGTGTGATGTCAGCCAGTTGAGTGCGAACAGTAGAGTGAAAGGGCTTTGGCTCCACGGGCTTCGGCGGTAACGGGATGAGGTGAGGCAGTTGTTGATTGCAAAAGGAGGTAGTATGTGTGTGAGGACAGTTTTCTGTGGTCAGTGTCAGATGTGAGAGGACCTGGAGTCTCCCAGCGTCCCGGACGGCCACATCTGCGCCCGGTGCATCGAAATGCAACTCCTAAGGGACTGTGTTAGGGAACTGGAGCTGCAGCTCGATGACCTTCATCTGGTCAGGGACAGTGAGGAGGTGATAGAGAGGAGTTAGAGGTAGGTGGTCACTCCGGGGCCACAGGGTCAGAGAAATGGGTCACAGTCAGGAGAGGGAAGGGGAAGAGTCAGGTACTAGAGAGTACCCTTGCGGCTGTACCCCTTGAAAATAAGTACTCCTGTTTGAGTACTGTTGGGGGGGGGGGGTGGTCAGCTTACCTGGGGGAAGTGACAGTGGCCGTGTCTCTAGCACAGAGTCTGGCCCTGTGGCTCAGAAGGGTAGGGAAAGGATGAGGAAGGCAGTAGTGATAGGGGATTATATAGTCAGGGGTTCCGACAGGCAATTCTGTGGACGCAGGAAAGAAACTCGGATGGTAGTTTGCCTCCCAGGTGCCAGGGTCTGGTATGTTTCTGATTGCGTCCAAGATATCCTGCGGTGGGAGGGAGAACAGCCAGAAGTTGTGGTACATATTGGTACCAATGACATAGGTAGGAAAAGGGAAGAGGTCCTGAAAGAAGACTACAGGGAGTTAGGAAGGAAGTTGAAAAGCAGGACCTCAAAGGTAGTAATCTCCGGATTACTAGCTGTGCCACGCGACAGCAAGAATAGGAATAGGATGAGGTGGAGGATAAATGCGTGGCTGAGGGATTGGAGCAGGGGGCAGGGATTCAGATTTCTGGATCATTGGGACCTCTTTTGGGGCGGGTGTGACCTGTACAAAATGGACGGGTTGCACTTGAATCCCAGGGGGACCAATATTCTGGCGGGCAAGTTTAATAGAGCTGTTGGGGAGGGTTTAAACTAGTTTGGCGGGGGGTGGAAATCAGAATGTGAGTGCAGGGATTAAGGTAGAAGGACAAGGGCATGATGCTAAGAGTTCTGAGTTGATGATGAAGGACAGGCAGGGGACAGAACATAATTGTAGCCAGTTAAAGGGGTTGAAATGTGTTTGTTTCAATGCTAGGAGTATTAAGAACAAGGAGGATGAACAGAGAGCATGGATTAGAACATGGAACTACGATGTTGTGGCCATTACTGAAACTTGGCTGGAGGAAGGGCAGGGTTGGATGATGCAGGTCCCGGGGTTCAGGTGTTTTAAAAGGAATAGGATGGGAGGTTGAAAAGGGGGGGGGGGGAAGTGGCATTGCGGGTCAGGGATAGTATCACGGCTATAGAAAGGGAGGATGCTGCAGAAGGAGTGTCCACAGAGTCAGTCTGGATGGAAGTCAGAAATAGGAAGGGATCAATCACTGTGCTGGGAGTAGTCTACAGGCCCCCAAATAGCCCTCAGGACACCAAGGAGCAGATAAGCAGGCAGATTTTAGAATGGAGCAGGAAATACAGGGTAGTATTTATGGATGATTACAACTTGCCTCATATTGACTGGCACCTCCTGAGTTCAAGGGGGATAGATGGGGGTGAATTTGTCAGGTGTGTTCAAGAAGGATTCCTGACTCAGTATGTGGACCAGCCGACAAGACGAGAGGCCATACTGGATCTAGTTCTGGGTAATGAACTTGGTCAGGTGACAGACCTCTTGGTGGGGGAGCTTTTTGGTGAGAGTGACCACAACTCCCTTAGCTTCAGCATAGCTATGGAAAGGGATAAAATCAGATGAAGTGGTAAGGTGCTTAACTGGGGAAGGGCTAACTTTGAAGGGATGAGGCAGGAACTAGCAAGAGTAAATTGGAAACAGATGTTCAAAGGGGAAAGCACAGAAGTAATGTGGGAGACGTTTAGGGACCACTTGAGCTGGGTTCAGGATAGGTTTGTCCCACTGCGGCAAGGAAAAAATGGTAGGAAAAGGGAACCGTGGCTGATGAAACACGTGAGGCAACTCGTCAAGAGGGAAAAGGGAGCATATGAAGCAGGAAGTAGGAGGGGCTAATCAGAAACATAGGGTAGCCAGGAAGGAGCTAAAGGAAGGACTTAGGAGAACTAGAAGAGGGCATGAGAATACCTTGGCATGTAGGATTAAGGAGAACCCTAAGGCGTTCTATGTGTATGTGAAGAATAGGAGGACGACGAGAACAAAGGTGGGACTGCTAAAGGATAAAGAGGGCAACATGTGCCTGGAGCTGGAAGAGATTGGGGAGGTCATAAATGAATACTTTGCTTCAGTATTCACAAGTGAAAAGGATCTTGATCAGGATGAGGTCAAAGTAGAGCAGGCCTGTGTGCTGGACAGTGTGGAGATTAAGGAAGAAGAAGTGCTGGATCTTCTTAAAAACATTAAAATTGATAAATCCCCAGGGCCAGATATGATACACCCCAGGTTGTTGTGGGAATTGAGAGAAGAGATCGCAGGAGCATTAGCTATGATCTTTGAATCCTCTTTGGCTGCAGGGGAAGTGCCGGAGGACTGGAAAATGGCAAATGTAGTTCCTTTGTTTAAAACAGGTAATAGGGAGAAACCTGGGAACTATAGACCGGTGAGTCTTACATCGGTGGTATGCAAACTACTGGAAAGGATTCTTAAGGATAGGATCTATGAGCATTTGGAGAAGTACAGTCTACTCATGGATAGTCAACATGGCTTTGTGAAGGGAAAGTCATGCCTCACTAGCCTGATTGAGTTTCTTGAAGAGGTAACAAAAGAAATTGATGAGGGTAGGGCAGTGGATGTGGTCTACATGGATTTTAGCAAAGCATTTGTCAAGGTCCCTCATGAAAGACTCATCCAAAAAGTCATGAAATGCTCATCCAGTAAGTCATGAGGCATGGGATAAGTGGAACCTTGGCTATTTGGATAAAAAATTGGCTTAAAGGAAGAAAGCAGAAGGTAGTTGTGGAAGGGAGGTATTCTGCCTTGAAGTTGGTGACTAGTGGAGTACCTCAAGGATCTGTCCTGGGACCCCTGCTATTTGTGATTTTTATAAATGATCTGGATGTAGAGGTGGAAGGATGGGTGAGTAAAATTGTGGATGACACGAAGATTGGAGGAGTTGTGAATGGAGCTGTAGGTGTTCGAAGGTTACAAGAGGATATAGACAAACTACAGAGTTGGGCAGAAAAATGGCAGATGGAGTTCAATCCAGACAAATGTGAGGTGATGCATTTTGGAAGAACAAACCAGAAGACTGAGTACAGGATTAATGGTCAGTTACTTAAGAGTGTGGATGAACAAAGGGACCTTGGGGTTCAAATCCATACATCCTTCAAGGTTGCTGCACAGGTTGATAGTGTAGTTAAGAAGGCCTATGGGATGCTAGGCTTCATTAACAGGGGGATTGAGTTCAAGAGTAGAGAGGTCATGTTGCAACTACAAATCTCTGGTGAGACCGCAATTAAGAGTATTGTGTTCAGTTCTGGTCACCCCATTATAGGAAGGATGTGGAATCTATGGAGAGGATGCAGAGGAGATTTACCAGGATGTTGCCTGGATTGAAGAACAAGTCATATGAAGCAAGGTTAGCAGAGCTGGGACTTTTCTCTTTGGAGCATAAAAGAATGAGAGGGGACTTGATAGAGGTTTACAATATTATGAGAGGCATAGATAGGGTAGATAGTCACTATCTGTTTCCCTGGGCACCAACAGCAAACACCAGAGGGCATATGTACAAAATTAAGGGAGGGAAGTTTAGGGGAGACATCAGGGGTAAGTTTTTTATACTGAGGATTGTGAGTGCCTGGAATGACTTGCCAGGGCTGGTGGTGGAGGCTAAAACATTAGGGGTATTTAAGAGCCTCTTGGACAGGCACATGGATGAAAGAAAAATGGAGGGTTATGGGGTAGTGTGGGTTTAGTATTTTTTTAGGGATTATATGGGTCAGCACAACATGGAGGGCTGAAGGGCCTGTACTGTGCTGTAGTGTTCTATGGTTCTAGGGAGAGATGAATGGACAAAGGAGTTGAACGGAGTGATCCCTGCAGGAAGCGGAAAGTGAAGGGGAGGGAAAGATGTGCTTTGTAAGACTGAAATTACAGAGAATAGAGCACTGAATGTGGAGGCTGGAAGGTGGTCGGTGAGGACAAAAGGAAACCTATCCCTGGTGTACTTCATGAGTACTGATGAAGAATGTCAGCCTGAAATCCTGACTGTTTACTCTTTTCCTGGCCTGCTGAGTTCCTCCAGCATTTTGTGTGTGCTGTTTGGATTTCCAGCATCCACAGATTTTTTCGTGTTTGTGTTTTTTTTTCATGACTTCTTTTAGTTATCTAGGTATTTCCTCCAATACCAGTAAAGAAATGCTGTACGTATCTATACTAAAATTACAAGGCTCGTGTAACTACATGTTTCTACAAGTCGGGACCATTTGCTGACATCTTTTTATCAGACGTAATAAACTTTGGAAGCTGTTAGTTGGCTTTAGCGTGCATGGCTGCATTCTTTCCAACAAACCGATGTCTGCAGTTGGCAACAAGCCTCATTCTTTATGAGTGTCAGCCTTCATCTCAACGAAAAGGAGATAAAAACTATCACAACAAAACTTCAAATGAAAACGTGTGGGCAGAAACAAAGGCAACTGGAGAACTTTACCCAATTTTGTCCCGCTCCAGCAATTTGGCCTCCCGGTGTGCTTTAAGCACACCTGTGATCATGAACTTGGTTTGACTGAGAGCCTCTCTACCAGCAGGTTTATGCACACAGTCCAATTAATGAATAATCTAAACCAAAGAGCTGCCATCCTACCTGTGAGAGCAACAGAGAAAAATAAGAACTGCCGCATTTTTAGTTCAGCATGGAGCCTATTTGAGTAAATTGTTTTGTTGTTGTTGCTTTACCCTTAATTTTTTAATGAATGGTTAAATGCAAACTGTAAAAAAAAAACACCAGTTTCCATGTTTAAGCTCATTGCTTTGTCTGAACTCAGTCATCTGTTTTAATGTGACCTACTTTGGTTAATCTCACTTCAACACACTTCCGTGTGTCAAATTGGATTTATAATCTTCCTTACTTATGTGTATCAAGCACAGATCATTTCAGTCGAGATGGCGCCTGCGTACTACGCTCCCTCGGTCGACGTCTTCTGGACAGACCACAAAACTGTTTATTTTACTTCTTTTACGTGTTTTATTTTTCCATTTTAAATGTGTTTCTGGAACTGTGATTTAGATTTCGGGGATGACTGAGTGATCCGGCGCTTTCCTGTCTCTGAGAAGATTCCGGGAAGGAGCATGACCCTCGAGGTGAAGAAACTACAAGGCAGAATATGTTTGACTTCATTTTGCTGATTAAAACTTCTATTATTCACCGACTAAAGTAACAAGGATAAGGAAGATTGAAACATTGAGGCCAATGCAGAAGGCCAGCGAGGTTCACCGCCAACTTTGTGATTTTTCATCTCTGATGGGATCCCTCCACTGCTAAGGAGAAAGGAGCTGATCACCGTGCCTGGAGGGTGGGCCTTTGTGTTCGAGTGCAGTCTCTCTCCTTCAATGATGTTGGAGGATGATAGTGAGGTTCTGTGTTTACAGATTTGGACAATGGACTATGGACTTTTTCAGTCTTATGCTTATAATATTCCATGGGGAATATGTGGGGGAGGGAGATTTGGGGGTCAATGTTCTTGTTGTGGTTTTGTTAGTTTTTTTGTGCAGGGGAATAGGGTTTGGGGGGGGTCAATGTTCTTGTTACATTTTGAGCAGGGGAATAGGGTTGGGGGGGTCAATGTTCTTGTTACATTTTGAGCAGGGGAAGAGGGTTTGGGGGGTCAACGTTCTTGTTACATTTTGTGCAGGGGAAGAGGGTTTGGGGGGGTCAATGTTCTTGTTACATTTTGAGCAGGGGAAGAGGGTTTGGGGGGGTCAACGTTCTTGTTACGTTTTGAGCAGGGGAAGAGGGTTTGGGGCTGATGTTCATGATGCATTTCACGGAAGGGAGGTGGGGTTGAGGTTGATGATCGTGTTGCCATTCTTTTTTTGTGCAGGGGTGTGGTGGGTTTGCTGTTTCTCTTCGAATCTGACTTCTATGGTTTTCTTTGTTTCATGGCTATTTGGAGAAGATGAACCTCAGGGTTGTATACTGCGTATATACTTCGATAATAAATGAACCTTTGAACCTTTTTAACATTTCAATAAAATTAACCAGGGTTTCTTTACAGTGTCACTTGGTTTGCCTTATGTCTTTAAACCCAAGGTCAAGTTAGAGTCATGACTGTGGACGATTGTGCATGGCTTTGACAGTGCTAAAGAATCAGTGTACGTCACAGTTATAGTGAGTTGAAGGGACTCGTGTCCTCTCTCCTACTGCCATCTGTTCTTTAGATCAGACTTAATGCTGGACCACAGCCCTCAGATGTTTCTTTTCCCTTGAGCCATGGTGGAGCTTCAAACCAAAAACAGACATTTACAATTAGAGTCATAAAGAGATCAAAATCAGATTTATTATCACAGACTTACATAATGTGAAAATTACTGTTTTGCAGTACCAGAGTGCAAAGACATAAAATTACTATAAATTACTAAAATAAGTGGTGAGAAAGAACGAAAAGGCACTGTTCATGGACTGTTCAGCGATCCAACAAGTTGCTCCTGAATCATTGGGTGTGGGTCTTCAGGGCCCCTGTACCTCCACCCAGATGGTGGTAATGAGGAGAAATGCATGTCCCTGATGATGATGACGACGACGACGATGATGATGATGGACGCTACCTTCTTGAGGCACTGTCTTTTGGAGATATCCTTGATGGCGGGGAGACTTGGAGCCATGATGGAGTTAGCTGAATCTACAACCTTCTTCATCCACTTCTAAACCAGTGCAGAGGAGCCTCCATACCAAAGCTGTGATACACCAGTCAAATTACTCTGCACTGTGCATCTGTGGAAATCTGTAAGAGTCTTTGGTGACATACCGAACCCTCTCGGACTCTTTACAAAGTAAAGCCACTGGTGTGTCTTCTTCGTGACTGCATCAATATAGGATAGACCTGCCAAGATGCTGATGCCCAGTTACGCGAGACTGCCCCACCTTTCCACAGCTGACCCCTCAATAAGGACTGGTGTGTGCTCTCCTTGTGAAATACAGCATACAAACAGACCCTTCGGCCCAATGAGTTTACATCAACAATCAACCACCTATTTTTGTATTAATACCACAGTATTAAGTGCCGGCTGGTGGCGTTGTGGCATCAGCGCTGGACTTCGGGGCGAGAGGTCCTGAGTTCGAATCTGGCCGGCCCCCTTGCACGCTCTCCATCCGTGCCTGGGTTGAGTGTTGAGCTAGCAACTTGACCTTGTAAAAAAAAAACTCGGAGAGGGATCGGCTTGCCAGGTTTCAGATGCCGTACGATGAGTACGAATCGATGCAAAAGCACACACAACCTTTTTATTGTTCCCCATTCATGTCAGCTCCCCCCAGGTTCTGCCAGTCACTTTCACGTTAGGACAATTTACAATGGTCAACCTACCTGCCAGTCTATGGGGTGGGATAAAAGCAGAGCACACAGGCGGTCACAGGGAGAATGGGCAAACTCCACACTGACAGCATTGGAGGTCGGGATGGAAACCAAGTTGCTGTCGCTATGATTCAGCATTTTACTGGCAGAGCGATTGCATCACCCTAATGACCCCTCACGTCATCATGGCTATTTTTCTGGCAGACTTGCCAAACAAAAGTCTGCAATGACGTTTGCACTTCAGGCTCATCCAGAAGCTATGGGGTCACTTAGTGGTTGGTATTGCTTGGGGCTCAACAGATTGTCTGGGAATTGCTGAGTCAAGACTTGTAGCAGAAGTGCCATCTCACCAAGTTTCAGAAAGACAAGCGTACTGCCTGGCTTGCTGCTTTGTTCCTTGCTGATGTATGGTCTTTGTCACGTGGTGTGCGGGCCGGACAGGTTGTCTCTCTTTACCGAGGAGCTGCTCATTTGTGCTGGTGACACGGTCACTCCTCACCAAGAAGCAGCACTCCTCGTGGACAGAGCTGACTGTCATTCCTCTATCGTACCTTGGGCGCTTGACACCTTTGATCCCAGCACTGCTGCCCTGAGCGACACATGTTGGCTGGGGATGAGCAGCTCGGAAAATATGACAATGGTAAACCTTCTTCCCAGGGCAGGAAGTGGAAGACAGGTTGTGCTTTTTGCTACCAAGCATGACCTAGCCCAGCGCTGATTTTGTCCATATAGCAGCTCAGAAGGCATCCTCCTCCACTTTAACACCAAGGGAAGTGCATGGAATGGCATCAACTGCTACTTGTTGCTTTTTACATCTTCACAAAAGCTTTTGACCATGCCTATCAAAAGGGATCTTTACTCTCAAATGTGGCTGCTTGTAAAAAATCTACCTCCATCCTATCACATGGTGTCCAGGCCAAAACCTTAACCAATGGATCCACAACATATCCAGCCTGAGTCCAAACGCATTGGAGTTTAAAGAATGAGGGAGCTTACTGAAACCTTCCAACTATTGAAAAGCCTGGATAGAGTGGATGCGGAGAGGATGTTTCCATTAGTGGAAGCGTATGGTACCAGCGGACACAGACTCAGAAAAGAAGATGAACAGAGATGAGGAGCAATTCTGTCAAAGTTGGTGACATGCCTGCCCAATGAACAAGATCTCTGCTTCACCTCCTTTGGGAGGTATTGAGTTTAAATCTATTTATATTTATAGTATCCATGAGCCACAGTGAGAGTTAATTTAGACAGGTACCGAGCTACTAATAGATGGGCTACTGAGCTAATTACAAAAGGTAATGCACAAGAAAACATTTAGAGGTTGTGTACATGATAGTCAGACATACATTATTACTTACTGTAATTCCAAAGATGAAGAAGTATTCCAAATGGAGGATGAGGCAATTGGGCTGACACTAAGTGAAATCATCGGTACACTTAAAGCAGAGCTTGACAAGTTCTTCTTAGTAAGGGTGTCAAAGGTGACAGGGAGAAGGCAGGAGAATGGAGCTGAGAGGGATAACAAATTAGCCATGTTGGAATGCTGGCCCAGGTTCAATGGGCCAAATTTTGCTCCCATGTCTTATGGTCATATGGCCCCCAGGCATTCCCATTCCCAGTAACCTATGGGTAATCTCTTGTCCGTGATGGCTCAACACAAAGAAAGTGGATTCAGGATGGTGTTGAGAACCTATCGTCCATTCACTGAAAGAATCCTAAAAAAAGGCGGAGCACTCTAGTTTCCAACAATTACTTCTTGACTCTTGAATACAGTTCCCACATTGACCTCATCCACAGAAATATTGTCAAAGCAAGACGGCAAGTCAATGAGAGACTGCCGAAGCACATCCTGAGGAAATGAGTACAGCTCTCTGATTATATCCACTAGAGGGCCTCCCAAGAAAACCAAAGACCCAGATTTTCATATTCAAATAAGATTTTATGCTAGTGCAACTTCAAAGTTAGGAACGAGGAGACATAAAGAAATAAAAATAGGTTAGTACTGAAAGCAACTACAAATCAAAATTATGATACATAGCAGTGTTGTAAGAGTACTATTGTGAAAATTATCTTTTCAAGTGTACAGACCATGACTGCTAGTTTATACCGCTGCCAATTCAGTATTTCCATCAGCGCCTGACTAAATATCTATCACAAACACGCGTTAATCTGCAGGTGCTGAAAATCCAGAGCCACACACACAAAATGCTGGAGGAACTCAGCGGGCCAGGCAGCATCTACGAAAAAGAGTAAACAGTCAATGTTTAGGCCGAGAGCCTTCATCATGACACGTTGATGGTTTACTCTTTTGCACAGATGCTGCTTGACCTGCTAAATACTTTATCACTCTGGCTCATTGACGCTATTGATATCGGGCTTAAAACAGACAATTCCTCAGAGAGGATGAAGCAAAGACTCGTTAAGAGGGTGAGGCTGTAGGGCAGGACAGAGATGTCAAAAACATGAGGTGGGGTTGAATGTGTAAAGATGCTGAAATGGAGAGTGCGAAATACTCAATGAGGAGGTTAAAGCAGCTCGTGTGCAAATCTTTAGTGAAAGTATTTTCAATAATTTTCAGATTCTCAGTGCTTCAGGAGAAAGACATACAAGATGCTGGAGGAACTCAGCAGGTCAGGCAGCATCAATGGAAATGAATAAACAGTTGACATGAAGAGTCTGGGACCAAAATGTTTATTTCTCTGCACAGAGTTGCTCCGGCATTTTGTGCGTTTTGACGTACACAATATTGGACACACAACCCGTGCTTTGACTGTTGACTCATCTGCTTCTATAATTTGCCGCCTTCACACCCTCAGAGCCCCAAATCCGACAACTCAGCATCATTGCCGCCCTATATTAATAGCACCAGCATACATCTACAAGTTTCACATGGCACCAGACATAAAAAGGAAGTGAAAACGATGAAACCATGGGACCTGCTTAACAAGCTTCTCCTTGGCCATTGTTACTGGTATTGGTATTGGCTTATGATTGTCACATACACTACAATACAGTGAAAAGCTTAGCTTGCACACAGCTTATATAAGTCAAATCATTACACACAGCACTATGGAGAATAGAACAATAATAATAGAGGCAGGGTGTAGATCTGTGAAGGGAACAGCTTGCAACAAGTCACCAAAATGTGGCGATATCTTGCATCAATCTAATATTTTCTGTTTCTAGATATTGATTAAAGATAATGTTTGGCTTAATTTCTCATGTGTTCATCAAAATATCGAGACCTACAGTGTAATGCGCCTTTTGCTTTCAATCAAATCAGTGAGGATTGTGCTGTGGCCAGCCTGTGAGTGCCGTTATGTTTCTGGCACCAACAATGCATGCTCGCAAACAGCACCAACAATGCATGCCTGCAAACAGCACCAACAATGCATGGCTGCAAACATAAGAAAGTCTGCAGATGCTGGAGATCCAAAGCAACACTCACAAAATGCTGGAGGAACTCAGCAGATCAGGCAAAAGGAGCATTGCATGGAGGCCCTTCATTAGGACTAATAAAGGGTCTTGGCCCGAAAGGTCGACTGTTTACTCTTTTTCATAGATGCTGCCTGGCCTGCTTTGCTCCTCCAGCATTTGCAGTGTATTACATAGCATGTCCACCACTTACTAATCCCACCCTGTTTGGAGTGTGGGGGGCAACTGGAGCATCCAGAAGCAACTCGAGGGAGAATGTACAAACTCCTTACTGACAGGGGTGGAACTGAACCCTGATCGGTGATTGCTGGTGTTATAAAGCGACTGTGCTAACCAGTACACCATCATGTTGCTAATATTGCTCAGTATTCATTGCCAGTCTGCCTCAGGCTGAGGCAGTGGGATCAGAAGAGGAGCTGGTTCCTGTTGTCCACAAAGCCAAGAACATGGTAGTTGGCATTCTCAGGACTGACACTTGAAGCTACTGTGTTGGAGCACCAACCTTTAAAAGATGGTGACTTCTGCAGCTACACATTAACTTAGAATTAATGACTTTCCAGTAAAAAGAGACAAAGAGCCACCTCAGCACTGGGAGTTTCAAAGGAGAACCTGCAATCAGCCATTAAACTTGAGGAGGGGACGGAATCAAAGAGCAGGTTAGGAGAGCTTCTAGAGAAGATAAAACATGCAAGTCACTAAAAGAAGCACCCAGTCATAAAGTCTACACACAATAGATTATTAAATCTGCCCGCAGTTTTTTTGGGAGGGTGTTGAATAATGAACACAGTTCTTGCCTGGGAGCTGCTGCACAGGTCAGTATTGATGAATATGCAACTGATCACTGTGTGCATGTGGAAGACTACTAATGTATTAAACAGACAAGGAATGCAAGCTTTACCAATGAGGGTGGCTGCTGTACCACACCAGCTGGCTGATCGTATTCCTCTGCAGGAATTCCCTCCGGCTTCTCGTCATCATCTGCAGACACCCGAACCTTGCTCGCTAATGATTCTGATTACTGTACACTTCCTGTTGCTGAGGAGTCAGTCATCAGGGCTGAAGAAGGTAGGCTTGGAGCCACCCAGGCTGTCTTTGCTGTCCCATATCCCTGATATGGGACTCCTGAAGGATGAGGACATCGCCGATGATGTCTAGGTAACCACAACTACCTCCCCTGAGCCTTCTGAACTCACAAGACATCTACCCTTTTGGTACACTACTCTAATTGTCTCTGACCATAAAGCCACGATTCTGAGGATTCATGTTTACAAAGAGTAATCACAAAGTTTCATGATTACAAGTGAGCATCTATATATTTTTTTTTACCAACTTTTAAACACTTTTAGAGTTACACAACTGTAGAGCGGTTTTGCAAAATAAAGAAAGTTTGGACTTGTTTACTTTTTCCATTAAAAAAATGTATTTAGAGATTCAGCAAAATAACAGGTTCTTCCATCCCAACAGGCGCACACTGCCCATTTACACCCATGTGACCAATTACACTACTAGCCTGTACGTATTTGAAATGTGGGGTGGAACCCACACACTCCTTACAAACAGTGAACTGAACCTGGGTCATCGGCGCTGCAGTAGCATTATGCCACCCAGCTGCCCTAATCATACTGTTGCCTACACTCAGTCTGGGGCTTGTTGACCAGGCAGGGGAGCAATCAACCCCACCCCCCAGCTGCTCAGCATATCTGATAACTACAGAAGACAGTCTGAGGGCAGCTTTGGTTGAGCTAGATACAACAATTTTAACGAAATAATTTTTTCATCCAGTTGTGGTAATAAGGTATGCAATCTTCAACAACTCTTGAATTCTCACACACTTCTGGATTATTTGATTGTTGTCAAACTCCTTTACAGAATCAGGATCAGGTTTAATATCACCGACATATGTCGTGAAATTTGTTAACTTAGTGGCAGCAGTACATTGCAATACACGATAAGTAAATAGACAGAAAAAATGAATTACAGCAAATATATATAGGTCTATTAATTAGTTGAATTAAAAATAGTAGTGCAAAAACAGAAATAATTAAAAAGTGAGGTACTGTTCATGGGTTCTATGTCTATTTAGAAATTTGTTGGCAAAGGGGAAGAAGCTATTCCTGAATTGTTGAGTGTGTGCCTTCAGGCTTCTGTACCTCCCTCCTGATGGTAACAGTGAGAAGAAACATAGAAGCATAGAAAATAGGTGCAGGAGTAGTCCATTCGGCCTTCGAGCCTGCACCGCCATTCAGTATGATCATGGCTGATCATCCAACTCAGAACCCTGTACCTGCTTTCTCTCCATGCCCCCTGATCCCTTTAGCCACAAGGGCCATATCTAACTCCCTCTTAAATACAGCCAATGAGCTGGCCTCAATTGTTTCCTGTGGCAGAATATGTTCTGGGTGATGGGGGTCCTTAATGAGGGATGCCACCTTTCTGAAGCATTGTTCCTTGATTACTACGAAGGTTCGTACCCATGATGGAACTGACTAATATTACAATTTTCTGTGGCTTCTTTCTATCCTGTGCAGTAGCCCCTCTCCCCATACCAGACAGTGATACAGCCTGTCAGAATGCTCTCCACAGTACATCTGTAAAAGCTTTTGAGCATTTTATCTCCTCAAGCTCCTAATGAAATACAGCCGCTGCCTTGCCTTCTTTATAGCTGCATTTCTCCCCCTTTGTCAGGTCTTTGCTATCCATTCCAATGAGCACTTCCCCACCCTCAGATGACACCGCAGTTTCAGCAGCCATCTTTGCGCCTATGCCCATTTTGTCCGCCAGGAGTCATCACCCCCTCATCTGTCTTCTGAATTTCCAATGCACCTGTATCCCTCCTTCAGACATCCTTCCCCCCTCTCGATCTAATCACTGCTACCGCTGACACGACAATCACCGCCCTACTACTTCTGTCACCCTGACCCCCGCGTCTACCGCTTGACAACTCCTAAAGCAACTGAACTTCAGCTTTCTGACACTGACACATGCCTCTCTGCTCCAAAGAACATCAGAGCCTTGTCTCCCACACACTCATCTTCTTTGGAGATCTGTACTTCCTCCACTTCCAGCTTCATAGTACCCCACCTCCCCCCCCACCAACTCCGGCCAAGAGGCAATACCTGGTTCTAGTTCCTCCCGAAATTTCATAAGTAGGATTCTCCTGATAGACTTCTCATTTCATTTTGTTGCACAGAATTTATTTCTTCATAATGTCACTATTCTTGCTCCTCATTTGACAGCCAGAATGTCCCTGAGGCCCTCAGCTGCTTTCAAAGTTTCCTGAACCCAATTGTCTCACTTTCACCATTAACGTCCTCTACGCCACCATTCCACAGCAGGACATCTGGAAAACTTTCACTTATTCCTTGAATAGAAGCCCAACAAGACCCCTCCTCCTTTGCCTGGCCCAACTCATTCCCACAACAAACACCCACTTTAACTCCACCTCCTTCCTCCTTATCAAAAGTTTACCCATGACAACGTGCAAGGATCCAAACTATGCCTGATTGCTTGCAGGATATGTGGTCTACCAGTGAGCATAGTGACAAGGAGTGCTGCCTCAAAATCCAACAAGGACCCGCACCGTCCAGGCCATGCTCTCTTCTCGCGGCTGCCATCAGGAAGGAGGTACGGGAGCCTTGGTTCAGGAACAGTTATTATCCATCAGGCTCCTGAACAAGTGTGGAAAACTTCACTCACCTCAACATTGAACTAATCACTGAATACAACCAATGATTTCAAAGCCTCTACAACTCAAGATCTCAGAATTATTTTTCTATTTATTTATTTACACAGTTTGGTTTCTTTTGCACATTGCTTGCTTGTCAACCTTTGTGTGTAGTTTTTCACTGATTCTATTGAACCTCTCTGTTCTACTGTGAACGCCTGCAAGAAAATGAATCTCAAGGTGACATTTTATATATATACTTTGAGAATAAATTTACTTCGAACTTTTGAACTTTGATTCAGGCTGCTTAGGCCCCATGACTCAACTCTTTGATGAGTATATTGATGCTGCCTCCTGTTCCTGTACCAAACTCTAAAGTCTACCCTGCCTTCACCTCACACAGTTCATCTCTGACTCTTCCTTTCCTTTACTCAACCTCAAGAGGTAAATTAGAGATTCATGTTCATTAGAAGTCCACCAACTCCCTCAGTTACCTTGCAAGATAGCAGCGCGATGCAGCGCGCAGCGGCCACTTTGGAATGGAGATCTGTAATCTGTCATGTAGGATGCCGTGTACAATCCTGATTTGACGGGTGTGTGAAGCACGGAGGAACATCTGGTGAAACTTTTGAAATGCCTGTTTCGCGGCCTCTGCTACTGTGCGATTGGAAAAATCTCCGGGAGGAAGGCCCCAAATCCTTGGCTTTGCCTGTTGCTTGGCGGCCGGTGCGGGGGTCGAAGCGCTCGGCAGAGGTGGTGCTCGGTGCTCGGTGTCGGAGGGCTGGTTGGAGGCTCGAAGTTTTCAGACGGACTGGGAGTTGGCTGTGGTCGGAGTTCCCAGAGTGCTGTATCGGCAAGCTGCGGCACTGGAGGCTCATGGCAGGAAGAGTTTTTCTTCCTTCTACCGCCTGCGTGAGAGGATGGGCTGTCAGGACTTTGAGACTTTCTTTTAAACTGTGCCATGGACTACTCTTTATCAGATTACGGTATTGCTTTGCACTGTTGAAACTATGTGTTATAATTACGTGGTCTTTGTCAGTTAGTCTTTTATCAGTTATGGTATTGTCTGCACTGTTGTAACTATATGTTAACTATAACTATATATAACTATGTGGTTTTGTGTAGGTCTTGTAGCTTTAGTGTGGGTTTGATGGGTTTGTAGTTCCTTTCCTGGGAACGTGCTAAGATGGTAGCGCGATATCGATACGCAGCAGCCTCTCCGGACTCTGGATTGGGGATTACCAAACGTTATGTGGTTTTTCTTGTGTGGTCTGTTTTGTGCTTTCTCGTGATATCATTCTGAAGAACGTTGTCTCATTTTTTAACTGCATTGTATTTGTGGTTTATAAATGACAATAAACTGAATCTGAAATGCTTCCTCCCACCCGGCTTCCTGAAAGGATACCATTCCACTCCTCCCGTTTCTTTGATCTGCCATCTCTGTTGACAAAAATATCTCCCACAGAGTGTTCCTCAACAGTGGCTGCTCGTTCACCACAATTGGTAGCACTCTCAAATGCACCTGTCCCATTCTCTAATGTTAGCAATGGGAAGAGGACATGTCCTGGGTGATGGGGGTCCTTAATGACAGATGCTGCCTTTTTGAGGCATCGCCTTTTGAAGGGGTCTTCAATGCTGGGGAAACTAGTGCCTATGATGGAGCTAACTGAGTTTACAATTTTCTGCAGCTTTTCCCCGTCCTGTCCAGTGGCCCCCACTAAACCAAACAGTGATGCAATCAGAATGCTCTCCACAGTACATCTGTAAAAATTTGCAAGAGTCTTTGGTGACATACCGAGTCTCCACAAGCTCCTGATGAAATCTAGCCACTGCCGTGCTTCCTTTGTAACTGCGTCGACATGTTGGGCGCAGGATAGATCTTCCAAGACGTTGATGCCCAGCAGGCTATGTTGATGCCACAGTACGTGGCCACACTTTACATAATGAATTTCTGAGGGTGGATGCCCAATTTAGAAAGCAGAGCCTGAAGGAACCATTAGATTGAAGAGGAAGATGTCATGAGGAGGTGGAGAGAGTGGAGAATGGGAAGAGGAATTGGGCAAACTGGGAATGGGGTGGCAAATCATGGGACTCCCCCAGCACATTCTTAGATGTGTTGGTCGTTAATGCGAACAATGCATTTTATTGCAAGTTTCCATGTGCATGCGATGAATAAATCTGAACCTGTGCACCACCACCAAGTCAGTCACCGTTTCCCTTCTATTCACAATTGTGGAGGAAATACTTTGATATTTTTTATTGTATTTGACTCCGTGGGCAGGCTCAGGTGATTAACAAAATTGCACATCATGTGTGCAATGTCCATAGTCATACTGCAGGCAATAAACCCCCCCCCCCTACCCACCCCACCACCCCCACGATCCAGGCCATGCTCTCTTCTCGCTGCTTCCTTTGGGAAGGAGATACAGGAGCCTTAGGTGTCACACCACCAGGTTCAGGAACAGTTATTACCCTTCAGCTATCAGGCTCCTGAACCAGTGTGGATAACTTCACTCACCTCAATACTAAACTGACTCCACAACCTATGGACTCATTTTCAAGGACTCTACAACTCATGTTCATTATTATTACTATCTTTCGTCCTTGCACCGTTGGGCGAGGTTGGAATGCTCTGGGGGCTGAGTCGATTTGCAGAGGTCGAGAACAGTTCCTTCGGCAGTGAAGTCTAGGGCCGGATCAATTCGCCACCAGCGGGGCTGGGTCCTAGTGCGAGGTTCGGACAATTTAAAAGCTGGCCCAGATCGTCTGGGGACTTCTCTCTCTGCGACGCTAAGGCAGTAAGTCTGTCCCCGGCTGCCGTGCTTCATGCCTGCAAACTTTGCGGCGACTTGCCCCACTAACATGATGAATGGAATACTGAGGCTTTGGGCCTACTCCAGGGATTTGGATTGAAGGACTCAATTTGGTTTGGAATGCTGTTGTTGTTGCTCGCTTCTATTACATATATGATTTGCTTTGTGTTTTGTTTCTCTTTCTCTTTGAGCACAAAGGTGGGGGGCGGGGAAGGGGTTGGTCTTATTTTATTTTAATTGGGTCCTTTCAGGTTCCTTGCTTTCTGACTGCCTGTAAGCAAACAAAACTGAAGGTTATATAATTTATACATTCTTTGATAATAAATGCACTTTGAAACTTTGTTTGTCTTCTTTTGCACGTCAGTATTTGTTTGCATGCAGTTTTTCGTTGGTTCTGTACCATTTCTTTGTTCTACTGTGTAAACCCAAAAGAAAATGAATCTCAGGGTGGTATATGGTGAAATGCACGTTCTTAAATAATAAACTAACTTTGGACTTTATAATGCACTTGATAGGTGCTGCAAAGTCTGCAAGGAAATAGCTAGTTCACTCTATGTCTATCGGCTGAAGCTGCCTGCAGACTCAACCCTCAAACAAGATCAAGAATAAAAGTGATCTTGATCCACATCTCTGAAGCTTTAGTGCGTTTCTCAGGCAAGCACTGCATCAGCTGTAAGCTGAGTCACATTCGTGTTTAAATTACAGGATTTGCTAAACTCTTTAATGTTCCTCTCCATTCCTGAAATAGCATCAACAGAAGATCCTCTCCCTGCAGGAGGTAAACAGGCATATTGAACAGGTGAAATAAACCCAACAAACACCATTCTGCAACCACCCTGAATATGGCACTGTTAGAAGCACAGAAAACCTACAGCACAATACAGGCCCTTCGGCCCATAAAGTTGGGCCGACCATGTCCCCACCTCAGGAACTACTAGGCTTACCTATAGCCCTCTGCATCCCTAACACAATGATACTCACCCTGCTGGCTGTAATTATATGATCTGCCTGCCCTTCCCGACAGTCTGACTGCATGCTATCTATGCTTTTTTACCATCTGTCCTACCCTGATTCCTTTTACTCCAGTTCCTACCCCTCTACCAAATTAGTCTAAACACTCCTCAACGGCTCTAACAAACCTGCCCACAAGAATATTGGTTCCCCTCAGGTTCAGGTGCAACCCATCACTTTTGAACAAGTCATACCTCCCCCAGAAGAGATCACTAAATAAATAATTGGGGGGAGAGAAGAACCACTCAAGGGTAGGTGATATTTGTTTGGATGCAGAGGATGTGGGTGAGGGCTTAATGATTAATTTACATCAATATTTACCAAAGAGAAGGGCATGGACAATTGGGAGATCAGTGCTGAGCATATTGATATTCCCTCCCCCTCCCCCCATCCTAGGTCCCTCTCTGCCCGTCTCCCCTTTCAACTTCCTGCTCCTTTATCTCTACAGTTCTTTCATGCTTATCCCCTCCCCCCTTTATCCTTCCTCTGATTGGTTCCCCACCTGGCGCCTCTAGCCCTTCCCCCTCCCCTATATTACTGGGCTTCGGCCCTCTCTTCTCCCCCCCCCCCCCAATTCCTGATGAAGGGTCTTGGCCCGAAACATTGGCTACTCTTTTCTCACAGATGCTGCCTGACCTGCTGAGTTCTTTCAGCGTCGTGTACGTATTCTTTGATATGCTAGGGCACTTTGAAGTAAAGGAGGAGGTAGTGCCAGTCTTATAAAAAGCAGGAAGGTGGGTAATTCCCCACAGGGCCTGATGGAATATACCCCAGGTTATTGAGAGAGGCAAAAGAAGAGAGGCTAGGGCCTTGACCAATATCTTGCCACAGGCAAGGTCCCAGAGGATGGCAACTAGCTAATGTTGTTCCATAATTTCAGACGGGAACCAGGGATAATCCTGTAAGCTAAAGGCGTTGAGTCTTACGTCAGTAGTAGTGAAGTTACTGGAGAGAATTCAGAGAAATCTTAGGGATAAGATTTATGACCTTTTGGAAAACCATAACCAAATTAGGGAGAGCCAGCTTATCTTTGTGTGGGGCAAATCCTGCCTTAGTAACATGCTTGAGCTTCTGATGACATGACGAGGGTGACTAATGAAGGTGGAACTCTGGATGTTGTCCACATGGATTTTCGTCAAGGTCCCTCATGGGAGGCTCATACCGAAGATTAAGATGCACAGGATCCATGGTGAAATGGCTGTTTGGATTCAGAGCTGACTTGCCATAGAAGATACAGGGTGGGGGTCGAAAGGACTTATTCTAGCTGGAGGTTTGTGATTAGTGATATTCTGCAGGGATCTGTACTGGGACCTCTGCTGTTTGTGATGCATACAAATAACCTGTATGAAAATGTAGATGGGTGAGTTAGTAAGTTTGTGGATGAAGATTGGCGGACAGTGCAGAAGACTGGCAAAGAATACAATGGGATATAGATCAGTTGCGTTAAGAAATGTCATATGGAGTTTAACCTGGCCAAATGTGAATTGTTGCATCTTTGTAAGTCAAATATAAAGAAATAGTACACTGTTAAGGGCAAGACCCTGAGCAGTGCTGATGATCAGAGGGATCTTGGGGTCTAGGTTCATAGCTCCCTGAAAGTATCCACACATGTTGACAGGGTGGTGAAGAAAGCTTATGGCATGCTTGCATTTAGTAGTCGAGCCACTGAGTTCAAAAGTCAGGAAGTTAGGCCGCAGCTTTATTAAATTCTATTTATATCGCATCTGGAGTACTGCACACAGTTTTGGTCACCCCATTATAGGAAGAATATCCAGGCTTTGCAGAGGGTGCGGAGGAAGTTCACCAGGATGCTGCTTAGGTCAGGGGTCATGTGCTATAATGAGGAACTGAACAAACTTGTGTCTCTGGAGGCAACTGGAGATCTGATGGAGATTTATAATATTTTGAGTGACAGAGATAGGGTAAACAAACCATCTTTTTCCCAGGTTTGAGGGCATGCATTTAAGGTGAGGGGGGTCATTTCAGAGAGAATGTGTGTGCCACGTATTTTACACACAGAGTGGTGGGTGCCTGGAATACTCTGTTTGGGGTGATGGTAGAGGCAAATACATCAGGGACTTTTCAGAGACATTTAGATAAGCACATGAACATGAGGAAAATGGACGGATCTGGACATTGTGCAGGCAGATTAATTTAGTTAGCCATTTGATTATTAATTTAATTGGTTCGGTACAAGAATGTGGGCCAAAGCGCCTGTTCTTGTGCTATACTAATCTACAGTACCGTCTAATAGGCATAGGCACATCTATATATAGCTTGGGTGTCTAAGACTTTTGCACAATACTGTACTTAACAACATGGAGTGGAGAGCAAGTTCATAAATATGGCAGGAGCAAAGGATATTGAGAATGGCAAGAGGAGAGCTCCACGGGAGTAGTGCGGGACAGATTGTGGAAAAGGAGAGCTAGATGTGGTGGTGGGGGGGGGGGGGAGTTGGCATGAGTGCAGACACACCCAACCCTGAGACACCAGGCAAGGCTATTTTATTCCAAACAATTGGTTTATTGATCATTACAGAATGTCTCTCTGGTGCTTCCCACTTCCTCCCCTCTCCCTTCCCCTTTTCCCAACCATGATTCTCCTCTCCCTGCCCCCTTCCCACTCCCAGTCCACACAAGAGACCCATACCAGAAAAAGGTCTATCATCACTCACATATGTCATGAATTTTTTGCAGCAGCAGTACACACAATGTAATATGTAAAAATTCCTACAATACTGTGCAACCTAGCTATATACAGTATATATGCCCCAGATTTTTGCAGAGTGTGTTCTGTGAGAAAAGGTCTACAAAATCTTAAAATATAATGATCAGTTCCTTTTTTTTCCTGTAATTGTGGAGACTGTTTAATTGGATGGGAGGGGGGGGGGGTTGGCATTTTATCTTTAAAGTACCCACTTGAAAGGTTTTTCATGGCAGGAATTGTTTCTACGCAGCTCTTTGAAAGACTTAGAGCAGTGTGCCTGCAGCTCCTCGGATAGAAATAAGGCCCTGACTAGGGGAAGGAAAACACTGGTCTAGCTGCTGCTTATCTGATGCATGGCCACTGTCTCATAATAAAGACATTATGCTGCGAGGTCCTCGGCTCTCATCTTTTGCAGACACTACTAATGCCTGGAGGACATTAGTTATCTAGTCCCGCCCACATTCATATCGACCAGTACAAACTGGTTCTAACCACTATAGCTGCCAGGAAACGCTGCCCGAGTGAATTTCTGAAGAGTTAGCTGAAGCAGTTTGTCGTCGATAACATTAAAAACCCACCATTACTTTGGACATTTTTCGGCATTGAGGACATTAAAATAACCCAAGGAGCCCCAAGGAGAAAATCAAATGCAAGGGACTGTTAGTCTGTTGTCTTCAGGCTTCTTTCTCGCCAAGGTTTAACGCGGTTGCCTCAGCCTGAAGCAGAGTTACCACAGGTCACTTTAAGCAGGAGAAAATATTTCCTTCTGATTGGCTGGACCTCTGCCAACAGTTCCACACACCCCCTCAGCAAAGTAAGCATAAACAAGTCTAGTTTGGCCAGTGTCCATTGCAAATCCAGGCTCAGACAGTAATTTGCTTAATATCTATAATACTGACTTCAAGACTGGCAAAAAGAACTGAAATCTGTCAGATGATAAAGTACACACAGCCATTAAAATGTCAAATGCTGCAATAAAGCTATTCTCTGCTACAGCACAATAAAGGCTTTGCTCTGACAATTTTGCAAAACTCCTTGTGGCTCTTTGAATGTAAAGTACACTCAAGTGATTTTCAATCTTTAAGTACTTACTGGCTTCATAATAATGTCTTTCCCACTGGGAGTACAAGATTTAAAACTTTTGGTATGGTAGGGATGGAATGAAAGTCCAAAGGCAATAGAAGGAATAAAACAAAGTTACGTTCTGACAGAAAGCAGGAAATCTGAACAGGAAAAGCAGACAGAATTTAGTTTTACACAGCAGAAATGAGGTGATATCCCAGCAACTGCTGAACGCTATGTATTTACTTCGGACAGAAAGCACAAGCACGACAAAATCCGCAGATGCTGGAAATCCAGAGCACCACGCATAAAAAGCTGGAGGAACTCAGCAGATCAGGCAGCACAGACTGTTCACTCTTTTCCATCAATGTTGCCTGATCTGCTGTGTCCTTCTAGCATTTTGTGTGTGTTGCTTAGGACAGAAAATGCAAGATGGAGACAATGGAGACAGATTTGTCACCAGGATCTGCGCCCTCACTCTAAATGTAGAAGCAAGATCTGTAATAAAACCTGCCAGTGCATTAGTAAACATATAGCATCTATCTGAATTCTTGATTGTTTCAGGAAAGAAAACCGACGGGGCAGAAAGAACCTAGTGTAATATCCTTTAAGCCTCAGTTGGCAGTTGCGGACAACCGGACACTCACTATTCATGTTACTTGCAACCTCAAGGTGAAAAAGACAGACAAATAATTTAAGATTAGACTCTAGTCAGAATTAGTCAGTGCAAGACTCAGTTTTGTAGTCCACATTTTGACATCATTAGTGTAATTTGATGCCCAGAATCATGATCAGAGTGTAGAAATTCTTGACATTAGTCACAATGCAATGTTGATTTATTGAAAGTGCTGCTCATGTTGACCTCCACACTCCTAAACATATAGAGGGAGATATGGTGATAGAATTTCCCCACTTGTGATAAATAAATTATTTATTATTACTCCTTGTCGTCGTTGTCGTAGTAGTAGCATTAGATACACAACTATGATAGATTTAAGTGGGAATAACTTCTCTCAATCTATCCTATTAGTAATTGGTCCCAGGATTGAGTAGTTGATTGATTGAGGTACAACGCAGAACAGGCCCCTTTGGCCCTTCAAGCTAAGCCACCCAGCGACCCCCAATTTGACCCTAGCCTAATCAAAGGACAATTTATAATGACCCCATAACCGACCAACAGGTACATCTTTGGGCAGTGGGAGGAAACTGGAGCCCCTGGAGGAAATCCACGTGGCCACAGGGAGAATGTACATACTCCTTGCCGGTAGTGGCGAGAGTTGAATAGTCAATGGTACTGTAAAGCACTGTGCTGACCACTATGCTACCGTACTGCCCTGTGGTAATGTGGGACTAGCAAAAAGATGTGTCCAAAGTGCTGAGCAAATGATGTGGGGGAGTTAGGGAGTGATGTAAGGGGCATTTTGCATTGCATGGAGTAGTTTTAATCTGAACTGTATTGCCCAGGAAGCAAATGATCATGATGAAATGCCTTCACCTTTCATGTGTGGGGTTGGAATTAGAAGGACAGAGTCTAGAGCAGGGGTTCCCAACCTGGGGTCCACGGACCCTCTTATTCACTGGTGTTGGTCCATGGCATTTGAAAAAACATTGGAAGCCCTGGTCTTGAGTCAGCTCAAGATGAAAGTGTCAAGTAAGAACAAAAAGAGAAGCAGACATGACAATGTAGAGCTTCAAGCCTGTTGCACCATTCATTAAAATCATGATTGATTTATCTTGGCTCCACCTTCCTTATGACCTTTATGTATCCACAGCACTGTGATCTGTATCCTGAATATACTTTACGACTTGGTATAATGAGTTCTGAAGATCAATGGTCCTTTGGAAAAAAGAAATTTCTCACCTCAGCCCTGATTTGCTGATCCCTACCTCTGAGATTATACCTTTGGTTCTAGATTATTCCGCCAAAGAAAACAGTTTCCAAGCAGATATCCTAACAAGCCCTTAATACACTTCCACGAGATCACCTCCCATTCCTCTAAACTCAGGGGAATATCGATCCTTCTATTCAACCTCTCCTTCAAGTGTAGCCCCCTCCCACATTTCAATGAACCCAGGTTGCTCTCCATTATCCTTTCTTAGGCAGTAAGACCAAGGGTGAACAAAATCCAACTGCTGTTGCACAGGCCTTGCTGTGACTACTCCAGGAGGCTCCAGGAGTCATCACAGCAAGGTCTGTACAACAGCAGTGTGGCTGTACTCTTAAGGGTAAGAGCATTTACATTGCAACTGTTTGATGAGCCTCCGTTAACTTGTTAATGTTTGAAAAAAGCTACCCAGGTTCCTTGGAAGCTCTTAATATATCTCTCTTAATATTTTAAAATATTCCGTTTTCCTGTTTTCTTACAAAATTAAAAGGCATTGCATTCCTTGATTTTACATTCTATCTGCAAAAATGTAAACCTTTGCCACCTTTCTGCATCCTCTTCTCAAATTATTTATCTGCAGATATTTACATCAAAAGCAAAATTTGGGCAAATTACACTTGACTCCTTTATCCAGTTCATTGACTGAGAAAATAAACATCACTGCTCCAAGGGCTTATTTCTGCATTGTCAGTCTGTACAATGTGCCAAGCTAAGCTGATGCATTATTCACAACCTCATAAAACCTAATTTATGCAGTATCCACAATATGACACCCCAGGAAATATTTCTTAAAAAAAACAAATAATTATCATCTACCAGCTCTGCCTTATTGATTCTTTTAAGTTAAAATCACAAATAAACTCAGTCAAATATGATTTCTGTTTGACATATCAATGCTGTCTTTGTCCACTCAGATTACAGTTTTGATTACTCATTATAGATTCTTTTTATTTTTCTGAAGATAAGTTATTTATTTATTGAGATACGGCACAGAATAGGCACTTCTGCCACATTGAGCTATATTGCCCAGAATTTAACATGAATCTCTTACATTTAACCTGAGACTAATCATGGACAATTTACAATGCCCAATTAACCTACCAACCAGTATGTGTTTGGACTGTGGGAGGAAACCAGAGAACCCAGAGGAAACCCGTGCGGTCACAGCAGGAATTGAACCCGGGTTGCTAGTATTGTAAAGCACTGTGTTAACCGCTATGCTACCATGCCACCCCAACACACTACTATAAGACCATAAGACATAAGGAGCAGAATTAGGCCATTTGGCCCATTGAGTCTGCTGCACCATTCAATCATGGCTGATCCTACTCTCTCTTCTTCAGCCCCGCTCCCCGCCTTATCTCCCTGTACCTTGTTATCCCTTGTCCAATCAAGAACCTATCAAACTCTGCCTTAAATACACCCAGTGACCTGGCCTCCACAGCTGCATGTGGCAACAAATTACACAAATTCACTACCCTGTCGCTAAAGAAATGTCTCTGCATCTCTGTTTTAAAGAGATGCTCCTCTCTCCTGAGGCTGCGCCCTCTTGTCCTAGACTCCCCCACCACGGGAAATATCCTTTTCACATCTGCTTTGTCTAGGCCCTTCAACATTAGAAAGATTTTAATGAAATCCCCTCTTATCTTTCTAACTTTCAGCGAGTACAGACCCAGAGCTATCAAACATACCTTGTATGATCACCCTTTCATTTCTGGAATCATACTTGTGAACTTCTTCTGAATCCTCTCCAATGCCAGCACATCTTTTCTTAGATGAAGAACCCAGAACAGTTCACAATACTCAAGGTGAGGCCTCACAAGTACCTTGTAAGCTTTAGCATCGCATGCCTGCTCTTGTATTACATGCCTCTTGAAATGCTAACAACACATTTGCTTTCTTCATCAACAACTCCATCTACAAGTTAATCTTTAAGGTGTTCTGCACAAGGATTCCCAAGTCCCTTTGCATCTCAGATTTTTGGTTTTTCTCCCCATTTAGAAAATAGCCTGCACATTTACTTCTACTACCAGTGCATGACCATGCATTTTCCAACATTCTATAATCATTTGTCACTCTCTTGTCTATCCTCCTAATCCGCCTAAATTCTTCTGCAACCTACCTGTTTTCTCAACACCACCTGCCCCTCCACCAATCTTTGTATCATCCGCAACTTGGCTGCAAAGATCTATTCCATTATCTAAATCATTGATATACAGCATAAAAAGTAGAGGTCCCGACACTGACCTCTGCGGAACACCACTAATCTCTGGCAGTCAAACAGACAAGGATCCTTTTATTCCCACTCGCTGCCTCCTACCAATCAGCCAATGCTCTAATCATGCCAGTAACTCTCCTGTAATACCACACGCTCTTAACTTGGTAAGCAGCCTTACATGTGGCATCTTATCAAAAGCCTTCTGAAAGTCCAAATATACAACATCCACTGCATCCCCTTTATCTATCCTACCTCTAATCTCCGCAAAGAATTCCAACAGGCTCATCGGGCAAGATTTTCCCTGAAGGAAACCATGCTGACTTTGTCCTATTTCATCTTGTGTCACCAAGTACTCCATAACCTCATCCTTAACAACTGACTCAACACATTCCCAACCACTGAGGTCAGACTAACTGTTCTAAAATTTCTTTTCTGCTGCCTTTCTTAAACAGCACCATGTCAGAGCCCAATGATTTTTGAAAGATCATTACTAATGCCTCCGCAATCTCTAACACTACCTCTTTCAGAACCTTACAGTGCAGTTCATCTGGTCCAGGTGACTTATGCACATTTAGGTCTTTCAGCTTTTTGAGCACCTTTTCCCTTGTAATAGTAACTGCACCCACTTCTCTTCCCTCACACCCTTCAACACTGCTAGGGTCTTCCGCAACGAAGACTAATGCAAAGTACTCATTTAGTTCATCTGCCATCTCCTTGGTCCTCATTATTATTTCTCCACCTTCATTTTCTAGTAAATCCACTCTCATCCCTCTTTTATTTTTTACATACTTGAAAAAACTTTACTATCCACTTTGATATTGTTTGCTAACTTGCTTTCATATTTCATCGTTTCCCTCCTAATTATTCTATTAGTTGCTCTCTGGAAGGGTGTAAAGGCTTCCCACTAATTTTTGCTTTGTTGTATGCCTTCTGCTTTTACATTAGCTTTGTTTTTCCTTGTTAGTCATTGTTATACTATTTTACCATCTGAGTATTTCTTCATTTTTGGAAAGTATCTATCCTGCACCTTTCTGATTTTTCCCAGAAGCTCATGATGTTGTTGCTCTGCTGTCATCCCTGCCAGCAGCTCGTTCCAATTAACTTTGGCCAACTCCTTTCTCATACCACTGTAATTTCCCTTACTCCACTGAAACACTGCTACGCCAGACTTTACTTTCTCCCCATCAAATTTCAACTTGAACGCAATCATACTGTAATCACTGTCCCCTAAGGGTTCTTTTACCTTAAGCTCTCTAATCACCTCCAGTTCATTACATAACACCCAACCCAGTCTAGCTGATCCCCTAGAAGTCTCAATGACAACCTCCCTCTCTTGAGATCCATTTCCAACCTGATCCTATGTCACATCTTTCTACTGGTTTGATGCCAGCAGGAAACTGTTTACCAGCAGAGCTAAGCCACCCCATCTACCTACCTTCCTATTCTTCCGACACAACATGTAAACTTGAACATTTAGCTCCCGACTAAACCATCCTTCATCCTATGACTGATTCCTATTTTCCTTATATCCTTCCTGAATGAAAGTAGGAGAATTCTAAAGTCTTGGGAATATTCAAAAATCAAAACAAATGCACCCACTCTCACTTCAGCCACCTCTTTTTAAAACCCCAGAATGTTAGGCACCCAATCCAAGGAATATACTGAGTTTTAGTCCCTTTAATCTCTTCTGTTTTATTGTTTTATTTATAATTTCTTGCAGTTCATTTTCATTAAGCTCTTTATTTCCCATTCCCTCTGCAATTATTTTGTCTACTACTGTAAAGACAGTACCAATGCTTTTTAATGCCTCCACCATTATCTTATTCCTACTAGTCCTAACTACTTTCAAATATGAACACTGAAGCACCTGCAACCTTTTATCAGAATTAGAAATAATGTTCTCTAGCTAATTCCTCAGCAAAACAATTGAGAAACAATCTTGAATGAGATCTATGCATTCATCTCCACACTATTATTGTAAATTTGATTTGCTCAATCATTTATTCAAAAGGAAAGGAAAGTAAATGCTAGAAATCTGAAATAATAAAGTACAGATGACCTGAAACGTTAACTCTTTCCATAGACACAGTTTCTCTTTCTATACAGTACCGCGCAAAAAGCCTTGGGCTCCCTAGGTTTTTTTATATGGTTTCAGATGGTATGGTCTCCACAGAGCCCTGGTCTCCACATCATCGAGGCTGTTTGGGATTACCATAAAATACAGGAGCCCATCGAGTCTGCGCCCTAGATATCCTTTCACATCACTGCCGCTGCTGAACAGTTAGCTCAGGCAAGCAAACCAAGCACCACCAGGAAAAGCTGTGCAGGAAATTACCTGCAGAGACAGAAGCAAGCGAGACAGCCAAAGACTGCAGAAGAACTGTGACAAGTTCTCCAAGATGCTTAGAACAACCATCAGCCAATTTTCTTATAAATCTGCACAACAGTGTACCTAAGAGAACTGATGAAGTGTTAAAGGCAAAGGGTGATCACCCCAGATATTGAATTGATTTAGTTTTTTACTGTTTACTGCTCCTGATAGTATTTTTTCATATTTAGAAACTTTTAATTTCATTATTTTTGAAAGCACCTTTGTGTTACAGAATCTTTTTTACATGTGCCTCAGACTTTTGCACAGTACTGTAGATACTGCCTGACCTATTGAATATCCTGAGCCTATTTACTCTGATTTTAGTTACTCAGTCTATACGTTCTATAGCTCTACACAAACTGATTCTACTTCTTCAACTAAACATTTCAAGCTAAGTATTTCTTTATCCCATCTTTTAACATTGAACATTACGACACAGTGGTACTGACCTCTTAACCTGCTCTAAGATCAACTGGTATATGAATGTATATGTGGCCAAATGCAAACAGTTAATTGCACATTGTGCTTATATTTATTGTGTTTTTACTATGGTCTTTCTACTGCATTGGATCAGGATTTCATTCCCCTTTACACTGGTGTATTGCAGAATGACAATAAACAAACTTGAACCCTGAGTCTAACTCTTCCCTGCAACATAACCCTCCATTTTTCCATCATCCATGTGCCCATCTTAAGTGTCACTAATATATCTGCCTCTACTACCACCCCCGACAGTGCGTTCCCTGCACCCACCACCCTGTATAAAAAATCCTACTTCTGATATCCCCCCCCCATACTTTCCTCCAATCACCTTAAATTTATGTCCTCCAGTATTAGCCATTTCCTTTAATCAGTGCTATCTTTACTACTTTTCCCTTTTGCCTATCTGCTTTAAAAATTAAGCCTCAAAGTTTAATTCCCAAACAATCATTAGTTCTAATTGAAATTTTTTTTAAAAAAAACTGCTATCACTGAAAAACTAAACCAGAACAGAAAACACTAGAAATACTTAGCAGATCAAGCTATATCTGTAGGAAGAGCAACTCTTCATCAGAACTATTTTAACATCTCTCCTCTACTTTGTCATACGCCTTATTCTTTCACACTATGGGCCCATTAAACACTGAAACTCTCTTCTGTTCACTTACCTATAAAAGAAAGACTTCAAAAAAAAATCACAGCCATGAAAAAACAGAAATGTTCCAGATTGCTGCAAACACAACATTATTGGCGTAAATCCCTCTAGTGAAAAATCTCAAGTAACAACTCCAGTCTGCTTCAAATTTTTAAGGTCTAGTTTTTGCTTTCTTGGTTGACAGAGCACAGGAGCACACCAAGGGAACGTTTAGTCAGAAATAATTTTCCCCCTTATTTTTCAAGTAATGGCTTCATTACACTAATCTCTAGATATACTTTCACATCTCTGTTGCAGCTGAGCAGTTAGCCAGGCCAAGGGAACTAAGGCGACTTCCTCGATCGTGTTCCTACAACTGCTTTGGCAAAGCTTATGTGCTTCACACTGGCACAACCAGGAAAAGCTGTGCAGGAAATCAGAAGCACAAACTCGGTGACAAACTGCTGAGGTTCAATATCAGAAAGCAATGCCGACAAGCTGTTCAGCTTCCCTCTTCCTAAGCTACTCAGTCTACATGTCAAATACTTGAGTATCAGGAATATCTGAGTTAAAGCATGGGGTGGGAGAAATGTTGCCATGGTAACCCAATTTAGGCATGGTAGCCAAAGAAAATATGCAAGGCCAACTTAATTAGTTTGACTGTAGCACAGAGCAGACCACATGGGAATTCAGATTTTTGTCAAAATAATACTATTTAATAGATCTGACAAAGGTCTGTAGTGTTAATGCTGAAAATTTTTTTAACAATTAAGTTAGCTGCTATGAATTTGTGTCCTCGCATCTTTCAGAAATTCCACATCTTACTTTACTAAGAAGAACGTGCCCTGCAGTAATAAGTTATAATCCATAGGACTACAAAAGTTGGCACCTAAAAGGAACTTTTGTTCTGTACAACAAACTTAGATGTGTTAAATTGGTGAGGAAATCAGAAGTCAGTCAGAGAAAAGCAGTACATAGCAGACAAAATGTCCTACAAAATGTTTCTCTACTCCCTTCAGCACATCCTTGGCTCACACTTTGTCCTGCTGCTGAAATTTAACCGACCTATCCAGTATGTTTGAGAGTCTGCCAATGCCTACACAGCAATTGTTTCTTCTTCTGTTGTCAGAAAACAAGAACCTCCCAAGTACACCAGGGGCATTGCATCGTTAGATCAGCCTGACAGAAATAGAACACTAAAATATGGCAGCAACGCGACTTATTTACACACCCAAAACAACTGCTTGTTGTTTTGATTCATAGGAAGCAGCCACAACAGCACATGGCTCTGGCAAAGCTTTGAGTGCAACAGTTTGGAAGCAGGAAACCTCCAAATCTCCAAATCTCCTGCAGCACTAGTAAATTAATCTTCTACCAGTTAGCACCATTAATGAGTTTCAGCGCTGAATGATGCAGCACCTGAATTGTTTCCTCAACTGCAGATACAACCGGGATCGCATCCACAAAATAAAAACAGAAAATGCTGGATACCCAGCAGACTGAATATCTTCAGGACAGTGGCTTTTCATCAAAACAGTGGAAGGTTTGGGGGTTTGGGGTTTGATGTTCTTGTTGGTATTCTTCTGTGTGGATGACCTGTTAGTTGTTCATGTGCGAGATAGGGGGTTGGGAGTTTGATGCTATTGCCGCTGTTTTTTTTCCCCTTGTGGGCAAAATGTTAAGCTTTTTTTTACAAGGGAGGGTTTGGGATTTGATGTTCTAGCTCAGGCATGGGCAAACTGCGGCCCGTTAAGCTTTTTAATCCGGCCCGCAGAACTTGATGAAATTATATTAATAAACCTTGTTAACGTTTTTTCCCCGCAATTCTGGCGTTTTCCCAATAGATGACGCATTCTATATACATTGACCTTTGTTGAGGTGCAGCGTATTACTCCACATTTGCACTTTACTCTTTGTTCTGCTCGACCTATTTGTGTGAACAGGCGTTCAGCGACATGAACATCAACAAAGCCAGCCACAGATCCAAGTTAACTGACCAACACCTCAGATCCATCCTGAGAATCGCCACAACAAAACTAAATCCAGACTTTGATGCGCTGGCTAAAAAGGGAGACCAACAACACTGTTCCCACTGAAATTAAAAATAAGTTTCTTCGGTGTGTTATGTAAAAAATGAATTTGAAAATATTTTTTTCAATAAGCCTTACATGTTACATGTCATTTCTGTTAAGTGATGGACATGAGTAGTGCGCAGGTGCACGAATGTTCTCAAAATAAGAAATGCACTCCAGATCAAATAACGCGCTCCGCATACTGGCGCGCTGTCACTATTCTGTCCTTGTGCTGGTCGTTGTTGAGTTTTGGCACAGGGGACAATTGAATAAGAAGGAGCAGGACAAGTAGACCTGCATCTCCTACCGTTTTTGAAATAAAGACAGTCAGGAGGAGAGTGATGATGATAATATCTTGAAGGATAACAGAATTTTCAGTGCTTTAAAATAATAACTGTTACTATTAAAAAAAAAGCTGTATTTTATTCATTTAATTTTCAGTGTTTTAAAAGTCATTTCAATAAATAGCTAAATACCATGGGACTTCAAAGACAGATATTTTGTTGTAATGCATTTGTTCATTTTCAATTGAAATTAAAGCACATGTTTTCTACATATCCCATGATATTTTATTTTCTCTTATGAGGTGTATTACCAAAACACTCCGTCCATCTGCTCCTGGTCCGGCCCCCCTGTCAAATTTTAGAACCCTTTGTGGCCCACAAGTCAAAAAGTTTGCCCACCCCTGTTCTAGCTGCTGTTTTCCAGGTGGGCTATCTTATAGTTTTTTGAGTGATGGAAGGGTTGGGGTTGCAGAATTTTGGTTTCTTTTTCTTTTTCGAGCATGGGGTGCAATGTCTTTTCTTTCAATGACTTCCATGGTAATTCTGTACTTCATGGCTAGAGAAGACAAGTATCAGAGTTGCAGTCTCTATACATACTTTGATAATAAATAGAACCTTTGAAACTTTAGCCTGGAATAGACAATTCCTCCTATGCCAGGCTCTTCTTTTGACTCACACCATTACAAGAAATGACAAATTGAATCCAGACTCTTTCATAAAGGAAGGTTGACTGTACTCAGGTAATATGATGTCTCAGACTATAGACATCAAACTTGGCAACAGGCACCTTCTTTAAACATTTTGAAACATGGCAACGGCAAGAGAGAATACCTGAAAAGACTATGGTTTACTTACCAAAATGAAGAGGCAAAGAATTGGACTATATGATTCTTGCTCCTTAGAAGGATGAGAGGGGATCTGATTGAAACATATAAGATTATTAAGGAATTGGACATGCTAGAGGCAGGAAACATGTTCCCGATTTTGGGGGAGTCCAGAACCAGAGGCCACAGTTTAAGAATAAGGCGTAGGCCCTTTAGAACAGAGTTGAAGAAAAACTTTTTCACCCAGAGAGTTGTAGATCTATGGAATGCTCTGCCTCAGAAGGCAGTGGAGGCCAATTCTCTGGATGCTTTCAAGAAAGAGTTAGATAGAGCTCTTAAAGATAGCGGAGTCAAGGGATATGGGGAGGAGGCAGGAACGGGGTACTGATTGTGGATGATCAGCCATGATCACATTGAATGGCAGTGCTGGCTCGAAGGGCCGAATGGCCTACCCCTGCACCTATTGTCTATTGTCTCCCCCGATTTACAATTTTACCCTCATCCCTGTACTTAAAGAATCAGATGCTACAGAAAGCAGAAAAAACACAAGCATGAAATGAAAATAAATTAAGAAAAAATCCTATCAGTAACTTCAAGGCATCCTCTGGTTAACACTTCTAAATATACCCAGTGGCTGCTTTATTAAGTACACCTGCTCACTAATGCAAGTATCTAATGAGCCAATCATATGGCAGCAACACTGTATGAAAGCATTCAGACATGTTCAAGTGGTTCAGTTGTTGTTCAGACCAAATATCAGAATGAGGAAGAAATGTGATCAAAGTGACTCTGACCACAGAATGATAGTTGGTGTCCGACGGAGTGGTTTGAATATCTTGAGAAACTGCTGATCTCCTGGGATTTTCATGCACAACAGACTCCAGAGTTTACAGAGAATGGTGGAAAAAGAAACATTCAGAGAGCGTCAGTTGCATGGGTGAAAACGTCTTGTTAGTGAGAGAGGTCAGAGAATGGCCAGACTGGTTCAAGATGACAGGAAGGCGACCGTAACTAAACAGCGGTGTGCAGAAGATTATCTATGAATGATCAACACATCAAACCTTGAAGTGGATGGGCTACAGCAACAGAAGATTACAAACATACACTCATAGTCCCAGTCTGCAGAATATTCAATCAGAATCAGGTTTATTATCACCAGCATGTGATGTGAAATTTGTTAACTCAGCAGCAGTAGTTCAATGCAATACATAATCTAGCAGAGAGAAAAAATAATAAATAAAATAAAAAATAAACAAGTAAATCAATTACATATATTGAATAGATTAAATAAACGTGCAAAAACAGAAATAGTGTATACTAAAAAAAAAGTGAGGTAGTGTACAAAGTTTCAATGTCCATTTAGGAATCGGATGGCAGAGGGGAAGAAGCTGTTCCTGAATCGCTGAGTCTGTGTCTTCAGGCTTCTATATCTCCTACCTGACGGTAACAGTAAGAAAAGTGCATGCCCTGGGTGCTAGAGGTACTTAATAATGGGCGCTGCCTTTCGGACGATAGGACGTAAATAGTTGCGCATTATTTATTGGTTGGATCCTTTCTGAAGGTGAATGGTTCAGAATGACAATTCCAATAGAACTTCTCCCAGACTGTGTTGTGTTTGTGGCAGCAGTCAGCTGCATATAACGTGTGTGTTTTCTGTGCGGTGCATGAGCTTCTCATTAAATAAATGCAACACACCAAACCAGCAGACGCTGTTGCTACACAGCTCAGTAAATATATTACTGAGGAAGGAGGGGAAGGCAGGAGATTGGGGCTGAGAGGAAAATTTGATCAGCCATGATGAAATGGCAGAACAGATTTGATGGGCCAAATGGCCTAATTCAGCTTCTGTATCTTATGGTTTTAATATTCTTAGATGTTCAAAGTAGATGGCGTTGCAGCAGGTCCATTTTAATCCTTTCATGGAAATTACTGGAGCGTTCATCATTTTGATGCAAATGAACTCTAACATGTTGTGTTCTGCAACTGTGTTTGAACTTGGCTTTTGAACTCCCACTGCGGAATGCACGCAGGCAAGTTTTAAGTTTTGATGTGATGGGCAGAACTTTAATTGATTTAAAGGGGTGGTGTCGAAGGCAGGTTAATTGCACCCAGAGTGACAGCAGGACATGAGGTTGCTTTGGAGCAGTGATTTCTGGATTCAGTGTGAGAGCGATTCCCTCGGAGAGGCAGTATGCCAGTTTTAAAGTGATAATAGGACTTGCCAACATTGAATCAAAGGCCTCGGCGCAGAAGGTAGCCACTCAACCTTAATGCCAGCTCTCCAGAAGAACAAAGCATGAAGTCCCATCCCAAGTTCTTTTCCCAAACTGCCCTCAATTTTAATGACATTTCCACACGTTTGGGATTTTACCTTTTTCTGTGGGTACGTAGGGCTTTCTGAAACACACCAGACAGCACAGTGCAGCCGAACAAGTGACAGGTAAACCTGGCAACAGGTGCTGAGAGGAAGAAAATGCTTTGTTGAACAACTCTGCTGAAAGCTAGCTTTGTGAACTGAAACGTGGAGGGCCACCTGTGCAATGTTGGCATTTATCTCAAGGGGAACAGAATATAAAAGCAAGGAGATAATGCTCAGCCTTTGTAAGACATTAGTCAGGCCACACTTGGGAGCACTGTCAACAGTTTTGGGCCCCATATCTCAGAAAGGATGTATTGTCATTGGAGAGAGTTCAGAGGAGGTTCACAAGGATGATTCCAGGAATGAAAGAGTTAACATATGAAGAGCACTCGGCAGCTTTGGGCCTGTACTCACTGGAATTTAGAAGAATGCATGGGAATCTCATTGAAACCTACCAAATGTTGAAAGGACTCGGTAGGATGGATGTGGAGAGGATGTTTCCTATGGTGGGGGTTCCAGAACTGGGGGCACAGCCTCAAAACTAAAGGGCAACCTTTATGAACAGAGGTAAGGAGGAATTTTTCTTTTAAGCCAGAGAATAGCAAATCTGTAGAATGCTCTGCCACAGACGGCCAAGTCCATGCATATATTTAAGGAGGAAGTTGATAGTTTCCTGATCAGTCAGGGCATCAATAGATGAATTGGGTAGAGTGGGTTCCGGGATCAGCCAAGATGGAGTGGAAACCAAACAAAACAGAATAATTCTGGGGGCAAGGCACAGAACACAATGCCAGAAGTCACACAGAGCACAAGGCACATATAAGACAGCAAGCACATATATCAGCAAAATACAGTCACATACAAAAAAAAAATAGCCCAAAACCGAGTCCCGGAGAGTTGTAACAGACTACCGTCAAACAGTACAGCTTGTCTTCTGTCAGGTGAACACTGGGGAGCGCTAGTGGCGCTGGTGGAGCATACTGACTCCGACGCCTGCTCGTGGGTGGCTGTAAATAGCCGACTGCGGCTTGAAGCCTACTCCCCACCATGACCGAGGCCATGCAGCTCCCCCCACTGTCCGTCGATAAATCAGTGAATTGGCCTTGCAGCACTCCACACTAACAATGTCTAACTCTGTTCTGCGATGGCAAGAATAACAACTAAGATGATCACCCGCTGCTAGACTGCACACCTCCTTCACGCTCACAGATTCCTCCAACGCCACTCTGGCACGATCCGCTCCATCCGTTTCTCTGCCAGTGAGCAACTTGCTGGAGGGGTAGACCTGTCGTTCTTTAAGTTCTTAATGTTCAGTAGAGTCTAGCTCTCGTAAAAAAGCATGTGTTAAAAAGACAGTAACACTTTTGGTTGGCCCTGTAGAAGCTGCTACGGTTAAACGCGCCGCTACCTTGTTCTGTGCGTGTAAATTCCAAGCAATCTATACTGACAATCAAATTATTTGTCATAATTTTGCTTTGGTTGACTTATATCACGTACTGCAATCAACCAATATGTTTAATGCAAACCTGATGCTAGCGATAAAACCTCTTGCTAAAGTTAACCAAAAAAGTTCCATTATTTATATCATAGAGCAGGCATGGGCAAACTATAATCCGGCCCGCAGAACTTGATGAAATTATATTAATAAACCTTGTTAACATTTTTTCCCTGCAATTCTGGCGTTTTCCCAATAGATGACGCACTCTATATACATTGACCTTTGTTGAGGTGCAGCGTATTACTCCACATTTGCGCTTTACTCTTTGTTCGGCTCGACCTATTTGTGTGAACAGGCGTTCAGCATCATGAACATCAACAAAGCCAGCCACAGATCCAAGTTAACTGACCAACACCTCAGATCCATCCTGAGAATTGCCACAACAAAACTAAATCCAGACTTTGATGCGCTGGCTAAAAAGGGAGACCAACAACACTGTTCCCACTGAAATTAAAAATAAGTTTCTTCGTTGTGTTATGTAAAAAATGCATTTGAAAATATTTTTTCAATAAGCCTTACATGTTACATGTCATTTCTGTTAAGTGATGGACATGAGTAGTGCGCAGGTGCACGTACGTTCTCAAAATAAGAAATGCGCTCCAGATCAAATAACGCGCTCCGCATACTGGCGCGCCGTCACTGTTCTGTCCTTGTGCTGGTCGTTGTTGAGTTTTGGCACAGGGGACAATTGAATAAGAAGGAGCAGGACAAGTAGACCTGCATCTCCTACCGTTTTTGAAATAAAGACAGTCAGGAGGAGAGTGATGATGATAATATCTTGAAGGATAACAGAATTTTCAGTGCTTTAAAATAATAACTGTTACTATTAAAAAAAAGCTGTATTTTATTCATTTAATTTTCGGTGTTTTAAAAGTCATTTCAATAAATAGCTAAATACCATGGGACTTCAAAGACAGATATTTTGTTGTAATGCATTTGTTCATTTTCAATTGAAATTAAAGCACATGTTTTCTACATATCCCATGATATTTTATTTTCTCTTATGAGGTGTATTACCAAAACACTCCGTCCATCTGCTCCTGGTCCGGCCCCCCTGTCAAATTTTAGAACCCTTTGTGGCCCACAAGTCAAAAAGTTTGCCCACCCCTGTCATAGAGCCATGAAGTCATAGTTAGGGAGTTATAGCACACTACAACACAAAATCATGCCCTTCATCCCACTTAGTCTTCTGCCTAGTCCCATCTACCTGTACCCAGACCACAGTACTCTATACCTCCTCATCCATGAATTTGTCCAAACTTCTCTTAAATGTTACAATTGCATCTACCACTTCTACTAACAACTCCAACCACCCTTTGAGTGAAGAAGTTTCCCCTCAGTCTCACCTTAAATAGTTCATCTTTCACCCTAAATCTATGACTTCTAGTTCTAGCCTCACCCAGCCTGTGGGGGAAGAAGCCTACAAGTATTCACCTTCATAGTTTTGTATACCTCTGTAAGATCTCCTCTCATTCTCTTCTGCTCCACTGAATAAAGTTCAATCTTTCCCTTTAATTCAGGCTCCCAAGCCCTGGCAACATCCTTGTAAATTTTTTCTCCGCTAAAAGAATGAGCTATCAGTGCAAACTACAATTAGAAAGTTGCGCTGCCTAAAAATCCATCCCCCAGAACCCAAATAGCAGCATCAATGGAACTGAATTTAGAAGGCAGGTTACAATAGAATGATGTGTTTAGAAGTCCACATTTTTCTCCTCTGCAAGGGCATTAAAAACATGAGGATACAGATTCAAGGTAAGAAGAATGAGTTTTAAAGGACATATGATGGGTACGCTTATTTTTTGATTGGAACACACTGCCGAAAGTCTTCTGCTGCTGAAGAGGAAGCCTGTGCGACCTATCGCTGTGCCCAAAGTCCCTATTAATGCTGCCGAATGTTACTGAGGTTTCCACTTATGGATTTTACACTATGGACTTCCCCCTCCCCCCCCCCAGTCTTATGGTTTTAAATTTTGTGTTTTCACTGTACTTGTTTTTTTGTGCGTGGGAATAGGTCTCTATTCATTGGAGCGTAGAAGGTTGAGGGGGGATTTGATCGAGGTATTTAAAATTTTGAGAGGGATAGATAGATTTGACGTGAACAGGCTGTTTCCATTGAGAGTAGGGGAGATTCAAACTAGAGGACATGATTTGAGAGTTAGGGGGCAGAAGTTTAAGGGAAACACGAGGGGGTATTTCTTTACTCAAAGAGTGATAGCTGTGTGGAATGAGCTTCCTGTAGAAGTAGTAGAGGCCAGTTCAGTTGTGTCATTTAAGGTAAAATTGGATAGTATATGGACAGGAAAGGAGTGGAAGCTTATGGGCTGAGTGCGGGTAGGTGGGACTAGGTGAGATTAAGGGTTCGGCACGGACTAGGAGGGCCAAGATGGCCTGTTTCCGTGCTGTGATTGTTATATGGTTATATGGGAAGTGGATTTGGAGTCTGATGTTTTTGTGAGGTTTCATGTGTGGGGTGGGGTGGTTTGGTAGGGTTGATGTTCTTGTTAGTTTTTTTGTGTGTGGGTGGGGGGATTTGGGGGCCAATGTTCTTGTATTTCGTGTGGGGTGAGGGGCATGGGGGGGGGGGTTGCTGGGCATGTTGGTCGGTTTGCTGTTTCTCTCTGAACTCCATGGTTTTTCTTTGCTTTGTGTCTATCTGCAGAAGAAAATTCTCAGAGCTGTGCAGTGCATACACAGTTTGATAATAAATGAACCTTTGAACCTTTTTATTTCAGGTTGATATCTGGAGTACACCGCCAGAGGAAGTGGCGGAGTCAGATACAAATACAATGTTTGAGAGACACTAGGTGTACGTACACTTAAACAAGGATGGCATGGAAGAGAACAGTTACAATGATGAAAGCAAATGGGATTGGTGCAAATGGGCAAAGTGGATGTGAAGGGCCACTGGCTATGTTTCTGTGATGTACACAGGTCTATGGATCTATGACTCCACTGATCCGGTGGAACTGCTGAGTATATTTCTGCCAATCTTGCACTACGCTAGTCTTTCCGATACTATTGGCTGAGTAAATTCACTAACTTCAATTAATAGCCAGGGAACAGGGGGCTCTAAATAGGCACTGAACAGGATGAGAACGAGAGCCTCCCATAATCTCAGGCTAACACCCCTCACCCCCACCTCCCAAAGTACTTTCCTTCAAAGTGCAATCATTTCTGGGATATGTCAAACACATAGTCAATGGTTCCCAAAAGGTGCAATTAATAATTCATTTTAGTGATGTTGTCTAATTGACACATGTATAGATAGAACTCTGCAGTTACTTTCTGAAACAGTAATCCCATTGGCTGATAGCCTGATCCAAAAGGCACCGGCTAACACAGTGCACCACGGAGAAGTATCAACATGCCAGACCAGTCTTCGGTGCTGAGAGAGCCTTGGCTGAATCAAGGGAAGGTTATATGGTTTGTGAGACTTTAGAGGTGAAATCCTACATGATCTTCTTTTCTGAGGATCATCGCCTTGCTGTGAGTTCCCAAGATCCTGAGAAGGATGCCATCTGGAGTTTAGCTCTTGGTAGTCACCCATAGTTTTAAGGTTGGGGGGAGGTTTCAGATAAAGAGTGATCCAACCAAGACCTCAATGGGGGAAGACGATGACACATCACAATGACAGTGAAGGCGGACCAAGGATGCAGCAGTGAAGGGTCCCTGGTTGATTTCTATTCCATGCCAATGAACCCTGACCCCGATGTGTCACGAATCAGGTGGTAGCTGCCCATGTATCAGCCTCCCCACGTTAAACAAAGTCACACACGGGCAATCTCCATTACGGGGAACCACCCTAATATCCCCGATTAAGTCCCATATCGCTCGGCAAGTGGCGAAGGGACGAGGATTGTGAGGTCTGGAAGCCCCTAGTAACAAGTTGGCATCCGAACATGTGGATCC
This sequence comes from Hypanus sabinus, assembly GCF_030144855.1. Classification (NCBI taxonomy): domain Eukaryota; kingdom Metazoa; phylum Chordata; class Chondrichthyes; order Myliobatiformes; family Dasyatidae; genus Hypanus; species Hypanus sabinus. Next base: position 189,072,792 of record NC_082706.1, read on the forward strand.
CAGATTGGCCTCTACAGCCACCTTAAGATCCACCAATAACAAACCCCTTAGGAGAACATCATTCTCGAACTGAGTGATCGCACTAGTACTACCTGATCCCCAAAGGAAATCCAGAAGCATTCCACGCAATTGTGTGTCGACCATTCACTCCTTTTATATCAACTCCAACCGAGTATTCAACTCTCAAGTTACAGATATTCTTTTAGATTCCAGTTAGAAAGAACTTACTTCTCCATCTCATTTATCACTTGTACAAATTCTTGTATCTGAAGGAACACACAGTAAGTGTCACTACACATTCTGCGGGCCCCACAGCTCAAAACCTATTACAAGTATAATGTGCAACAAATAACTGGCTTTCCTTTAATAATCAGGTTTTTATCATTAGTTTCTCTATCTGCAGATGCAAACAAATTAATACTATGTTCTATTAAATAACATTCACAATCTTTAACTTGCGTTTCCATTACTTACTGCAAAATTGACTAGCCATTCATCCTGACTACTAACCAGACTATTAAACAAGCTGGTTTAATGACGAAGGTGACAACAGTGAACTATTCGTTTTCAATTTTCGAAACATCAGCTTTCATTTATGTGTTTCATTAGATTCCACCTTCTGACGTTCAAGACACTGAATCATGCTAGTGAGGTGTTGCGAGTGTCAAGGTGGCTTCTGTATGGAGAGAAATTAGGTCTTCCCACAAATGTAAGTTATGAAAATGCAGAGACAACACCATAAATTCACTGTATCAATTCCTCATCTCTCCTGTTAGACCGCTCTGTTAGAATCAGATTCAGGTTTGTTAGTACTTACATATGTTAAGAAAGTTGTCGTTTTGCAGCAGCACATTGCAAGACATGAAATTGCTATATGTTACTCTAAGAAATACATTTAAAGATAAATAATCTATGCAAAAAGACAGAAAAAATAGTAAGATTGTGTTCATGGAGTGACCGCCCAGAAATCTGACTGTGGAAGGTAAGAAGCTGTTCCTAAGATGTTGAGTGTGTGGCCTCCCAACTCCTGTACATCTCCCTGATGGCAGTAATGAGAAGAGTGTGTGTCCTAGATGGTGACTGTCCTTCAGGACGCTGTCACCTTCTTGAGGCCACGAGGGTGGGAAGCTGGTGCCCACGACGGAGCTGGCTGTTTACAAATCTCTGCAGCTTTTTCCAATCCTGTACATTGGTGCCTCCATACCAGACAGCGATGCAACCATTTAGAGTGCTCTCCACATTATATCTGTGGAAATTTGCTAGAGTCTTTGGTGACATACACATCTCCCTAAACTCCTAATGAAATACAACCACTGATGTGCCTTTTATTCAATTGCATCAATATGTTGAGCCCAGGACAGACCTGCTGAGATACTGGCATCCAGGAAACTGAAATTGCTCAGCCCTTCACTGCTGATCCCCCACTGAGAACTGGTGTGTGTTACCTCGACTTCCCCTTCCTGAAGTCCTCAATGAATTCCTTGAGTGCAAGATTGTTTTCTGATGTTCCACAGCTCTTCAACTACTAGAGAGCATCACTACAGAGATTCACTCTCAAATCGTGTGGTAAGAAGCAAAGCGATGTTTTGTCTCCTCATTCCCAGCCTCACAAAGCTCCATTTGTAACAAGCATCTCAAATCCGCTTTAAGCCTGCAAGATCGGATCCTTGACAAGTATCAGTAATAACTTTGCGAAAAAATAAAGAGCAGTTTGCAGGTACTGGCATACTAAATAAAAGCTCTGCCACTCAGCTGAGAAAGTTGCCAATTTATAAAAAACTCTGCCGTACAGAAACAAATGCACAACAAATGCATAACACAATGGAGACTTGTTTCACAGTTGTCCAACGGGGCATAGTCAGTTGCAACAGAGCAGTGGTTCAATGAAGTCATTGTTCTCGCAAAACTATTCCACAGTGATAAACACTTTTAATAAAGGACACAAATATGACTTAATTTGCACTAACTTAATTTGTAGTCATCTAGAGCCCTGCTTATGTGTGACCTGTTTTTGATCTCCTTCTTTATTCCTGTTTTTGATCTCCTTCTTTATTTCAGTTTTCTTTTCCCTCAACTTGCTTCTCGTAGAGATTCAGATTCATCTATTTATCACATATTGAGGCCCTCCAGTGTTCGGGGTCCACTATGGATATTGCTACGAGCTATCGTGTAAGGAGATTTGCAGGTCAGGACGGTGCGATAAGGACAGCCAAAGTAGCAGGCTCCCTCTCTACGCAGCTGATGAATCCAAAGGAACTGCAGAAACCAATACAGTTTGGTACCAGCAGTGTTGCAGGAGTTGCCAGTCAGTGTTGAACTTAATGTAGGACTGCCTTAGGGAAACCAGCACGGATTTTCCCTTGGGGTTTACTCCCGAAGACCTCCCCATGAGTGGGAACTGCTGCAAGGCAGCGGAGGTTTGAGATCAGAGTTTGCCTTCTCCTACATGAGCTGCTGACTAAGGCTGATGAGCCCCATCTTCCTGTTTTAAGGGGCCACTTACCTGCCTTAGCTAAACCACACAAGAAGGCCAGGAGCTGGACCTGGTTGTCAGAGCCTATTTGAGATGCATGCCATTGGAAGCATTTAATGGGTAGTGTGAGCTCATCCCCACTATCCACAATGGGGAAGAAGCTGCTCCTGAATTGCTAACCATGTGCATTCAGGCTTCGGTACCTCCTCCCTGGTGGTAGCAACGAAAAGAGGGATTGTCCTAGGTAATGGAGGTCCTTAATGATGGATGCCGCATTTTTGAGGTTGTGACTAAACACATTCATGGAGGTAGAGCAGTAAATGTAGTGTATATGGATTTCAACAAGGCATTTGATAAGGTACCCCATACAAGGCTTATTGAGAAAGTAAGGAGGCATGGGATCCAAGGGGACATTGCTTTGTGGATCCAGAACTGGCTTGCCCATAGAAGGCAGAGAGTGGTTGTAGACGGGTCATATCCTGCATGGAGACCAGTGATCAGGGGTGTGCCTCAGGGATCTGTTCTGGGACCCCTACTCTTTGTAATTTTTGAAAATGACTTGGATGAGGAAGTGGAGGGATGGGTTAGTAAATTTACTGATGACACAAAGGTTGGGGGTGTTGTGGATAGTGTGAAGGGCTGTCAGAGGTTACAGCGGGACATTGATAGGATGGAAAAATGGGCTGAGAAGTGGCAGATAGAGTTCAACCCAGATAAATGTGAGGTGGTTCATTTTGGTAGGTCAAATATGATGTCAGAATATAGCATTAATGGCAAGACTCTTGGCAGTATGGAGGATCAGAGGGATCTTGGGGTCCAGGTCCATAGGACACTCAAAGCTGCTATATAGGTTGACTCTGTGGTTAAGAAGGCATATGGTGCATTGGCCTTCATCAATCGTGGGATTGAGTTTAAGAGCCGAAAGGTAATGTTCCAGCTATATAGGACCCTGGTCAGACCCCACTTTGAGTACTGTGCTCAGTTCTGGTCACCTCACTACAGGAAGGATGTGGAAACTATAGAAACGGTGCACAGGAGATTACAAGGATGTTGCTTGGATTGGGGAGCATGCCTTATGAGAATAGGTTGAGTGAGCTTGGCCTTTTCTCCTTGGAGTGACAGAGGATGAAAGGTGACCTGATAGAGGTGTACAGGATAATGAGAGGCATTGATCATGTGGATAGTCAGAGGCTTTCATGAGAGGGCATAGTTTTAAGGTGCTTGGAAGCAGGTACAGAGGAGATGTCAGGAGTAAGTTTTTACGCAGAGAGTGGTGATTGCGTGGAATGGGCTGCCGGTGGTGGTGGTGGTGGATACGGAAATGATAGGGTCTTTTAAGAGACTCCTGGATGGGTACATGGAGCTCAGAAAAATAGTGGGCTATGGGTAAGCCTAGGTAGTTCTAAGATAAGGACATGTTTGGCACAGCTTTGTGGGCCGAAGGGCCTGTATTGTGCTGTAGGTTTTCTGTGTCCTATAATTAGTTACAACTTCCCGCAGCTTACTTCGATCCTGTACAGTGCCTCCCCCCCAACCCTTACCAGATGGTGATGCAACCAGTTAGAATGCTCTCAATACATCTGTGGAAATCTGCAAGTGCCTTGTGACATTCCAAATCTCCTCAAACTCCCAACGAAATACAGAAGCTGCCATGCCTTCTTTAAAAACATCGATATGTTGCACCCAGTGTAGATCTTCAGAGATGTTGACACCCAGAAACTTGAAATTGCTCACCCTTTCTACTTCTGATCCCTTGATGAGGACTGGTGTGTGTTCCTTCGTCTTACCCTTCCTGAAGTCCACAATCACTTTTTTGGACTTACTGACGTTGAGTGCAAGGTTGTTGTTGGGACGCGCACTCAACCAGCTGATCTATATCATTCCTGTAAATGGACAGCATTTGAATTTGTCCAAAGAGTCTTGTTACTGCTGTGCCAATTCGGCAGATAATGACTAGAATGTGAAGCGTACCATCCTAGGGAGCAGATGACACAAAGGAAGTAGTTTCTTAGCAGGAAACTGCTTAAATATAAGATGGAAAAAGGAATAGATTGCGTTTTTGGATAATGAGTATGGAAGGAAGCTCATTTGGAGCAACAGCAGAGATATGGACCATCTGGACCAAATGGCCCATTTCTTCGCTGCATATTAAAGTGATTCTATTCGTTAATTTGGTGTAGATTACTGTAAAACAGGTGGATGCCACCAGAGCTGTGGACCAAAGAGCAGATGAAGTCTCCGCCTGAAAAGCAAATGAGAAATGATGGGGGGGGGGGGGGGGAGGGAAGGGACATCAAAAACAGTTCACCCTGTGAACACACACAAAATGCTGGAGAAACTCAGCGGGCCAGGCAGCATCTATGGAAAAGAATAAACAGTCAACGTTTCAGGCCGAGACTCTTCATCACCCGATGAACACTGTTTTCTGTTTCGAAACGTCGACAGCACTTCTCCCTATAGATGCTGCCTGGCCTGCTGCGTTCCACCAGCATTTTGTGTGTGTTGCTTGAATTTCCAGCACCTGCAGATTTCCTCGTGTGAACACTGTTTTTGTTGTTGTCCAAATCTAAACACACACTGAGAAAAACAACACCTCTTGCTGAGACCCTGCCCTCTTCACTGTGAGATGGTCAGGTTAAAGTTCCTGATACTTTTCCAAATGTCTTTGAAAAATTACGAATAGAATCACGATTTTGTAGAGCCTGTTTGATTTAGACTTAAGCACTTGTCAAGTGTCAACTTTTAATATACCTGGTTATATTTTGACTTTGTAACCTTAAACACATTCTGAATTTTAAACACAAGAAAGTCTGCAGGTGCTGGAAATCCAAGGCAACACATGCAAACTGCTGAAGAAACTCAAGCAGGTCAGGTCTATGGAAACATATATAGTCGACGTTTTGCGCTGAGACCCTTCTTCTACTCTACCCTGTAGTCTGCTGGGGCAGCAGGATGAGAGCAGCTCACACCAAGAAGTTCGAAGAGCTGGTCAGGAAGGCTGCTTCTGTTCTGGGGGTGGAACTGGATTCCTCGGTGCTTGTGTCTGAGAGGACGATGCTGCAGAGGCTACGGAGGATTATGGACAATCTGTCTCACCCCCTCCATGACACACTGGACAAACAGAGGAGCACCTTTAGTAACAGACCGATTCCTCCGAGGAGCACCACTGAACGCCACAGGAGATCCTTTCTCCCTGTGGTTATAAGACTTGTCCTCCTTAAGCATATAAGTATAAGGCAGCACCTTCCAGACCCACGACCACTATCATCCAGAAGGACAAGAACAGCAGAAACCTGGGAACACCACCACTTGGAAATCCCCCTCCAAGTCACTCACCATCCTGATTTGGAAACGTATCGCCATTCCTTCATTGTCGCTGGGTCAAAATCATGGAATTCCCTCCCTAACAGCACTGTAGGTGTACCTACAACCTCAGGGACTGCAGCAGTTCAAGAAGGCAGCTCATTTATGGGCAATAAACACTGGCTTAGCTGGTGACGCCCACATCCCGGAAATATTTTAAAATGGTTTCATAGCACATCTGCATTTTGCACTATTACTTTTTAAATACATTTTGTATTTTTTCGTACCTCAATGTTTACATTTCGTATTTAAAAGTGTATATTCTGACTGAGGAACAATAATTTCCTTTGGGATCAATAAAGCTTCATCTATCTTAGAGAGAAAGGGGAAGATGACAGAAAGATTCTGAGTTTTTCAGAGGCCTTACTTGTTTAAATGGGCAAGGTATTCAGCTGGTGAATCACATTGTGCCCATCATACCTGCTGGAAATGGTATGAACATTTGAAGCAGATGCTCTCCTATGGTGTTGCTCATACCCAATGTGGGGCCCACAACATCAATTTTGCTTTCATTAACATCCTTTTTGAAGATCATGGATGTTGACTCATTCCCTGCTGTAACTGCGGGATGACCTGATATTTTCCCCCTGACCACTTCCCACCCACACACCCAAACCAGTGTGCTGTGATGTACATTGCTCAATCTCTTCCTCACTCCTGAGATTGGTCCGGCTACCACTGCATTCCACGGTAAACCAAACACAATACAAGCATGCATTTTATTACCATCTTGAAGAGTTTCCCAGAAATGTACTGAAGCCAAGAATTTCTCTTCTAAGGTGTTCCAGTAATTTTAGTATTTGTTTCACAACAGATTGAAACGTAATTGCATCACACTCCAGTGCTAATAGTCATTGCCCCTATGAGATCAACGCACTCTTACCAAGGGTAAGATGCAGAACAAAACTCTCTACGGGAAGAACACATTAATGGGAGCTGAACTCCGAGGCTTCCCTCACATTGACACACAACTATGCCTGAAGTACTGTTAATGTCCTCTCCTTGCACAAAAAACAAAGATCTGCTTCCAGCCAAAAAGCTTTAACCATACTTTTGGGGCTGAAAATGACAGCTAATGAGAAACCACGCTGCTACACTGACTCCCTGTAGGACGATTCCTACTGCTCGCCTCGCTTGAGGTCAGTGCTGTGAGTTGCTCATCATCACAACTCTTCTACCTTATGGCTTTTCTACATAAAAATCGTTGTGACTTTTCTAAGTGGAAGTTTTAAACTGCAACTATAAGAGAATAAGACGCAAGAGTAGAATTAGGCCATTCAGCATCTCCCCCCCACCCCTCAAAGTCTGCTCAGCCAATTAATCATGGTTGATTTGTTTCAACACACTTTTCAACTCAGCAGGCCAGGCAACTTTTGTGGAAAAGAGTAAACAATTGATGTTTCAGACTGAGATCATTCATCAGGACTGGAAAAAATGATGAGAAGTTGGAGCAAGAAGGTTGGTGGGGGGATGAAGAGGACAAAGTAGAAGGTGACAGGTGAACTGGGAGATGGGGAGGGGTGAAGTAAAGAGCTGGGAAGTGGATTGCTGAAAGAGATCATGGATATTATGGCCCTTGTGGCTAAAGGAATCTGGGGGTATGGAGAGAAAGCAGGTACAGGCTCAAAGGGCCAAATGGCCACTCCTGCACCTATTTTCTATGTTTCTATGAAAGGGAAGGGGGAGGAGCACCAGAGGGAGTTGACGGGCAGGTAATGAGATAAGGTGAGAGAGAGAAACAGGAATGGGGAAATGGTGAAGTGGGGGGGGGGCGCGGATTACCAGAATCTCAAGAAACCGATGCTCATACCATCAGGTTGGAGGCTACTCAGTCGGAATATACTGTAAGGTATTGCTCGAGTGTGTGTGGTAAACTATGTATACCTGTCTGGACATGTCCCTCTACTGACTGCTCCTGTGGCTCCTCCCACAGACCCCTGGATAAAGGCGATTGGGGCACTGCTCCTCCCTCAGTCTTCGAGATGTCGTGCTCCCTTTTGCTGTTAATAAAAGCCTATCGTTCACTTCCAGTCTCCAAGAGTTATTGATGGTGCATCAGTGTGACCTCATCGTGGCAGTAGAGGAGGCCACGGACTGACATGTCAGAATGGGGATGGGGAGTAGAGTTGAAATCGGTGACCACCAGGAGATCCCTCTTTTTCTGGTGGACAGAATTTAGATGGCCTGCAAAGCAGTCTCCCAATCTACACTGGGTCTCACAGTGGGAGCACCAGATACAGTAGATAACCCCAGCAGACTCATTTGTGAAGTGTCTCCTCACCTTGAAGGACTGTTTGGAGCCCTGAATAGTAGTGAAGGAGGAGGTGTAGGGGGAGGTGTGGCACTTGTTCCGCTTGCAAGGGTAAGTATCAGGAGGAAGAGCAATGGGGAGGGACAAATGGACCAGGGAATTGCACAAGAAGCGATCCTTGCAGAAAGCAGGAAATGGGGGGAAAAGGGAAAGGTGTACTTGATGTGACCCTGTTGGAGATGGATTATGTGCTGGATGTGGAGAACTATGCTGACTACAGCCTATTTTATCATGTGCCTCCAAATACTTCCACACCATATCTTTAACAATTGACTCCAACACCTTCCCAACCACTGAGGTAAGATTAACTGGGCTATAATTTCTCTTCTTCTGCCTCTCTTCCTTCTTGAAGAGTGGAGTGACATTTCCAGTCTTCTGGAACCATTTGAGAGATTCTTGAAAGATCATTACTAATGCATCCATGATCTTTTCAGCCACCTCTTTCAGAACCCTGGTGTATACACCATCTGGTTCAGGTGACTTATCTACTTTCAGACATTTCAGTATCCAAAGAACCTTCTCACTAGTAATGCTAACTTCACACACTTCATGACCCCTGACATCTGGAACTTCAATTCTACTACTAGTGTCCTTCACAGTGAAAACTGATGCAAAATACTTATTCAGTTTGTCCACCATTTCCTTGTCCCCCAACACTACCTCTACAGCATCATTTTCCAGAGGTCTGATAACCACTCTTAACTCTCATTTACACTTTATGTATCTAAAGAAACCTTTGGTATCCTCTTTAATAGTACTGCCTAGTTTACTTTTGTATTTCAGCTTTTCCTTCTTTATGACTTTTTTAGTGGCCTTCTGTTCATTTTTAAAAGCTTCTCAATCCTCTAACTTCCCACTAATTTTTGCTATATTATATGCCCTTTCTTTGGCTTTGTTGTTGGCTTTGACTTGTCTTGTTAGCCATGGTTGTGTTATCTGGCATTTAGAATATTTCTCCCTCTTTGGGATGTTAATATCCCGTGACCGGAATTTCTTCCATAAATTCCATCCATTGCTGCCCTGCCATCATCCCTGCCAGTATTCTTTTCCAATCAATTCTGGCCAACTCCTCCCTCATGCCCTTGTAATTCCCTTTACTCCACTGTAATACCGATACATCTGACTTTAGCTTCTCCTTCTCAAATTTCAGGGTGAATTCAATCACAATATGATCACTTTCCCCTAAAGCTCTTTTACCTTAAGCTCTCTGATCAATGCTGGTTCATTGCATAACACCAAATCCAGAATAGCCGATTCCCTAGTGGACTCAACCACGAGCTGCTCTAAAAATCCATCTCATGGGCATTCTAGAAATTTCCCCCCTTGGAATCCAGCACCAACCTGATTTTCCCAATCTACCTGCATATTGAAATGCCCCATGATTTTGTAACATTGTCCTTTTGGGATGCATTTTCTATCTCCTGTTGTAACTTGTAGAGCACATCCTTACTATTACTTGGGAGCTGTATATAAATCCCATCAGCATCTTTTTACTCTTGCCATTCCTTAGCTCCATCCACAGTGATTCAACACCTTCTGGCCCTATGTCACCTTTTTCTAATTATTTGATTTCATTTCTTAATAACAGAACAACGCCACTGCCTCTGCCTTCTTGTCTGTCATTTTAATACAATGTGTATCCCTGGATGCAGGCTATAATCTTCTTTCAGCCATGATTCAGCAATGCCTACAACATCAAACATGCCAATCTGTAACAGCGCTACAAGTTCATCTACCTATTCTGTATCCTGCACACATTCAAATATAACATCATCAGTCCTGCATTTGCCCTTTTTGATTTGTCTGCCTCTTATGTTGTAACTCATCCTGTTGACTGCAATTTTGACCCATCATCAGCCTCTCCTTGCTAAGAATCTCACTCCATATTGCCTCTGTTTGTAAACCAACTACCTCACCTTCAGCACTATCACTCCAGTTCCCTTCCCCTTGCCAAATTAGTTTCAATCTACCCGAACAACTCTAGCCAACCTGCCCACAAGGATATGGGTCCCCCTCGGGTTCAGGTGTAACCCATCCCATTTGTACAGGTCATACCTTCCCCAAAAGAGATCCCAATGATCTATAAATCTGAAACCCTGCCCCCTGCACCAGTTCCTCAGCTACACATTCACTTGCTAAATCATCCTATTCTTACCCTCACTGGCACTTGATATTGGCAGCAATCTAGAGATTACTACCCTGGAGATCCTGTTTCTTAACTTTCTTCCTAGGTCCCTAAAAAATCTTTTCAGGATCTCCTCACCTTGTCTAGCTATGTCAATGGTGTCAATATGTACCAACATTTCTGACTGCTCACCCTCACCCTTGGGAATGCCATGGACTCAATCTGAGACATCCTTGATCCTGATAACAGGAAGGAAACATGACACTTGGGTATCTCTATCGTGCCCACAGAACCTCATCTCTGTTGCTCTGACTAAGGAATCTCCTATTAACACTGCAGTCCTCTTCACCTCTCTGCTCTTCTGAGCCACAGCACCAGACTCAGTGCCAGAAACCCAGTCACTCTGGCTCCCCCGGTAGATCCTTCCCCTATATCATCAACCATATCAGCACCATTCAATGTGAGCCAGTAAACCATCCCATTCACCATACCAAAGTAAGGAATTAGGAATAGTTTTGTTTTCGTCTGAATAAATTGTTGCTGGAAATCCCCCCAAATAAATGGCACCACTAATTTGCTCCCCAAGTAAGCATTTTTTACATCTACACAATTACCTGTTAATTTATCCATGTTCATTTAAAACCTGTAATCAAAATCAAATCAAGATGTAATGATGTTGCAACCAAGGTACCTGGTGCATTTAATCACTTCTGACTGCAAGGTGGGGATAGCTTATGACATGACAAGATTTCAATCTTACTTTTCTTATCAAGTGAATGTGGTCTCATTGAGAACTCACACAAAATGCAGGAGGAACTGAGCAGGACAGGCAGCATCTATGGAAAAGAGTAAACAGTTGATTTTCGGGCCGAGACTGGAAGGGAAGGGGAGAAGTCAGAGTAAAGTCAGTAAGATTATTCTGGCTTCTCCCCTTCCTTTCTAGTCCTGATGAAGGGTCTCACCCCAAACTGTCAACTGTTTACTCTTTCCTATAGATGCAGTCTGGCCTGCTGAGCTCCCCCAGCATTTTGTGTGTGTTGCTTTGGACTTCCAGCATCTGCAGATTTTCTAGTTCATTGTTCGAAGTCTCAATGGATTTTTTAAAAAAACCAAGAGCATCTTACATTTTCTTCTGGAATTTAGACCCAAACTATCTCTTTCTTGGTCAGAAATCCTCCACTACCTGCTAAAGAATCAAAGAATGATGTGAATCCTGACAGAATTCCCAATGTCAGAGGTCATTAACAGACCAATGATGTATACTGCAAACCATCTCAGAAGCAATAAATCAAGAAAGCAGTGTTTTGATTAATGCTGATAATGTCATGTTAGAGTGAAATGTCATCGTTTTGGAGTATTATACAAATGCATTAAGTAAATATACAGTCCATTGTGATAACCAGATATAAATATCAGGGAGGTGTCAGCCTACGTGAATAGTCTTTAGCCAACTAGCAGCACTGAGGTTGCTATAATCACCCCACTTGAGAGGAACTGCACCTGCACCTGTTTCTTTGAGATGTGCACAGGAATGATAGATGAGGTAAGGATCACACTCACCAGAACAATTTCATGGCAACTAGGAGCTAATGAAAATACTGTACTTACTTCACTGCCAAACCTGGGGACAATAACCACCTGGCATCCACACAGCTCGGAAAGCTAACATGTAAACATAAACTAAGATTGCCTCTGATATTCATATAACTTATAAATAAGCAATTAAGTTATCTATACCAAATAGCTTATGTGGCAATAAATATTGACAGTGAAGCTATTCTTTGAGATTGGAGTAAATTTCTCAAATAGTTAAGCTTTCAAAAGATTCTTCCCTGTGTTAACATATTCTCTCACAGGAAGCCATAACATTTTCTGAAGTGCAACCCCATACAATATACTTTGACTTTTTAGTGCTTTGGTTACAGTAGAAATAATAATGTTAAAGAATAAAGACATGTTTCTTTTGTCCTCTCCCTGTTCCAAACCAAGTGGAGGGCAGGAATATATACCGCAGGATCAGAACTAAAGCTATGTTCTCCAATCGTACTGACCTTTGCTCTGTGTTTTTATAGCACAATTGTTCCTTGGCAAGCACACTGCACCTTTTGGAGAGGAGCCACTTTCAAGCACTTTGGTACATGTCCAGTACATATCCCACACAAAAACTGATAAGAACTCCAATTCTGCAGTTTGAAGCCACAAGGCCTTCAGAATACAGTATCGCCGTTGTGTAACAGTACAGCTTTACTGTGTCCTCTCTGATTAAGATGTCAATGTCTGAACAATCTGTGTCAGTAACTGTTAAAGACAGTTCATTTTAAATGGAATCAGATTTAAACAGAAAAGCATCAGACTACACACTTACAATAACTTGAATTTACATTGCACTTTATTAAAGATATCCCATAGCTAGAGGAATTACTAAATAATACTTGAAACTTAACAACAATGGCTCATGAAATATTGGATAAAGTTGAAGACTCCCCACCCAAAACTCTAAGAAATGGTGGAAGGAAGTTAACAACAGCAGAGCAGCACATAGTGGTTAGCACAACACTTTAGAGTACAGGCGAGCTGGGTTCAATTCCTGCCACTGCCTGTCCTCCCGTGATTTCCTCCCATAGTCCAGAGACGTACTGGTTAGTAGGTAAATTGTCCTGTGATTTGGCTAGGGTTAAAACTGGGCAGTGTGGCTCGAAACCCAGAAAGGGCTATTCTGTGCTGTTTGCCAATTTTAAAAAAATACCAAAAAAAGGCAAACTACAAAGAGAACATGAAAACAAACTTTCCAGGATTGACAAAATCTACTCAAAAATATTTCACGCTTATTTTAGGAAAGGGGGGGCAGTCAGGAGCAGAAGACCTTGGAGCCTGGTAATAGTGATACTGTAGAAATAGCTTTGCCATCAAGGAAGGGAACAGCATTGCTGACATCTCAAGGAGAAGAAAACCAAATAAGGCGGAGGCTTATCAAAACGAAGTAAGATAGCAATAATGAACAAAAGAACGTTACAAACAGCTGTGGCCAGAGCTTCTATTCTGGAATCTAGCAGGATTGTTTCAAATGCCTTCAGAATCGTCCTCTAAGTATTTTTCATTCAGAAACCATTTCCTTATGCTGGAAAATTATGCCTGTTCTCCTGCTACTGAAGAAAGAAGAGAAAAGAAAATCAGCATATAAGCCAAAAACCTGTTCTGGCTGAGTAACAATCTACAGATCAGGATAGGGGAATTTGCACTGCTTTACCACCACTCAAAGCTGAAAAACTATTATTATCTGTGAAGGTCAGATTGTGAAGTTTATGGAAGAGGACGATAGAGATCCTCCAGGGTGATAGCCAAGAGCTTCTGGCAGCAGGTGACTGCAAGGATTCAAGATTCAATTTATCACTTCAGATCCTACCACCTTCTAGCTATCCTCCTTACCCTCTCCCCACCTTTTTATGCAGGCATCTTTCCCCTTTCCTTACCAATCCACAAGAAGGGTCACGGCCCGAAACATTGACAGTTTGTTCTTTTCCTTAATTGCTGCGTTGAACTGCTGAGTTCCTCCAGCATTTTTTGTGTGTTGCTTTTAATTTGTCAATTTAGCGCAACATGGAGGCGTAGCACAGCACCTTACTGTATAGGCGACCCGGGCTAATTCCTGCTGCTGCCTGTATGAAGTTTATTTGCTCTCCCCGTGACAGCGTGTTTCCTCTGGGTGCTCCGGTTTCCTCCCACAGTTCAAAGAAGTACCAGTAATAGAAACTTTAATTTAAAAAGGAAAGATTAAAAAATTCATTTCTTGAATGTATAATTTGATTCAAAAACAGGCAATTAAACAAGGAGTCCATAAGTCAAGACAAAAATGGGAAAGTGACTTGAATATTAAAATTGAAGAAAAAAATTGGTCAAGACTATGTCTTCAGAGTATGACAAATACAATAAATGTCCGGTTAAGATTAGTGCAATATAACTTTTTACATCAATTATATATTACACCACAAAAAATAAATTAATTAAACCCAAATTTATCTGATCAATGTTTCCGATGTAACCAAGAAATTGGTACTTTTTTACATTCTACTTGGTCTCGTTCCAAAATTCAACCTTTTTGGACAAATTTAAGAGTTTTATTGGAACAAATTATTGAAATACAACTTCCACATAATCCAATATTATTTTATTAGGTGATATTGAAGGGATAAAACCGATACCCAAATTGAATAAATATCAAAAAGAATTCATAAAAATTGTACTGGCAGTAGCCAAAAAGGCTATTGCAGTTACTTGAAATCGGATACATATTTAAGTACAGATCTTTGGAAGAAAGAAATTTATAGCTGTATTCCACTTGAAAAAATTACTTATAATTTAAGAGATAAATATGAAACGTTTTTGAAAATCTGGCGCCCTTATTTACAAAAGACAGGATTAAATATACAGGTGCTCCAAAGATGAAATAATTGGTTATTTGGGGAAAGAAATAAATATATATACTAAAGTTATTACGAACTCCATGGAGCATGTGGGGATCTTCCAACATCCAGGCACTCTTTCTTTCTTTTTTTTTCTTTCTTTCTTTCTTTCTCTTTTTTTTTCTGTAGGGATGCTAGGGGGGAGGGGTTAAGGGGAGGGGGATGGGTAATATATATATTTTTTTCTTCTTATTTTGTAACTACTTGAAATACAATAAAAAAAGGTTTTTTTAAAAAAGTACTGGTTAGTAGGTTAATCAGTCATTGTAAATCGTCCCGTGATTTGGATAGGATTAAATTGAAGGTTTGTTGTGTAGCATGGCTGAAAAGGCCAGAAGGGCCTACCCTGTGCTGTTTGTCTATAAACAAATAAACGATTAAAAATGAAATGATCGTGTGTGCGTTGAAGTATATAGTGAAATGTGACATTTGCATCAACAACCAACGTACCTCGGATGTGTCGGGGTGCAGCCCGCAAATGCCACCACGCATTCCGGCACCGACGTTGCATGCCCACAAAGTTCGGCAGAAGGACACAGGACACAACGAGCAACAGAACGACAGGGGCAAAACAAGCCCAGTTCCTCCCACCCACTCTCCCACACATATATAGTCTTCCAACAGCATCCTCAATGAACTCAATGAAGGGTGTGGATGAAACCTATGCTTGTAATTGCTCTGCCTGCTGCTTTAGGAGGGAGGAACAGAAGATGAAGTCCAGCCTCCAGGCTGAGTGACCTCCCTACACGGCAACGAGCCGCGAACTGTGAACTGTGACAGAAGCCTGGATATGCACCCAGTGGCCACTTTAGTAGGTACATCGGTACACCTGCTTGTCAATGCAAGTATCTAATCGGCCAATCACGTGGCAGCAGCTTCATGAATAAAAGCAGGCAGACATGTCAAGAGGTTCAGTTGAACCAAAAGACCACAAACACACAGTCAGGTATCTAATAAAATGGCCGTTGAGTGTATTCTGAGGCTAGGAGGCTGAAGGTGGTTAATCAATGAACAATTATAGTGTATGGGAGATCTCAGAAACAGCTGTGACCAGAGAGTTAGCAGGCTTTATGGGTGATGGGTTGGAGAGAGAGAAAGCACACAAAAATGCCCCATTCCCAGCTGGCAGTAGATAAGACCATCAGATATTGGTACAGAGTTGGGCCATTTGGCCCATCGAGTCTGCTCCACCATTTTCCTTCTCAGCCCAATCTCCTGTCTTCTCCCCGTATCCCTTCCTGCCCAGACCAATCTAGAATCTATCAACCTCTGCCTTAAATATAGATAAAGACTTGGCCTCCACAGCCACCTGTGGCAACAAATTCCACAGATACATCACTCTCTGGCTAAAGAAATTCTCCTCCTCTCCATTCTAAAAGGACACCCCTCTTTTCTGAGGCTGTGTCCTCTGGTCCTAGACTCTCCCACCATAAGAAGTAACTCTCCACATCCACTCTATCAAGGCCTTTCAACATTTGATAGGTTTCAATTAGGTCACCCCTCATTCTTCTGAATTCCAGTGAGTACAGGCCGGCCCAGAGCTTTCTAACGGTCTTCATATGACAAGCAGTTCAATCCTGGAATAATGTTTGTGAACTCCTTTGAACCCTCTCCAGTGTCAGCACAACCTTTCTAAGATACGGGGCCATAACCACTCATAATACTTCAAGTGAGGTCTCACCAGTGCTTTATAAAACTTCAATATTACGTCTTTATATTCTAGTCCTCTTGAAATGAATGCTAACATTGCATTTGGCTTTATCACCTCAGACTCAACCTGCGAATTAACCTTTATGGAAATCCTACACATGGACTCCCAAATACTTTTGCACTTCAGATTTTTGAATTTTCTCTCCATTTAGAAAACAGTCTACCCTTTTATTTCATCTGCCAAAGTGCATGACCACACACTTTCTGACACTGTATTCCATCTGCCATTTCTTTGCCCATTCTCCTGTTCTAAGTCCCTCTATAGCACATCTACTTCCTCAAAACTATTTGCTGCTCCACCTATCTTCATATTAGCTGCAAACTTTTCAACAAAGCCATGAACTCCATCATCCAGATCATTGACAAATACTGTAAAAAGAATTGGTTCCAACACAGACCCCTGAGGATCATCACTAGTTACTGGCACCCAACCAGAAAAGGCTCCCTTTATTTCCACTCTTTGCCTTCTGCCAATCAGCCACTGTTTTATCCGTGCTAGTATCTTTCCTATAATACAGTGAGTTATTAACTTGTTAAACAGCCTCATCTTGTCAAAGATCTTCTGAAAATCCAAGTACACAACATACACCGATTCTCTCGCTTCTCTTTTAAACTTTATGTATCTGAAGAAACTTTTGACATCCTTTTTAACATTATTGACGAGCTTACTTTTGTATTCCATCTTTTCCTTCTTAATGGCATTTTTAGTTGTCTTAGAAGATTCCCAATCTTCTAATTTCCCACTCATTTTTGCCCTATTATATGCCCTCTCTTTGGTTTTTTTGTAGGCTTTGACTTCTCTTGTTATCCACAGTTGTGTCATCTTTCCTTTAGAATACTACTTCCTCTTTCGGATATATATATCCTGTGCCTTCCGAATTGCTTCCAGAAATTCCAACTATTGCTGCATCCCTGCCAGTGTTCTTTTCCAATCAAATCTGACCATTTCCTCTCTTACGCCTCTGTAATTCCCTTTACACTACTGTAATACTGATACATCTGACTTTAGCTTCTCCCTCTCATACTCCCAGGTGAATATTAGGATCACTTTCTAAGAACCTAAGGGTTCTTTTACCTTAAGCTCTCTAATCAATTCTGGTTCATCAGTCCAGATAAACTGATCCACTAGTGGGATCAACCACAAGCTGCTCTAAAAAGTCATCTTGTAGGCATTCTAGAAATTTCTTGTCGTGGGATCTAACACCAACCTGATTTTCCCAATCTACCTGCATATTGAAGTTCCCCATGATTATCGTTACATTATCCTTTTGGCATGCATTTTCTATCTCCCATTGTAATTTGTAGGCCTCATCATTACTACTGTTAGGGAGACTATATATAATTCCCATCTTTAGCTCTACCTACAATGATTCAACAACTTTCGACCCTATGTCAATTCTTCCTAACAATCTGATTTTTTTTTTACCGAGAGCCATGCCACCCCAACCCCTCTGCCTACCTGCCCGTCCTTTTGATACAATGTGCATCCTTGGACACTAAGCTACTAGGTATAAACTTCTTTCAGCCATGATTCAGAGATGTCAAACAACATCATTCACGCCAAACTGTAACTGTGCTATAAGCTCATCTACCTTATTCCATTCACTGCATGCATTCAAATATAACACATTCATCCTTTTCAATTCTGTCTGCCTTTTACATTGCAACTTATACTGTTGACTGCAATTTTGCCCTATCATCAGCCTCTCCTCGCCAGGAGCCTCACTACACACTGCCTCTGTTTGTAAACAACTACCTCTTCCTCAGCACTATCACTCTGGTTCTCATTCCCCAGCCAGTTTAGATTAAAGCCTCCCGAACAATTCTAGCAAACCTGCCCACCAGGATATTGGTCCCCCTTGGGTTCAGGTGTAACCCATCTCCTTTGTGCGGGCTGTATCCTCCCCAGAAAGGGGTGGGGGGGGGGGAAGTAAAGTTGTACTTGAATTTTCAGGAAAGATAAAATGCCACACCAAAGTTATGAAGCAAGTTGGATCACATAAGATCGGAGGTGGCATGCTGATGTGGATGTAGAATTAGTTAACAGAAAACAGCAAGTAGAAATAAGTGTGTAATTTTTACATTAGGACTCGTGTCATTCATGGGATGCCACAGGGATCAATGCCAGGCTTCCAGCTGTTCACAATCTATGTTTATGGATGATTTTGAAGAAGGGACCAAACATTTGCTGATGGCATTAAACTGGTGACTGTATGGGGTGCAAGGAGGATGCGGAGGAACTTCACAGCAATACAGACAAGAAAAGCAGTTAAAGATATAGATATACTGTGGGAAAGTGCAGGACCATCTCCACCACAAGAAAAAAATAAGAAGACAGATTATTAACTAAAGCGAAATTTGGATAGGTACATGGATGGTTGGTGTATGGAGAGCTATGGTCCCGGTGTAGGTTGATGGGAGTAGTCAGTTTAAATGGCATGACAGAGACAAGATGGGCCAAAGGGCTTGTTTCTGTGCTGTACTTCTCTATGACTCTAAAGGAATAGGGTTACAAATTACACAAACTTATTGAGTAGTTGGGCAGGCAGAAGGGCTGAATAGGTTACTCCTGCTACTTCTTCTTGTGTTTGAAGCCATATCATTACATATAGCCAGCAAAGTCAATGAGAGTAGATTTTCTTCATTGAAGTGCATTTGTGAACAAGATAGATTTTTTTTTATATACCAAACCTGTTGTGAAATTTGCCTTAGCGGTTAGTGTGACACTATAAATGCTCGGGATTTCGGAGTTCAGAGTTCATTTCTGGTGCTGTGAGTCACAGGCATGGCACTATTGGCTTGTAAATTATTGATTGCTATTGTGTTGTCTGTTATAACACTGTCTTCTATTTTATGCTTGGCACCGAACCTCAATCAATTCTGCTAAGTTTCACATACTGGGAATAAAGTGATTCGGCTTCTGATAAGGAATTTGTGCGTTCCCCCTGTGTTAGCGTGGGTTTCCTCTGGGTGCTCTGGTTTCTTCCCACAGTCCAAAGACGTACCGGTTAGTAGGTTAATTGGTCATCGTAAATTGTCCCGTGATTAAACTAGCATTAAATACAGCTGGGTTGCTGGGCAGTGCGGCTCATTGTTCTACACTGTACCTCTAAATGAATAATGAAATGGAAACAAATTCCCTTCACGCAGTGGGTCTGAACACAGGCCTCAAATCATTAATCCCGCCTCAGGACCATGAGACCAAAAATCATTACCACTAAACTATAACACCTCTGTTCTTCCGGTGTGAACTGTCATCCCCAGCGATGGTGGTGAAGGAATTCATGATATTGTATGGGAGTACTAGGTCTGTGCAGTGACTGTCTCAGCCTACTACCTCACTGGTCACTGGGACAGTACTCCCAAAGTTGGCACTAGTCTCCAGAAGTTGGTGAGGAGTATTTGGTCAAATCAGTGTGTCTCTGTTGGGTTTTGATTCATTTCCTAAGCGACACCTTGGTGTTACAAAGTCATCCTTGCTTTCCTTTCTAGCAGGTGGAATGAGCAATGGCTTCATTGATTGCATGAATGAATGTGGTTAAGCGGTATGGAATTTATCACAATGGAAAAGAGAGCATATTTCCTTCCCTGAGCAACATTGGCAAACTAGATAGGTTTTTATGGCAGTTATATGATCCAATTTTGTTGAAAGCAACTTTTTAATTCTTCTGAAAAGCAAACTGAACTACATATCTTTATTGATCCCAACTCTTTGGATTATTAGTGCAGGCCTCTGGGTTATTAGTCCAGTCATATAAGTATTTCACATTATCATACCAAAGATAGAGAAGCATAAGTGGCAAAAAACTTATTTGCTGTTAAACAAATGGAACTGATCCATTATTGTACTTTAGCCAAAAATTTCACTACCATAACTGATTTACTGAACTTCACTGGAGAGCAAC
Organism: Hypanus sabinus; assembly: GCF_030144855.1. NCBI lineage: Eukaryota > Metazoa > Chordata > Chondrichthyes > Myliobatiformes > Dasyatidae > Hypanus > Hypanus sabinus. The sequence continues at coordinate 189,093,139 of NC_082706.1, forward strand.
AAGAAGCAGGTTTGATCCTTTTACAAAATCTGCTTGAAGTTTATTTTAATGCTTCACCTCACCTATTTGACGTGCTCTAATTCACTGAGTGTTGGGACACTGATAATTCCTCATGTCAGAAGCAACCCACACTAATTCAACACATTATCTTTTCCTTAAAACATCTCAAACCCTCTCAGCATTATTGAGTTGCTTTGTCAATGCATTAACTGTTGTAATCTAAGCAAATAAACACTTGTACAGAACCGGCTTCCACAATGGGGTAATGAAATCTCACACTAGCTAATTTATTTCTGGATGGAGGTGCTACATCCCAACCGCTGGAAGAAGAAACTCCGTTTGGAATGCATTCCCGGCTTGTCCAACAGTGGGAAAGACAAATCAAAGTCATGGTACCATGCTACACATCATTAGGTCGGACTTTTCAAAGTTCAAAGTAAATTTACTATCAAGTGCCATAACCCTGTGGCTTATTTTCTTGCAGGCACACTCAATAAATCTGATAACCATAATAGAATCAATGGAAGACCGCACCAAAAGAATGGACAACCAGTGTGCAAAAGACAACAAGCTATGAAAATACAAAAGGAGAGAAAATAATAAATAAACAAACAAACAATAAATATCAAGAACATGAGATGAAGAGTCCTTGAAAGTGAGTTCATAAGGTGTGGGAACAGTTCATTGCTGGGGCAAGTGTAATTATCCCCAGTGGTTCAAGAGCCTGATGATTTTGGTGTAGTAACTGTTCCTGAACCTGGCTGCGGTGAGTCTTCAGCTCCTGTACCTTTCTTCCTGATGGCAGCAGCGAAAAGATAGCATGACCTGGATGGTGGGGTTCCCTGACGTGGATGCTGTTTTCCTTCAAAAATACTCCAAGCAGATATGCTTCAAGGACTTTTCTTATAAATCCACCCAAAACTGAGGTCCTGAGAGGCAGGAAACTGAGCAGCAATGGCATGCTTAAAAAGAGAGTCCCTTCTTCTGACTGGCTAATAGAGCTTTCCTGAAAAGCATTTCCAATTGGCTAATTGTGAGACACACTGGCCAATGAAAGAAAAGCAGGCCCTGGCTGAGTTACCATGTGGGCCAGTGTTTGAGAGGCTTTGGTGAGCAGAGGTGCAGGTAGGGTTCTTTGAATTTCCTTTTCAGTCTCAGAGCATTCAGGTGGTAGTTAGGGCAGTGGTATACTCCCCCTGCAAGATGTGGAAGATCTGAGAGGCTACTAACATCCCTGAGGTCCTCCCCTGTGGGAAGTGTATGCAACGAATGACCACATGAATCTGAATTTAAATTTGAATTTATTTAAATCTTACATCTATCCCACAACATGAGGGAGTAAAAATCCTTGTGTTATGACTCTGTTGCAGTGTGCAGACATGTGAATTTATAAATCTAATGCCTTGTAGAAAGAAGCTGTCCCGTAGCCTGTTGGTCCTGGCTTTTAGGCTGTGGTAGCTTTTGCCAGACAGTAGCAGCCAAAATGGTTTATGGTTGGGGTGACTGGTGTCCCCGATGATCTTCCAGACCTTCTTTCTGTATCTGCTGCTATAAATGTCACATCCACAGATGTGCTGGGCTGTCCGTCCCACACTCTGCAGTGCTCAGCGATCAAGGTCAGTGCAGATCCCGTACCAGGCAGTGATACAGCCAGTCAGTATGTTCCTAATGGTGCTCCTGCAGAAGGGCCTGAGGATTTGGTGGCCCATGCTGAACTTCTTCAGTCGCCTGAGGTGGAAGAGGCCCTGTTGTGCTTTTGTTGCCACACAACCAGTGTGCACGGTCCAGGTGAAATCTTCCATGATGTGTGTATCGAGAAAATTGAAACCAATCACCCTCTCAACTGCAGTCCCATTGATCAGGGCGAGCCTGTCTCTGTTCCTCCAGTTATGCACAGACAGCTGTTTTGTTTTTTGGACATTTAGGGAGAGGTTGTGATCTTGGCACCACTGCGTCAGGGTGTCAACCTCTCCTCTGTAGGCTGTCTCAACATTACTAGAAATAAGGCCGATCAATGCCGTGTCATCTCTGAAGTTGATCAGCAGATTGGAGCTGTGTGTGGCAATACAGTTGTGGGTGTAAAGGGAGTAGAGAAAGGGACTCAGGACACAACCTTGGGATCCCCTGTGTTGAGGGTCAGAGGGGCAGAGGTGAGAGAATCCATCCTTACCACCTGTCAGCAATCCAATAGGAAGTCTTGGATCCAGCTGCACAAGGTGAGGTACAGGCCAAGGTCGCTGAGCTTCCTGCCAAGTCTGGAGGGAATTATGATGTTGAAAGCTGAACTGTAGTCCAGGAACAGCATTCTAACGTAAGCACCTCACTTCTCCAGGTGAGTGAGGACAATGTGCAGTGCTGTGTCTGTGGCATCATCAGTAGTCTGATTCCATCGGTAGGCGAATTGTAGGGGGTCCAGTGTGGGTGGTAGCATGCTCCAGATGTAGTCTTTAACCAGCCTCTCAAAGCATTTGCTTATAACTGAGGTGAGTGCGACAGGGTGTCAATCGTTCAGGCATGCTACCCTGGTTTTCTTAGGTACAGGGACAATGATGGAAGATTTGAAACAGGAGGGCACTACACACTGGAAGAGGGAGAGATTAAGAATGTCTGCAAAGGTCTGGCGTTGGAACTGGATGAAAGTGGGATCATCTGAGATGCTGAGAGTTTTAGTGAGGTGGTCACACCTAAGGTACAGGCAGAAAATAACTGGGTGACCAGCAGGAAAGGGAAAGGGAGAAGGCAGATCGTGAAGGATTCCCCTGAGGCTGTTGCCCTCGAATGTAAGTATACTGTTTTGCATATTGTGATGGAGTTGGGGTGGGAAATGATCCTTCAGAAGGCAGATTCTACGTTAGAAAGGCTGAAGTCCCCTACTGTGACAATCGTATATTCTTACAACTCTGCACAATCTCCCAGGATATTGGTCTTCTAAGTTCCACTTGAGTATCTGGGGGCCTTTAGTACAATCCCAACAATGTGATCATCCCCTGCATGTTTCTCAGTTCCACAAAGTCATCCTTTGGATAGTGTAATTGTCAGTTGAAATGACAGTTCAATAGAAGCCAGGTCTGTGGCAACAAGACTGGCTCTAAGCTTTTGTGTGAACGAGTGAAAGAAGAAAAGGAGTGTAATGGTAGACGCAATAGCTAAGGGGAAAGACAGGAGATTTGAACTTTGAACTTTCTGTGGCTGCAAAAGTGACCAGAATCGAGTGTTGCTTCCCTGCTACCATGGTCCAAGATGTTACAAAGTGGCCATAAACATTCGCAAAGGGGAGAGTGAGGAGAGATAGACTCTACTACAGTAAAGAAGAGTGAACAACAAATATTCCTTTCACGTTGTTCCACAAGAATTCCAGACTCGATATGCTCCTATTTGCATTAAACACATGCTGGTAGCACTCTGCATTTTCTGAAACAATGGCGTGTTTGGCTTCCAGCCCTTGTGAGTTTCAAGGCTTGGGCTGAGTATCCACTGCTCGTGAGAAAGTAAGCAAGCACTCACAGCCATGACTGGCAACTGTTCTGCACAACTGGAACCTTTCAAAACAATGTTAATTCCTCTGACGATCCAGCAACGAAGCATACAGTTTGGCAGAGTGTGACCCACTAAATCAGCGGATCCCTGACTTCTGTTTATTTACACTTGCTGTTCTGTTGAGCACCACATGGGGTTTTTTCCTGATATCTCCTCGCTGTCCAAGCTGCCAGCCCAGACTTTGTCTAGATTAGTGAAAAACATGGGCTCTAACACCAGGGTTTGAACCACCGTTCAATGACTCTTACCCACCAGCAGTAGATTCATGTGTGGAGGGGTAACTGGAGGAAAAACTGTCACTCGACTCATTATTGATGCGATATTCACAAACACTGACATCGTTTTTCTTTTGCACCACCAGACACGGAGGGGAAATCTAAAGAGAAGGTGTGCACATAGAGCGGGCATACAACTATTTTGTGGTTAAGGTTGCGATTCATCTATTTTTCAGTTCGGCAACCCGGCTTTTAAGTAACTGGATATTTCAGAAATCAGGCACCATGATGTGAAGGCTTCCAAGGTGTCTGCTTCTTGGTGTCAATGCTTTGTTTTGAAAAATAACTTTACTGCACAAAAGAATCAAAGTTAGTTGCTCCTATTGTTGGATATGTACTTTGGTCATTGCAGCAATCAGTGGCCACGGAGGTCCTAAGCTCACCAGCGGGGCATTACGCACTCTCTCTAGGGACAAACATAACCCCAGAAGATAGACAATCAGATGCATTGACCAGTTCACTGTCCTGCTTTGGGGGTGACAGAAAGAGAAATGGCACTTTCAAGACACCAAAGACCTAGTACTAGCCTGCTGCCTTCTTTGGGATGGAACTTGGCTTGGATGGCCTGCACTCCTATTGAAAATATTGTGAATATTATTAACATCTGAATCTAGAGCAATTTTGGTGGCAATCGGCACTACAACTACATCATTTAGTTTATAAATTAATAGTCTAGAACTAAAAGATTGGAGTATTTTCTGTGGTGGAGAACTAGGTGGGTTAGAACATGAAGGGAATCAATGAACATGGGACTGGTGCAAAGTATCGCTGAGATGAAGTATCAGCCAATATCTTACTGAAGAACAGAATAGGCAAGAGGCGATGAATAACCAGCCACTGCTTGTTTCTTATGTTCTTTAAGTACAAAAAATGATCAAAAGTCTAATGAATGACGCATTCTATATTTAGCTTACAAGGCAATCGAGTTGTGCTCCAGCTGAACACACCCGGAATACTGTTAGCACCAGGCTTCACAACTTTGGAAGAACAGACTGGCTTTGGAAGGAGTGCAGCAAAGATTTACTCCAATGATACCCAACCTCTAAGGGGAAAACACAAAGGAAAGATTCTAAAAATTCTTGCTTTGGGGAACAAAAACCTGAAAGCATTTACCACCAGGCTCAAGGACCGCTACTGTCCCAGTGTTATGCGATTACTGAACCAGTTCCCAAATACAATGTGATAGACTCTCGACCTCATGATCAAGGTCACTTTGTGACCTTGCACCTCACTGTCTACTTGCACTGCACGTTCTCTATAACTGTGACACTTTACTCTGCACTCTATTACTGTTCGAGCTTGTACTACCTCAACGTACTGTTATTTTGAACAACAAATTGTTCTGTATGAGTAGTACGTAAAACATGTTTTTCATTGTATCTCAGTACATGTGACACTAATAAATCAACTTACCAGTTTATTCCCTGGAATACTATAATTCCCATCGCTGTGTTTTATCTTTAGATCAGCTGTTAGACCAAAGCCTTGCTTACTTTCTGAGGTATTTTTCTGTATTTTGTGGTTGAATGCATCATTAGTGAGTCCAGTACTCACTGGCTATCTCCAATTGTCCAGCCAACTTCACTTCTGTCCTTGTGATGCAGATACTTCCAGAATAATGTTGTTGTAGAGTGAGGCTCGTCACCTGACTGAGACAGAGAGGCTTGTGAGTTCCTGAGATCCCGAGAGCAGTGCCGCCTGCAGTTTAGCCGTTTGGTGTTTAGTTCCTGGTGAGGTTACCCATGGCAGTAAGGTCAAGGGGGAGCTTCCACACAGAGTGATCGAACCAAGACCTCAACGGTGGAACTGGCAGAAGACGATGGCACATCACGACGGCAGCGAAGGGGGTCCCATTCCGTGCCACTGGACCTTGACCCCGATCCGTCAAGGGATGAGTGATGGCCGCCTCCCCACATTAAACAAAGTCACGCTCCGGCGGGAATCGACCCTAACATCCCGCTACTGAGTTCCAGGATTTAATCCGCTGATAGCTGTGGAGCAACAGTACATTTCCAAGACAGGATGATGTACTAATCGACAGGATCATGATATTCTCATGTGTCTGTTGCTCTTGTCCTTCCAGTGAGGTTTAACCAACAACTCCAAAACCAGGTTACCATCTAAATTACTTGGCTGTAATAGTGGGGACCTTGCTGCACACATATTGGCTTCATGAGATAATGAAATCAAATTCTTTGTCTATTAATTTCTGAAATGTTAACAAATGTCTTTCTCCATTGTAAAAAAGGGGAAGTACTCATAGAGGACCTCACCCATCCCCGTGGGTCCATACACAGGTGTCCTCTTCAGCCTTTGATGGTTTCTATTCTCTCTCTAGTTACTCTATTCCCCTAATACACTTATAAAACCACTTTCGATTCTCTTTCATCTTCCCTGCAAGAGCAAACTCATGCTCCCTTTTTGCCCTTGGTATCATGGTCCTGACTGGCAATTCCCCATCTTGCCACTATCTCACTGATTGTGCCTTAATTCCTGTCAGGTGATTCCCTATGATCGCTAGTCCCATTAATTACCACACACCTGGTTCCCATTGGTGAACATAGGATAAAACTCCAGCATCACAGCCATGCTGTGCCAGTTCGTTGGTCGACTCTAGTGTGAGTAAACCTCATTTCCTGATTCCTTAGGACTGGCAGTTCTAAGCTCCGCATCATTTCCTGGATACTAAGTAAACCTTGTCTCTGTGTAAGGACCCTCCTGGATACCGGTTCCCCGTTCACGGTGGTGCTAACGCCTCACGACTCTGCCTCCGTGCCTGTGTCTTGCACTTGGGTTCGTCCTCAGCCTCGCCCTTGCAACAGAACGAACTGGCCAAGAATGAACCCAGCGGACACAGGGCCCATGCAACAGGCCCTCGCCAGCCAGGGCTCCCTACTGGGTGTACATGATCAACTGCTCGGAGAAGTCATGAGAGATCTTCGTGCCCTGTCCAAGGATGTACAGAAGGTCAGTGAGCAGGTTGACCGGGTAGCCACTCCCTTTACTCTGTCCCTTCCAAGAACCCAGTCTGACCAAACCAATTTTGTGCCCGATCCCGATAGGTCTCAGGTCCTCCAGTGGGGGCACACATCTCAGTTCACCTGCCACCCTGGGAGTGATCGGACACTGTCCCTCCTGAAAAGACACTTCTGGTGGCCTTCTATAGACACAGATACCCGTTCCTATGTCTCGGCAGGTTCCGTCTGTGCCTGAGGAAAAGCCTCCCACAAGCCACCTGCCAGATTGCTTCAACCCCTACCTGCCCCCTGTTGTCCTTGGTCGCACATTGCCTTAGATTTCATCACCGGTCTACCCCCCTTCACATGGAAACACCACAGTAAACTGCTTCTCCAAGATAGTGCATTTTGTAGCCCTCCCTAAACCCCCTTCAGCACGAGAGATGGCAGACCTTCTCGTCCGCCACGTCATTCGTCTCCAAGGAATTCTGTGGATATCGTCTCTGATCGGGGTCCCCAAATCATCTCGCAGGTATGGAAGTCCTTCTGCCTAGCCCTGGGTGCCCCGTTAGTCTGTCATCAGAGGAACGGGCAAACGGAACGGGTCAACCAGGATTCGGAGGCGGTGCTACGTCAACAACCTGTCTACCTGGAGTGACCACCTTACATGGGTAGAGTACACCCACAACTCTCTGGTTAGTACGGCCGCCGGAAGATCTCCTTTTGAATGCTCCCTTGGGTACCAACCCCCGCTGTTTCCCGTTCAAGGAGAGGAGACTGCAGTGCCATCAGGTCAGGCCCATGTCAATCAGTGCCGCAAGGTTTGGGAGGGCACACGTACGGCCCTGCTCTGATCAGCTGACCACAACTGGAGGATTGCCAATCCACACGGGACGCCTGCACCTGAGTATTGACCTGGGCAGAAGGTGTGGATATCGTCCAAAGATATCCCTCTCAAAAACGAGCCCAAGAAGCTCGCCCCTGCTTCCTGGGACCTCTGGAGGTCGAAAGTATCATCAACCACAGCAGTTGGACTTAAACTACCTACGTCTATGCACATCCACCCTACAGTTCACGTTGCCCCAATAAAACTCGTTTCCATCAGCGCCTCGTGTCCTCTGACCGAAACCCCTCCACCCGCCCAAATCATTGATGACCGTCCAGCGGCTTCTAGATGTGTGCTGTGGGGGCAGGGGCCTCCAATACCTGGTTGACTGGGAAGGATACAGCCCAGAGGAGCATTCCTGGGTTCCCTACTCCTTCATCCTGAACCCTTCCCTCATCCAGGACTTCCATCGGGACCATCCGGACAAGCCTGGGGGGGGGGGGGGTGTCACCTGGAGAGGAGGGGAGGGTACTGTTATGGTCCCGACTGGCAATTCCCCATCTTGCCATTATCTCATTGATTGTGCCTTAATTCCTATTGGGTGATTCCCTATGATCGCTAGTCCCATTAATTACCGCACACCTGGTTCCCATTAGTGAACATAGGATAAAACTCGGGCGTCACAGCCATGCTGTGCCAGTTCATTGGTCGACTCTAGTGTGAGTAAACCTCATTTCCTGATTCCTTAGGACTGTCAGTTCCAAGCTCAGCATCATTTCCTGGATACTCTACGTAAACCTCGTCCCCGTGTAAAGACTCTCCTGGACGCCGGTTCCCTGTTCATGGTGGCGCTAACGCCTCACGACTCTGCCTCCACGCCTATGTCCATTGACCTGCGACTCCTTTTCCATGACAAGAGCCATGTCATCACTCAACATCCAGGGTTCCCTATTCCTGGCAGCCTTGCCCTTTACTAGCACAAATATGCAGACCTTGAACTCTCGATAATCTCACTTTTAAAAGGCTCCCTCTTGCCAGACACCCTATTGCAGTCAATCTTTACAAGTGCCTGTCTAATACCATCAAAACTTGCTTTCTCCCAACACGTGGACCCAGATCTGTCCCTTTCCAGTACTAAGTTAAGCTGAATGGTCACTGTACTCTCTGGTCCCAAAGTGCTCCCCCACTATCACCTCAGTCACTTATCCTGCCCCATTTCCCAGGCTTTGCCCCTCCCTGGTACAGCCTTCGATATGAGACGATAAGATATAGGAGCAGTATTAGGGCATTCGACCCATCGAGTCTGCACTGCCGTTTCATCATGGGTGATCCATTTCCCTCTGCATAAGAATCAGTAGCTCAGCCAAGATACAAAAATGATATAATCATTTACCTCCATGAGCCAAAGTATAACTCTTCATTTAGTTGTGATATTAAGACATAAATATACAGTGCCTATATTCAACCTCCCCCTCCCCTGGACTTTTTCATGTTTTATCGTTTTACAACTAAAAGACCAGTATGCAACCTATGACAACTCTGGTGGAGTTACAAGAGACTGCACGTATAACAACTGTTGCCCGGGTACTTCACCAGTTACAGCTTTCTGGGAGAGTGGCAAAGAAAGAAACTGTTTAAAAAAAACCTCACATGAAATCTCGGCTAGAGCTTGCCAGAAAGCATGCGGGAGACTCTGAAGTCAGCTGGAAGAAGGTTCTATGGTCTGATGAATCCAATATTGAGTTTTTTGGCCATCAGACTAAATGCTATGTTTGGCGTGTGCTGAACACTGCACATCATCAAAAACACACCATCCGTACCGTGAAGCATGGTGGTGGCTGCATCATGCTGTGGGGATGCTTCACTGCAGCAGGCTCTGGGAGGCTTGTGAAGGGAGAGGGTAAATTGAATGCAGCAAAATACAGGGAAATCCTGGAGGAAAAGAAATACAACTTGGAAGAAGATTTTCCAGCAAGACAATGACCCCAAGCATAAAGCCAAAACTACACGGGAATGGATTAAAAACAATAAAGTTAATGCCCTGGAGTGGCCAATTCAGTGTCCAGACCTCAATTCAATTGAGAATTTGTGGCTAGACTTAAAAAGGGCTGTTCACTCATGATCCCTATGCAATCTGACAGAGTTTGGGCAGTTTTGTAAAGAAGAATGGGGAAAATTGCTGTGTCCAGATCTGCAAAGCGGATAGAGACCTATCCGCACAGACTTAAGGCTGTAATTGTTGCCAAAGGTGCATCTACAAAAAAAAACTGACGAATGGCATCAATCTAATCACAAACAAGAGAAAATCTGCAAATGCTAGAAATCCAAGCAACACACACAAAATGCTGAGGGAACTCAGCAGCCCAGGCAGCATCTATGGAAAAAAACTACAGTCAACGTTTCACACCGAGACTCTCAAGAGTTCTGCCAAAAGGTCTTGACCCATAAAGTTGACTGTACTTTTTTCCATAGATGCTGCCTGGCCTGCTGAGTTCTTGCATTTTGTGTATTGTTTGAATGGCGTGAATACTTATGCAATCAATTATTTTGTGTTTTATATCTGTAATTAATTTAGATCTCTTTGTAGAGATCTGTTTTCACTTTGACACAAAAGCGTGTCTTTCTGTTGATCAAAAAAAAGCCTAGTTAATTCCACTGCAATTCAACATTGTAAAACAATAAAACAGGAAAACTTCTAAGCAGGGTGAATACTTTTTCTAGGCACCGTAAATAAAAGTAAGTTTTATTGAGCCTTCACAGCACAAAATATACAAAGGTTATAACTTCAGCCAAGATAAAAGGTTTCACTAAACAGCAAATGTGCTTTAGATTATTGTTTTTCTACAAACGAGGTAAATGTGTGTTTTATCAGCAAGGCAAATGAGATTGTCAGTAAAGTTGGAACAAACTAACATTGTCCAATTGTGATCATTTCCTTGATTTCCAAAACACTTCATCACGGGATTCAAATGCAATCCTGTGATATGACAGATTTCTGGAATGAACTAAGAAATTGTCAGGATCAAAACCGGTAATAACGCAATACAAGCTTGTGAAAGTTAATGGAACAGCCTTTCTAAGACTATTGATTTAAATCAATTGTTTACAGGCACTTGACCTTAGCAGGATTGGATACAGGATACATTGCTTCTTAGTTCAATCTACAACTTGTCAGAAAAATTACTTCTGAAAATGTACTGTTCTTTCAGGAAGTTAATATGTGGCAGTTTGTAATCTGACAACAGAACCTACAATTGTCCAAAATATTTCTTGCAGCTGCAAATGCGGTTAGGCGTGAAGCTCATAAGGATTAAAGTAGCACATTACATAACATCTTTTTTCATAATGCATAGTTTTGCAGACTGTAGTCACAGAATCTGCAAACAGACAGCAGCAGGGACTGTGCTCACAACACTTTATCTTCCTGTTTCTCAATGCTCCCCACCTTATATACAAAATCTAAGGGAACTTCTCCACATGGAGGTGGTGCACTTAACATGAACGAGGCACCTAGTTTAAACCACAGTGTCCAAATGATGCTGATGGATGTGTATTTTACAGCTCAGCTTCAGACATGGGCGACACTGTTAAAGCAGGCATTTCCCTTCACTGATTACACCAAGGTTAACAAGGACTAACCATGGTCTACATACAGGCAGTATCAAACAGGAGTGCCCAACGCCCTTTCGATCAAAGTTCAAAGTAAATATATTCTCAAAGTATGCCTTACTGAAGAGGCAGAGTGTCACAACCAGAGGCAAGGGTTGGGCTGGTCCTCAGAAAATCATATACACTTATCCAGGTGTTTCTGTAAGCAGGTTTAAAAGCTGAAAGTCTCCATTCAGTGGTGAGGTATAACTTGTATTTCTTTAAGATTGGTCTTCAACAGGTTTGCTTTGTCCTATAGTAACATGGGAGAGGTTAAAGTTGACAACTAGAGTGAGTACAAAACCGGTAAGATGAAATGATGGAAGGATTCGCATTTATCCTGAAGCAATGAAAGACAAAACAGTGCACTCCTCTTTGACACCTTCACTGTTACTTTTTGGTGGTGGAAAGCCCAAGAGATCCTGTAGAGGTTTGCAGGCAGCACCAGACGACAACAAGCTGCAGGGCAACTTCATCCTACCCACTGCTACTTCCTATCATGACGATGGAAATCTTGGTTGAAATTATTTATTGAAATTAGTCCTGATCTTGTTATGAGACATACCCAACCGTGCCAGCTTCCCAGGTTTAGATGCTCTAACTCTCTGGACCACAGATAGCTGGCGCGGCCCCTTCAAGGGTTTGGGATGGTCCCGCTAACTGGCAATCACGTTTTGGCGCCAAGAACTCCGTGAGGCACCTGAACGGAGCCTCACTGCTCAATCATAAGCTCAACTCAGGATATCATCCAGTGATTTGTTTTGTGCTCAGTCCTTGATCCAGTTTGATAGCATGTCTAGATTCTTGCCCAGCACACTCCAGCTTTTGGGTCCTAACTATCCTCGTCCAAGACTCTCGTCACAGATCCAGGAAAAACGTTGTGAACTAAACGAGATAGTGTAATTCCACATTGATGCAACCACCTCAGCAATCAAATTCCCCTCCTTTTAGCTTCCAGGATAATATTTGAAGAATGAAACAGAAAGTCGCTGATGATAGAGAAAGACACACAACAAGGTAAATCAATTCAGGAAAGACCGGCGAGAGGAGAAAAGTTAGAAAGAACGTAACAAAGAGAAAAGATATGTCATGAGAGAAAATGGAACTTTCGGTTTCACTTCTAGTTAGTAATAATTCTGAATTCACTACCCAGAGATGCTGAATCATTAACCAATAAACACTGAGCAAGATGTTTGGAATAGAGATGAATCAAATATTTTGGGGAATAGCAGGGAAGTGGAGTTAAACCAACAGCTGGATGAGCCATGGCTTTACTCACTGGAAAAGACTTATTCCTACAAATATACTGATTATTTTGCTGACCGATTAAGTTATTGAAGGCTGAATACTGAACAGTTTTAAGGAATCAGAGCAGAAGGACAACACTGACCCAATGCATTACCTGTAGAATTAGTGGGCCACAAACAATGGGGGAATCCTTGCTGAATTCCTCGCCACTTATTAAAATATAACTGCTCCTGATCCATCAATTTGTTTTTAAAATTCAAATCCTTGTTTACAATAAGCCCACCCTCCCACACTCCACCCCTTTAACCACATAATCTGTTTAACATCCACCACCCCTACAAAACCAGGCGGCTATGCAGGCCAAGTTATTGGGTCGGTGGATATACAGGTTGATAAATACTTGATTAGTAAGGGCATCAAAGGTTACGGGGAGAAGACAAGAGAACAGGGTTGAGAGAGGAAATAAATTAGCTCTTAGTTGAATGGAACAGACTCAATGGGCCAAATGGCCTAATTCTGCTCCTATATCTTATGGTCTAACTCTAACTCTGGACATAAGAAACACACCACCTTCCCTTGTGAATCAGTTGCTTTTGCTTTTCATCACTCCAGGGCTCTTGTGCTGTCAATCAGAGAAAAAGTGACAGCACATCAACAACAGAGTGGTTGAATGCAATGCCCTTCGACGGTCTAGTGTTCTGGAGTTCAAGTACAATTTTTATCCTCAAATGATTTTTGGTTATCCCAATTTATTTTACTACCAATATTAGTGATTCTGGAGATAATTCTTTGGATTACTGTGATGTAATCATATATATCACAGTTTATTATCTCATATGATCAACAATACCATGCCCATCCTTGGACTTTAATTTGAACCTAAAACAGCACTGCAGTACCACACGAAATCACGCACTTTTTTTTAAGATGTTGACCCAAACTGCACTGCCTCACAAGGCTTCCAAAGGTCTTTATAAATATTTATTACATAATTATAAAGCAGTAAAACTCTGATAAGATCGTGACTTCGGTGGTGCTAGACTGGCAGACTATTGGATGTTATAATAAATTCGGTGACTCAAGGATTACAGAAACAAAGGCTCAAGGGAACATGGTGAACTAAGTCATCAGGATTTCTGAAAAAGTCAGACAGTGGATTATTTGTGTCTTACTTCAAAGTATTTTCCACATAAATCCCTGGAAAAACTGGTTTATAAAGGGTTCAATAATCCCAGTAGTTCACTCAAGCACCATGACTGACATGATGCTATGAAGTGCCGACATTTTAAACAAACTACCGGTAATTGACTGAAGTCAACTCAGTATTAACTCCTTTAAAAACATGTCCCCTTTGTCCAAGCCTTTGTACAGAATCTAAAATTACTTTTTCTCTATTTTCTTGGTTTGTAAATTGGATTTGTACTTAACAATGTCAAAGAGCATTAGAAAGGCAATCACACGGCATGGTAGCGTACTGGTCAGCACAATGCTTTACAGTACCAGCGATCTGGGTTCAGTTCCACCACTTCCTGGAAGGAGTCCATATCATGACCACGTGGGTTTCCTCCGGGTGCTCCGGTTTCCTCCCACAGACCAAAGATTTACCGGTTGGTAGGTTAATTGGCCATTATAAATTGTCCTGTGATTAGGCTAGGGTTAAACTGGGGGTTGTTGAGCGGTACGACTCGAAAAGCTGGAAGGGCCTATTCCACTCTATATCTCAATAAGTAAATACTTCTAACATGTAGACTTTTAACATGACGAATCGGTTTCTTCTAAGTCAGATCTACGAGCTCAGCCCCCAGGAGTCCAGGAGACTTTTTCGTTCACTGAACAGTGAAACAATTATCTTCTCCTTGGCTGACATACATCCTTGTCAGTTGTGTGTATTTTGTTTCAATCTCTGCTGTCGCTCCACTGAGTTTAGTTATTGCAATGAGAAACTAATGGATTGGGAGCTTAGTCTTTTGTGAAAACATTTTGGCAATGTCACACAGTATCACTTAAGAGACATGGAGTGGAAAAAATATAAGTGACTACCTAGTCAAACAGTTAACTAGCTGAAGCAAACTTACTGCATATAAGGAGCATATTAATTACTTTTCTTCAGAGATTTGTTGACTAAATCTTATCAATGCTGTAGAAACTAAATTATGCGTCAGTCTACTGTTTGATTCTAATTGTTGAAAAATGTTGGTTTCTAAAGGGTCCAGCAACTCCAATAGTTCTCTTGGGCACAAAAGACTTAAAAGTGGTATCAACAACATGTCTAAAAGATAGATGGACTGGAGGATCTATCTAACAGACTACTCCAGTTGACCATAACTTCCTCCCACCTTCGACCGGCTGCAATGATTCAGAGGTTACATGTTTTTTAGACATTAAAGTTTAACATTCAAAGTAAATTTATTATCAAAGTACATATACAGTATGTTACCATATACAACCCGGAAATTGGTTTCCTTGCAGACACACTCAGTAAGTCCAAGAGCCGTAATAGAATCCGTGAAAGACCACACCAATCTGTGTCCAAAAGACAACAAGCTGTGCAAATGTAAAAGAGAAAAGAAATAATAAAGAAAGAAAGAAATAAGAACATATCGTGAAGAGTCCGGGAAGGTGAGTCCATAGGCTGTGGGAACATTTCAATGATGGAGCAAGTGAAGTTGAGTGAAGGTATTCTCTTTGGTTCAAGGGCCTGGTGGTTGAGTAGTAATGACTGTTCCTAAACAGGATGGTGTGGGTCCTGAGGCTCCTGTGCTACCTTCTTGACGGCAACAGTGTGGACAGAGCATGACCTGGGTAGTTGGGGGGGGAGGGGGTTGTCACTGATAATGGATGCTGCCTTCCACTGACAACGCTCTGTGCTCAATGGTGGTGAGGGTTTTACTTGTGATGGACTGGGTCGTATCCTCTACTTTTTGTAGGATTTTCCGTTCAAGAGCATTGGTGCAACCAGTCAATCTACTCTCCACCACACCTCCATAGAAGTTTATCAAAGTTTTAAATGACATGCCGAATCTTTGCAAAGTTCGAAGGAAGCAAAAGGCACCACTGTGCTTTCTTCGTGATTGAATTTACGTGCTGGGCCCCAGACAGGTTCTCTGAAATGATAACACCAAGCAATTTAAAGTTGCTGACCCCCTCCACATTTGATCTTCTGATGAGGTCTGACTCATGTACCTCTATTTTGCACCTCTTGCAGTCAATAATCAGCTCCTTGGTTTTGCTGACATTGAGTGAGAGGTTGTTGTTGTGGCACCACTGAAGTCAGATTTTCAGTCTCCTTCCAATATGCTAATTTGTTACCACCCTTGATTTGGCCTACGACAGCGGTGTCGTTAACAAACTTAAATAAGACTGTACTTAGCCACACAGTCATAAGTATAAAGCAAGTAGAGCACGGCGCTAAGCACACAGCCTTGTAGTGATGGAGATTGTGGAGGAGATTATGTTCCCAATCCAAACTGACTGGGGTCTACAAGTGAGGAAATTGAGGATCCAACTATGCAAAGATTTGAAGCTTAACGATGAGTTTTGAGGGGATGATGGTATTAAATGCTCAGTTGTAGTCAATAAAGAGCATCCTGGTGTATGCACCTTTATTGTCCAGATATTCCAGGGTCGAGTGAAGGACCTGATCTATGTAATATCACGGCCAAGCCATCTGTCTTTCCAATGAACCAGATGTGTGGTATTCTACATATACTACAGCATCTTGTGATCACACTAAAAAGTCCAAGATAATTTCTTGCACCGTTTGTTTGACCACACATCGTTTCTGATGCCTTCCTTGGGTGGCTCAAGCCACTGGCAACACAGCGCACAACAAGACCAGCTCCACTACCATCGAGCAACTTGCTAGTAGGACAGATCTGTAGCACTTGATATTCTCAATATCCAGCAGTTTCTTGCAATCGCAAAACAGATGCGAAGGGTGAAAAATGACACCTTTGTTCAGACCCTGAGAGGCCAACTCAATCGAGAACGTCACCAGAATTACCAGAATTCATCGACAACCAACCAAGGGACCTGCCTGAGCTATTCCCATCTGCCTGCATTTGGCCCATTTTGCTCAGAACCTTTCCTATCCATGCAGCTATCCAAATTTCTTTTAAATATTGGAACAGTATTTGTCTCTACCAACACCCACAAAATGCTGGAGGAACTCAGCTGGTCAGGTAGTATCTTTGGAAAAGAGTAAATACTCGGCGTTTTGGGCCAAGACCCTTCATCAGGTCTCAAACTCATGTTCAGAAAGTGCTTTGCCCTGGAGGTGACTTCTTCGAAAACTGTGAGGAAGAATGCTATCCTTGGCCAGTCCTTTTGAAGGGCCTCCAGCATTTTGTGTGTGCTGCTTGGATTTGCAGCATCTGCTGATTTTCTCTCGTTTGTGATCTGTCTCCACCACTTTCTCTGGCAGCTCTTTCAATACATCCATCACCCTCCGTGAAAATCTTCACCTCATATCCCCTTTAAATCTTTCCCCTCTCATTTTAAACCTCTAAGACTGCTACTATAGACTCCATTACTGTGGTAAAATAGACTACAACCACTCAGCTTTGCTATGCCTCTCATGATTTTATATTAGGTCACCTCTCAGCCTCATACGCTCCAGGGGAAAAAATTCCCAGCCTGCTTAGTCTTTCCTGATAACTCTTGTTCAAAGTGCTTTGCCCTAGAAGTGACTCTTCTTTAAAAACTGTGAGGGAGAAAGCTATCCTTGGCCAGGAGTGATAAGTGTGCAATAAAGCCAAGTACTGAATGGTACATTTGTCAAACTCTGCTCTTGAAATTCCATTCAACTGACTTTAGTTTTGAAAGAAGAGTGTGATGCACTGCCTTTACTATGCCCACATGATTCTCCAGCTCTTGTAGAGTGAGGTCCTTCAGCTAATTGTCTCCAAATAGTAAGTCTCTATCACCCCTGTGGCAAACCCCTTACCTTTCAATGATCTTCCATGTAGAGATTTTTGCTGAAACTTATCACCTCATTCTCTATGCTAACTTTAAATTCATGCCTTGATGTATTATCAATAACTCTCTGAGACCTGAGGCGAGATATCGACTTTTATTGACTGGAAGAAAGAACAAGCAGCAATTGACCACGCATCCTGGAGACTGAGAGGCCGGGCTCAGGCCCCAATCGCCTTTATACCGGGGTCTGTGGGAGGAGCCACAGGAGCAGTCAGCGGGGGGGGGGGGGGGGGGGGGGGCATGTCCAGACAGGTATATGTAGTTCACCACATGCCTCTACTTTCCCCAACTGCCCTTCATTATCTACTCCGTCAAAACTCTCCATCTCTCATCTCTCTAAATTCGGAGAGGAGCTAAGATGGCACCAGAGGGCGATTTCTTTGAGCTCATCTGCAAAACCGCTTCAATTCCACTCTTCAATGTCTCTTTTCTCATTTTCAAGGCGACTGAGGTTCTGTCAGAGTCCGTGATCTCAACCTGCACTCAAACTGTGGTTCTATACGGCTCCTGCTTCCAGAGCTCACTAAGCAAACTAGAGTTTCTCCATATCTCAAGGACTGGCCTGGAAAACGTGCGCCTTCGGGGGTGTGGCCTCAGGCAGCCCCTGCGGATGGCTCGATTCTGCCAACTGGAACCCTGTGGAGATTGAGCATCGGAACAGAGCCTGTGGCTGTTGGAGGTTTCCACACTCAGGCGATCGCTCTCTATCAATAGGGTCGGGGGCGGCTGGAGTCTGTCGATTCTCCAGTTGGGTGAGCTAGAAATCAGTTTTGCTTCAGATTGTAACATCGAATCAGCGATCTGTTGGTCTCCCTCCTGCTGTGGAAAGGTTTCCTTCTCTGACCCTTATAGATGGGAGAGAAAGCCTGCGGCGTGTCGAAGTGCTGGGTTAAAGACTGTAGTTTTTTGTTGGACTGCAGATCATGAGCTCTTTGGAGGTCTATGCTGTTGCTTGCTTGGTGGGTGATGGGGGGAGGTGCTATTGCTTCTTGCTGGAACAAACGTGGGGTGGGGGAAGGAGGAGGGTTTATGCTTCGCTGCTGATTGTCCATGGGAGGACGGTGTGTGAGGGGGGCTTTGGGGTCTAATGTTTCTTTGTTATTCATTCTTAGGGGTATTCTTCTGTTTGGTGTAAGTCTGTGAAGAGTAAGAATTTCAGGTTGTACACTGTATACATTCTATGATATTAAATGGAACCATTGAACCATTGGAGTCCCACAAAATTCACTGCTCCAGTAGGTTAGTCTAAATATCTTACCTAACTGTGTGACAATTGCCTTCTATCGTTGCCATCAACCTATTGAATCTAACCTCTTTGATCTAGGTCCATTACCAATTTAAAATAGCCCGCATATTGCACTCCAGGCAACACAACAATCGCTACTCTCCATTTCTATTTAATTTTACAGAAAATAGCATGACCATAAGACATGAGCAAATTAGGCCATTCGGCCCTTCAGATCTGCTCTGTCATTCAATCATGGCTGATTTATTTTCCTTCTCTCCATAACCTTTAACACCTTTACTAATCAGAAACCTATCAATATCTAATGACCAGACCTCCACAGCCATCTATAGCAATGAATTCCACAGATTCACCACTCTCTCAGTTCTAAAGGGATATCATTGTTTTCTGAGGCTGTGTCCTCTGATTCCAGACTCTCCTACTATTGGAAACCATCTTTCTACGTCCATTCTCTCTATAGGCTGAGATTCCCCCCCCCACCGCCCCCCCCCCCATTCTTCAGAACTCTACTACTAGCCAGTACTTGCACCGGAACAGAAGAAACAGATGCCACTTCAAAATTCAAAGTACATTTACTATCAAAGTACATCTATGTCACCATATACAACCCTGAGATTCAATTTCTTGCAGGCATACTTAGTAAATCCATAATAGAATCAATGAACGACCACACCAGCTTGTGCATTCAACCAGTGAGAAAAAGACAACAAACTGTACAAGTAAAAAAAGAAAGATTTAATCATAATAATAAATAAATAAGCAATAAATATCAAGAACATGAGATGTAGAGTTCTTGAAAGTGATGCCATAGGTTGTGGGAATATTTCTATGAAGCTGAGTAAAGTTATCTCCTTTGGTTCAAGAGCCTGATGGTTGAGAGGTAGCGTGAGTTCTGAGGCTCCTGATGGCAGCAGTGAGAAGAGAGTACGTCCTGGGTAGTGGGGGTCTCTGGTTGTAGAAGTTGCTTTCCCGTGACAACGTTTTGTGTAGGCGTGCTCAGTGGTGGGGAGGGCTTTACCTGCGATTTGCTCATTCACACAAAGAACTCCAGTTCAACTGTACATCAGGGATGAGCTGCTCACACGCATAATTCCCATTGGGATAAATATCACCTTTCATTTCTCTTACACTCCACTAGCTTCTCATTGTTCTCATCTGCTAACAAACTGAATTGTTGTGTGTTGCATGACAAAAATTCAATATTTGGTAGCAGTTACTCAGAAACAGCTGTTCCAGTCAACAGCGAAGGTTAGTTCTGGACACTGTCCTGCAGAAACTTTAGGGAGCCATGTGACAAGGATTCCCATTTTCTGACATGACTTTCTCTCTGGCCCCTTCAGAGACATCCTGTTAAAGGCAATACCACCCAACTGGTTGGACAACCAATTAAATTCACACAGGCAGCAAACCTGCAGCAAAAAGACCAAAACCTTTCCGAACATCTTGCAGGAGATGAAATTTAAAAACGGGCAAATCTTTGCATGGAGATTGAAATGGAAATATTATTAGTAAATTTCACAGAATAATATAAGATTATATTATTTAAAAATTCAAGCAATTTTAAACTAATTGTTCTTATAAAAATTTATATTTTCAAAACTACAGAAGTTGTTTAGAAGTAATTATGTTGAAGTTTAAAGGTGACTACTGATTATTGTGGCAAAGACTGCAACAGCGCACCCTGTGGAGGAACTGAGAATTACTAATTAAATTAATCTAGCTGAGCATGTGTGGAATGCCTTTGGTGAATGTTGATATGTATTCCAGGCTCTGACGTAACCTGAAAGTTCACAGTTCAAACTCAGACAAAGGATGTCACATTTATTATTATCGTAAGGAAATATACCCATAAATTTATTCTTCATAACAGCCAAGATGATTTTTCAAGTAGATGTCAAGGAGATGTCTTCCTTTTTTAAACAAAGGGGCTTCCCTTCCTCCACCATCAACTCTGCTCTCAAACGCATCTCTCCCATTTCCCGCACATCTGCCCTCACCCCCATCCGCCCGCCACCCCATTCAGGATAGGGTTCCCCTTGTCCTCACCTACCACCCCACCAGCCTCCGGGTCCAACGTATAATTCTCCGTAACCTCCGCCACCTCCAACGGGATCCCACTACTAAGCACATCTTTCCTTCCCCCGCTCTTTCTTCTTTCCGCAGGGATCGCTCCTTACGCAACTCCCTTGTCCACTCATTCCCCCCCCCCCCCCATCCTTTCCCACCGACCTCACTCCTGGCACTTATCCTTGTAAGCAGAACAAGTGCTACACCTGCCCTTACACTTACCTCATCACCACCATTCAGGGCCCCAGATAGTCCTTCCAGGTGAGGTGACACTTCACCAGTGAGTCGGCTGGTGTGGTATACTGCGTCCGGTGCTCCCGGTGTGGCTTTTTATATATTGGTGTGACCTGACACAGACTGGGAGACCGTTTTGCTGAACACCTACGCTCGGTCCACCAGAGAAAGCAGGATCTCTCAGTGCCCATACATTTTAATCCATGGCCTCCTCTACTGTCAAGATGAAGCCACACTCAAGTTGGAGGAACAACACCTTATATACCAGCTGGGTAGCCTCCAACCTGATGGCATGAACATTGATTTCTCTAACTTCTGTTAATGTCCGTCCTCCCCTTCTTACCCCATCCTTGATATATTTAGGTTCCCCCACTCCTTTTTTTTCTCTCTCTCTGCCCATCACTCTGCCTGTTCTCCATCTCCCTCTGGTGCTCCCCCCCCCCTTATTTTCTCCCTAGGCCTCCCGTCCCATGATCCTTTCCCTTCTCCAGCTCTGTATCCCTTTTGCCAATCACCTTTCCGGCGCTCAGCTTCACCCCTCCCCCTCCGGTCTTCTCCTGTCATTTCGGATTTCCCCCTCCCCCTCCTACTTTCAAACCTCTTACTATCTTTCCTTTCGGTTAGTCCTGACAAAGGGTCTCGGCCCAAAACATCGACAGTGCTTCTCCTTATGGATGTTGCCTGGCCTGCTGTGTTCCACCAGCACTTTGTGTGTGTTGCTTGAATTTTCAAGTACAAGTTTATTGTCATCTGACTGTACATATGCTCCCACAAAACGTATCACACACACAGCACATAAACCAAAATATTACCATAAATGAGTTAGTATTACCATAAAATGCATGCAGCACAGGTAAAAAACAAACCACATAGTGACCTAGTGACAAGACCCTGGCAGGGTACTCGTTAGTCTCACATCCTGAGGGAAAAAGCTGTTATGTAATCTAGTTGTCCAAGTAATGATGCTCTGTACCACCTTTCTGACAATAGCAGGTTAAAGAAATTGTGGGATGGGTGCTGGGGCTGTCAACAATGCTTCGGGCCCCTAGTCTGCAATGCTCTCAGTAAACCTCACAAATAAGGGATGGCAGACCCTGGTGATCCTCTTGGCAGTTCTAACCATCCTCTGTAGGTCTCTGTACCACATAATGATGCAGCCAGACAGGGCACTGCAGAAAGTTGATCACCTCAATCTCCCCAGAAAGCATAGACACTGCTGTACCTTCTTGACTAGTGAGGTTAGATCGTCCATTATGTGCACACAATTCACTTTGTGTTCTACAATCTCTCCACGACAGAGCCACTGATGTACAATGGAGAGTGGTCGATCCAAGCCTTGCTGAAGTCTCTTTCGTCTTGTCCACAATGACACTCAGGTTGTTGTTCTCGCACTATTTGACAAGCCACTCCAT
This sequence comes from Hypanus sabinus, assembly GCF_030144855.1. Taxonomy (NCBI): domain Eukaryota; kingdom Metazoa; phylum Chordata; class Chondrichthyes; order Myliobatiformes; family Dasyatidae; genus Hypanus; species Hypanus sabinus. Next base: position 189,115,566 of record NC_082706.1, read on the forward strand.
GCCAGCTCATCATTGTTGCTGATGAGGTCAACCACTGTTATGTCATCAGTGAAGTTGATGTGATTTGAGCCGAATCTGGCAGCGCAGACACGAGTTAGATGTGGACTGAGCACACAACCAGGGTGGAGTTACAGAGAGAGATGCAGAGTCCCAACAAGCACATTTTGCCCTCTAGCCTCTTCGGCACAATCATGTTAAACTCCAAGCTGAAGTCGATGAACAAGATCCTGATGTTTGAGGCATTGTTTTCTTGACGGAGCAGGACAGAGTGGAGGGCAAAGGCTACGGCATCATCAGAGGACCGGTTTGAGCGGAAGACGAACTGGAAAGCATCCAACTTAGCTGGAAGATGGCATTTTACCAGTCACTCAAAACTCTTCATGATTATGGAAATCAGTGACTCTGGGTGGTAGTCATTAAGGCCAGTTACCATTGCTCTCTTGGGAAGCGGAATGATGGTGGCTGCCTTGAAGCTTGCAGGGACCGTGGACTGTTTCGAGGTGATACTAAAGATATCAATGAAGACCCCTGATTCAGATAGTCCCTCGCCACCTGATCAAGTTTGTTGCCCAGGCCTGCAGCTTTGCGTGAGTTTACCCTGGCTAGGATCCTCCTCAAGTTGGCTGCGGCCAGACAGGGTTCCTATTCCTCTGGAAAGAGGGCGCTTCCCTTGATGTCACATCGTTTAATGGATCAAATCGTGCATAGAAAGCATTGAGTCCGTCAGGAAGGGAGGCCTCACTGCCATTGATGCACAGGATGGACATGTAATCTGTTATAGTTCAAATACCCTGCCCCATGTGCCACGTGTTCCTGTTGTCATAAAGGTGTCTGTGAACTTTCTGCGCATACACATGCTTTGCCTTCCTAGGAGAGTGTGGTTCTGGCTGACCTTACAGATGTCCTGTCCCCTGATCTGAAGGCAGTGTCCCCATCCCTAAGCAATGCACAGACCCCTGCAGTCAATAATGGTAGTGTTCTCAATGCGCTTTCCTATGTAGCCAGTCACCAACTCTGCATATTCATCAATGTTGACCTGATTATTGTAGGTAGGGCCTCCCTGAATATCCTCCAGCCTGTACTTTCGAAGCAGTCCTATAATGCTGAGGTGGTATCCTCTGGCCAGGTCCTGATCTCCATGGAAACTGGTTTGGCTTTTTTAATCAGTGGTCTGTGTGCAGGGATTAGCAAAACGATTATGTCTGAATATCCAAGTTAAGAGTGCAGGAAGCCTTGCAGGCTCCATGAACACTGGTGTACACCAGGTCTAGTATATTGTCACATGCTGGTAGAACTTTGGCAGGACTGTTTCTACTTGGGCATGATTGAAGTCACCAGCAGCAATGAAGACATCATTGGGGCCGATGGATCTGTAGAGCTCCTGCAGTGGTTCCCCAGCACCAGCACAGTGGGGGGGGGGGGTGTAAACAGTGATAATCACAATGGCAGTGATTATTCTCTTGCTAAGTAGAAGGGCCTGCACTTCACCATTAAAAATTCTAATTGCGGAGAGCATGTTACTAACAAGGTGTTCACACACTAGTTCTTACTGATGTAGACACACAGACCCCCTCTGCAGGTCTTACCGAAGGTTGTGACATTTCTGTCCACCTGAAAGGAGATCAGGCCTTCTAGCTGGATGGCCTAGCCTGGAATAGATAGATAGATGATAGATAGATACTTCATTCATCCCCAAGGGGAAATTCAACATTTTTCCAGTGTCCCATACACTTATTGTAGCAAAACTAATTAGATACAGTATTTAACTCAGTATAAATATGATATGCATCTAAAATCACCCTCCCAAAAAGCATTAATAAATAGCTTTTAAAAAGTTCTTAAATAGTTGAAGCCATGTTTCTGTCAGGACAAGTCCCTCATCTCCCCTTGGTTCAGACATAGATGCAGGTAATCAGTTTATTTCCCAGCTATTGGATGCTAGTGAGTAGACTCAACAGGAGTGTAGGCCTGCAATGATCCACTTTAAGTATCGTTTTAATGGTGTGTGCTAACTGCGTTTCTGCATTCGAGCGCGCTGCTTCTGACAACCACTTCCCCAAGCAGCTGTAGTAGAGTGCAACACGAAGTGAGATGCATCTCCCCACGTTAGTCTGTAACTGCACAGCACCTTTTTATTCCTCTCGCTAGCAAGGCAGACTCACAGAATTTAGTATTCTTAATGTTCAGCAGCCTTTTTCAGGCTTAGAAAAGACGAACAGGACAAGAAGTCGCCACCTTTACTTGGAGCCGAAGTGGCTGCTGCATCCATATGCACCGCCATCTTGATTACTTTACAGTTTTGAAAAGTGACTTTGACCGGTTATTGGAGTACTCGCTGTTGTCGCTCTTTTATAACGCTTGTTTATGTCGCTGTTTACAAGCAGCTGAAGGTACAACACTGTCACTGTAATGGTTAAACTATTTATGCCCATTAAATAACAATAAAATCCTGCAGATGCTGGAAATCTGAAATAAAAACTTAGTTTCCATAAAGGTTTTTCAATGTTAAATATCAACAGTTTCTCTTTCCACAGATGATGCCCTCCCTGCCATGTTTCTAGCATTTTCTGCTTTCTCTTTATTTTGTTTATGCCCCATACCGTTATTGTTTTTAATTCTTCACTTAAGATCCTGGCCTTTAGATTCCCAGAACCGACTAATAGCCTTTCCCGGTGGAGATCACTGAAATTGTACCAGAGGATTTCGCTTCACCGAGTTACTGTAAATATAAACTACAACTATCTTGGGACAGTTTGAATAATAAAGAACTAATAATAATAATTTCAGATATCCTTGCTGAATCAATTATTTTCTAAGGATTCAGAATCTGGACTAGTCAATGCACAAATAGCTTGAAAAGAAAAACTTTGCATTAATATGTAACATGTGCCTATAATATTGCCCCTTACTGCAAGCTTTAACACATTTTGCAAGTTTGGCACTGTAGTAGCAGCACTACGAACTGTGTTAGGGGTTCCGGTGTTGAAATCAGGTCCAGTTGCATCACCAGATGCGATGTGGCATCATATCCCTGAACACTTTCTACTACCACCAAGCAGGTTTTGAAATCAGACGTTACCTCACATCGGCACGGTGGGAGAAGTTAATGGGAGAAGAGGACTGGGTTAAAATAACATGTTGTGGCAAAACAGGGGCAGGTTTACAACGGATTTGATTTACAGTTGATGCAGATGTTGGGTAAAAAGAAAGGTTCCACCCTGCAACACAAACATCCTTCATCATATTCTGAGAATATCTACACAATCAAAAACGAGGGGAGTTTTTCTTTTTGAACAACAGTCAGGAAACAATTGACAAAGTCATTAAAACATTAATTGAACTAAAAAAAAGCACCCCGCTTAAAAGCAGATACCTGCCACATTGGCCATTTGATAAAAGGATGGATGCTTCTGCCCATACTTTCAATGTCACCACTGACCACAAAACTGTTACTCATGGCCGAAGCAAAACAGCAAAAAATATATAACTGCAAAAAAAAACACAGCATCTTTAACATAAGGCCTCAAGAAGGCATTCAAAGATTATTAACATTTAACATTGAATCATACATGGATTGAAAACATAGAATATAAAACACAGAAATCTACAGCACATTACAGGCCCTTCGGCCCACAATATTGTGCCAACCGTGTAACCTACTGTAGAAGCAGCCTAGAATTTTCCTACCGCATAGTTCTCTATTTTTCTAAGCTCCATGTACCTATCTAAGAGGCTTTTAAAAGACCCTATCGTATCCGCTTCCACCACTGCCACCGGCAGTGCATTCCACTATCAGGACGTCGGAACCAGAGGCAAGGGTTGGGCCAGTTCTGCTCACTGCTTGGTGATGTTTACTCCGCTCTGCGCTGTACTGAGGCTGTGGCCTGCTCCGGCTGCACAGGGTTCATATCTGCGGGCTCCGCAATACTTATTCTGCCATTCGCTAAACAGAGGCTGAGGTCGTGGGCCTGCTTCAGATGCTATTTGCTTACTTTTATTGCTTGCACAATTTGCTTTTCTTTCACTATGTACACTGGGTGTTTGACAGTCTTCTCTTTTTGGGTTCTTTTGGGTTTCTTTGTTTCGTGGCTGCCCTGTAAGGAGTCATATCTCAAGGCTGTATAATATATACACACTTCAATAACAAATGTATTTTAACATGCAGATATTGGGTTGGAGAACCACATTTTTGGCCAAGGAGAATGGCCTTAACAGAAGAAACGCAACTGAAATGAGGAGGTTTAGAGATGAAGCTATGACCGAGCAGCTTCTTTAATCTGCACCACAAAAGAAAAACCTCAGCAGACGAGATCTCTCCACTATTGCAAACTAAAGATTTCTGGAACCTAAGGGTATTCCTATGACTATCAAAGAAGTGGTTGCCTTGTCAGGAATTAACCATTGCTGCTTCCCATCTGATGTAAAGTGAGCAGGCTTTAAGGACTTCTTTGCCTTTTTTCTGACAAATTAATGGTCACGACACAAGAGGTTACAACTGAAAGGCAGACCCTGATCTAACAAAATTGTAAATTGGTTTATTACTGTCACCTGTGCCGAGGTAGAGCGTAAAACATGTCTAGCAGACGATTCATACAGATTATTTCCTTACATCCCTATTGTTACAGACCATAAACCGAGCCAGAAACCTTGGTGTTGTGATGGACCCCGACTTGAATTTTAACTGCCGCATAAAGACAGTTACAAAGTCAGCCTACTACCATCTTAAAAATACAGCGAGAGTTAAGGATTTATGTCTCTGCAGGATCCAAAAAAACTCGTCCACGTATTAATTTTTAGTTGGCTTGACTACCATAACGGCGTTTTCACAGATTTCTGTAAAAAATCCCTCAGACAGCTGCAGCTCATTCAGAACGCTGCTGCTAGGGTCCTCACTAAGACCAAGGAAGTAGAACACATCACTCCAGTTCTCAATCACTACACTGGCTTTCAGTCTATCAGAGGATTGACTTTAAAATTTTACTATTGGTTTATAAGGCACTGAATGGTCTAGGGTTAAAATACATCTCCGATCTCTTGCTGCATTATGAACCTCCCGAGCTCTCCAGTTGCCTAGGAGGGGTCTGCTTACCGTCCCCAGGGTCAAAACTAAACATGGTGAGGTAGCTTTTAGTTCCTATGCTCCACATATCTGGAATAACCTTCCAGAGGATCTGAAGTCTGCCCCAACTTCAAACTCTTTTAAATCGAGGCTTTTCACTGTAGCTTTTAATTAGAATCTCCTGCACTGCAACTTATATTTATCATTATCTATTTTTTGTGTGACTTTATTCTTATATACTGCTTGAAATTTGATGTTTGATTTTTATATCTTGTTCTATGTAAAGCACTTTGAACTGCTTTGTGTTTGGAAAGTGCTTTACAAATAAACTTGCTTGCTTTCAAGAGCGCAATGAGGTAGGATAAGATAAACAATAACAGAATGCAGAATAAGGTGTTACAGTTACAGAGAAAGTGCATTGCGGACAATAAGGTGCAAGGCCATAATGAAGTAGATGATGCGGCCCATGGTTCCATCTTATTGTACAAGGGAAGCACTCAATAATTTTATATCAGTGGAATAGGCTGCAAATGAGGAGTGGAGGCCTGTATCACTGCCTCGAAACCTTCCACAGTCATGTTATTAATGTATATGTTGAGGAAAAAAACTATTAAATAATGCATATTAACACTTTTTAAAAAAATATTAAACATTGCAGTTTCTTCAAAAAATGTATGTTGTCAATTACACTTGAAGAAAACAGCTGACGATAAAACATTCAGCAACCAAACACAGATTAGGGTATACACAAGCTCAGGAAAAATAAAGAAAGTTCTCTAAATATTCTGATCTAATTTAGCATCTCTGTATTAAATATTCAATCATTTAAATTCAAATGACAATGAATTCCAGTTAGTGGGACACATTGGGACCAGTATCATGAGACCATAAGATTTTGGTGGAGAATTAGGCCATTTGGCCCATCAAGTCTGCTCTGCCATTTCATCATGGTTAATCCAATTTTCCTCTTAGCCCCAATCTCCAGCCTTTTCCCTGTATCCCTTCATGCCCTGACCAATCAAAAATCTATCAACCTCTCCTTAAACATACATAAAGACAGCCTCCACAGCTGCCTGCAGCAAAGAAGTCAACGGATTCGCTACCTTCTGGCTAAAGGATATCCCAAATCTCTGTTCTAAAAGGATGCCCCTCTATGCTGAGGCCGGTCTTACAGACTCTCCCACCATCGGAAACATCCTCCCCACATCCACTCTATCAAAGCCTTTCACTGTTCGATAGGTTTCAATGAGATAACCCCTTATTCTTCTGAATTCTAGTGAATACAGGTCCAAAATCATCAAATGATCATCATATGACAAACCATTCATTCCTGGAATCCTTTTCGTGAACCTCCTTTGAACCCTCTCCAGTTTCAGCACATCCTTTGTAAAATAAAGGGGCTCAAAACTGCTCACAATCATCCAAGTGAGACCTTATCAGTGCTTTATAAAGTTTCAACATTACATCCTTGCTTTTATATTCTAGTCCTCTTGAACTGAATGCTAACATTGCATTTGCCTTCCTCACCGCTGACTCAACCTGCAAATTAACCTTTAGGGAATCCGCAAAAGGACTCCCAACTACCTTTGCATCTCGGTTTTTTGTATTTTCTCTCTGTTTAGAAAATAGTCAACCCTTTCATTTCTTCTACCTAAGAGCATGCAGTTTCTATCTCCCGTTGGCAGCATCCTTATTACTAGGGGTTTGGGATCTGTATACAAGTCCCATCAGTCTTTTTACCTCTGCAGTTCCTTGGTTCCCTCCACAATGATTCAACACCGTCTGACACTATGGCACCGCTTTCTAATGATCTGATTTCACTTTTTTACCAACAGAGTAATGCCACCCCCTCTGCCTTCCTGCCTTACCTCAGGCTCCCAGCTATAACCTTTCAGACATGATTCCGTAAAGCCTACATCACACCTGCCAATCTGCAACTGTGCTGCAAGTTCATCCACCTTATTCCGTATACTGTGCGCATTCAGATTCACCCTTTTCAATATTGTTGCACCAAGCTCAGCCTTTTGATTCCTAACTTTGTCCGGGGTCTGACCAAAACCTGCCTCCACAACCAGTCCACTCACTGTTCTGGCACTCTGGTTCCCACCCCGCCTGCAACTCTAGTTTAAGCATTAACTGTGCAGCATTAACAAACCTTTCTGCTAGGATATCAGTCGCTCTCCAGTTCAGGTGCAAACTGTCCCTTCTGTACAAGTCCCACCTTCCCTGGAAGGGAGCCCAATGATACAAAAATCTTATGCCCGCCCTCCCTTCCACACCAAGACCTTAGCCATGTATTAAACTGTGAAGTCTGGCCTCATTAGCACGTGGCATGGGTAGCAATCCTGAGATCACAACCCTGGAGGTCCTGTCTTTTAACTTACCACATAACTCCCTGAACTCCCTATGCAAAATCTCATCACTCAACCTACACGTGTCATTGGTACCTACATGGACCATGACCTCTGGCTGTTTACCCTTCCACTTAAGAAGTCTGAGGACCCAATCTGAGATATTCCAGACCCTGGCACCCGGAGGCAACAGACCATCCGGGAATCTCGTTCTCACCCACAGAACCTCCTTTCTGTTCCCTTAACTAATGAATCCACAGCTCATCTCTTCTCCCCACTTCTCTTTTGAGACAAATAGCCAGACACAGTGCCAGCAACCTAACCATCGTGACTTTCCTCAGTTAGGTCATTCCCCCACACAGTATCCAAAATGGTACACCTGTTGCTGAGGAGGGGGTACTCTACACTGGCTCCTTAAGCCCCTTCCCCTTCCTGACTGTCACTCAGTTTCCTGTGTCCTGCATCTTGGGTGTAACTACCTCTCTATGTGTCCTATCTATCATCCCTTCAGCCTCCTGAACGTTCCGGAGTTCATCCAGTTCCAGCTCCTACTCCTTCTTAACTGAGGACACTTACAGCAGCAAGTGCAGAAAGAAGTTCCAGAAAATCATCGGGGACACCAGTCACCCCAACCGTAAACCGTTTCAGCTGCTTCCATCTGGCAAACGGTTTTAAATTCACATGTTTGTACACTGCAACAGAGTCATAATGCAAAGAATTTTACTCATTCACGTTGTGGGATGGACGTAAGAGTTAAATAAATTCAAATTTTAAAAAGGCAAACTACCATTTAATGAAGTAACGGATTATTTATCTTCAAATTACAGTGAATTCCAGTTAAATGAAATGCACCAATTAGAACACTACCAATACTATTACAGTACTATAAAAATATGTATTAGTTCCTAAATAGTTCAATGTAAAATTTACTATTAGAGTCACTCCTGTGGGCATACTGTAAACAGGATCAACAAACAACAAACTGTGCAAATGCAAATATAAATAAATAGCAAGAGCATGAAATAACAAAATGAAGAGTCCTTAAAGTGAGACCATTGTCTGTGGGAACACCAGAAATAGAATGAGTGTAGTTATCGATAGATGAATCTATCCAGTGTACATTGCTGTGTTCGTTTGACTGATGTAAATTAATAAAATCATTGCAACCACCTAGTGCTGATAATGGACTGCTTTCATTGCCTTCCTGCATGAAGTGGTGGTGTAATCCAACAATAAATTTCCTGGCATAAAATTATCACAAAAAATTACTGCTTTATGAGTGAGTGTCCATTGGCCCAAATGGATAATATAACACAAGTACTCACAACTGACACCATTTAAAAACTTTTCTCTCTAAGCATAGTGTGGTGTCTAACAGCCACAGACGCTCATGCAGCTGACACTAGTTGGAAACAGTTCGATAACAGTCTCCCATCCCATCCCAATTAAGTGGCATAGTGCCCAAGTAGATGAAGGAAACCCTGGTTATTTTCTCAATTAGTATTTGTTCTTAAGAGTTGTCCCAGATAAGCAGTTGCCCAATTTAACCAATGGCCCAATTAACTGGAATCCAGTGTGTTGTGATATAAACAATGAAAACTCCAGTGAACTGTCAGGACAGCAGCAAAGATCATTTGACTGCAGGACTTGTATAATGAAATGGGCAAGAAAAAAAATCATTGTGGATACTACTCACCAAGAAAACTGCCTTTTCCGTTTACGTATTTATGCACCGTTAATTCCCCATCTGTAGTTCTAACTTAATTTTGATTAATATCGTTATTCTTTACAACTGTTGAATGTTGTTTTTTTGATGCATGTTGTAACTACCATCTCAGCAAACTTCTAATACATACGGTGAATAAAATTGATCCTTGATGTATTATAGCTAAAATAGTCACTGCGAAAGAGCTGACGTAATGGCAACTAAGTGGCATCTGTTGGAGTTTTTTGAGGGTGTAACAAGGATGTTAGACGAGGGTAAGCCAGTGGATGTTGTGTACCTAGATTTTCAGAAGGCATTCGATAAGGTGCCACATAGGAGATTGGTGAGTAAAATCAGAGCTCATGGCATTGGGGGCAGGGTTTCAACATGGATAGGAAACTGGTTGGCAGATAGAAAGCAAAGGGTAGCAGTGAATGGGTGTTTCTCGGACTGGCTGGAGGTGACTAGTGGGGTACCACAGGGCTCTGTATTGGGACCACAGCTCTTTACGATTTATGTCAACGATTTAGATGAGGGCATTGAAAACTATATCAGCAAGTTTGCTGACGATACTAAACTGGGTGGCAGTGTGACATGCAAAGAGGATGTTAGGAGAATACAGGGAGACTTGGATAGGCTGGGTGAGTGGGCAGACACTTGGCAGATGTCATTCAATGTGAATAAATGTGAAGTTATCCACTATGGAAGCAGGAACAAGAGGGCAGAGTATTGTCTGAACGGTGTAGAGTTAGGTAAGGGAGAAATGCAAAGAGACCTAGGAGTCCTAGTTCATCAGTCAATGAAGGTGAATGAGCAAGTGCAACAGGCAGTGAAGAGGGCAAATGGAATGTTGGCCTTTATTACAAGGGGAATTGAGTACAAGAGCAAGGATGTCCTTTTGCATTTGTACAGGGCCCTGGTGAGACCACACCTGGAATATTGTGTACAGTTTTGGTCTCCAGGTTTAAGGAAGGACATTCTGGCAATTGAGGAAGTGCAGCGTAGATTCACTAGGTTGATTCCTGGGATGGCAGGGCTGTCTTTCGCAGAGAGATTGGAGAGATTGGGCTTGTACACGCTGGAATTGAGGAGATTGAGAGGGGATCTGATTGAAACGTTTAAGATAATTAAAGGATTTGATAGGATTGAGGCAGGAAATATGTTCCAGATGTTGGGAGGGTCCAGTACCAGAGGGCATGGATTGAGAATAAGAGGTCAGTTATTTAAAACAGAGTTGAGGAAGAGCTTCTTCTCCCAGAGAGTTGTGGAGGTGTGGAATGCACTGCCTTGGAAGACAGTGGAGGTCAATTCTCTGGATGCTTTCAAGAAGGAGCTAGATAGATATCTGATGGATAGGGGAATCAAGGGATATGGGGACAAGGCAGGGACTGGGTATTGATAGTGAATGATCAGCCATGATCTCAGAATGGTGGTGCAGACTCGAGGGGCCGAATGGTCTACTTCTGCACCTATTGTCTATTGTCTATTGTCTATAAAGGACAAAAGAAATGTTCAGAAGAAGGCTGATTTAACCTGAAACACAAACTGTTATTCCATCCCAAGAAGCTGCCAGATCTCCTCTGGATTATCATTTTCTGATTTTATTTGATGTTGCACCATTGCTTTACCAAAGATGAATATGATTAAAAAGGCAGAAATCTGATTGCTTGCCTTTCAAGGTTGGCCACAGCTGACCAAACTCACGTCAGCAGCCAATGCCACTAAAACAGAATGCAAAAGCAGCAGAGATGTGCACAGAGATTAGCAGCTGGGTAGCACAACTACAACATTTAACCGTCTGAATCAGCTTAGGGGAATGTAGCAGAAACTTTGCGTTTTGTCCTGAATAAAACACCTCCAATTGCTGTGAGCTTCTGTGGTGCTCAGGTGGCATGTCTCTGAGGTTTGCAGGCTGCACGTTCTCCAAGGAAAGATCAGTTAAACCCTAAAAACTCATAGTGTCTGGAAGTTCACTGTACTTCCATACCACATAACAATCCAATTGTATGCACACTGCTAGAACACAAACAGAAACCTATCTTTGAAATGAAAAGCTGGGTGCAAGCACATTCATTTTAACTGCTTCAACAAAGTTGTAAAACCACAATAGTGAGAATTTAACATGTGCCGCTTGCACACTTCAAAGGAAAGCAAGCATTTCAACTCTACTTCAACAGCCCAGCTATAATCTTTAAAACCAACTATCAACAGCATAATCATCTCCTCAGTTGGTAAACCTGCAAGTTGTGGTGATATTCCTTAATCAGATCATGATTTTTTTCTGAAAGTATAAAATTGTCCATCACAAACAAGAAAACCTACAGATGCTGGAAATCCAGAGCAATACAAACAAAATGCTGGAGGAACTCAGCAGGCCAGGCAGCATCTGTGGAAAATAGCAAACATTCAACGTTTTGGGCCCAGACCCTTCATTGGGACTGGAAAGGAAGGGCAGAGGTCAGAGTAAGAGGTGGGGGAAGGGGAGGAAGGTGGTAGGTGATAGGTGAAATTGGAAGAGGGGGAGAGGGTGAAGTAAAGAGCTGGGAAGTTGATTGGTGAAAGAGATACAGAGCTGGAGAAGAGGAATCTGATAGGAGAGCGTAGAATACCGTGAAAGAAAGGGAAGAAGCAGGGGCACCAGAGGGAGGTGATGGGCAGGTAAGGTGAGAGAGGAAAACAAGAATGGGGAACGGTGAGGGGGAAGAGTAATTACCGGAAGTTCGAGAAATCGATGTTCATGCCACCATGCAATTGTACGTGCTGTTTACATTGTAAACACATGCTGGCTTTTATGTAATTATTCACATTTTATTACATATCCAGACTTAAACCTCTAACTTATTTTTATATGATTTTTTATTCTTTAGAATTGTTAAATGTTATTGTTCTTTGTAGCATGTCATGTCAACACACCACAGCAAGTTCCTAATACATATAAATGTATACGGCAAATAAATTTGATCCTTGATCTATGAGCATGCTCCTGGCTGCCTGGGGTGACAGTATTTGGAAAGTTGACTGCAATTCTAAATCCAAAGTTTATGTGCCCTATAAACAATTCAATCTCTTTCATATGCTGTTTTCATGTTTTAACAAAACAGCTAAAACTTATTTTGTGCTGTTAATGGTTTTTTTATTACAACTAACTTCCCGAGTATAATAGTAAAGTTTCAAGATCAAACTAGGCAAAATATATACGCATTGAAAAATCAAAGTGAAAAATATTTGCTTTCATCCCTTGTATAACTCTCCAGATTAATGTACATGTAAATTCATGACTTTCAATATGAGTCATTACATATCCTCAACGTACACAACTGTGTTGCTGTAATTACAATTGAATTATTTAACTGCATGACTGTTGGTGCTCCATTTTGCACCGTGGCCCCAAAGTAACCTTGACTTTATTCATGAGTATTCATGTATGGTTGAAAGACAAATAAATTGAATTGAATAGGTCAGAGATGCAGGTTCATGCCATTTTCAGACAGACACTTTTTGGGGAATCTGCCATCTTTTTTTCTCCCCCAATCAACAGTGTCAGCATTTCATAGTTTTATGAATTGATATTTCAAATTATGTGGGGCAGTTAATCTCCATTTCCCTTGTGTCAAGATGAATGGCAACGTTTTGCTGGATTTATTATATTTTCTGCTTGGCTCCAGTTTCTGATCCCAATAATGCTCCACATAGCCATCCAATGTAGCTGAGTCCTTGGCTTGAGTTAGGCTTCTGTCTTTTGCTTCATAATCACAGTAGGAGATTATTGAGAAAGTGCACTGTTGTCACAAAGTTTACTCAAAATATTATAAAAAAGCTCTTATGAGGAATGTCCTTTTGGAAATTTTCCACAGAAACAGATGCTTAGAGCATTTTCTTATAATGTTTTAATATCTAAATACATTGGAATCTGGTTAATTGGGACACATTGGGACCAGTACATTTTGGACCACTTAAGCAGTTGCCCCAATTAGCTGAAGTTTCATGAAACTGGTGAAAAAGGTATAAAAAAGTATAAATCTACCATTTAACTGAGTACCAAATTATGTATTTAAATGAAGTACAGAACAAATAAGAACATTACCAACACTACTACAGTAGTATAAAACTGTACATTAGTTTCTAACAGTTATTAATGGAGGAATTCATAAAGCATACAGTGTTGTGTTCTTTTGATTGACTGTAAATAAATAAAATCAGTACAGACACCTAGTGTAGATAATGGACTACCTTCATACAATACTTTTGACAATTGCATCCTTCAAATCTTCATTTTCATTGTACCATTTAGGATTATTGTCGATACCTTCAAATTCTTCATAATTCCTAACTTGTTGAAGTAGTGAAATAGTTTCATTTTTACTCCCGGCCACTTCTGGCATCTCCAAGCCTGAATGCCTGAAACTGCACTGAGCAAAACAGTTCTGAATTGTCTTACTGCTTATTTCTTGCCAACTATCAGCCACAAAAATCACTGCTTTTTGATCACAAACACAACCAACTTAACGCTATTTTAAAACTGTCTGTTCTATGCACAGTGTAGTGTCTAACAGCCACACAAGGGCACGCAACTGTCAGTAGTTTAGAAGCTGTTTGGCAATGGTCTCCTGTCCCAATTAAACGACAATAGTATCCCAAATAAACAAAAGGCATTCTGGCTATTTTCTTGATTAGTTTTTGTTCTTTAAGAGTTGGCCTTAATAAGCAGCTGCTCCAATTAACCATAATGGACTGTGCTGATTTTAGACCTGGATTTTGGAGTACACCACATAAACATTACATTTTCTCTGCAAACCTAGAGTGTTTCCATCATTTTCTGGTTTTAACTATAAAATTAAATTTTATTGTGACAAAAGGGTCTAGTATTCCACTTGTTCCTTATTTTAAAAGGATAATTCCCCTACCTTGCACGAGGGACATCGATATTGGAAGAAACAACTTTTCTTTTCTGATCAGAAACAGCACCAATCGGTCGTACGTGGTCCTTGTCGTGATCTTGAATCCTGCCAATCTTTTTAGTTTCCAGTATCTTCATGGCTTCAATCTTTCTCACAAGGGGCAACTGCTGCTCCAGCACCTTCTGGTGGTTCTCATTGTGACTTTGATCACACGACGGTGTGACAGATGATGAGTCACGGCCATTGCAATAGAGCTGCAGGAATAAATGTTGAGGTTACTGCTGCACTTTTGGCAATCTGCAAAATCTCTCTGAAACATTGACAAAGACCTTTCACATCACACAAATATAAAGGTATACAATATACTGTAGAAGTTGTAAAGTCTTCTTTGATACCACAGAAATATAGAGAATTCCACGGTAAACTTTCTCCTGCTAATAGATGTAAACATAATATGGAGGTTGATGGGAGGAGGCAGTTTAAATGTTTCAGCACTGACTAGATGGACTGAGTGTTGGCACGTGGCCTAGTGGGCAAGACATCAGACTAGTAACCTGAAGGTCACTGGTTCGAGCCTCAGCTGAGACAGCACGTTGTGTCCTTGAGCAAGGCACTTAACAACACATTGCTCTGTGACGACACCGGTGCCAAGCTGCTTGGGTCCTAGTGCCCTTCCCTTGGCCAACTTCGGTGGCGTGGAGAGGGGAACACTTGCAGCTTGGGCAACTGCCGGTCTCCCATACCCCTGGAAACTCCAGGCGCAGACCCATGGTCTCACGAGACTAACGGATGCCTATTTAGATGGGCTGAAGGGCCTGTTTCTGAACTGTACTTTTCTATGACTCTATAATATGCTGAATAATAACAGAAGAATAAAAAAGTAAATGTTTTCTATGCCATTGATAGTGGACTCAGTAATTAACAAAATCCATTGTCACACTAACTTATTATTTATTTATTTAGCGATACAACAGAATAACAGGGACTTTCCAATCCAAAGAGGCCGCACTGACTAACTACAACTAGGTGACCGATCCTTTGTCGTTTGTCATCTGTATTAATGAGTCAGAGGGCATTATGGAAAACTGGAGGAGCAAAGTTGAGGATGACACCAAGACTGGAGTGAGGCATGGTGGACAGCAAAGAAAATTATCAAAGCTTACGGCACGATGTGGACCTGCTCGAGAAATGGGCTGAGAAATGGCAGATGGAATTTAATGCAGGCAAGAGTGAGGAGTTGCACTTAGGGAGGTCAAATCAGAACAGGGCTGACAGGAGAGCACCGGGATTTGATGGTGGTATACAAGCTATGAGGGGTATGGATAGGGAAATGCAAGCATGTTTCTTCCACTGAGATTGGATGAGGCCAGAACTAGAAGTCAGGGGTTAAGGGTGAAAGGTGAAATATTTAAGCGGAACCTCACTCAGAGAGATATGTGAGTGTGTCAGCAAAAGCACTGGATGTGGATCTGACTGCAACTCTGTAGAGAAGTTTGGTTAAGTTACGTGGATAAGAGGGGTACAGGGGTCTATGGCCCAGATACAGGTCGATAGGACTATGCAAAACAGCAGTTCGGCACGGATTAAGTGGGCCGAAGTGCCTGTTTCTGTGGCTATAGTACTTTATGACTCCAATCTGTACATCTCTGGAATGCACAAGGAAACCAAACACACAAACACAGAAAGACCATACAAGCTCCTCACACACAGCAGTGGAATAGAACCCAGGTCACTGGTGCAGTGATAGTGTTACAGTAACTGCTAACATGCTGGCCAACATCAACGTTCTAAGAAAAAATTATCAAGCAACGTGAGAGAATATTTATCAGTCGACACGTACCGGTTATTAATTCCGGCTTTGACAGATAACGGAATAAGGAAGATGACTCAGCAGCCTTGATTTTGTGGTTGTGATAATGGTTAAACTGCCTATTCTTCATCAATGTACCAAATAAATGGCATGGCTGCTTCAGTGCACATTGCCATGGCTAAAATATAGAATCCAGAAATTGCCATCCGCGATTTCCTGCTACTCAATTGAGCGAGTGTGCAGTTTGCAAGCTTTTATTTATTCTTCAGAAAAGAGTATTTCTTGCTGTATGATACCTTGGAGAGAAGTTGCTCCCATTAGTTCAGGAAAGATTCAAGAAATATACAGGGGAAATGTTATTACCATGTGATCATGCTCAGGGAAATACGACCTGTATCAGGGTGGTAAAGGAAGCGAAGAAGCTTTGAAGTACACAGTTGTCCAGTAAGTAACTCTGGACAACAAAAATACTGTTTCCTGAATACTAGGGTGTATCTTATGGATTTTGGGCTGCTGATCCTGAAAATCGCCATGAACTTTCCCTATCATGCACATTTTTTTAATTTGCCTGTTTTTTTAAAATTTCAATTCATTATTTAAGTCAGAATAACTGATGCCAAGATTAAGGAAAGCATTTTTGTTGGTCCACAAAAGTCAAACAGGTCATCAATGACACGCAATTCAAAGAACTTCTACGATGTTGTTGAAAATTTCCTTGGCAATTACAGAGCACAAAACTACATCCCGCTGGTTGACTACATGCTTTAAGCATACAAAACCATGAAGTGCAACATGTCACTAAAGATTCGTTTTCTGCATTCCCATTTAGACTTCTTCCCTGCAAATCTTGGCATTGTCAGTGACGAGCATGGTGAAAGGTTTCACCGGGACATTGCAACCTTGGCAAAACGGTATCAGGGCAACTAGAATCCATCTATTATTATTGTTAAGCGAGAAGCCTCAGACATTGAGTATCAATGAAAATCATAAACCAAACATTTTTAGCTTAGTTGAACTACTGCAAAGCGTCAGCACCATTATGAAATTAAATGCATTATATTCAACAAAAGTTAATTTCTTGTTTCTCCAAATTCCTACGTGATACAAGTAGTCTGAAATTATATTTGTGTTCAGCTTCAACCGTTGACCGACACAGATGAGTCACAGAGTGAATTGTGGGAAATCTCTGCTACATTCTGCAGTTGTAGCGTGTATACAGACAGAGAAAAGTGAGAAAGAAACTGCAATGCCAGTGGGAGAGAGCACACATCCAATGGTATGGCTCGCCCACAGCACAGTAATATGTGCAGAAAAATTTAATTTTAGGGTAACACACACAAAATACCAGAGGAACTCAGCAGTTCAGGCAAAATAGACACAAATGAATAAATAGTCGATGCTTCTGGCCTACACCCTTCTTTATCACTCAAGGTGATTTTAAGGTTATTGGTGGAAGGTACAGAGGGGGATGTCAGAAGTAAGTTTTTATTTACACAGAGAGTGATGGGTGGAATGCACTGCCAGGAGTGGTGGCAGAGGCAAATACTTTAGGGACGTTTAACAGACTCTTAGACGGGCACATGGATGAAAGAAGAAGTGCACAAGGCGTGGTCGCAGACGAAGCTGGAATCGCTGTTGGAATGAGCGATATGGAGATGAGGTCAATGCGAAAGGGATTCAACACCCGTCAGCCTAACCCGGTTGCAAGGCTGGATCGCTCCAAGTGTGGGACCGATTTGGTGATCGAGCTGTGCTGCCCAAACGCGTCACTGCGCCAGGATCTGGGTCTTACAGCGAAGCTCCGTCTGGTGCTTGGACAAGTTCAGCATCGGTCCAGATAGACTAGAAAGCCCGAGCGTCGGGCTGATTTCACTCACTCTCCTGCAACGTCAGTCCCTCTCCCGACGGCGTTGAGGCTGTGAACTGTTCATCTATGTGAGTTTCGTGGCATTTCTGCCTCACTAATACAATGAACTGAGATCGAGGTTTGGGCCTACTCCAGCTGCTCCGAGTAGTGGTTCCGGTTCAGAGCGCTGTCACTTACCACTGTTGTTTGCAAGATGTGTGTGTGTAATCTTTCCTCCTCCTCAGTACAGTGGTCATGATCTTTCTGTTTTTTTAATTGGGTTCTTCAGGTTTCTTGCCTTGTGGCTGCCTTAAGCAAACAAACCTCAAGATGTATAATTTATACATTCTTTGATAGCAAATGTACTTTGAGGCTTTATCTCGGTGATTGTCTGAAAGATGACTGAGCTAACATCATCCAGGATAACTCTCTTGACAATGCACTGACCTTATTTAATGACAATTGGATTTGTAATTCGAAGTGACAGGTCTCCATCACTGCTGCGAAAATTAAATTATGTAACACAACATTCCTTTCCAGGCATATGCACACTTGTACATCTCACTGAATGTCTGGCAAATGTTACATTTCAAACAATCGATAAAGAGATAAGAATCATGTCACTTCCTACAGATTTCATCTGGCTGGATCTTTACAGACAGATGTTTTTATTTCCAACTAATCCATTGGGACTGGTCTGGTTCAAGAAGGTGATTCAACATCACGTTCTCAACGATGACAGGGGTGAACAACAACAGTATAACTGCCCCAGCCGCTCAGGAGCTAATCAAAGAGCACAGTGAGATGGACTCTGCCTTTGTACAGATACAGTGAGGCCTAACTCCAGTTCCTTCCTTTTGCATTTGCATGGTTTGTTGTCATTTGCACACTGGTTGAACGTCCAAGTTGGTACAGTCTTCCACTGATCCTATTCTGGTTACTGTGAATTTACTGAGTTTCCTGCGAGGAAATGAATGAATCGTATATGGTGACATATATGCTTTTGTCTGCTAGTACAACAAAGCACAGAATCACTTTGAAACACAACAAAGGCTACGAAAAGCATTGGCCCTGGTGAGTTTCTCTCTATCACATTAACCGTCTTACCAATCAGGCTTATTAATCACTGGAAGACTTTTTCAACTGTTCTATTGCTTTGTAACACACCTGGAGTCTGCAGGTGCTGAGGTGAGCCCCAGAAAGAAATTTTCATACCTCGGGAGACCCCCGTCTCCTACACAACATTGAAAGCAGCAGGTTCTCTCGCGAACACAGTCTTTTAAAGTTGTCGGTAAACTGGGTGCTGCTCCCACTGGGGAATGGGTGCACAGGTACTGACAGGGATTTCTTCAGGCAACAACTTCTCTGTGATTTCAGGGACTGGCCGTCAGAGATCTAAGTGAACAGGCTGGCTTTCCGCAGGCACTGGTGAACACTTACAGAGCTACTGGAATACAAATGCACTTACACATTAGTGCAGATCACCATACATACAAGCACTGGTGTATACGAGAACTCAGCTTTATCAGGGTGATTCTCGCGGGCAAAGACTGACACCCACTGATTGGTAAAACAAACCAGTAAAGCAAACATTAACACCCACTGGGAACAATGGCAGAGGCAGTAATGTCTACTGGGTTCAGTGCCGCAGACTGTAACATCCACCAGGATCACTTGCAGGGACAGTAACGTCCACTGGGAACAGTGACAGAGACAGTAATGTCCAATGGGAACAGCGGGTCAGTAACACAGACAATGATTCTTACTGGGGACAGTGGCACAGACTGCATCATCCATTGGGAAGAGACGCACTGACAGTGACTCCCGCGGCTGATAGTTGTACGGGCATCGATTCTGGCAAACGATTGCTCAGGCACTGAGTGTTACAGTTGCTCTGATACTGATTCTCCACTGCATAATTGTTCAGAAGTGAGACTCAGAGACTGCAAGTAATTGCCGAGTGGGAGTAACTATTTATTTAATTGTTCTCCAGGGAAACTGAGTGTTACCCAACTGCTCCCTAAAGCCAGTCAGCACCTGGAGAACTGTTTGCCTGTGGGAGGGTCAATGTTTGTGTAACGAAACCAGCGAGAATCCAACACCTATGCAGCTCTTCAGCAACGAGTCAGTGACAGTCCCACAGTCACTGGCTCCCACTGAGAACTCTAAGTTTCACTGGTGCGCAGTGCCACAGGCGCTTACTCTCACTGGGGAACAATTACACAGACACTGACTCTCACTTGGTACATGCCGTGGCACTGACCCTCGCTAGGGAACGGTGTTCCAGGTGCACCCTCCTGCTGGACCACGTGTGCCCACTTTCACTGAGAAACAGCTGTGTGCAGACAGATTCTCAGAGGTGGACACTGACCCTCAATTTTCAGGATTCAAATTACATGTATTATCAAGGATGTATAAATTATACATCTTGAGATTTGTTTGTTAACAGGCAGCCACTAACCACTGCGCTGAGTAAGAGGGAAGAATACACACGCGCGCGCGCGCGCGCACACACACACACACACACACACACACACACACACACACACACACACACACACACACACACACACACACACACACACACACACACACTCATCATGCAAACAACAGAAGTAAACAACGGCATTCCAAACCAGAATGAGTCCTTAGATCTGCTCCCCAGAGTAGGCCGAAGCCCCGGTCTCAGCTCATCATATTAGTGGGCCAAAACTGCCACGAAACTGGCAGAGATGACAGCTGTGGAAGCAGTTCACAGCCTCGGTGCTTCCAGATGCATCAGGACTCAACAACAGTGACACAGACACTGAATCCCTGTGGAGTACGGTTGCAAAGACAGATACCAGAGCATGAAGACCCACACTCAACACTTTCAGAACAACTTTTTCCCCTCTGCCATCAGATTTCTGAACCCATGGACACTCCCTCTTTTGAACCACCTATTTATTTATTACTGTACCTCATAGTAATTTGTTATGAGGTAAACTGCACTGCACTGCTGCCATAAAACAACAAATTTCACAACTTGTGCTCAGTAACTATGAATCTGATTCCGATGTACTTGTGTCAGATTCCAGAACCAGATTATAATGATTCAGCTAAAGAAAACATCAAAATAAAGCCCTTACAACATTATCTACTCAAGCTTCTGTCATTATTAAATCCCACTTTAACTCCTTACTGAAAGATAATTAATTTCCTTCTCAACAAGAGTGGTTCAGTCCAACAAGGTACAATGGAATAAGTTAGTCTCTTCATGAAAGACCTCCAAGAAGACTGCCACATTGTCATTGGGTTTGGAGGCTTGCGTGCCTCAATGACGAGGAGAGCTACGTTGGCCAAAGTCAGGGCTTTATGCTTTGGCTCTTGGTAGGGTCACAAATGCCAAACAGGTCAAAGGGTAGAGGCCAGACTAAGAGTGGTCCACCAGTCCTCCAGGTTCAGGGGTTCAGCTCAGGGCTAACAACCCTGACTGGTAAATCTAAATTGTTACAGAAACAGCAATGAAGAATCCTTCTATATCTGAGTGTGACGGTATTCCTGAGCCTCCACCCAGGACTTGCAGGTGTGAATACTGATAGGGTGCTACCGACCAAGGAAGCCCTGAACATCACCAGAGATAGAGGACCTTCATTGCTGCCCTGAACGCCAGTGCTGTAATGGACAGTAGGTAAGTTCATAAAAGTACAAGCTAAGTACTGGTCACAGACCCTGAAAACTCTTACGCTACACTTTACATCACACCAGCGAACAGTATCCCCAATGACAGTTTATGGATTCCCCATTATCACTGTAAACGGGAAACCATTCCAAGTTGGGCTTGGAGCTGGCTGAGTTTACAACTCTCTGCAGTTTTAACCGATCCTGTGCTATGGCCCCTCCTTGTAAGATGGTAATGCAACCAGTCAGAATGCTCTCCATCTGTATAAATTTGCAAGAGTCTTTAACATCCTAACAAATCTCCCCAAACTCCTGATGAAATATGGCCACTGTTGTGCCTTCTTTGTTATTGCATCAGTATGTTGGTCTTCAGAGATGTTGACACCCAGGAACGTGAAATTGCTTATCCTTTCCACTGCTGATCCCTCGAGGACTGGTGTGTGTTTCCTTGACTTCCCCTTCCTGAAGGTCACATTCAATTCTTTGGTCTTATTAACACTGAGTGCAAGGTTGTTGTAACACCACTCAAGCAGCTGATCTACCTCACCTCTGTACACCTCCTCGTCACCATTAACAACAGCTGTGTCATTGGCAAATTTATAGATGGTGCTGGAGATGACCTTGACTTATACTTGAATAAAATTTGGATCTGCATTGCCTTGCCTTACATACTGTCCTGCCAGTATCTTCTGTCAAGGCTAAAGAAACAGTATTTTCCTTTTAGATTAATCCAAGGATGTCAGGAGTCAGGCTTTATGCCCTGCTCTAGGGCTCTTCAAAAACTAGAAACGTTCGATGGCAAAAACAGATCCAGACACTTGAGGAGCATCAAACTTTGCACTGTATAGTACAGCATGTGATTGGTTGAAGCCAAGTAATAGAGGCCATAGGTTAAGGGTGAAATGTGACATGTTTAAGAGGAACATGAGGGGGAACTTCTTCACCCGGAGAGTGGTGAGAGTGTGGAACGAGCTGCCAGTGGAAGTGGTGGATATAGGTTTGATTTCAACATTTAAGAGAGATTTGAATAGGTACATGGATGGGAGGGGTATGGAGGGCTATGGTCCAGGTGCAGGTTGATGGGACTAAACTGGACTAGATGGGCCAAATGTCTGTTTGTGTGCTGCAGTGCTCCATGGCTCTAATTCAGAATTCTATTCCCTTTGTTTATTTCAGATTGACAAATATTTAAGGCTAACTCTACTATCGGTCCTGAATTCTTTCCAGCTTCATTTATTTCAGATTATTTGATCTATACATAAAGTACCAATTAACTAATTCGACAAGATCGAAGGTTGCTTTCCTGTCAGCATTTTACCCACTTGTTTCTATTAGTTGAACTCATCATGAGTCCTAACTATAACCTTTGACTTAACCAATCATCCCTTCAAATGAATATGCAACAAGGCTGCATGAAGTTCTTGAACCACAATTGTTAAATCACAGTACAACAAGCCTAACACTGCTCCTACAAGTGACATCTTTGCCTTAATAAATACCCACTAATTTCTATCCTCAATCAGTTTCACGATAGTAATGAACTTCATCGAATGTTTCTTGGAAATTTGGAAAGATAATGGCAAATAAACATCTTCAATGGTAACAGGCACAAACATTCCCTGAAAAGGATGTACAAAGAGGATACAATATAGCTGATCAATAAAGGGACAGCACACAGTTAATGGTAGGCCCTTAATAGTGCTGATGTAGAGGGAGTCTACGTCCACAGCTCTCTGAGAGTGGCTGCATAAGTTGATAGGGTAGTCAGGAAGGTGTATGACATGCTTGCCTTACTTAGTTGAGCCATTGAGTACAAGTGTTAAGAAGTTACGTTGCTGATTTATCAAACTGTTTAGGCTGTATCTGCATTCAATACTGCACGCCCCATTATAGGAAAGATATAGGGGCTTTGGAGAGGGTGCAGAAAAGACGCCGCCTGGATTAGAATGTGCTATAAAGGAGAGGTTAGACAAACACGGGGTGTTTTCTGTGGGGCAGCACAGGCTAAGAGGAGACATGATAGAAGTTTACAAGATTATGAGAGGCACACATAGGCTGGAGAGCCAGAAGTCTCTAACTCCCCGATCAATACAGAAAAATAGGAGAAAAACAAGGACAAGAGGGAGCTGGGCTATTTAGGAACACCGGAAAAACTACGTAGAGCAGCAGGTCGTGGACTGAATTCTAATTTAAGGAGAACAGAAAGATTTAAATAGAGGGTGGAAGGAATAAGACAATAGACTGCAAAGGAGCATCGTCCTAGCAACATAAAATTACCTCTACCAAAGCTATATTAGCATTAGTTATCCATTTTGATATTTTCTAAAACTAGATGAACCTATTTCCTAAAATCTGTCTATTGCTATGATCACTCCAGTGGTTAAAAAAAATTAACAGGATATTTGAAACAACAATTCCAAGCTCTACATCACTTAGCTAAGACCATAAATTATTTGCATTGAATTATACAGCACAGAAACAGGCCTTTCCCTGACAACCAAGTGTCTTCCTGGACCCTGAGTTTCTCACTCAATCTTTAGACATCAAAAGGTAGTACACTTTACCACATTTCCCATATGATAACTATACATGCATCTCACATGGTGCTTGTACGAAAATTGTCTGTTCTCTTAACCTTGGATAAAATAGCTGTTTAAATATGAACAAGGAGAAAGCACTACTAGATTTTTTCCCCCAATAAAGTATTTTGAGTTGGGCTTTCCAAAAATGAAAGGTTAAGTAAATTCCTAGATATAAGACCATAAGATATAGAAGCAGGATTAGGCCATTTGGCCCATCGAGTCTGTTCCACCATTTCATCATTGTTGATCCATTTTTCCCCTCAGTCCCAATCTCCTGTCTTTCCCCAGGATACAGCTTTAAAAAGGTTGCAATGCAGTGGTTCTGTGTTTCAGATGTCCACAGGATATCTGCAAACATGGAGTCTAGACCAATACATTTGACTAAAGAATTTTTCAGAAGAAAGGTGAAAACAATAACTATGATGAAAATTACAGGAGAACAACACAAATCTAGTCCAGAAGAAGAGGACAGCTTATGAAAAGTTCACAAAACTAGGTAACGATAGAGATCTAGAAGATTAAAAGGCTAGCAGGAAGAGCTTAAGAATGAAATTAAGAGAGCCAGAAGGGGCCATGAGATGGCGGTGAGCAGGATTAAGGAAAACCCCAAACCATTCTACAAGTTTGTGAAGAGCAAGAGGATAAGACATGAGAGAATAGGACCCATCAAGTGTGACAGTGGGAAAGTGTGTATGGAACCAGAGGAGATAGCAGAGGTACTTAATGAATACTTTGCTTCAGTATTCACTACGGAAAAGGAACTTGGCGATTGTACAGATGACTTGCAGTAGACTGAAAAGCTTGAGCATGTAAATACTAAGGAAAAGGATGCGCTGGAGCTTTTGGAAAGCATCAAGTTGGATAAGTCACCGGGACTGGACGGGATGTACCCCAGGCTACTGTGGGAAGCGAGGGAGGAGATTACTGAGCCTCTAGCCATGATTTTTGCATCATCAATTAGGACAGGAGAGGGTCCGGAGGATTGGAGGGTTGTGGATTTGTTCCCTTATTCAAGAAAGGGAGTAAAGATAGCCCAGGAAATTATAGACCAGTGAGTCTTACTACAGTGATTGGTAAGTTGATGGAGAAGATCCTGACAGGCAGGAATTATGAACATTTGGAGAGGCATAATATGATCAGGAATAGTCAGCACAGCTCTATCAAAGGCAGGTCATGCCTTACGAGTCTGTTTGAGATTTTTGAGGATGTGGCTAAACACACTGATGAAGGGAGAGTAGTAGATGTAGTGTACATGGATTTCAGCAAGGCATTTGATAAGGTACCCCATGCAAGGTTTATTGAGAAAGTGAGGAGGCATGGGATCCAAGGGGATATTGCCTTGTGGATCCAGAACTCGCTTGCCCACAGAAGGCAAAGAGTGGCTGTAGATGGGTCATATTCTGCATGGAGGTCAGTCACCAGTGGAGTGCCTCAGGGATCTGTTCTGGGACCCCTACTCTTACTGATTTTTATAAATGACCTGGATAAGGAAGTGGAGGGATGGGTTAGTAAATTTGCTGATGACACAAAAGTTGGGGGTGTTGTAGATAGTGTGGAGGGCTGTCAGAGGTTATAATGGGACATTGATAGGATGCAAAACAGGGCTGAGATATGGCAGATGGAGTTCAACCCAGATAAGTGTGAAGTGGTTCATTTTGTTAGGTCAAATATGATGACAGAATATAGCATTAATGTTAAGACTCTTGGCAGTGTGGAGGATCAGAGTGATCTTGGGGTCCGAGTCCATAGGACACTCAAAACTGCTACACAGGTTGACTCTGTGGTTAAGAAGGCATACGGTGCATTGGCCTTCATCATTTGTGGGATTGAGTTTAAGAGCTGAGAAGTAATGCTGCAGCTATATAGGACCCTAGTTAGACCCCACGTGGAGTACTGTGCTCAATTCTGGTCAACTTACTACAGGAAGGATGTGGAAACCATAGAAAGGGTGCAGAGGAGATTTACAAGGCTGTTTCCTGGATTGGGGAGCATGACTTATGAGAATAGGTTAAGTGAACTCGGCCTTTTCTCCTTGGAGCGATGGAGGATGAGGGGTGACCTGATTGAGGTGTACAAGATAATGAGAGGCATTGATCGTGTGGATAGTCAGAGGCTTTTTCCCAGGGCTGAAATGGCTAGCACAAGAGCACATAGTTTTAAGGTGCTTGGAAGTAGGTACAGAGGAGATGTCAGAGGTAAGTTTTTTACGCATGGAATGGTCTGCTGGCGACAGTGGTGGAAGCGGAAACAATAGGGTCTTTTAAGAGACTCCTGGACAGGTACATGGAGCTTAGAAAAATAGAGGGCTATGGGTAAGCCTAGGTAGTTCTAAGGTAAGGACGTGTTCAGCACAGCTTTATGGTCTGAAGGGCCTGTATAGTGCTGTAGGTTTTCTATGTTTCTCTGTTTCTAACTACAGAGCACCAAGCTACATGCAGCTGACTGACAGCATGATTCCCATTTAGACTTCTTCCCTGCAAATCTTGACATACATTGTGGTCATAGAGAAATAGTACCAGGGCAACAGGAATCCGTCAATGCTGGCTGATTATTGTTGGACCCTGAAGCGAGAAGCCTCAGACACTGAGTATAAACAAAAGCATCAACTAATTTGTTGCCCAATGTAATGGCTGGGGTCACCAGTCTTCTAAAAACACTGCCCAGAAGAAGGCACAAGCCACGTCTGGAGAAAAATTTGCCAAGAACAATAATGATCAAAGACTATGATTGTCAACATCTAATGGCACACAGCACGTGATGATAACGATGTACACAAATTGTCCTGCATTTTTTATATTACACAGTGTTAATATTTCAAATGCATTTCAATGGTTGTAAAGTGCTTTTAGCAAAGTTGTTATTTAAATTAACAGAATTATGTTTTTTTTTTACCTTTACTGCTTATTTCCTTATAAGTTTATCAGACGCTGATAAAATGTCAGACAGTCTGGAGCTGCCCTATTTTGTTTCCTACAGTTATGGATGAGTGAAAGAGATGACAAGTTGGAAAGCAAAAGAAACAAAGAGAAACGACTATCTCTGAAATATTGGCCATTCTATATGTAATGTTCAACAAATGACAGATTAATTGCTTTTCAGCACTTTGAGTTAAAGGATGCTACAATCGAAACTTTCTGTATTCAGTAAAAACAAAGGGACAAGCTGATGTTTAACAAAATGCACATAAAGTTGATTTAAGACAAAGATAGTTTTCATCTGAGCTAATACAGCTGCCAAGAAATTCCAGCCAATGGTTCCTATGCACTAGCCATTTGAAGAATTGACCTGCTGTTGGGTGTTGTGTGTAATGGTTGTGTGCAAGGTTTCAATCTCAAATTCTGCAAAGGCAAACAAATTAAATCTGACAATTTGCGAGCCAATGTCAAATTTAAAAACTTGATAATGAGAGCTGTGATACTGATGTAAGAACCCTACTGAATCACTCAGGTCCTTGGAGGAAGAGAAACCTCCAATACTTTGGAGTCCCATATTACACGGCTGGTCAGGATAGTGAGGGATTAACCCTAACCCTAACCCTAACCCTTCAGAACAAAAACAAAAAAATACTGCTCCTTGAATGAAAAATCACTTTGCTCTGAAATACAAGAACAAACCTTCATAGTTACCTGGCACTATTAAAACTTACAAGCCATTCACTGATAAAACTATGACAACAAGGAGATAGCCAATTAGGACTCAAAATGAGGAAGTATATATTCACTTAGAGAGTTGCAAACAGAATACAGAACACCACAGCACAGTAGAGGCCTTTCGGCCCACAACGTTTGGCTGCCTTTGAACTCCATCTGCCACTTCAAAGGAGTCAAAAGAATTTAAAGTACATTTATTATCAAAGTATGTATGCAGTATACAACCCTGAGATTCGTCTTCCCACAGACAGTCGAAAACAAAGAAAACTGTGGAACCCATTCAAAGAAAAAATGTCAACACCCCCCCCCAACAACGTGCAAAAATGCAAATTGCACAACCAGCAGCAAGATCGTGAACCCAACCCCCCTCCCCCGCAAACAGCACAAAAAGGAACGAGCGAAAACACAGAACATAAAACACAAAATCAAAAGAGTCCATATTCATTTCAGCTTAAATGCTCATCATCTAAGGCCACTCCGATTCAAAGTAGCCCAAAATAGCAAGATAGCAACAGAGAAACAATCGACCAAGAACTGCAGTCCAATCTACAAACCGCAGACACAGAGCTTCGGTACCATCCTCGGACAGCATTGAGGAAGAGAGAGAGAGAGAGAGAGACAGAGACAATTCGAACGCAAGGGCCCTCCCTCGGCAGCAGTAAGTGAGAGGGAGAGAGACTGTCACACGTTGACAACTTCCTTCGGGAGCAGCGAGCGAAAAGCTGGTACACCGCGCTGAAAACTCACTTCGATGTTTTCTATCTCCTCGGTCCAGCTTTGCATCTTGTCAACATCCTGTTACAACCTACGAAAACCTTCTACACTACCCACAGCTCCACTAACCTTCATGTCATCTGCAAGCTTGCCAACCTACCACTTTCTCATCCAAGTCATTTATAACCAAAGAGCAAGGGTCCCAGAACAGATCCCTATGGAACACCACTGGTCACCGACCTCCAGGCAGAAAAACACTCCACCCACAGTCTCTGGAGTTCTCCAGACCGGAGGATTTTGTAAATGCTCAATCACTGAGTATATTTAAAACCAAAATTGATAGACTTTTAGGAACTAAAGGGATCACAGAATCTGAGGATCAGGCCAGAAAAAGGAATTGATACGCAACATCAGTCATAATGTCATTGAAAAGTTGAGTGAGTTCAAGGAGCCTGCGGCTTGTCTCTTAAATAACAGTAAACATTCATTTGCTATTCGGAAAAGTGCTGTTAAATATTACAGAAACGCACTTAAATAGTCAGAACCAGAATCAGGTTGATCTTCACCAACCTGTGTCATGAAATTTGTTTGGTGGATGCTGACGTTCTTTACCTGAAATGGGCGGGGGGGAGGGGAGGTTGTTGCCTTGCCGCTGCTTTCGTGGGGGGGGGGGCTTTGGGGTTCTAAAGCTTTTCTATTGTTCAATCTTTTGGGGTGATTCTGCTTTTCATGGATGTCTATGAAGACCAAATGTTCCAGGTTGTATATTCTACACATTCTCTGATAACACATGGAACCATTTTACCGATAAGTTTACTCTGAACTGTAACACTTGGTGGCCATGCTGATCTTTCTAAGGGAAGCAGGTGGGGGAAATTCAAGAGCAAGTTACTTGCAGTAGTCTTAGCCAAAGTACTTAAGGAATAGTATAATTCCAACTGACTATTCAATTTGCACACATAATAAACACCTACACTGCAAATACTCTAGCAAGGTCATTTTATTTTCTGCTGTTTATTCTCTAATATTTTTACCAAGGTGAAGTCTGAAATGCTTAGAGGTCTTTGCCCTCCCTATCACTGTGGCGACAGCTGGAACCCTGTGTATAGTTCATATTAACATACAACTGGAAGAAAATGGATGCACTGAAATAGTAAGTACAGAAGAGATTCACCAGAGTTGTTGTCTGGGATAAGACAAACTAGAGAGGCTGGAAAAAGAATTTAGTGCTTTCCAGTTGTATATGATGAATAAGTTCTTTGCAGGCTTCCAGCTGGGTACAAGTATCAGTTTTAATCGGCGTTTTGATGACAAACTCTGCCATCTTCATCAGGGATGATGCCTGGGCACGTCCAGCTGGTGGCACTTATAACCCTGTCGTCAATGCGTCCTGATTGGCTAGTCCTCATCCAATCAGGTTTCCACTGTCCAACCTCGTTTACCTTTGAAATCCATTTCTTACTTAGATTGAGACTTTCTTCTTTGTTAAAATCCTTTCTCCTCTAGTTTTATTTCAATAGCTTCCTTCACCAGGCGCTCCCAAAAGCCATAGGTGTGGCATAGGCAGTTTTGTGCTGTCGAAGTCAATCCTATGGCCATTGCGAATGGGAGAGGCTGGACTTGGTGCCTGGAGCAGAGAAGACTGTGGTGGTGGAGTTGTGTGGAAAACCTCAATAGTGCTAGAAAATTGCGGTGGAAAAGCTAGGGTAGATAATAAGTACGGCGTGGGGCTAGAAACCCCATTTTATAAAACTCCAGTGCTACAGAAGATCCAGAGATCTGATCCATGGGAGAGGAAGGATACACCAAGTAAATGGAGTACACCTGGGGCAACTTCAAAGACTGGCCCAGGACAGAAGATTCTGGCGAGCTGCTGTCGGCTGCCTATACCCCAGTAGAGATGATGGAGCTTAAAAAGAAAATAATAAGTACACATAGACGATCAGTGTATTAACTAATAACTAACTAACAGTGTGCATACGGCCACACTCAGTAACTTGTACATTGTGTTTTACAGGATGGCTTTTACATTTATATTTATTGTGTTTTTATGCTTATTGTGTTTTTTCAATGCTGCATCAGATCTGGAGTTAACAATCGATTTGCTCTCCTTACACTTAGTGGCAATAAGTATCTTACATCCTGAACCTTGAAGAAATGTTTCTCCACAGCAGACATAGCTAAAATCTGATTTAGAAGGGATAAGGGTGGATTTTTTTTCTCACTCAAAGTGTGTTTGAAATCTGGGAGACACTTCCTGTTGGGAGGCAGGTGCTCTCACAGTGTTTACAGTGACTCAGTATTTGAAGTGCTATGGCATTGAAGGCAGAGTTCTGGAAAAATAGGATTGGCGGGGACTGAAGGGTTTGGTTCTACGTTGCATAACTCTAGAGTTTTATGACACTTGAAGATCTCAGCCGTCCTCCAATTGCACCCTAGTGTTTATCCCAATTTTGATTTCTCCACCAATGGTGCCAATGTTTTTGTCAGTTTTAATTTCCTTCTAGACTCTCCATGTCTCCCTAAGTTAGTCCTTAACATTTACTTTCAAGTTTTAATCATGTGACTCAATATCCTCTACTGCAGTTCTGCATCTAAAATGTTTCGATAACTCCCTTGTGTGGCAGCTTGGAATGCTGCACTGAACCAGACTGAAGGCACTAAATAAATGCAAGATGTTCAAGTTGCCCTGTGTCGCATTTGCAGTGCTCACGAATTATCATAGAATTCTAGCCTGATCTGTGAGCAATGTGACTTTAGGTAGGGCCACTCTGAGGGGGATTTTGTAAGTGATCTCCCTTATAAGCAGCTCACTGGTGAATCTTGTTATGTATTTTCCCTTTCCGTGTAAATGTATCATCGTATTTGCTCTTCCTTCTCCTGGTAACTCCACTGTGTAAAATTGGGGCTCTTCACAGTCTATAACACTAGCTCCTTATGGCCCAGGACACCTGGAGTTCATTTCCATCCTGCCTCTCAATCACATTCACAGCATCACCTAAGGACAATATTCTGAAATGCCCTTACTTCTGTACAACAGGTTAACATTAAAAACTCAGCTCCTCGCTTTTATAAAAATCATCACCCTAAATCTGCACTGCACCTAAACTGAATCCATTTCTATGTCCATATTCTCAACAATCTTCCAAATTCCATGACCTCCATACCTACAAGGAGTTCTGGTTTACTGTTAATGAATTTAACAGCAAGATTTCATTATAACTTTCCTTTCTCGTTCTCATTCGGCATCCAGCTGGCTAAGTAAACAAAGATGTGGAGGCATGGTCTGGGACTTGACAATGGAAGGGGTAGAAGCAGGCTGCTTGAATCTCCTCCATCATTCAGTAGGATCAAACATAATCCCGTGCTTTCATTTTCCTGATTCCCACGTCTCGCAGTTCCCTCAGCATCCAAAAATCTATCAATTTCAGCCTTGAATTTTGTTAGTTCTCTAAGAAGGGGTGGGGGGGGGATTCCAAAAAATTACAGCCATCTGCATGATTAACCTTGGCAATAGCTGCTTGGCAATTAGGAAGGAGATTGGGACTTGAGTTTGGAAAGACACAGAGAGAGGTAGATAGAGGCAGAGGGAGAATTGGTTGATTGCAATGGGACATAAAGCAAAATAAAGGTTTACTTTTTTCCAAAATTGAACATACTTATTCAAATAAAAGATAAAATTGTAAATAACATACTAAAATCATTCTTACTATTCATATATACCTACGGTTCATGAGAATTTGCTGTTGTTAATTTTTAAACACTGACTTAGTGACAATTGTCCTTGTGCCAACTGCATTATGGGAAACAAGGCCAGAATGCAAAGGGTGAGGGGGGAGGGAGAATGAGATGCCAACAGCACAGAGTTCTAGCTACCACAGCCTGTCCAAGTCAGATAGAGCCACATGCCAAGGCAGCAGGTGGCTGTTTCACTTTTAATTTATTATTTTTAAATGAGAGCACTTAAAAATGCAAATTTAAATTTGGTGAAGCATCAATAACAGTGTTGTAGCATCCGCACACCTATTCCAACACGCAAACTTACCGTGTGGGCAGTGAGTAGATTATAATTGCAAAATAAATGAATTTATTATGCCAGCAGCAGTCAGCTGGAAACCTACAAAAGTAAATTTTTTAACTAGAAAAATATGAAAATATAAAAATATGATTTAAATAGCAAACCCACATCATGCAGATGAACCAAAGATTTTCCATCCTATGTGCATTCTAACATTGCTATTCAATACAATGTTATACCTCTCTAAAGATCAGTATCGTTTATTGTCATTTAACTATGTACTGTATATGTATATAACGTACTTAACCAAATAATGTAAATATAAACAAGAAAATGTTTCTCCGAACCAGGGTGTAAAGTACAGTAGTACGCATAACACACAATGACTTAACAAGGTAAGAATAATATCTACAGATGGATTATACATAAATAACAAACTATAGTGCATTAATATTAAATATTGTACTGGAACAGATTAACCAGTGACACTTCAAATACGATGTGGCAGGGAGTTCAGAAGCCTAATAGCCTGGGGGAAGAAACGGTTTCTCATTCTAACTGTTCTTGTTTTTATGCATTATAGTCTCCTGCCTATAGATGGATGCTAGATGGATGGGTGGGATCTTTAATAGGGCCCTACATATACAGCGCTCGTGATAAATGTCCCTCATGGATGGTAGGCAAATCTCTCAATATTTTAGATTGAAATTTCTTTCTCCATGAAGAAATGACAGTCTTTCGAGTTAAATCACTTCTTTGAGAAGTTTAAGCTAACTGGAAAATATGATTAGCAATTTGGGAATTATGCAAAGCTTTAAAAAAAAATTCCTTAAGATCTGTTGGGCAATATCACTCATGGTCATAAGATAACCAAATGGCCTGCTTGTGATTCACCTCCCACTGAACTGTATTCCTGGCCATTCCAAATGCCTTTGTACTTCATTAAAGATTGAGAGAACAGGGATTTGTGGTAAGATAGGAACAGACCAGAAGAATGTTAAGAAATTAAACAAAATGAATTTACATCTGGAAAAGTAACCAGTGAGCAATTATCACACTGAATCATGGCGCAGATTGTGGAGTATCTCAGACTTACACAATTAAATGAAATGCATGCAGGGTTTCAGAAGCATGGGGTGGGGGGCAATCCCATGAAAACTATCGAATGTTCAAAGGCCTCGATAGAATGAATGTGGAGAGGATGTTTCCTATGGTGAGGGTGTCTAAGACTACAGGACATAGCTTCAGAACAGAGAGTTGTCCTTTCAGAATGAAGAAGAGGAGGGATTTCTTTAGCCAGGGTGGAATTTGTTGCCACAGGTGGCTGTGGAGACCTAGTAACAGGGTGTATTTAAGGCAGAGGTTGATAGATTCTTGATTGGTCAGGGCATGAAGAGATACAGGGAGAAGGCAGGGGATTGGAGCTGAGAAGGAAATGGATCAGCCATGATGAAATGGCAGAGCAGACTCGATGGGCCAAATGGCCTAATTCTGCTCCTATATTTTTTGGCCTTACAGTCCAAATACTCCAAAACATAGAAAGTACAGCACAGCTACAAGCCCTACAACTCACCATGTCCGTGCTGACTATGATTCCACTAATTAAACCAATCTCATCTGTTCAAACATAGACCCTATCCCTCTATTCTCTGCCTTTGCATGGTGCAGTCCAAATCCTTCTTCAGTATTGCTATTGTAGCTGCATATTCGACCTGCACTGGCTGTATATTCCAGGCACCTATCATAAAAAAAAACTTGCCTTGAATATCCTCATTAAACTTTCCTTCTCTCACCCCACATAAGGCGATAAGTTATAGGAGCAGAATTAGGCCATTTGGCCCATCAAGTCTGCTCCTAATCTCCTAGTCCCAACTAACCAACCTCTGTCTTAAACATAACAAAATGACTTGAACCCCAGAGCCGCCAGATTCACCACTCTTTGGCCTTAAGAGATTCCTCCTGATCTCCGTTCTAAGTGGACTCCTCTCTATTCTGAGGCTGTGTCCTCCGGCCTTGGACTCCCTCACCAAAGGGGACATCCTCTCCACATCCACTCTGTCGAGGCCTTTCAACATATGATAGGTGTCAATGAGATGCCCCCTTTTTCTTCTGGTACGGCTTCCAGGACTTGGCAGTTCCAGCCTGATAAAAGACTCTGACCATCTAACCTGTCAATGCACCTCACAATTATGGATTCTATCAAGTCCCCCTCCCACAGTCTGTGACACTCCAAAGAAAAAAACAACCCTACTTTGTCCAGCCTCTCTTTATAACTAACAGGTTCTAAACCTGCCAACATCCCAGTGTCTCTCTTCTACACCTCATTCAAAGCCTCTGCCTTTCGTGTGGTAAACTGAACTGCACACAATGCTCCAAATGAGTGTTTACATTGCTAATGGTGGGAGATGCAGGGATTGGGCCAGGAGAGGAGGACAGAATTTGACAATGAACTGCTGCAGACCTCATTGCTTCCAGAATCAAAAAAGGACTCTAACTTGAAAATGATTTTTAAGTAATTCAAATACTGATTTTAAACTATTTGTAGGCTATGCTTGGAGACTGCTTTTGAAGAGGCTTGTATGAGAGAATCCAATCAGATTCACCAAAAGGTCATTCAGAAGTCAACACCACCAGTACTGGGAAAATGTGTGTAAATAAATTTATAAAAAGTGTCTACCTTCTACTCAGATTTTAATTTCTTCACAACAATTCCAACATTTTTCTCCTGATTTTATTTTATCGTGAAATACCTTTCGTGACAGAAGATCAGCTGAAAATATGAATATTTCCAATGAGTGCCCTTCTCCACAAAAGTTGCACCTGAGAACCTGGCACAAGACACCCTCCATTTTATACTCCCTCCTCTAGGAGGCAGTTCAAGTTGTTGAAGCATCAGCAGAATGTTAAGCACAACCCTCTATGCGCCCACCTATGGCACAGGTTAGTGAGCGTACAATTCACTAAATCCAATGCACTCACAGCACAATTGTTCTTAGTTGCTTTTCAGCACAAAATCTATAAGCTACATTTTGCAATCCTAACTTGAGAAATAATATAAAAGTGATCCATTTTCTCTGTATCATATTGTCATTGTATGCTTAATTTTGCACTGTATTAATGTTCCTCATTGTGATTTGGGGTTTTTTAATCTGTAAAATGTATTAAAAAAACTAATTTAAAAAAGTGATCCATGAAAAACAAAGGAGACAAAGACCGTTGGCTTATGAGCATTATGTTTGGATGCTGTGATGGGAGAATGAATCAACTGAGCAATGTTCTCTTGACGGCCTGTTTTAGCTCCTTTTAAAATGTTTACCTGAGTTATATTTAGGAATTTTACACAATCTGGTGTGAGAACGTTTAAAGCAAGCAGCACACAAGATTATTAAATAACAAATTATAATGCTGGTATCAAACATAATTAGAGAAGAATGAAATACAGGCAATCTCAAGCATTACTTTAATAGGCTATTTTGTGTGTTTTAATAAGCTATTGATCTATCAATGTGCCTTTGTTGCAATCGTTTCGAAATACAGACCGGTGCCAATCCTCTGTAAACAATCTAACACTGCATAATATTGATGAAAACCAACACCATGCGCAATGAGGGGTTCACAGTCCTTTCCAAAATATCTTTTCCACGCAAGTATTTCTACTTCCTCATTTTCTGCATACACAGTTCTTGAATGTAATCTGCAACAGTTAACATTTTAAATGGTTCCAAAGTGACCGCACCAGGAGGTGGGGCGGGACTTGGGGGGACTTGGGAGGGACTTGCCCTCCGTGATCAGGTCGAAAGACCACGTCCGATTGTTCGGGTCACCGTACGTTGTTCTTCGCCGAGTAGGGTAGCGGACGTACTGTCAGTGCAGCAACTCCAACACACCCGCGCACTGCCTTTCAATGAAGCTTTTCATTCAATCCAGGTTTGATTGACTGCAGTGTTTACTTAAAGCTCTAGTAAACAGGCGGCACACACACACACACACACACACACACTGCGGCTGATCTACAATAACCCCGGCTTCTCCTCTCTGAGAACAGAGAATTTTGGCGCGATTCTTCCCAAGGCTTCCTCCGTGTCATTAGTTTGTGTTCCTGTGTGTGTGTGTGTGTGTGTGCCCGGGTCCAGCGCCGGAGCCGCTGCCCAGGTGAACGGTGAACGGCGACCCGCTCCCACCCGCGGTGCCCTCGCCCACTCACTCACAAGTGCGGCGGCGGACCACCGCACAAAACGCCAAACCTCAAAACATCCGAAAGCGAAGCGGCAGCAAAACAAAAAAAAAGCGCCGCTGGTGAAGATCTCCCTCGACCCGGTGTCGTGGAGAAATAAAACAAAATCCCACCGGCAGGCAGGCTGAGTCGAGCAACACCGCGTGTTTAACAAGTAACCAGCCGACTGGCCGGAGTCAGACGGAGGATGAATGACCCACCCTCCCGGCAGGCTGAGACCCCCAAAGGGTCCAGCGGGGGCTCGGGAGCCTCCCAAGGTACCCGGGCTTCAGTCGCCGGATCTCAGCGGGAGGGTGGTGGTGCAGGTGGTGTTATGATTCTCTGCCTCTTACTGGTGGCATGACAATATTTGGAAGCACACGATGGCAAAACCGGCACATTCCCAATCCACATCTCTGTTTCAGTTACACACCTTTTCTCTGCATTTCATCTGCACTTTGCTGACGTGGTGGTGCAAACCAGGTCCCATCACGACGATCTCCTCCTCCGGGTATTCCCGCAGGGTGCCATCCTCCAGCATGACCATGTATAGGTTGCATCGCCCCCCGCACTCCTTGTTTTCGGATTTCAGCGCCTGGATCACCCCGGGGATAAGCTGCCCATCTCCGGCCGGACTAGGAGCGCAAACCCGGCTGCCCAGAATCGATCTCTTTGCAGAACGACGAGCTTGCATCGCGAGGTTTCTTGACCCCCTTCGATTAGTTTTATTGTATGAAATTATATGCAAACATGCAATTGCAAAAATAACTAAATGTTAGTTTTTTTCTCTCAAAAACAAACCAAACCACAAACCGCCCGGCATTCAGAGCAGAGTTGTTTGTTTTCGTAGCCCTCGCAAAGCTGACATTGCAACTTGCAAAATTAGAAATGGACTTCCGAACAGCGGAATGAATGCCTATACTGTATTTTTCTCTGAATCAATTCTGAAAAAACTGGGGAATGAACTGCAGTATTTTAATCAATAGGTTTTAAGTCGAGAAAATAGAAAATCGAGATTGAGATATAAACAGAGAGGAACATTTAAAAATAAATTTGGTTTCTCGATTCAAATTCATTTATTCACTCTGTAATCTTTTCACATACTTTTTACATCTTTCTCTGTTATTTAATCCCCATTAAGTGTTCATAAATATTCACCTGTTGACGTTCGTGATAACTAACAATAATCTGCAAGGTAGAGTTTTATCAAATAAAAGATAGTATAGATCCACAAAAGGAGATACTGAGTCATAGAAAAGAGCGGCACAGAAATAGGCCATTCGGCCCATCTAGTCCATGCTTAAACCACTTAAACTGCCTCCCATCGACCTGCACCGGGACCATAGCCCTCCATTCCCCTACCATCCATGTACCTTACTCAATCGTCCCACGCACCACTTGCGCTGGCAGCTCGTTCCACACTCTAGAAGTTTCCCCTCACGTTCCCCTTTGAACTATTCACCTTTCACCGTTGACCATTAACAGACGAGGTATCACAGCAGCGGGTCACAACTTTGATTAAACTGTTGCGGATTTAGGAGTGGAATTTGAAATTTAGGCAAACACAGCTCAGTGAGTAAAATACAGGTGGGAATAATCAAAAGGCCAGAAATTTGTGATTTCGCAAGAGTGATAATGGAACTTAGGAGATAAAATGGAAGAAATATCAATTTGCAAGTAAAGGTGAAAGTTATGAAATACAGGTGCTATTGTAGAGCTAATGGGGGTCTGCAGATTTTGGGTGTCTCGAGCTGGGACACCACTAACAGTTTTGAATAGCATCAAGTTTTACATCAAGTTAAACCTTGCACAGAGACTGATACATTCGCAGATTGTGAAAACTAACTGACACAGATTCGCAGTGGAGCCAACTCATGGCCTTGTTTCTCGTTTCGAGTCCGGCCAGCCGGTCCACACTCCGGTTTAAATTACTTTCCGCGCTTTCCCTGGGAGTGGCCCTCCGTACCGGCGGAATGCTGCCCGCCCCCTCACTGTAACCATGTGCTGCTCCCGATGGCGTCCCGAGCCCATTGGCTGCGAGGAGTGCACGCCTCCGGCAGTAATTCACTGTCCAACGCCGTGCACTCGGCAGAGCGGCGGCGGAGCTGGTGCGGGCTGGACCACACCGCTATCCCCTCTGCTGCCCCGTCCCGGCCTGCTGTCGCAGTCTCCCGAGGCAAAGAGGATGAGTATCAAGCTGTAGGATCTGACCCACTAGCTCGGTGATTGCATGTATTAGTTCAGGCTTTCAAATTCCCACGTCGCCGAGATCGTTCTGCTTTAAACAATAGGACAATTCAGAGGCTGCGGGTAACTCCAACTAGATAAAGTAAACCATACCCACTAAGAAATTAGAGTTCCAGTTAAATATTACTTCACCGCTGTGTATACTCAGCAGCACGTGCTTCAGAACAACAATCTGCTGTAAGGACTCAGTGGGTCGAGCAACATCTGTGAACAACGGGTCCTTTTGCAGGTTTTCGACCCGAAATCCCTTTCCAACAGCCCCACCACAGATACTGCCCGAGCCGCTGACATCCTCCAGCAGATGTTGCTCCGGATTCGAGCATCTCCCGCACCTTGATAAATTCAGGGTAGGTATTCCATTGAGGGATAACAGTAAAGTCCAAATTATTTCATTCAAAATTATCTGTGTTACAGCAGTTTATTGCTAAGGATAATCGACCTGCTTTCTGTGAACACTGAGGTCGCTGGGCTGAAAACTCCCGATAGCTCAGTCGGTAAAAAAAAATGCGAGGGAGTATTTTTCTGTTGATTTTATTGGTCAAAGTTCAAAGTAAAATGTATTATCAATAGGCATATATGCCGTAAAACGAGTATTTTTAAGTAGCCAGGTAAACTTTGGGTGTGAGGTGAAAAGTTGAGATTGGGTTGTGATCCACTGCCTGATTAGATGACTTCGTTCCTATCAGTATTTTTGGATGAAGAATGGTGATTTGTTGTAGATGCCAATAACCTGCTTGAAATCCTGAATGTCAGGAATGGAAGAATGCGTGACATTTTGTTAAAACAAGATTTAAGGCAACCATCAACATTACGGTGTGCACAGTGAAATAATATTTTAGATGTGAGATATTTATATTTTTGATTATTGTATGATTAGTTTTGGTGGGTGTTCTTTTTCCAAATTCTTTGTATAGATAGGCATGTCTATATTGACGGGGGGGGGGGGAGGGATGACTGGTCGCGCAAAGGATACAATGGAAGCACGTTCAGAGATGATACAATGATGACTGTGTCAAGCAAGATGTCTAATAGTGAAAGCTACAGAGTGGTCCATAAAACCATAAGGAATAGGAGCAGAATTAGGCAATTCGGCCCATCGAGTCTGTTCTGCCGTTCCATCATGACTGATCGATTAGCCCTTTCAGCCACATTCTCACCTCCCCATAACTTTTGACACCATCACTAATCAATCACCTATCAACTTTTAAATATACCCAATGACCTCTTTGGCAATGAATTGAAATTCACCACCCTCTGGCTAAAGAAATTCCTCTCCATTTCTGTTCTAAAAAAACATCCTTCTATTCTGGGGTTGCGCCCTCTGGCCCTGAACTCCACCACTCTATGATACATCCTCCCCATAGCCACCCTATCTAGGCCTTTCAATATTCAATTGGTTTCAGTGAGATTCCCCCCTCATTCTTCCAAACCCCAGCAAGTACAGGACGAGAGCCATCAAGCACTCCTCATATGTTAACCCTTTCATACCCACAGTCATTCTCATGAACCTCTGGACCCTCTCCAATGCCAGCGCATCCTTTCTAAGATAAGGGGCCCAAAAATGCTCCAAGTGCAGCCTGACCAATGCCTTATAAAGCCTCAGTATTATATCTTTGCTTTTATATTCTAGTCCTCTCAGAGTGATTGCATTTGCCTTCCTTAATACCAAATCACCCTGCAAGTTAACCTTTGCGGCATCCTGTACATAGACTCCCAAGTCCCTTTGAATCTTTCATTTCTGAATTTGTTGCCTGTTTAGACAATGGTCTAATTCTCTTATTCTTCCTACCGAAGGACATGACAATACACTGTATTCCATCGGCCACTTCTTTGCCTATTCTCCAAATCTGTCTAAGTCCTTGTACAGACTCCCTGCTTCTTCAACACTGCCTGCCTCTCCAGCCATCTTCATATCGTTCACAGACTTGCCCTGAAAGCCATCAACGCACACAAGATGCTGGAGGAGCTTGGCAAGCCAGGCAGGACATTTCGGGCTGAAACCCTGTGGCAGGACTGAAGGGTTTTGGCCCGAAACATGAACTGTACATTATTCCGTAGATGCTCCCTGACCTGCTGTGTTTCTCCAGCATTTTGTGTTCAAATTTCCAGCATCTGCACATTTTCTCTTGTTTCTGAAAGCCATCAATTCCATCTTCCAAATCACTGACATATAATGTGAAAAGAAGCAGTCCCATTCACCGACTCCTGTGGTACTCCACTGTCACCGGCAGTCAACTTGAGGAGGCTCCTTACTGTAATATTATGGGCTCTTGTTAAGCAACCTCATGAGTGGCACCTTGTTCAGAGGCCTCCGGAAAATCCAAGCAAAAACAAAATGCAGTGATTCTCCTTTGTCTCTCCTGCCTGTTATTTTGTCAAAGAATTCCAACAGATTTGTCAGACAAGATTTTCTCTAAGGAAACCATGCTGACTTAGGCCTACTTTATCACGTGCCTCAAAATCTCATTCTGTATCTTACTTGCCAACCACTGAAGTCAGGCAAACTGACCTGGCTTTTGCCTCCCTCACTTCTTAAAGAGTGCAGTGACATTTCCTCTGGAACCATTCCAGTATCTAGTGATTCTTGAAAGATCATGAAAGAACTCTTCCAGTTGCCTGACACGGGGAAAGATATTGCCAGCATTCTTCTCAACTGCCTTTAAACGACTGAAAAACTGTTCCCTAATCAATACAAGGTGCCGTCTATCTGGAGGCACAATGACAGCAATATGAAAATTGCCAGTAGTGGCCAGCTACTTTACATGGCCTTCTTTGACCTCACCAAAGCCTTTCACACTGCCACTCATGAGGAACTGCAACCCTCCCCAAACATTGACTTGCTGACAGAAATTCCAGCGCCCCTCCATGACAGCACGCAACCCGTGATACCAACCAGTGGATGTACAATCTCTGTGAAGACTAGTGTCAAGCAAGGCTACATCATTGCCCCAAAATTTCTCTCAAATGTTTTTCACCACAATGTTGCAATCCACCTCCATTAAACTTCCCATGGGATGGGAGTGGAGCCAATCCTCAGAATTAACGGGAAACTGTTCAACTTACAGTAACTACTGTCCAGAGGCTTAGTCATCCAAGCTTCAGTAATTGAGCTGCTGAATGTGATGATGTTTGCTTTTATACCTGCTCAAAGGCAGTCCAAGATAACATTGATTCTTTCACTGATCCATACAAAAGGATTGAACCTTGCATTCAATATCCACAAGACCAAGGTTATCTACCTAACTTGCTCCACTATACCAATCTGTTCTCTGACAACAAAGGTTCATACCAATGAAACACTGGTTCTGTTGGCTGTGTAAGTCTAGGGGTACAATCTTCGGCTCTGCTAAACGTGTGAGGTTGAGGTGCGAGCCCACCCTGAAACCCCTCGTTTGTGTGGATGTCGCGTGATTTGTTACAAATCAGTACCAACAGAAACAACAGGTAGTACACTGCATACAATTAAAAGGTTTAGCTTTATAATTCTTAATATGACTAAAGGGTTAGTAAAGAAAAAGCAAAAAAAGAAAAGGGCCCATTTTGATGAAACAGTCTAAAGTGCACAAGTTGGAGCTTATGATTTCCCCTTTGCCAATCCGCCTTCGATTTGCCCGGGCTTCATCGAATCATGGCCTTGCCCCGGGTCGAGTTCTATGACTGCTTCTCTAGTCTCTTCTCCCTTCATCTCCCACTGAACCAAAGACCCAGCTCACACTGGCATCAGGCACACAACATGAGAACACACTCCTCTCATTGGACAGTTCACATTCCAAAGCACCCGTTATCTCTAACCATAACCCAAAGACTACAGTACTACTAAAGAAAGACCATTATGTTAGCAGTGAAACCTTTCCCGGCGAGTTACACCAAGACCCTATTAAAACTTTGACATCTTCCACTGTGTTAGGAGCCATAGTCATAGAAAAGTATAGCACAGAAACAGGCCATTTGGCCCATTTAGTCCATGCCAAACCATTTAAACTCTCTAACCCCATCATCCTGCACTGATACCATAGCCCTCCATATGCCTATCATCCTTGTACCTAGGAAAACTTCTCTTAAACATTGAAATTGAAATCACATGCACCATTTATGCTGTCAGCTCATTCTACACTCTCACAACCCTCTGAGTAAAGAAATTTCCCTTCATGTTCCCCTTAAATTTTTCACCTTTCACCCTTAACCCATGACCTCAAGATTCAAGTTTCAAAAACTTTATTGTCGTTCCAACCAAACATAAGCTCTGCAGGGCAGAATGAGTCAGCGTTTCCCAGGGGCAGTGCAATCATAACATAACAAATGCAACAATGAATAGTAAACACAACAATAAAAAGTAAAACACAACAGCCACATGTCAGTTAAAATCAAGTTATAAGTGTCCAGTGCAAGTTAAAAGTGTCCAAAACAGAGTCAGGTAGAGCAGCTATTTAGCAGTCTGACTGCCTGTGGGAGGAAGCTGTTTAATAGCCTTGTGGTTTTTGTTTTGATGCTTCTGTAACGTTT
Organism: Hypanus sabinus; assembly: GCF_030144855.1. Classification (NCBI taxonomy): domain Eukaryota; kingdom Metazoa; phylum Chordata; class Chondrichthyes; order Myliobatiformes; family Dasyatidae; genus Hypanus; species Hypanus sabinus. The sequence continues at coordinate 189,158,822 of NC_082706.1, forward strand.
GCCTGATGGCAGAAGAACAAACAGTTCATGGAGAGGGTGTGAGGGGTCATTAATGATGTACCGTGTCTTCTGGAGGCATCGACTCTGAAAGAGGTCTTGGACAGAAGGTAGGGAGACCCCAATAACCTTCTCTGCTCCCCTAACCACCCTCTGCAAGGCCTTTTTGTCGGCAGCACTGCAGCTGGAGTACCAGGTTGTGATGCAAAAAGTCAGCACACTCTCAACCACGCCTCTGTAGAATGTAGTTAAGATGTTAGTGGGCAGTGATGCTTGTTTAAGTTTCCTCAGAAAGTGCAATCTCCCATCTAGGATGTCCTTGATTTCACGGAGCAGACTCAGTGATCAAATTCATTTAAAGTAGAGCTGGAACATGTGAAATAATGTAGATGGAGTCATAGAACACAACACAGGAACAGGCCCTTTGTCACAACTAGTTCATGTTGAACTATTATTCTGCCTAGTCCCATCAACCTACATCCAGACATTAGCCCCCATACGCCTCCCATCCCATTCATTGTACAGAAACAAATTTCTCTTTAATGTTGAAATCAATCCTGATTTTCCACTTCCACTTCCACTCTCAGCTCATTCCACACTCTTACCACCCTCTGAGTGAATAAGTTCCCCCTAAACATTTCACCTTTCACTCTGAGCACATGACCTCCATTTGTAGTCTCACCCAACCCTAGTGGAAAAAGCCTGCTTGCATTTACAGGTTACTAATGTAGGTCTTTTGTAAAAGCGAAGCGGCGTAAAGCGGGGGACAGCTGTAACTCGGGTCCTCTAGACCCAGCAACATCCTAATAAGTGTTCTCTATACTCTCTCAACCTTGTTTACATCTTTGCTGTAGGTAGGTGACCAAAACTGCACACAATACTCCAAATTAGGCCTCACTGACGTCTTATAACGTCATAACGTCTTCAACGTTATGTACCATTTCCTGAACTCAGTACTGTTATTTATGAGATCCAATATGTCAAAAACTTTCTTTACAACTCTGTCTATATCTGACACTACTTTCAACACATTATGGACCTGTATTCCCAGATTCCTTTCTTCTACAGCACTCCTCAATGCCCTACCATTTACTCTGTAAGGCCTGCTCTGGTTGGTCCTACAGAAGTGCAATACTTCACACTTGTCTGCATTAAATTCTGACTGCAGTTTTTCAGCCCATTTTCCCAGCTTGTCCAGATCCCTTTGCAAGCTTTGATAGCCTTCCTCATTGCCCACTACATCCCCAGTCTTGGTGTCATCCGCAAATTTGCTTATCCAGTTAACCACATTATCATCCAGATCATTGAAATAGATGACAAACAACAATGGAACCAATACCGATCCCTGCGGCACTCCACTGGTCACGGGCCTCCAGTCAGAGAGGCAGCCGTCTAGTACCACTCTCTGGCTTCTCCCACAAAGCCAATGTCTAATCCAATTTACTGCCTCATCTTGAATGAGCAACTAAATCTTGACCAACCTCCCATGTGGGACCTTGTCAGATGCCTTGCTCAAGTCCATGTAGACAGCACCCATGCCTTGCCTTCATCAACCTTCCTGCTAACTTGAAAGTCTCTAAGATTGGTTAGACATGACCTACCATGCACAAAGCCATGCTGACTTAACTCTAACAGTCTACATCTATCCAAATACTAATTTATCCAGTCCTTAGAATACCTTCCAATAACTTCCCCACATCTGATGTTAGGCTCACCGGCCTATCATTTCCTGGTTTATTTTTAGAGCCTTTCTTAAACAGTGGAACAACACTGGCTATCCTCCAATCCTCTGGTACCTCTCCTGTCGCTAAGGATGATTTAAATATCCCTGCTAGGGAGGGCCCCTGTAATTTCTGCATGCCTCCCGCAGGGTCTGGAGGAACACTTTGTCAGGCCCTGGGGATTTATCCACCCTAACTTGCCTCAAGACAGCAAACACCCTCTCTGTAATCTGTATAGGGTCCGTTAACTTGATGCTGCTTTGCCTCACTGCCATAGACTGTGCTGAGAACCACAGTTTGAGGCACTTCCCCCATTGCACACTGTAGGGTTGTAAAGTGTGAAAAACCCATCAGGCTACTTCCCCAAGGTACAGATAAAGGTGAAATGTGAAATGTTTAAGCAGAACATGAGGGGAAACTTCTTCACTCAAAGGGTGGCGAGAGTGTGGAGCGAGCTGCAAGTGCAATTGATGAATGCAATTTTGATTTCAATGTTTAAGAAAAGTTAGGATAGGTACATGGATGGAAGGGGTATATGGAGGGCTATGGCCCAGGTGCAAGTCGATGGGACGAGGCATTTTAAATGGTTCAGCATGGACTAGAAGGGTCAAAGGGCCTGTTTTTGTGCTGTAGTTTTCTATGACTGCTCCTTTGTCTTATATCTTATGACTCTATGACTATAATGGAAAATTGATCTCATGGTGACGTAATACAAATGAAATCAGTTGATTTTAACTAAAAGTGGTGGTAAATTCTGCATATACTAAGTTTGCAGATTTTATAGATACGATAATATTTTTGAAGAAAAAGCTGGGTTTATGCACTAATTCATTACCACAGACAGCCGTGGAGGCCAAGTCATTGGGTATATTTAAAGCAGAGGTTCTTAATTCCTAAGAGCACCCAAGGTTATGGGGAGAAGGCAAGAGAATGGGGTTGAAAGGGATAATAAATCAGCCAATGGCAGTGTAGATGGGCTGAATGGCCTGTTTCTGCTCCTATGTCTTGTGGTCTTAATGGCAGAACATGGATACAGTGAGAGAAGTGGTAACAAACAAAACCTTTTCTTTGCAAAACATGCAATTACAATTTTCACACAGACAATTATAAGAAAGAATTTCCAGCAAAAGAAGAAATTAGGACATAATTGGCTCTAAGGCAAGTTTTAAGGATTGTCTTACAGAGGAGAGAAGTGGAGGGTGAGTGAGATTAAGGGAGTGAATTGCATTGCTTTGGGTTCAGACTGCATCTCCTCCTCAAAGGCTTGGTCCAATTGTTCACAATTGCTCCAGGATCCTCTAACTACACATTGGGAATTGATGCGTTCTCTACTCTGGCTTAGATTCTGGAGCTGTGGAGGCTAAGGGAAGACCTTTTCAAAGTTTATAAGATAATGAGAGGCGTAGATCTTTTCTCTAGGTTGAAAAGTCTAACACTAGAGGGCATGCACTTAAGGTGAGTGGGCGGTAAGTTCAAAAGAGATGCACAGGGCAAGTTTTTCTTACAGAGTGGTAACTGCCTGGAATGTGCTGCCAGAAGTGATAGTGGAGGCAAATACACTTAGTGGCCAATTTATTATGTACCTAATAAAGGGGCTATTGAGTGTATATCTGTGGTCTCCTACTGCTGTAGCCCAACTACTTCAATTTTTGATGTGGTGGTCAACATTCAGAGATTATCTCTGCGCATCACTGTTGTAATGCATAGTAATTTGAGTTACTGTCGTCTTCCCGTCAGCTTGAATCAATCTGGCCACTTTCGTCTGTCCTCTCATTAACAAGGTGCTTTTGCGCACAGAACTGATGCTCACTGGCTATCTTTTTGTTTTGTTTCTCGCACCATTCTCTGGAAACTAGAGATTCCTGTGCATGAAAATCCCAGGATATCAGCAGTTTCTGAACTACTCAACCACCCCATCTCACACTAACAATCATTTCATGGTCAAAGTCACTTAGATCACATTTCTTTTCAGTTCTATGTCTGGTCTGAAGAACAACTGAACCACTTGACCATGTCTGCATGCTTTCATGTAGTGAGTTGCTGCCACATGATTGGCTGATTAGACATTTCCATTAACATGCAGGTGTACCTAATAAAGTGGCCACTGAGTGTACTTTATCTGATAGTTAAGGAGAGCTACAGCAAATTCATTTGATCTTATTAATCTGTTCAATTTGAAGTCAGTAAGTACATTTCTACTTGTTAGCAATGAAGCCCAAAGGGCTCCCTTGTAATTGGCAATGATCCAGCCATATTAAACATTTGTATCTACTGCACTTCCAAATTATTTGTATGTTAAATAAATAACTATCTTGAAAATCTTCCTCAGTGCAACTAATTTTGACTTGCTCATGCATTTTTAACATACTTAAAATAAAGGTTGTCATCTATGGGAAGTAGGAGTGCAGTTTCAATAGGAACAATGGCATTTGCTGCAGACTGTGTACAGGAGACATTAACCTGAATCTGTCTAAGCAGATAACTAGATGTAAGATGTGGCAGGTAATAGAGACAGAGTGTGCAAGGATGAAGAGTTGGATAAAGAGAGAGAAAACAAAGAGGCAGAAGTATAAATCCAGGAAAGCACGGGTAGGTGCAGAATTCATCTGTGCAGTGTTCATTGTTGATTCCAATACAGTCACAGCAAGAAGCCCGGCCAACAGAGAGGGCAGTGGAAGAGTGCAGGCTGGAGAACTCATACATCAGTCACCAATGCAGAAATCCAGAATAACACACATACACAAAACGCTGAAGGAACTCGGCATGTCAGGCAGCATCTACGGGGAGGAGTAAAGAGTCGACTTTTCAGGCCGACAACCTACACAATTGACGTTTCAGGCCAAGACCCATCATCGGGACTCCTGGTGACAAACACGAGATTCTGCAGATGCTGGAAATTGAGATACTACACACAGAGAATGATGGAGGAACTCTGTTGGCATTTTGGGTGAAGGCCCTTAATCAAGGCATAAAAATAGCAGTTGTAAATATAACAATTTCATGAAAAATGTGCAAATTTGAAATAATCTAATTGTAATATTAATAGAACTTAATACAACATCTCTGTTGCAGTCCAAGCCATTCCATTCAGATTATTCTCAATACCTTTGGCCATAGTCTGAACAACATTCCCTACCCTTCAAAAGACTACAGAACTTGTCCAGATCACATGCTGTAGATGTATTATCAAAGAATGTTGCTATACAAGAATATTCACTAAGTCATGCATAAATTATACAATGGCCTTTGCAACAATTAACGAAACAAAATACATAATTTATCATGATTTTTATCATCCGTATTTATACTTTGTCTATTGAAGAAATGGCCTTCATAAGCAAATGATAACTTACCTGGAGAGTCCTGGAACCACACAGCACAGAATCAGGCTTTGGCCCATCATGTCCCTACCAATACATCTATACTATTCCTACGTTCTAGTAATTGGCCTACAGAGCCTTTTTTACCCCGGATTTCCAAGGAATCTTGGCCTGCACTCCTTCAGGTCATGTGTTCCAAATTTCATTGTTTGTGTAAAACAAAATCTTGTCAGGTTTCCTCTAAACTTCCTGAACCTTACCTTAAACCTATGCCCTCAGAGGTTTTGGCATCTCTGCTATTGGGAAAAGTTTCTTAGAACTCACCTTATCAATGCTCATCGTAACTTTGAATACCTCAGTCAGATGCCCCTCAGCCTCTTCCACTCCCACTCCAAGACAAACAAACAGAATGTCTATTGAAACAGTCCATCCCAGGCAGCATTTTAGTGAATCTATCTTGCACCAGCTCTATTGTAATCATTTCCTTCCTCTCATGTGCCTAGTTGGCACGTGGTCTAGTGGGCAAGGCATCAGACTGGTAACCTGAAGGTCACTGGTTCGAGCCTCAGCTGAGGCAGTGTGTTTGTGTCCTTGAGCAAGGCACTTAACAACACATTGCTCTGCGACATCACCGGTGCCAAGCTGCATGGGTCCTAGTGCCCCTCCCTTGGACAACATCGGTGGTGTGGAGAGGGGAAGGCCTGCAGCTTGGGCAACTGCTGGTCTCCCATACAACCCTGCCCAGGCCTGCGCCCTGGAAACTCCAGGTGCAGATCCATGGTCTCTCGAGACTGACGGATGCCACCAAACCAAATCTCTCATGTGCCAAACAACTGGGAAGGCATAGGTCAAAGGGCCTGAAGTGCCTAGACCGTGTTGTATCATTACAGTAGATCTAAAAACTCAACTGTAGTCTGAGCACAATATAGTTCCATAACCTCCCTCCTTATATACTAAACCCTCCCAAAAAAAATATTGAGGCCAGTATTTTGGCCAGCTTATCTATCTCTGCTGCTACCTTCAGAGATTCTTGGATTTGTACACCTACATCCTTCAGATCAAAGTTGATTGGCAACCTAACTCTATGTACGTTGACTCTGGAAGATTTCATGCCTCTAAGTAACAAAATGAACAGTCTTAACTTTGAATTATTTAATTGTCCTAGATTCACTGACTGCAGATAATTAAACACTTCAATAACTACCTGAAGGAGGAGTTCTTAAATTTCATCACCTTCACATCAAGAAATGATTTCTGACTTCACCCTTGACAGTATTGCAAAGCACTTCTTACAAAGCAATCTATTGGTGAACTTAAACTCATTCAGAATGCCGCTGCTAGACTTTTAACTAAAACCGAGGTGACGGAGCATATCAATCCTGTTCTAACTACTCTGCATGATCTTCCTGTATCTTTTAGAATTGATTTTAAAGTTCTTACTTGTTTTTAAATCTCTTAATGGTCTGGGACTGGAGTACATCACAGAAACACTTTAGTTTTATAATCCTACTCAAGCTCTCAGGTCTTCTTCTACCAATGTCTTAAATTTAAACTATCTCCCTCAAAAGATAATTGGCAGGTCAGCTTTTTACACTGACAAACTGTGGAACTTAGTATCTAAAACTATAAGGGATACAGACTCAGCTGACACTTCACTCAAAACCTAATTATTTGACCTTGCTTTTAACTACCATCTCTATAATAGGTGCTCTATAAATATGTTATTATTAATATTATTATTAAGTGGCCTGACACAAACATATCATTTTATTCCTGACTCTTCGATGAATAACTCTTGATTGCCTTAAACAGCTCTTAGTTAGATTGCCTGTAAGGTAGGTTCAGGGTGACATATGCCTAGTTTACATCTTTGCTCCTAAATTGTAGTTCTGAATTCAACAAATCCTTTCCAAAAACTTGGGGAAAAAAGGCACAATAATTGATGAGTTGGCTTAATAACTTTTACTTGAAATGGTGGAACTTTCAACTCCTAAATGGGGTGTTTAGGGCTATGGAGTTTTTTGTTGGTCATGATAAATGTTCAGGTATATGCATTTTTTTCTCTCTTTTTATACAGATTGAATGGTCAAGGCACCAAATTCCTTCTTCTCAATGGTCTGGATTGGAGTATGTCGCAGAACTGTTTTTGTTTTACAATCCAGATCCAGCTCCAGGTCTTCTTCCGCTGGTCTCTTAAACTTAAACTATCTCCCTCAGAAGATAGGTTATTTCGTTAGGGTAGAACAGTGGCACATCTAGTAGAACAGTGGCACTGAGCTGGGTTTAGTGCTGACCTCAGGATTGTATGGAGTTTGCTCATTCTACACGACTTTCTTTCTAGTGCTCTGATTTCCCCCCAAGGATGATTGGAACGTTAATTGTCCACTATAAATGATCTCTTTTAAAGGTGAGTGGTGGAATGAGAATATCTGAAGAGTAAAAAACAGGATTAATACAGTATGGTATTAGTTTAAATGGTGGATTGATGGTTAATTTCCATGCTGTTTCACTCAATGACTTTAGAATTGTCCCGAGCTCACTTGGGGACTGGTTTCAAAAGTTCTTCTCCATTTTACTGCTGATAAGTAATCTTTTTAGTAAAACTCATACAAACACTCCAAGCTTTCCATTTAAAGCAGCAAATACTAGTTTTAATCTTGCCTTAAAGCAAACCACTGCCTTAAGAGGCTCATTCTACCCATAGTGTTCAGAACTAAGACTGTTTTTAAATTGCAGTTTGTAATTTCTTCTTAAACGACATACAACATCAGGGTGCCCAAGTGAAGGCAAAAACTTTATAAATGTTTTATTTTACAGGAATTCTCTGTTCTTCAGATCCACAACATTGATCCAAATCACATCTACCTCTAGCTAGCAGTTCTGTAGTGAACTATCAGCTATTTGCTTGCAGTTCTGTGCTTGCAGTTCCGAGTGGGAGCTCAGATGCCTGTGTACCTGACCTCCCACCCCACTGTTCGACCCACCCTTGAGCTCAGCTGTGGAGAACTGACTTACTGAGCAGAGCAAGCAGATACAAAGTGTTTCTGTCCCTTCCATTATACCCCAGGGATGATGACATAACAAGTGTGAGCCCATTCATTTGAATGAGATGTGTTGAATTAGGGTCTAAGTTGTCATTTTTCTTGTTAAACTTTCATAGAACAGTACGGAACAGGAACAGGCTCTTTGGCCCACAATGTAATGCCAAACAAATTAATTTAGTAATCAAGTGGCCAACTAAACTAATTCCACAGTGCCTATATCCTAACATTTTCTTCACATTCATGTGCCACCCCAAATATCTCTTAAAGATCCCTAAGGTATCTACTTCTACCACCACCCAAGGCCAAGCGTTCCGGGCATCCATCACTCTCTGCATGAAAATCTTGCCCTTTGGTATCAGACTTTTCAACCCTGGGTGAAAGAAACTGTCTGAGTTCTCTTACCTATGCTTCTCATAATCCTATTAAACTTCATCAAAAGTCCCCTCAGCCTCTGCCACTCCAGAGACATCAACCCAAGTTTGTCTAACCTCCTGTAATAGCACATGCCCTCTAATCCAGGCAGCATACTGGCAAACCTCTTCTGCGCCCTCTCTGAAGTCTCAACATCCTTCCAAAACTGGGGCGACCGGAACTGTATGCAATACTCCAAATTGACCTAACTAGAGTTTTACAAAGCTGCAACATAATTTCCTGACTTTTGAACTCAATGCCTCGAGTAATAAAGGCAAGCATGGGTCTTGCCCTTAACAGTGTACTGTCTCTTTACGTTTGACCTTCCGAGGTGCAACACTTCATGTTTGGCTGGATTAAACTCCATCTGCCATTTCTCCACCAGTATCTGCAACTAATCCATATTCCGCTGTATTCTTTGCCAGTCTTCGACACTATCTACAACACCACCAACCTTCATTTCATTTGCAAACTTACTAACTCACCCATCTACATTTTCATCCAGGACATTTATATACATCACAAACAGCAGAGGTCCCAGTACGGATCTGTGCAGAACACCACCAGTAACAGATCTCCAGCTAGAGTACCCAACTTCTATAGGCAAGCTAGTTCTGAACCCAAACAGCCAATTCACCATGGGTCACATACGTCTTAATCTTCTTGAAGAGCCTCCCGTGGGAGAATTTGTCAAACACCTTACTAAAATCCATGTAGACAATATTCACACTTCTCCCATGACCATTTACTTTCATCACATCATCAGAAAACTCAATCAGGTTAGTAAAACACAATTTGCAAGTGCAAAGCCTTGCTGGCCATGGTTTCCCAAATGCTTATAAATCGTATCCCTAAGAATTCCCTCCAGCAACTTGCCTATGATTGACGTGAGACTCCACTGGTCTATAGTTTTCAGGATTATCCCTAGTTCCCTTCTTGAATAATGGAACAACACCAGCTACACTCCAGTCCTCCAGGATCTTGCCTGTAGCTAGAGAAGACATGAATATATTGGTCAAGGCCCCAGCAATCTCATCCCTTGTTTCTCTCAATAACCAGGGATATATCCCATCAGGTCCTAAGGACTTATCCACTTTAAGAGTCTCAACACTCCCTCCTCCTTTACCTCGAAATGCCCTGGCATAACAATATGCTCAGCACTGATCTGCCTATCATCCATGTCCTTCTCTTTGATAAATACTGATGTCTAAGGGACACATTTGTGCTTTTTTAAATGTTGTTATAATCAGCTGTTTGCCTGCAGTGAATTTTCAGTCACATGTACTATAGCTGGTTCTGTATTTTTTGTAGTTTAGTTGTCTGAAGCCTCTGTCATGCCATAAATCGAACTGTTTCATCAGCTGTTCTTATCAAAGGAATTTTTTTAACTGTCTAGTTTGAGCCAGCTCACATTATAAAGCTGACCACAAGTTCTTCATTCTTTGTGTTCTTTCTTCAGTTCTTTCTTTGTTCTTACAGTACAGTGAATTAGTTACCATTATTTCTTGGTTATGAACATCTAATAAAAGGGTTATAAACACAGGATTTATGTCTCATTTCTCTGAAGAAACCTCTGGACAATATCATCCCTAAATCCAGCAGAAGGCTGACTCTGAGTAAAAGTCAGAACAGGAGACCCGAAAACAGTAAAGATTAATGGGATGGCAGTGTAGATTCAACACAGGACATTATGTCCATAAACACCTATGCTGTCCTTTATTACACCTGCATAAGAAGTTCTCCTATATATGCAATATCATTAAAGCGCCAAATTAAAGTGGATAATTCCTCCATATTTTAACGTAGGTATCTTAAGAGAAATATTCCAAATGGTGCTGCTCTAATTTGACACTGAACTCTATCCAAATAATAAATCTCATCTTTTAATATGTCCAAATGTAGAGTATATTTGTCACAAGGTCATTTACAATAAACTAGCAGCTATACAGAAAAGTATACACTCAGTGGCCACTTTATTAGGTACACCTGTTCACTGGCCTGTTAATACATTAACTTATCTATCTTTAGAGAAATATTCCACATGTGGCAGCAACTACATGCATAAAAGCATGCAGACATTGTCAAGAGATTCACTTGTTGTTCAGACCAAACATCAGAATGGGGAAGAAATGTGATCTAAGCGACTTTGACTGTGGAATGATTGTTGGTGACAGACAGGTGGTTTGATCATCTCAGAAGCTGTTGATCTCCAAGGAATTTTCATGCACAACTGTCTCTGGAGTCATACAGAAGTACAGCACAGAAACAGGCCCTTCAGGCTGTCTGGTCTATGCCAGAACATTTAAACTGCCAACTCTGATTGATCTGCACTAGAAGCACAGTCCCCCATACCCCTACTATCCATGTACCTATCCAAACCTTGCTTGAACGTTGCAATTGAGTTCACATGCACCACTGCATTGTCAGCTCGTTCCACACTCTCATGAATGAAGAAATTCCTCATGTTCCCCTTAAACTTTTCACCTTTCACCCTTAAACTCTAGATGTAGTTCTACTCAACCTCAGTGGAAAAAGCTTGCTTGCATTTATCCTATCTATGTCATAATTCTTTATAGTTCTATTAAATCTCCTCTCAGTCTTCTATGTTCTAAGGAATAAAGTCCTAACCTTTTCAATTGTTCCTTATACCTCAGGTCCTCCAGACCCGGCAATATCCTTGTAAATTTTCTCTGTACTCTTTCAATCTTATTTACATTTTTCCTGTAGGTAGGTGGCCAGAACTGCATACAATACTCCAAATTAAGCCTCACCAATGTCTTGTACAACTTCAACATGACATCCAATCTCCTGCACTCAATACATTGATTTATGAAAGCTATGTGCTGAAAGCTTTCTTTACAACCGTGTCTACCTGTGACACCACTTTCAACGAACCATGGACCAGTATTCCCAGATTCCTTTGTTCTACCACACTCCTCAGTACCCTACCGTACCCTGTGTAAGACCTACCCTGGCCGGTCCTACTGAAGTGCAAACCCTTGCATTTGTCTGCATTAAATTCCATCAGCCATTTTTCATCCGACTTTTCCAGCAGGTGCAGATCCCTCTGCAAGCTATGATAGCCTTCCTCGCTGTTCAATACACCCCCAATCTTGGTGTCATCTGCAAATTGCTGATCCAGTTAACCACATTATCATCTGGAATGTTGACATAGATGACAATGGACCCAGCGCCGATCCCTGCGGCACACCACTAGTCATAGGCCTCCAGTCAGAGAAGCAGTCATCTACTATCACCCTCTGGCTTCTCCCGCAAAGCCAGTGTGTAATCCAATTTACTACCACATACTGAATGCCAAGCAACTGAATCTTGTTGATCAAACTCCCATGCGGGCCCTCGTCAAATGCCTTGCTAAATCCATGAAGTCAATATCCACTGCCTTGCCTTCATCCACTTTCCCAGTAAATTTCTCAAAAAACTCTAGTAGATTGGTTAGACATGATCTACCATGCACAAAGCTACGATGACTATCTTTAATCAGTCCATGTCTATCCAGGCCTTTAGAATACCTTCCAATAACTTTCCCACAACCGCTGTCAGGCTCACCAGCCTAGAACTTCCTGGTTTATGTTCAGAACCTTTCTTAAACAATGGAACAACATTGGCTATCCTCCAATATTCTGGTACCTCTCCTATTGTTAAGGATGATTTAAATATCGCTGCTAGGCTCCCAGCAATTTCCGCACTTGCCTCCCATTGGGTCTGAGGGAACACCTTGTCAGGCCCTGCGGATTTATAAGAGCATAATAAGATAAGGCCATAAGATACAGGAGCAGAAATAGGCTATTTGTCCCACTGAATCTATTCCACCATCTCACCATGGCCGATCCAATTTTCCTCTCAGCCCCTGTCTCCCCATATATCTTCATGTCCTCACCAGTCAAGAACTTATCAACATCTCCTTAAATATATATAAAGATTTGGCCTCCACAGCTGCCTGTGGTAATGAATTCCAAAGATTCACCATTCTCTGCCCAAAGAAATTGCACCGCATCTCTGTTCTAAGGACGCCCCTCCATTCTGAGGCTGTGTCCTTTGATCTTAGACTCTCCCACCATAACAAACATCCTCTCCACATCCACTCTGTCAAGGCCTTTCACCATTCAAAAGGTTTCAATGAGTTCACCCCTCTGAATTCTAGTAGATCCAGAGCCATCAAACACTTTTCATATGACAAGCCATTCAATCATGGAATAATTTTCGTTAAACCCCTTTGAACTTTCTCCAGTTTCAGTACGTCCTTTCTAAGCTAAGGGGCCCAAAACTGCTCACAATACTCCAAGTGAGCCCTCACCAGTGCTTTATCAAGTCTCAACATTACATCCTTGCTTTTATATTCTAGTCATCTTGAAATGAATGCTTACATTGCATTTGCCTTCCTCACCACAGACTGAACCTGCAAATTAACCTTTAGGGAATCCGCACAAGGACTCCCAACTACCTTTGCACCCCAGTTTTCTGTATTTTCTTTCCATTTAGAAAATAATCAACCACTTCGTTTTTCTACCAAAGTGCATGACCATACACTTCCTGACACTGCATTCCATCTGCCCATTCTCCTAATCTATCTAATTCTGGGGTAATGCCTTCTAGAAAAGTTATTTGGAGTCTGGTGTTCCAATCAATGAGATGAGATCAGAGGTGTGGGTTGTAGAGGCCTATAAAGAAAGACACAAGAAAGTCATCTGTTTATGTACACCATGCCTCGATCAAAACAACTTTCAGAGGTCCTTAGAAGAAGTGTTGTAGATATGTATGAAGCTGGAAGAGGCCACAAAAGCATTTCTAAAGATCTAAGAGTTCATCAGTCCACAGTGAGAGGAATTGTCTACAAATGGAGGAAACACAGTACTGTTGCTACTCTCCCTGGGAGTGGGCATCCTGCAAAGATCGCAGCAAGAGCACAACATGCAATGCTGAAGGAGGTGAAAAAATAGGTAACACAAGGGTAACAGCAAAAGACCCGCTGAAATATCTAGAACTTGCTAAAGTCTCTGTTCATGTGTCCACTATAAGAAAAACACTGAACACGGATGATGTTCATGGAAGGAGATCATGGAGGAACCAACTGCTCTCCAAAATAAAACATTGGTGCACGTTTCAAGTTTGCAAAAGACCTCCTGGATGCTCTACAACGATTCTGGGACAATGGTCTGTGGGTGGATGAGAGAAAAGTTGAACTTTTTGGCAGAAATGCTTGGAAAAGAAAGGGCAGTATACACCAACACCAAAACCTCAACCCAACTGTGAAGCACGATGGAAGGAGCATCATGGTTTGGGGCCGCTTTGCTGCCTCAGGGCCTGGACAGCTTGCAGTTGTTGAGGGAAGAATTAATTCAAAATTGTTGTTTGCTGCCTATTACACATGGGAGGGGGGACTTTGGGGTTCTCACGTTTAACTGTCATTCATTCTTTGGGGCACTGCTCTGTTTTCGTGGATCGTTGCGGAGGAAAAGTATTTCAGGATGTATATTGTATACATTTCTCTGACATTAAATGTACCTTTTGAACCTTTTAAAATTGTATCAAGATACTTTACAGGAGAATGTCAGGGTAGCAGTCTGTCACCTGAAGCTTAATAGAAGTTGGATAATGCAACAAGACAATGATCCAAAAGACAAAAGTAGATCAGCAACAGAATCTTTTAAGAAGAAGAAAATTAGTGTTTTAGAATGGCTGAGTCAAAGACTTGACCTTGTGGAAGGACCTGAAGCAAGCAGTTCATGCATGAAACCCACCAACATCCCAGAGTTGAAGCAGTTTTGTAAGGAGGAATGGCCTAAAATTCTTCCAAGCCAACGTGCAGGACTGATCAGTTACCGGAAATGTTTGGTTGAAGTTATTGCTGGTCAAGGGGGTCACACGAGTTACTGAAAGCAAAGGTTCACATACTTTTTCCAACAAATACAGTAATATTGGATCATTTTTTCTCCAACTCCTTAACGTGGATTATTAGAAACTGCAGCAGGACGCTGTTCTCGCAGTTGTTGTCGTCAGGGACACAGGAGGTCTCCCTGCCCTCCCACTTCCCATAAGGGGAGCAACTTCACCATCCTGGTATTCCAATATCCTGCCTGGCATCTCTACTTTTACAGAGACTGGTGCAAAGACCAAAAAATATCCAGTGAGTGGCAGTTCTGTGGGTGAAAACACCTTGTTAATTGAGAGAAGTTCGAGAATGGCCCACGTGTCACCACAGTGGTGTGCAGAAGAGCATCTCTGAATGCACAACACATTGAACCCTGAAGTGGATGTGCTACAACACCAGAAGACCATGAATGTACACCCAGTGGCCACCTTATTAGGTACAGCAGATACCTAATAAGGTGGCCACTAAGTATATGTTTCTTCAATGCCCTGTATTTCCTGTGACTCAGGAACAACTTAGTCCCCTCTGCCATCCAATTTCTGAATTGACACTGAACTGTGAACTCTACCTCACTACTTTTTAATCTTTTTTTGCACTACTTATTTTAACTTAACTATTTATTACACATAAACATACTTAGTGTAACTTGTTTTTTTTCCCTCTGTATTTATTTATGATGCATTTCATTGTACTGCTGTTGTAAAGTTAACAAATTTCACGACATATGCCGGTGATATTAAACCCAATTCTGATTCAGTGTTTGCTGAACTTGCTCAATACTTTTTCCACAGGAAAAACCGTGCTTATCTCCTCATAATAGCTTTATTACACCAAGGATTATTATGTTCTGATGTAGTACGACAGATGGCAAGCATCTACATAAAAATCTTGCAGTTATAAAAACATGGATTATTTAATATGATGAAACCATCAGGATTTTGCACTGACACACTATGAAACCAGGGATAACTAGAGCATACACATAATGTCAAATGTGGAAATCCAAAAGCTGTTTGTAGTGACTCCCTGCTCCTCCACAGAATGAATTATTTTGCACATAGTCACGACTAATCAGCAGACTGACCAAAATATTGAGAACGTGAAAGCAAAGATCTTGTGGTTTTTGAAGCGCATTGAAGTGTTCTCTCCTGCCACCTGCATTTGTCCACAAAAATTTGAAGCGAAGAACTACTAGATCAGAGCTAGCACTCAGAGCAGAGGAATGCAGTTTGCTTTGTTTCTTCAGAGCTCCTCTCCCAGAACTTTGGACTCAAGCAGGTTAAGCTTATGATGTGCTAGGAGGTTCAGTGTGCTTTGTTGCATCGGTACCTCCATCTTGCAGCTACTTAATTCACTCCGGTAGACTCCGTACCCAAGATTTCACTGGGGTTACCGCTGAGCAAGGCAGTGGGAAAAACGTTCCCCCTCCCCCACGCTTAAGCGCACAATCTGTAGACAAGCAAGAAGTGAAATTAAACCTCACAATTAGCAAAGCAAAAATTTTTTCAAAAAGCTTTGCAAGCAGAGTGAGATCACCAGCATTTGCAGTCGTCTGTTGAAACACTGGCTGAGCAGATTGAAGAAGTATCTCAGAATGCATGCCAAATAAATATCTTTAAAAAGATGTGGCAAGATAAAATGCAAAAATGATACTGTGTTTCATAGATCGTAAGGAGTTAAGCTTGTAACCTTTAGAACGTCAACTCATGAATTTCATAATGTTTCCCTTTAAATTCCTATGAGTAACAATAACTCATGGCAAAGTCTCAGACAAAAGGGACATCTCTTTAAAGCTGAGAGGAGGAACTTCTTCACCCAAAGGGTGGTGAATCTGTGGGATTCATTGCTAGCAGGATTATTGGAGGTCAACTCACTGGGTGTATTTAAGCAGATATTTATGGGGGGGTGGGTTGGTTAAGGGTTCTGGGGAGAAGGAAGGAAAATTGGTTAAAACTAAAATCAGCCATGAGGTCAAACTCGATGGCTGAATGGCCCAATTCCATCTCATGATTTTCATGCTGATTTGATCCAAGTTATGATACAGACAGCACCAGTAATGGAGATGAGGAGAACAGCTCGGTTATTGTATTGGGACATAGTAGCTGGCTTGCACGTTATTCGTTGCACGTTGGGATAGGCTAGGTGCAGACTGGTATAGGACACTGGGGACTCTCGTATCTCATAGATGTTTTAAGAAATTTTCAGCTAATTAGAAAATTATGAATACTTTAATGAATGATTTCAACTAATCTCCAAGGGTATTGACAAAATGATGTGCCAGCATTTCCGTTGGGGAACTATTCAGTAAACAAAGAGGTAATTATTGAAGAGGTTGGGGAAAGGTATTTACATTTTGAAATGAAAATCCTGCACATTACAGCTTTCCAATAGAAACAAATATCATTGTAATTATATCAATGTGATGAAGAATCTTGCAGCATTTAATGAAGCCCTCTTCAGATGGTGTTCATATTGTTTAATTAGTGTCCAAGTGTTAGAAAACAGTAAACTGTAACTTTTTCCTGGATATAATTGAGAGGGAGATAGATCTGAGAGTTCATGCTTCAGCTAAGGTACAAACACATGACATTTCAGCACACTACAGACCTTTCAGCCCACAATGTTGTGCAGATTTTGGAGAAATGTCTGAGCCATCAAGCGGTTGACAACATTTAATGTGGTGGTTGGGCATTCATTATGACGTAACACAGTAGAAAGTGTGACAGGATACAAAACTAACCAACTGCTGGGAAGAATGACATTATCAATTACCAGAGCAAAATTCAAACCCCAGTGCTCAAATATATTAAATATTTTAAGACTTTAGTATTAGGGTTTAGAATTCAAATATAATAGAGAAATGATTAAGAGAAATTTGGATTGGTACGTGGGTGGGAAGGGTATTTAGGGCTATGGTTGATGGATTAGGCAGAATAAGAATTCAGCATGGAGTGAACAGACTGTTTCTGAGCTCTAGTGCTCTCTGACTGCATGACTAATTTTCAGTCAATAATAGTTACCATTCTAATTACAAAATTATAGAGTACTGTTTGCAGGTTCATTACATTGTACTGTCTGTTTATATCGGTCATGAAGAGCAATGATTACTTAATCAGTGGACTGGACAGTACGCAGCCTAAATCAAAATAATAAACAACAGATTATTTTAGAACATGGTGCACACATTCTGTTAACAGTCTTTCTTCAATTATTTTATGTTTTCCGTATGATGAAAAGTTTACATTTCCTGGAAGATATATTCATTTTTACTTGCTGAAATCAGTTTTCTAATTCATCAGCTGTGTATCACTCTTGCTTCAATAGCATGAAGCGATCATTATATTTGTCGATATGACCAGCTTCAGTCCGAAGCTTATAGCCCTTTGAGGAACAGATTCATTCCACTTAGTTTGGAGTGATAGGAAGAGTCCGGAACAGGGATGCCAGAGACATGGCTCCTCCACAAAATAATACCCTTGTTGCTAACTATTTCCTTTCCTTGCCATTGGTTCATGATCATACAGATTGAGTATCCAAGCCTGAAGCGAGCTTCAATACTGGATCCCCTGCATGGCAAGGTCCACAGCAAGACGTAGAATGGACCAGCTCATTACCATAGTGGACATGATACTGAACTGATGTTGTCATTATAATCATCATTTTCATTATGTGCCATGTTGTATGGCGTAAGTGATCATGGTCTTACATCTGTCCTGACCATGATTGTTCTCAGCAATTTTTTTCCTGTAGCAATGGTTTGCTATTGCCTTCTTCTGGGCAGCGTCTTTACAAGATGGGTGACCCCAGCCATTATCAGTATCCTTCAGTGACTGTCTGCCTGGCATCAGTGGTCGTGTAACCAGGACTTGTGCTATGCACCAGCTGCTCATACCACCAACCACCAGCTGCACCCGTGGCTTCATGTGACCCTGATTGGGGCGGGGGTTGGGGGCTAAGCAGGTGCTATACCTTGCCCAAGGGCGACCTGCAGGCTAGCAGAGTTAGAACGAATGTCTTACACCACCTTTACAGAGACGCATCTCCATCCTGCCACCCAGAAGATATGCACATGCCTTATTAAATTATGAAAAAAAGAACAGTGCAGTGCATGAACAGGCCTTTCTGCCCACAACATCTCTGCTGAACAGGATGCTGTATTAAAATAGTTCTCTTCTGTCTGCTAGTGATCCATACTCCTCCATTCCCTGCAGGATCACTTGTTAGCGTCTTAAATGCAACTATCACACTTGCATCCTTCCTGGCAAGGTGTTCCAGGGTCCTATCCCTCTCTGTTTTAAAAGAAAACATGACCGCTCCACCTTAAATGCATGTCCTCTCGTGCTTGACATTCCTCATAATGTCACATATTTCTATTAGGTTTTTCATCAGCCTCCACAGAAAATGACTCAAGTTTATTCAACCTCTGCTGATTGTTCAAACTCTCCAATCTTGGCAGCCTTTTCAAAGCCTCCACATTCTTCCCGTAATGGAACAAACAGAATTGTACTCAATACTTCAAGTGTGGCCTAACCAGAGTTTTATATACAATGACTCTGGATATTTTTCAACTGCCAATTACATGATATCCAACTGCGACATAGGCTGCCTCCAACTCCAAGCCGAGACCTTTCACATTGCTGCAGGGCCGCTGGGCGCCCCTTCCCCCCATCAATACTCCCCAATTGTGGATCTCTCAGGCTTCCCCATCACTATTTGGGCCCTCTGAGCCTCAGTATTCCTCCCACCCTACTTTCATTGAACACCCTGACCCTCTCCTCTCCTCTGATCCCCACTCTAATCCCAGACGTGTCTTCACCATTGCTGGGGCGGAAAGTTCCGTCCTCAGCAAGGACCTTACCTTTGTCCTCCTTCGCCTACACCTCAGTGAGATCTGCACCCAGCACAACAGAACTTTTCTTCCGTCATCTCCGTCTCCAGGTCCACTTCTTCAGCTTGGATTCCCCTCCCTGCACCTATGACCCCTTCTCTTGCCTCCACCCTCCTCCTCTTCTTCCTCTTGGACACCCCACTCTGGGTCTCTGCCTGCTCTGGATCTTTTCATCTCTAATTACCGATGAGACATCAACCTGGCTTGACTTCAGCACTCCTCCTTGACCCTTGCCCCCTCTAAACGCACTGCCCTCCATTCTCTCCGCACCACTCCCAACATCACTATCGAACCTGCAGATGATGGGGGGTGCTGCTGTAGTTGGCGGACTGGCCTCTGCCTTGCTGAGACCAGGCGGCAACTATCAGACGCCTCCTCTTACTTATCCCTTGAAAAGTGCACAATTCAGGACCGTCAAGACATTGTCTCTGGCACCATCACAAACCTCATCAGCCCTGGAGATCTCCCATCCAATGCTACCAACGTTATAGTTCCCTTGCCTTGCACTGCTCCTTTCTACCTCCTACTCAAGATCCACAGACCTGACTGCCTGGGTAGACCCATTGTTTCTACCTGAGACAGCCCCACTCAGCTCATGTCTGCATACTTAGACACCACTTTATCCCCACTGGTTCAGACCCTTCATACTTCACGTGCTCTCAATTTCCTCAACAACTGACAATTCCCAGGCCCTAATCACCTCATTTTCACTATGGAAGTCCAGTCCCTCTATATTCCTTTCTCCCTATCAAGGCAGCCTTAAAGATCTCCACTTCTTTCTCAACAAAAAACCCAACTAGTTTCTCTCCACCACCACCTTCTTCTATCTGTTTGAACTGGTCCTCACCCTCAACAATTTCCCTCTTAGCTCCTTGCACTTTCTTCCCACTCAATGTGTAGCTATGGGCACCTGCATGGGCTCAAGTTAAGCCTGCCTTTTTACTGGCTGCATGTCATCGGCAAGATCCGTGTCATCTTGGTGTCATCTGCAAATTTGCTGATCCAGTTTACCACGTTATCATCCAGATCCTTGATATAGATGACAAGCAACAACAGACCCAGCCCTGACCCCTGCAGCACACCACCAGTCACAGGTCTTCAGTCAGAGTGGCAACCCTCTACTACTACCTTCTTCCACAAAGCCAATATCTAATTCAATTTGCTACCTCATCTTGAGTGCCAAATGACTGAACCTTCTCGACTAACCTCCCAGCCTTGCTAAAGTCCAACATCTACTGCCTTGACTTAACTTTCTATCAACTTTCCTGGTAGCTTCCTCGAAAAACTGTAAGATTGGTTGAACACGATTTACCATGCAGAAAGCCATGTTAACTATCTCTAACCAATCAGTCCCTGTCTCTCCGAATACATATAGATCCAATCCCTTAGAATACCTTACAATAACTTTTCCACTACTGATGTCAGGCTCACTGGCTTATGATTTTTTGGCTTATTCTTAGAGCCTTTCTTAAACAATGGAACAACAATACCTCCAATATCCTCCAATACCTCACCCATGCCCAAGGATATTTTAATTATATAACCATATAACAATCACAGCACGGAAACAGGCCATCTTGGCCCTCCTAGTCCGTGCCGAACCCTTAATCTCACCTAGTCCCACCTACCCGCACTCAGCCCATAACCCTCCACTCCTTTCCTGTCCATATACCTATCCAATTTTACCTTAAATGACACAACTGAACTGGCCTCTACTACTTCTACAGGAAGCTCATTCCACACAGCTATCACTCTTTGAGTAAAGAAATACCCCCTCGTGTTTCCCTTAAACTTCTGCCCCCTAACTCTCAAATCATGTCCTCTAGTTTGAATCTCCCCTACTCTCAATGGAAACAGCCTGTTCACGTCAACTCTATCTATCCCTCTCAAAATTTTAAATACCTCGATCAAATCCCCCCTCAACCTTCTACGCTCCAATGAATAGAGACCTAACTTGTTCAACCTTTCTCTGTAACTTAATTGCTGAAACCCAGGTAACATCCTAGTAAATCGTCTCTGCACTCTCTCTAATTTATTGATATCTTTCCTATAATTCGGTGACCAGAACTGCACACAATATTCCAAATTTGGCCTTACCAATGCCTTGTACAACTTTAGCATTACATCCCAACTTCTGTACTCAATGCTTTGATTTATAAAGGCCAGCGTTCCAAAAGCCCTCTTCACCACCCTATCTACATGAGACTCCACTTTCAGGGAACTATGCACAGTTATTCCTAGATCTCTCTGTTCCTCTGCATTCCTCAATGCCCTACCATTTACTCTGTATGTTCTATTTGGATTATTCCTGCCAAAATGTAGAACCTCACACTTCTCAGCATTAAACTCCATCTGCCAACGTTCAGCCCATTCTTCTAACCGGCATAAATCTCCCTGCAAGCTTTGAAAACCCACCTCATTATCCACAACACCTCCTACCTTAGTATCATCGGCATACTTACTAATCCAATTTACCACCCCATCATCCAGATTATCTCTGCTACAGCCCCTGAAAACTCTGCACTAGCCTCCCACAGGGTCTGAGGGAACATATTGTCAGGCCCTGGGGATTTATCCACCCTAATTTATCTCAATTAAGGGCACTTCCATATTTTCCTCTTACATTAGGCCCCCCAAAGTGTAACACCTCACATTAGCTCAAATTAAACTCCATCTACCATTTTTTCCAGCCATATCTGTAACTCATCTCTATTCTTCTGTATCCTCTACACTGTCCACAACTCCACTAATCTTAATGTCACTGGCAAACTTACTAACATAACCATCTACATTTTTATTCAAGTCATTTTTATACTTCACCACCAAAAGAGGCCCCAACACCAGTTCCTGGAAAACACCACTGGTCACAGATCTCTAGGTATAGTAACACCCTGACATAACTACTCTTGTCTTCCATGGGCACGCCAATTCTGTATCCTAACTACCAAGTCACTGTTGACCCATACATCTTCACTTCTTAACCCACCTACCATGAGGGACCTTGTCAAATGCCTCACTAAAATCCATATGGACAACATCTATTGCCCTATCCTCATTCTCAATTCTCCATTTTTTAAAACTCTTGGTAATTCTACTCTCCTCTGTCTAGCGGAATTAGTTCTTACTCTCAATAATTTCTCCTTTGGCTCCTCCTACTTCCTCCAAACCAAGGGTGTAGCCATGGGCACCCGCATGGGTCCCAGTTACGCCTACCTTTTTGTTGGCTTTGTGGAACAGTCCATGTTCCTAGTCTATATGGGTATCCATCCCCCTCTTTTCCTTTGCTACATCGACGACTGCATTGGCACTGCCTCTTGCATGCATGCTGAGCTTGTTGACTTAATTAACTTTGACTCCCAATTTCACCCTGCCCTCAAATTTACCTGGTCCATTTCCAACACCTCCCTCCCCTTCCTTGATCTTTCTGTCTCCATCTTTGGAGACGGCTCATCTACTGATTTTTTAAATTATTTTCTCTCTCTCTGCCCATCACTCTGCCTGTTCTCCATCTCCCTCTGGTGCTCCCTCCCTCCCCCTTTCTTTCTCCTGAGGCCTCCTGTCCCATGATCCTTTCCCTTCTCCAGCTCTGTATCACTTTCGCCAATCACCTTTCCAGCTCTTAGCTTCATCCCACCCCATCCGGTCTTCTCCTATCATTTCGCATTTCCCCCTCCACCCACTACTTTCAAATCTCTTACATCTTTCCTTTCAGTTAGTCCTGACGAAGGGTCTCGGCCCAAAACGTCGACAGTGCTTCTCCCTATAGATGCTGCCTGGCCTGCTGTGTTCCACCAGCATTTTGTGTGTGTTGTTTGAATTTCCAGCATCTGCAGATTTCCTCGCGTTTGATCTTCAGAATTAGTCCATTTTATTTCCAGTCATTAAAAGACGACTTCAGTTTTTTTTTACTATTTTTGCAAAATTATGTTATTCTTGGTGACAATTAATTCCTGCTCTCTTTGCATTATCTTCTATTATGATCTTATAAACCCAGTGACAGCTGACACTAGGTGTGTTTCGATGTATTTTCGATGAATAAATTTGAATCTTGAACTTTGGATAATGAATGGAACCAAAGCCTCTTCTTTAACCAACTGTAAATGAGATTAGCTTTTTACATTTATGTCTGATGGAACAGCTTGCTTTGAAACTTAATTGAACACCTGGGAATGCTCTTGATGTTTTCAATACTAAGTACCTGAATACTTCCTTCCAAATAACGCAAATTGGAAACAGGCTATATTCCCCAATAACTATTGTTACCAATAACTAGCTTCTTATCCAAAAATATTTTCAGAAAATACTTTTTTATTTCCTTCCTTCAACTATCCTTTGTCACATTAGATTAAGTTATCACATCGAAACCTACAGTGAAATGCATCATTTTATGTTAGCACCAACACAGCCCGAGGATAAACAGGAGAAAATCTGTGGATGCTGGAAATCCAAACAACACACACAAAATGCTGGAGGAACTCAGCAGGCCAGGCAGCATCTACAGAAAAGAGTTCAGACGGCATTTCTGGCTGAGCCTTTTCATCAGGGCCTAGGGTATGCTTCATAAGCCTAAGGATATGCTGGGGGCAGCCCGCAAGTATTGCCTCACATTTTGGTGCAAAAATAACATGTCTACAATGTCGAGCAGCATAACATGTATCCGGCATACAACAGGTGACAGGAAGGTGACATGGTGTAAACAGAGAGACAGAAAACATTTAACAAAGGCCACTGTTCCAAGATCGTTTATCAACAGTTTAAGTTGTGAATAATGGAAATCGTGTGCTCAGGGTGAAAGTTCAAACGTTTAGGGGAAACTTATTCACTCAGAGGGTGGCGAGAATGTGGAACGAGCTGAGAGAGAAATAGAAAATCGGGTTTAATTTCAACATTTAAGAGAAATTTGTATATGTACATGGATGGGAGGCGTATGGAGGGCTAATGTCCAGATGTAGGCCAATGGGGCTAGACAGAATAATAGTTCAGCATGAACTAGATGGGCCCAAGGGCCTGTTTCTGTGTTGTTGACTCTATCTACATTGCTGCACCTGTTCTAGCTCTACTTTAAATGAACTTGATCACTGAGTTTGCTCTCTGTATTCACTTTGCATCTGATGTGTGACCTTTCATCTCCAGTTTGTCTGTGACTCCTGCATTTTAAACATGCAGGTGAGGAAATTAGAGATGAGCTAAAGAGTGAGAGGAGACATCTGGCGATTCTTTATAAAACTGCTAGCAAAAGAATAGTGCAAACTAACACAATGTTCATACAAAAGAAACACAAGTATCCTGAGAAAACAAACTTGTGAATTTGCATCACAATATGTTTCACAACCTTAGGGAATTCCAATGTGTTTTGTAGCCAATAAAACATTTGCATGTACACGTTAGTGCAGCCTAGTGCATATTAATAGAGCATACTAATAGTGCATATTAGTGCAGTCTAAAAGTTGCAGGGATTCCTTTAAAATAAATCAAATTACTAGTAGAATGCAGGCATCTTTATATGGTGAACCAAAACACAATTTCACTGACATTCTTGAAACAGCCACAAGTGCAAGGTACAGTTTATTTTTAATAAAAGAAATAGTTTCTATTTTTTCCTGAAAAATGCTATGGAGCAAGGAAGTTGCTCACACAGCAAATGGGTGTATCATTCTGTTCAGTATGTTATCATTATGATGTGATACTGCATTAAATTTAAAGACCAGTACTTCAGGGATTCAAACAGCACAGAAATTTGCACTTTGGCACAATGTGTTCACGTTGATGATATTTTTACCCATCCACACTTATTCCATTTGACAGCATTAGAACCAAACCCTGCTGTCTCTTGCCTATTTCAGTACGTCTGAATGCAACTTAAATGCAGCAATTGTATCTGATTCTACAACTTCCTCAGTGAGAACCAGATATCTATCACGCTGTTCAAAGAAAATTTACCCCTCAGATCCTCTATAAAACTTCTTCCTCTAACCTTAAACCTAAAGTGGCTTTCAGTTTATCATTATTCCATTGATTATCCTGTTAACTAAGCCAGTCTGGAGCGAGGGAGGGAAAGGTAAATTAGCTGTTTATTAGAGATTGAATATTGGGATGGCAGTGCTTTCATATGAAGAAAGACTGGATCAACTAGGCTTACACTCACTGGAACTTAGAAGATTGAGGGGGATCTTATTGAAACGTATAAAATTCTAAAGGGATTGGGCAGGCTAGATGCAGGAAGATTGTTTCTGATGTTGGGGAAGTCCAGAACGAGGGGTCACAGTTTAAGGATAAAGGGGAAGCCTTTTAGGACCAAGATGAGGAAAAACTTCTTCACACAGAGAGTGGTGAATCTGTGGATTTCTCTGCCACAGGAAACTGTTGAGGCCGGTTCATTGGCTATATTTAAGAGGAAGTTAGATATGGCCCTTGTGGCTAAAGGGATCAGAGAGTATGGAGAGAAAGCAGGTACAGGGTTCTGAGTTGGATGATTAGCCGTGATCATACTGAAAGGCGGTGTAGGTTTGAAGGGCTGAATGGCCTACTCCTGCACCTATTTTCTATGTTTCTATGTTTCTAGAGGCAGGCCAATCATGCAATTACACTAATGAGCCTATGCACCACAAATTTTAAAACTCTAAGGGACCTGAGGAAGCCTGGCAATAAGAAAAAAAGCAGTTGAATCTTTCAGGAAGGACCTTTCTTTCGCTGCTTATGGTAAATAAGCCCATTCCTGTTTCCCTCTCTCACCTCATCTCCTTCCCTGCCCATCCCCTTCCCCCATGGTCTTCTGTCCTCTCCTATCAGATTCCCCCTCCTCCAGCCCTTTATCTCTTTCACCAATCAACTTCCTGCTCTTTACTTCAGCCCCTCCC